>NC_134353.1:910450846-911066126 GCF_048569485.1 Anomaloglossus baeobatrachus
ACGGCCGCTCATCTCCGCCCCTCCGCTTCTATTGGGCGGCCGCTTAGTGACGCCGCTATGACGCCGCAAGAACCGACCACTTAGAAAGGAGGCGGTTCGCCGGTCACAGCGACATCGCTAGGCAGGTAAGTCCGTGTGATGACTGCTAACGATTTTGTGCGCCACGGGCAGCGATTTGCCCGTGAAGCACAAACAATGGGGGCGGGTACGCTCACTAGCGATATCGTTGCGTGTAAATCCCCCTTAAGTCTCCTACAACACTCGGGGTGATGGACTCCTTTTAATGTGAAGAAAAATAAAATATGTTTTAGTCAAAAAAATATAATTAAATAAAAATTCTTGACAACTTTTAATAACTTAAAAAAAAAATAAAATATTTGCATAAGGCCCTGTGCGCACTTGCCGGATTTTGCCGCGGATTTCCTGCGGATTTGCTGCATGTTTCGCTGCAGAAAATGTTCATAACATCTCTGCAGTGATTCACCAGCAAATCCTATGGGAAAAAAAAAAAAATGCTGTGCGCACTATGTGGATTTTGACAGCTGCATGTTTTGCTGCGGGATTCCCGCAGCAAAACAAATTCCATGTTACTTCTTTTCCGCAGGTCCCTGCGTTTTCGAGGGCTGGCAGATCAATCACCCGCTGACTCTGGGTCGGCGGAGGATTGATCCCCGGTATCTGGCCAGATGCTGCTACCCATATGAAGTTTATGGGGAACAGAATCTGCCCCAAAGGCGTAGGAGCAAGCGCTTCATACTCACCGATGACCGGTCGGCTGTTACACTGCTCCCGCGGCGACTCTTTCATCTTCCAGAGCCGGCTCATCATTCAATCTCGTATTCACTCCTTCCCTGCTCACCGGTGGCTGTGATTGGTTGCAGGCAGACACACCCCCACGCTGAGTGACAGCAACAAATCACAGCCGCCAGTGGGCGGGTCTATGGCATACCGTAGAATAAATAATTAAAAAAAAAAAAAACGGCGTGCGGTCCCCCCCAATTTTGATAACCAGCCAGAATAAAGCCTCACAGCTGGGGGCTGGTATTCTCAGGCTGGGGAGCCCCACGTTATGGGGAGCCCCTCAGCCTAAAATATCAGCCAGCAGCCGACCGGAATTGCCGCATCCATTAGATGCGACAGTCCCGGACTTTTTCCAGCTCTTCCCGTTGCTGTGATGCGGTGGCAATCGGGGTAATGAAGGAGTTAATGGCAGCAGCCCATAGCTGCCACTAAAGGGTGCTGTACACGCTGCGACATCGCTAGCGATAGCTAGCGATGTCGTGTGCGATAGCACCCGCCCCGTCGCTCGTGCGACATTTGGCGATTGCTGCCGTAGCGAACATTATCGCACGCACATACCTTGACAGCAACGTCGCTATGACCGCCGAACAATCCCTCCTTCAAGGGGGAGGGGCATTCAGCGTCATAGCGACGTCACTAAGCGGCCGGCCAATAGAAGCGGAGGGGCGGAGATGATCGGGACGAACATCCCGCCCACCTCCTTCCTTCCGCATAGCCGGTGGACAGGTAAGGAGATGTTCGTCGTTCCTGCGGTGTCACACACAGCGATGTGTGATGCCTCAGGAACGACGAACAACATTGTACCTGTGGCAGCAGCGATATTAAGGAAAGGAGCGACGTGTCAACGATCACCGTTTTTGAACAATTTTGCGATCATTGATCGTCGCTCCTTGGTGTCACACGCTGCGATGTCGCTACCGGCGCCGGATGTGCGTCACTAACGACGTGACCCCGACGATATATCGGTAGTGATGTCGCAGCGTGTAAAGCACCCTTTAGTCCTAGTTTAGTGATGGCAGGCGTCTATATGACACCCCCTCATCACTAAACTGTAAGTGAAAGTAAATGAGCACAAACACCCCAAAAATCCTTTATTTGAAATAAAAGACAAAAAAAGCCCCCTCTTTCACAACTTTACTAACCCCTAATAACAGCCCTCCAGGTCTGACGTAATCCACAAGATGTCCCACGACGCTTCCAGCTCTGGTACACTAGGCACTCACAGTGAGCGCCATAGACCATGACTGCTCACTGTGAGGGTCAGGACGCAAGTGAAGTGAGCTGCCGGGATCAGCGGTGACTTCACTGATGTGCTTTGCAGTGACAGGTGGAGGACTCCAGCGGTCACTGCACATCAGCTGACTGAAGTCACTGCTGATCTTATACTCACCTTCTCCTGCGAGGCTGCCCCCGGACACTGCTCTCCTGCTTCCAGACCGGCTCATGCATATGCAGTTATGCAGTGCACAGCTGACCCGCAAACAGCAGAGCGCCGGAGGCAGCTGCGCGGGAAAAAAATCACGGCCCTGAGACTTCAGCACCACGGATAGCAGGAGCGGGGAGAACTGTGAAATCCCGCAGGGAACAACCTGTGGCAATTCTGCACCAAATATGCACCAATACGCAACATACCGCATGCGGATATCGGTGCGGACGTTTTGCATTTTTTTGCCGCAGGTGCGGAAATCTTTAAGAGCCTGCAGAATTTTCTTAAGAAAATTCCATTTTTTAGTGCGCACAGGGCCTAATAAGTATAATTGCTGTAATCTTTCCTTTAAAGCTATACTAAACGTATATGTTTTTTTTTATTTGTTGCAGGCCATTTAATGGAAATCTGTCAGCAGGTTTTTGCTTCCTCATCTGAGAACAGCATAATCTAGGCAAAGAGATCCTGAATCCAACAATTTATCACTTACATTACTGGGTGCAGCTGTTCTGACACAATCAGAAATTTTAGATTTAGCCATGTAGCTGAGCCCAGGGAGCTGTCCCGCCCACACCTGGCTCTCAATATTGATTGTACATGGACAGTGAAGTGCCAATCAGAAGAAGGGGCGTGACGGACTGCTGTGTGCATGACTTTGTAGTCCTGCTGGTTAAAGAAACATAGCAAATAAACAACAGATCGGACCTTGGCAAGACAGGCAACCATGAATCCTATGTTTCAACCCTTGCAGCATGCTGTCTTCAGCTTACATAGCAAAAACTTGGTGACAGATTTCTTTAAATTACGAGCAGATCAGTGGGGCGTGACTGATTGCTCACAATACCGCTTAGAAGTGTGCATGATCTACAGTCACTCTTTGCACGTGCTCGGTCAGGCGTCTTTTGAAAAGATCAGTGGGTTTTAGGAACTGGCTCCTCACCGACCTACGCAAAATTAAAGGTCACAAAACTTATATAAAAAAATGACAGCAAAAATGTATCTACTCTTTAAAGGTTTAATAACTATAGACGGTATGCTTCTAAATGAATAATAAATTTAATAATGTTTCAAGGGAGGGAAATGACAGATTTTTACCCACAAGTAATGTGTTCTAATTTTGACAGTAAACAGTCAATAAATATTCTTATTTCTTGGTTTGTACATTTCCTTTGATGACTAAGCTTTTCAATTTTATTTTGCGGAGTAAAAAAAAAATATATATATATACATTCCTGCGCTCATCGAAAGTAGCTCGAAAATTAAAAGCAATAAAACTGTGTTGAAGAAAGTAGTAATCGGTAAGCTGTCACGCTGCCATACAATAGTCCACAAAGCATACGTTTCAGCAGATTTGTCATGCACCGACTGGCTGCTTCCTCCAGCTCTCGCAGTCTTGATTGCAGATTTTATGACTGTACTATATCCTGCGCTGCGAATCTAGCACATATGGGCAAAGGAAATTCACTACAGTCGGTATGCCAATGTTCTGAGAACGGCTTGGTAGAGTAATTATCGGAAAGAGGACGGGGAGAGCGGGAGTCTTATTGACAGAAACTGAAGGCACCATCCGTTCTCCTCTAAATACCGAACATTCTCCTCTAATTTTTGGAGGCAGCAATGATATCTGTCTTCAGTCCAATAAAAATGCAACTGGAAGATGGAGAGCAGCCTGGACCAACGCAATATAAATGCAGCCTTATGGAGTTTAAAATCTGTTTTGGGGGTTCAGAAGTCTCTTTCAGGTCTAAATGAATTTGGGAGGGCAGGAATGTTTAGATTGGGTCTAATTTTAGGGTCTTTTTAATTCGAGGTCATTAAATTGGAAGACATGTACAAGAGAACAATATATGAGATGTGGTCTACATAAAGGGGCAAGGCATACGTGGGGAAAAAATTAATAAATTGGGTCTCATTAATAGGTATGTATTAATTTTGATATCTTCTCAATTCAAGGGAATTATCTGCGGAATATGATATGAGGCGGTGCGGCTTATATAGAGGGACAATATATATATATATACATTATATATATATATATATATATATATATATATATATATATATATGTATACACACACACGGTATATAGTCAAACAATGTAGAAAACATGTAGCCAGCTCACCATAAAGTTCAGTTTAAGTAGGACCGTGAAGAAGGCACATAGTGCTGAAACATGTAGTCCCTTGCTGGAGTGCTATTACTTGATTGCAGTTCCTCATACTTTTATATGATATAATGGATCAATAAAGGAGAAGTTTTTTAAAATTCTGGTGAAATTTCATCCTTTTGCTGGATCCCAATTCTCCTACATTTATTATATATATATATATATATATATATATATATACTAAGATTGGGTTTCGCAAACAGTTCTTTTATTTTATTCTAAGGGCATTATTTTTGTGCTATTTTGGGAGCATGATAGGTGGAGGTGTGACCCATATAAATGGTCTGAGAATACGGTACCAGGTAAAAGTTTGGACACACCTTTTAATTCCATGGCTTTCCTTGTTCTTATTAGAGTGTGCACATTGTAGATTCAGACTTAAGGAAGTTAAAAGCACAAAGGAACACATATGGAAACAAGGAGTAAAGAAACACGAGTGAAACCAAAATATGTGTTAAACTTTAAATTCCTCAAAGATACCCCCCTTTATTTTGATGACTGTTTTGCAACTTCCTGGCATTCTCCAAGAGGCTTCATCAGGTATCAACTGGATTATCTTCCAACAGCCTTGAAGGAGTTCTCCAAGTGCTGAGCTCTTAACTCTGCATCCAACTTATCCCAAACTATCTCAATTGAGTTAGGGTCGGTAATTGTGGAGGCCATGTCATCTCACAAACTCTCGTCACCTTTTCAGCATCTCACAAAGACAGAGACTGGTACCAAAAATCTCTAATTTTGACTCATCGGACTATAGTAATGTCCAGTCCTTGCAAACAAATCTCCACATCCTGTTTAAGGTTCTTAGTTGCTTCTTATGCAGCAATTCAACCATGAAGGCCTTCTTCTCACAGTCTCCTCTGTACAAATAATGTTTCCTCTGCTACTTGATGCATGTGAATCATTTATAAGGTGCTATGAATTTGCAATGTCTGAGGCTGGTAACGAACGAACTTATCCTCTGCAGTAGAGGTAATTATCGGTCTTCCTTTAATGCTGCAGTCCTCATGAGAGACAGTTTTATCAATGTGATTAATGGTTTTCACCATGCACTTGAGGATACCTTAAAGGTTCTAGTAATATTCCAGACTGATTGACCATCACGACTTAAAAGTAATGATGGAATATTATTTCACTTTACTTAGTTGAATCGTTCTTGCTAAATATTGCTTACAACAGTTGAGGAATAGGGAGGATCTCTGTATGGAGCTGTGTATCAACACGGCCTCTGCAAAATACACTTGATGGTCACAAAACACTTTCTACAGGCCGATGACTCCACAAATTGACTCTAACATGGCACCCTTGCTCATGAAAAGCGATTCCCCAAGAACACTTGATAGAGTTACTTGAGAGAATGCCATAGAGGTTTTAAAAGTTGCCAATGTATGAAAAGCATTGTAGAATTAATGGCGCTATATAAGTGAATTATTATTATATTACATTATCAGAATAAAAGGTGGGGGGTGATTTTGAGGAATATAAGGTGTAACACATACTATGGATGGTTTGCATTTGTGCTTCTTTACTACTTGTTTCTATATGTGATCCTTTGTGATTTTACAACTTTTAGTCTGACTCAACAATGTGCACAATCTGATAAGAACAAGGGAAACCACTGCATGAACAGCTGTGGTGCTGTATGAGGGTCAAAATAAATAACTGGGGTCTAATAAAGAGGCTTGTTTTTATTTGAAGACTTCCTAATTCAAGGGTATTATTTTAGGATCATTTTGAGTGCAGTAGGGGTAAGGCCTATACAATGGGGCGAAGCATATGTTTCTTGGGGGAATAAATAAAATAAAAATAGGTTTGCTATACCGTATATCAGAAAAAGAAATCCACCTCTCAAATTTTTGTAAATATTTTATTATATTTTTCCATGGGACAACTCTGAAGATATGACACGTCCTCCGCCCCTGGTTCCCGCCACAAACGCGCAACACCATCTGAACTAAATAAGTTTATCTTGGTCTCATCAGATTTCAGGACATGGTTCCAGTAATCCATTTCCTTAGTCTGCTTGCCTTCTGCAAACTGTTTGCAGCTTTTATGTGCATCATCGTTCGAAGAGGCTTCCTTCTGGGATGACAGCCATGCAGACCAATGTGATGCAGTGTGTGGCTTTTGGTCTGAGCACTGACAAATGAACCTCCCACCTCTGCAACAATGCTGGCAGCACTCATACGTCTATTCTAAAAAGACGACCTCTGGATATGACGCTGACCATATGCACTCAACTTCTGTAGTCGACCATGGCGAGACCTGTTCTGAAAGGAAGCTGTCTTGTTAAACCTCTGTATGATCTTGGCCACTGTGAAGCTCAGTCTCAGGGTGGTGACAATCTTCTTATAGATCCAGCATATAGAAGAACAAGGTGGCAGCTCACTCTGTCAGTTACACAAAACCTTTTATTCTGCGGTTGCAGACATATACAGGAGCAGTGAAGGGGGAGAGAGGAGTGCAGGGGCGAGGAGCGGACGACAGCCTGTTTTGCGCTGTATAGCGCTTTGTCGAGTCCTGACTCCGCCTTGTTCTTCTATATGCTGGATCTCTGAATTCTCTTCATGCTGCTGGCTGAGCACCACTCTGCAAGGCACTATCCACACAGGCGCATGTGCATTCCTGGAACAGCTGAACCATAAAACCTGTGAGTACGGCTCCACTGCCCGGCAGACCTGCTCTGCAGTGCCCTATCTTGCTTTGTTTATATACAATCTTCTTATAGCCTCGGTCATCTTTATGTAGAGCAACAATTCATTTTTTTTCAAATCCTCGTAGAATTTTTTGCCTTAAGGTTCCATGTTGGACTTCCAATGACCAGTATGAGTGTGTGTGAGAGGGATAACACCAAATGTAGCACATCTGCTCCCCATTCACACCTAAGATCGTGTAACATCAATGAGTCACAAAACACTAATTGGGCACAATTTGGCCACTTTCACTTAGGAGTGTACTCACTTTTTAGACATTAATGGCTGTGTGTGGAGTTATTTAGAGGGCACAAGATTTACCCTGTTATACAAGCTGCACACTGACACTGTACATTGTATCACAAAGTCAGATCTTCAGTGTTGTCCCATGAAAAGATATAATAAAATATGGACAAAACAGTGTGATATACCGCATATCTTTTCAGCTCCCTTGACTATCAGCTTAAAAACACGTTATGGAGATAGGGAACCATGAAGAAACTTACATCACCCACTGGGTGGAGGAAAGTCTCCCATTGAGGCGGCAGTGGCTGGTGGCCCATAGTCTTTGTAGCAGTCATCGTTACATTTCTTTTATTAGGAAGATGTACTGTCATTTTTCAATTTCCCAGAATAAATTAGGTAATCTCGTACATCAAATCCAGCCTTTTCCTCTAAATGATGACATACTGATGACTTGTCATTACAGAAAACCCACATTCACTCTAATTAAACCAACAAAAAGTGAATTGCTGAATCTAATTATGTTGTGAGGAGGCTTCTACTCCGCGTCTAATAATTACAACAAAACAAATCATTAAAACGACAGAAAGAAATAAATAAGACCCAGCCGCCCGCCATCCGCTTATGGGAGAGAATCTCTTATTTAGCGTATTGTTAGTATTCTGCTCAGGGCCCAAGAGGTGCGTCGCCTTTACTGCGGCATCGATGAATGGCATGTGAGCGCCTCTATATGGAGCAGAATTTACGGCTCTGTCAGTAATTGATGTATGTCTGTTGTGAAATAAAGTTTTGGATCTGCGATAATATTTAGCGGTCACATGAAGGTGATCGGGGGATAAAACGCTGGAAAAGAGGGGTTACATGAAAGCATCATACAGTCTATTGATTAGACCCACAGGATTGGAACGGACCCCCAAGAAGGATGCCCATCAATTACCCAATTCACAGGGAGATAGAATGATGAATAGGGCATGTGGCAAATGAACAATTCCTTTAAGTTCTAAAAATGTAGCCATTTAAATATATGATTGAGACATATACATACAGTATACACACACACACACACACACACACACACACACTTTTGATTTTATTTTTGTTAGGTGTCACGGTGGCGTCAGACTGTGCACACTGTGGAGTCTGACAGGCAACCTGATGTATCTTAGTTTTTTGAGCCAGAGCTGGGCGTCGGCTGTTTCATGATCACTGGTCATCAGTCCAGTATGAGTTATTCCTGCTGGCTTGTTAACTGCTGCTAGGAGCTCAGATTGTGAATGACCATTCACAGCCACATCCACCCTTTACAAGGTGCTGCATCCAGTTACTCATCACCGATAATAGCTCCAGTCATTCCGGTCTTAGCGTGTGATCCAGCTACTCGTAATCAGTTGTATGATATTTGGAGTGGAAATATCCCTGTTGTCAGTTTATTTCTTCCTTGTCTCTTATTTCTTCCTGCGCATGTGATGTCTCTCCCGTGTTTGATTCTAGTATGTTTTGGTTCTCCTCTGCATTGTGAGGTTTGTTACTTTGGTCCTGACTAGAGATGAGCAAACCTGAGGTTCGTTTTTCGAACCGAACACCAACTTAAAAAAAATCCTGGTTCGGCGTTCGAATCCTTTACATGCGAACTTTATTCACTTGAGCAATGCTGTGCTCAGGTACGCTTGATACTCAGCCGTGTGCGAGCTGCTTGCAGTGTTTTAAAGGCTCACACTGGGGGTAACATCGACCCGATTAGATGTAGCATGCAACCCCAATTTTTTTTAAAAAGCCCACTCACCCTCCCTCGGAAGTGATCTGTTTTTGGCTGGCTACAAGTGGGCGGAGACTCAAACTGCCAGTTCATGGCTTGTTCTGGTGTTCGGGTCAAGCTCGCACCAGTGGAGTCTCAGTTTGTTTGCTGCTGGCGAACCGAACCCCCATGGAACAGCTCATCTCTAGTCCCAACCCTCCCAAGGGGTGGGGAGACCAGGGTACGGGCACGTATTAGGGTCAAGCTGGCGGTCCAGACCATCGAGCGTCACTCTGGGATAAGGAACAGTGCAGAGTCCTCAGTCTGAGGGCCAGTCTAGGTGCCCCTGCTCAGTTTACATTTTTTACATGAATGCATGTGTTTGGGGCTAAAAATTATTTCTGCAATGGGGTTCCATTAAAAATTTTGCACAGCTTTACTTTTACTCTTTATTTCATTGCACATTCAACTTTGATGTGGTCTGTGCTCATAAGCCAGTTGATAGGAGCAAAGAAAATGACAGGCAAGAGAGTTAAAACCTCTCCGTCACACTGAGCTTACCGACATTCTCAGTTAAAAGGGGTGCTCTGAAAGTAAAATGTATATTAATCCTAAATCTCTACCTATTTAATGTTATAATGTCATATTTTTTCTAATATACTTTAATTAAAGTGGTTCTCTAAGAAATGTGCTAAAATAAATAAAATGCTTCATGTATCTGTGTGCTTTCTGGTATTAGGTATGCTTTATTTACTGCACTCTGTCAGCAATGTACAGCCATCCTAGGATGATCTGCATGGAGCGATAGATCGACGCACTAAAACTGTCAGGCTGACTGAGATAAGTATTCATTCTCAGTTAGCTAATGCAAGGTGTTTATTCTCCTTAAGTTGACTACACTCAGTGTCCTGTCAGGTTGACTGACCTGAGGAATGTGAGTCCACTATGCCTTACAGGACGCTATTCTGACATGATGACTGTCTGGAGCAGATATTTTTGATGCAGCCTGTATGACTGTGTGTCCGCTGAAATTTAGGATGGGTGCATACTGAGTTATGGCAGTTGCCGTTTTTAATATCCTGACAGAAAGCACTAGATTAAGCATACCTTTTTGCTAAATAAAATGTATTTAAAACATTTTTTTAAATAATTTACATGTGTATAAAATGATGTCACTGGCAGGAGTGGCGCAGGTGGATAGTTCTCTTCTTACAATGTGACTTGACCTGAATCCCAATGGAAGTCACTCCGAATGCAAACTCTGTTTTGTTTTTTTTGTGAAGTTTGTGTTTGGTACTGTTAAGGGGGCTTATCTCTACTCACGAGTCCAAATGTAGTCAGTCTTCACCCATCAAGACTGACTGCTGAAGCTTAAACTGAGCAGGGTGAGATTTTTAAGCTGCAGGGAGGAGGGACACTGAGGATTATACAACGAATGTGACACTGGTTTACGGAGAAAGTACACCAGCCTCACCAGATCTATTTAATAGTGTATGCAGTTTGTATGATAAAATATTGTGACCAATTTACTTTAAGGCAAAGCTAATTAAACGAAGAGCAAGTGTAAGCAGTTGACTGGCTAAATACAAGCTGCACCTGGCGCCAACAAGTTACGAATGGTAAAACTTGACATTTCTTGTCCCTTTCAGGTTTCATAATTTTAAAGGTTAAAAGTAAACATAAGTACCTATAACCTAACATGTTTTCTTTCTTTTTTTTTTTTTTTATATCACCCAGGGTGAAACGATCCTTTAGTTATACAAAAAGAACATATTGTGCAGTGAAGTACACAGATACACAAGTAACCTTATATCAAGGTATCACTAAAAAAAACAATCGTTAAATGGGCTGGACAGGATTAGTAAAAAAAAACACAAAAAAAACAGACTTTTCTTTTAAAACAGCGTCACGCATATTCACAATTTGTGACCAGTATTGCAGCACAGACAATGCAGCTAAGCAGTAACGGCAAACACCGCCTATGGGAAATAGTTGTGTAACACGGATCCTGGTTTTTTTTTTTTTGTTTTTTTTTTTGTTACCATGCTACTTGCTAATTAAAGGAAATCTGTCAGGTCATTTTCTAGTACATTTCTAATGTTATCTTTCAATAGGGCTTAAGGTACCGTCACACATAACGAGATCGCTAGCGAGATCGCAGCTGAGTCACGGTTTCTGTGATGCAGTAGTGATCCCGTTAGCGATCTCGTTATGTGTGACACCTACCAGCGATCAGGCCCCTGCTGTGAGATCTCTAGTCGTTGCAGAATGGTCCAGGCCATTTTCTTCAAAAGCGATGTCTTGCGGGGCAGGACCCATCGCTGTATTTGACACTGTGTGACAGGGTCCCAGTGACTGCTGAGATCATTATACAGGTCGCTACTGCGATCTGTATTGTTCCTGCATCGCTGGTAAGATCTGACTGTGTGACATCTCACCTGCGACCTCCCAGCGACTTACCTGCGATCCGTATCAGGTCGCATTATTTTCGGGATTGCTGGTAAGTCGTTGTGTATGACTGGGCCTTTAAGAAGACCTTTCAGGATAAGTTTTATTGCTCTACCTTATCCTGTTATCTTGTAAGCTCCTTAGAATTCAGTGTGACCTAGTAACTAGTCAAGCATATGTAAATAAAAACTGTATACTCCTCTCTTCCACCTCTCAGTGCTGGCATCAGTGAAAGTAAATCTGAATTTGTACTACTGGCCCTATCCATACTCTATCCCACCTCTCAGCAGGGATAGTGAATGCACTAGGAGATGTTGGGGGGAGCTGTGAATATGCAAATTGTATTTCCATACACTTGACTATTGTGCATGAGACATTGAATTCTAAGGAGCTTACAACAAAATAACAATAAAACTTACTGATCCTGAAAGGTCTCCTTAAGCCCTATTTAAAGTCAACATTAGTATTGTACTACAAAATCACCTGACAGGTTCACTTTAATGTCTTGTCTTATGCTTTTTGATATTACATATAAATGTTATAATTCATTAGAATCGCTGGCACTTGTAGCACTATGGCAGCAGTCAATGATGAGCTGAGTAATAAAAAAAATATGCTGCAGGTGTAGAGAAGGTGCAGGCTATGGGGAGAGCAGCCAATCTGTCTTTGTCAATGTTAACTTAGTGCTGGCGAGAAAAGGAAAAAAAAAATGCTAATGAGCCCTGAGGAAGCGACAGCGCAGGGCAATATCTTACCTGAGCAAACTTGTGTATTTGTTCTACCACAGCTGCAAAGAGCGCGTTGACACTGTCGTCGATGAGCGTCTGCATATAATGCACGGCTTCCTCGTCAGACAGATCCAATCTAAATTTATCCTGCACCTGGAGGAAGATGAAAGCGTGAAAATAAAGTGACACGTGAAGCAGAACTGCAGGAAAGCAGCACCAGGAGCGTCAGCACCTCGTATGGAACGATTTCAAAAGGAACACAATGCTGTCATATTACCAGAAATGGCACACATTATAGGAAGCGTAACATTACAGTAAAGAGCCAGGAATAGAGCTCCTCTATACAATAAAAAACATACAAAAACAGGGCATTATTATTACATTCTTGTACATAGGAGACTATATTATATTAGTTATATTCTTGTACTTAGGGGGCAGTATTATAGTAGTTATATTTTTTACAGTAAATATCAGTTGGGGATGGCTTACAATCTTGGTTTAACCCCCTTAAATAACTAAACAAAAAGAAATACTACAGAGGAATTGCTTTTTCAGAGCCTTGTGGTGCACTATGTTAATAGAGTAGCATGCTCACTGTAAAAACTGTGTGTGTGTATATATATATGTGTGTGTGTGTGTGTGTGTGTGTGTATGTATATGTGTGTGTGTATGTATGTATATATATATATATATATATATATATATATATATATATATATATATATATATATATATATATATATATATATGTGTGTGTGTGTGTATGTGTATTATATATATACAGTTAGGTCCAGAAATATTTGGACAGTGACACAAGTTTTGTTATTTTAGCTGTTTACAAAAACATGTTCAGAAATACAATTATATATATAATATGGGCTGAAAGTGCACACTCCCAGCTGCAATATGAGAGTTTTCACATCCAAATCGGAGAAAGGGTTTAGGAATCATAGCTCTGTAATGCATAGCCTCCTCTTTTTCAAGGGACCAAAAGTAATTGGACAAGAGACTCTAAGGGCTGCAATTAACTCTGAAGGCGTCTCCCTCGTTAACCTGTAATCAATGAAGTAGTTAAAAGGTCTGGGGTTGATTACAGGTGTGTGATTTTGCATTTGGAAGCTGTTGCTGTGACCAGACAACATGCGGTCTAAGGAACTCTCAATTGAGGTGAAGCAGAACTTCCTGAGGCTGAAAAAAAAGAAAAAATCCATCAGAGAGATAGCAGACATGCTTGGAGTAGCAAAATCAACAGTCGGGTACATTCTGAGAAAAAAGAAATTGACTGGTGAGCTTGGGAACTCAAAAAGGCCTGGGCGTCCACGGATGACAACAGTGGTGAATGATCGCCGCATACTTTCTTTGGTGAAGAAGAACCCGTTCACAACATCAACTGAAGTCCAGAACACTCTCAGTGAAGTAGGTGTATCTGTCTCTAAGTCAGCAGTAAAGAGAAGACTCAATGAAAGTAAATACAAAGGGTTCACATCTAGATGCAAACCATTCATCAACTCCAAAAATAGACAGGCCAGAGTTAAATTTGCTGAAAAACACCTCATGAAGCCAGCTCAGTTCTGGAAAAGTATTCTATGGACAGATGAGACAAAGATCAACCTGTACCAGAATGATGGGAAGAAAAAAGTTTGGAGAAGAAAGGGAACGGCACATGATCCAAGGCACACCACATCCTCTGTAAAACATGGTGGAGGCAACGTGATGGCATGGGCATGCATGGCTTTCAATGGCACTGGGTCACTTGTGTTTATTGATGACATAACAGCAGACAAGAGTAGCCGGATGAATTCTGAAGTGTACCGGGATATACTTTCAGCCCAGATTCAGCCAAATGCCGCAAAGTTGATCGGACGGCGCTTCATAGTACAGATGGACAATGACCCCAAGCATACAGCCAAAGCTACCCAGGAGTTCATGAGTGCAAAAAAGTGGAACATTCTGCAATGGCCAAGTCAATCACCAGATCTGAACCCAATTGAGCATGCATTTCACTTGCTCAAATCCAGACTTAAGACGGAAAGACCCACAAACAAGCAAGACCTGAAGGCTGCAGCTGTAAAGGCCTGGCAAAGCATTAAGAAGGGGGAAACCCAGCGTTTGGCGATGTCCATGGGTTCCAGACTTAAGGCAGTGATTGCCTCCAAAGGATTCGCAAACAAAATTTTGAAAATAAAATTATTTTGTTTGGGTTTGGTTTATTTGTCCAATTACTTTTCACCTCCTAAAATGTGGAGTGTTTGTAAAGAAATGTGTACAATTCCTACAATTTCTATCAGATATTTTTGTTCAAACCTTCAAATTAAACGTTACAATCTGCACTTGAATTCTGTTGTAGAGATTTCATTTCAAATCCAATGTGGTGGCATGCAGAGCCCGACTCGCGAAAATTGTGTCACTGTCCAAATATTTCTGGACCTAACTGTATACATATATATATATATATATATATATATATACCCACATACATATACATATATATATATATATATATATATATACACACATATAGGTGTATATATATGTGTGTGTGTGTGTGTGTGTGTGTGTCTCGTGAGTAAATAAGTGTATAATATATACATGTGTTTAACACAACATTCTAGTGTGTGTATGTGTACAGTGTGTCCACCCATATCCTGTCGACCGCCATTAACTTGAGAATGGCAGCAGCTATAGGAATAGAAGTGGTGTCTAGGTATAGTAAAGTAGCCATGTACTATGCAATGAAACCACCTATAGCGCCACCTGGTGGAAAACAACGGAGTTAGCATTTTTATTTCGAAAACTGAATGAGATAGAGAAAAAAAAGTGAATTACAAAGTTGTAGGGCATTATCAATTCAATACGAATTGACACTTTGCATACAGAAATGCTATGATATGAAACCCATGACCCCCTCCAAAGCATTGAATGCTGGTTATGCATATGGCGCTCATTTAACTTTGATGCTGAAAGTGGCCCCCGTCAGCTGCAATGCACATCTGGACTCTGCACAGCATACTGTATCTTGCTGCACGTTGTGCAATATGGTAGGGGACACGTTTGGACAAGCATCTGTGATACGGCGTCGTAGGTCCTGCAATGTTGGTGGAGGGGTCGCATACACCTGCTGTTTGATGTGACCTCATAGAAAGAAGTCCAATGGGGTCAGGTCAGGTGAGCGGAGGCCACTCCACGCAGCCACCATACCCAATGACTTGTAGGAAGGTCTCCATGAGCTATCGCTTCACATCCGCAGCCTTGTGAGTTTTACACGTTCTAATCACAGCATTTCTGTATGCAAGGTGTCGATTCGTATTGAATTGATGATGCCCTACAACTTTGTAGTTCACTTTTATTCTGTATCTTGTTCCGTTTTCGAGATAAAAATGCTAACTCAGTTGTTTTCCACCAGGTGGCGCTATAGGTGGTTTCATTGCGTAGCGCATGGCTACTTTACTATACCTAGACACCACTTCTATGCCTATAGCTGCCGCCGTTCTCAAGGTAATGGCAGTGGACAGGACATGGGTGGACACACTGTATAATGGGTGAATGTGAGTATATTATGTGGTTAGCAGTAAATTAACCTTCAGAAAGATGGTGTGAGTACAGCACAAATTCATAGCCCCTATTCAGGAATGGCGAATTGCAGTGCAGATTTAATGGTGCTAATCTGTGATTATGGTCAGTACCGTACACGTGGATAAGGTTTTCCACACTTGGATGAATTACTGAGCAATATCCGCAGATTTTAAGATCCGTGCCATGCTTATTATGTTGAGGAAACGTTGCGGATTTAGCCCCTTCAATGTATAGGGTTCAAACTGGGATGTATAAACAGCAAAACTATAGGTAACCCTGTAAGAATTATATTAGAGGAGCACCTGGAAAGTGCATTATTATTATTATTATTATTAGGGTTGGGGATGGCAGTCGTAAGATTGCTGGAGGGGTTCTCATTACACCACAGTATGTTTGATACATCCCTATTGAACAGAAAATATAAAGATGATGAATTCTATGATGCTAAGAGTAAAAATAAAATACGGTTCTCGACCTGCAGGGGTGTAAGGAATTGGCATATCACAGAGGAAATAAAATTTAGTTCTCTTTTTTGAGCCAATATCAAAAGCCACTGCTTCCCATGCCATTCTGAGCATCCAGGAGACCAGATCAAAGCAATGTGCTGCCCCCAGGGAGTGGATTTTGTGGATAACCACCCTGCGTGATCCTCAGTCTTCCGCAATGTTGCGTCTGCCCGCAGTTTGGAGGATGTGTGTAGAGCTCGGCTTCACGCTGTCAGCGTATCTGACTTCAACGGTTAAAATTCTGTGACACAGACCGAGGGACGCTCCATTAATCAGTCCTGGCACGCCGCTTCCATGTTCACCTGGCTTTGAATATATGTAAATCTGCGCCGGCACCTTCAAAGGCGATATTTCTGAGAGGAGCAGGAGACGACGAGAAGTGACAGGGTGATTTGCTGGTGGGACAGGTTCTCTGAACATCCCGCTGAGCATGAATTATTGACACTCACATCACGGGGAATTAAAAAAGCATTAAAATAGGAGGGCGATACGGCTAATTTCAGAGCCACCACACTATAGAGCCTGAACTCCGAGGCCTTACCGCCTCACTGCTACACTCAGCTCAACTACAAGTCACTTCTTATCAATGTGACTAATTACTGATCGATGAATCTATCCACACTGTTTTGCTCCCATTTTTCATGACCTGAACTCGAAGATTTAAGACTTTCTATGGACACAAAAGGCCTTTTTCTCTCAGATATTGGTCACACAAATTTGTCTAAATCTGTGTTAGAGAGAACGTCTCCATTACGGAAATAATCCATCCACCTCACAGGTGCAGCATATCAAGATGCTGATTAGACAGCATGATCATTGTGTGACGCCCTGGACTAGCCAGGTAGTCACAGACAGGCCCTTGCACAAACACCCGTCTCCTAACAAGCTAACAGCAGCCAACCTAAAAAACCCTAAGTCACCCCTCTCAGGTCTTCACAATCAAACCCGGGGCGGAGCCAGACGGTTGGCCACGCCCATCGAGGAGTTTGGAGAGCCTGAGGCGGGAAAAACACAAACAGATCAGTTTTGGAGGTGAAAGAGAGTAGTGGTAAAGAGTAAACATCTGTCAGGGATCGGGGTCGTAGCCCAGATACCCTGTGGCCAGGAGGCAGATGGTGGTTGCCGCCTGCAGGAGCCGGGAAGACGGCTGGTGGAACCGTAAGGGACCGGGACAGGGTAGTGGCCCGCCGGTACCGAACCGGGGAACCAACTGGAAACCGGAGCACCATGAAGGGTACTCAGACCCAGAACGAGGCCCAGAAGCCACTGGACCACGTCGAATTTACTGATTGAGGTCTGGACCTTAGGTCCTTTCCCATCCCAAGACACGAAAGACGGCAACAGCCCACCGAGGGGGGATAGAAAGCCATCGCACAGGCAGAGAGATGCCACGCGCCAGCGCCTGTGGGCAAACGGGTTCCCCGACACACATAAAGCTGGGGAGCGGACTACTGTTGCTGAAGCATAGGCAGTCAAATTCTACAAAACAAGGTGCAGGAGAAAGGCGGGAACCACTGAACCGAGTGGGGGACCAAGCGCAGCCGGCTGCGGGCACCGACCACCATCCTTTTGGTTTACCAGAGACTCCGGTGTATCTGTCATAGTGAGTACAACAGTGCCCTCGGGCCACGCACCGCGACGCACCAACACGCCCACACCTCGCAATCACCGGGACCATCACCACCTGCCCACGGAGGGGTCAACACCAGGCTGAACAACACCGTTCCCGGGAGCCTAGTTAACGGCAGCGGTGGTGTCCACATTCACCACAACCCGTGGGTGGCGTCACGAACTTACATCCCTAAACACCACGGCCCCGGCCGTGAACCTCCCCGCCGAAGATCACCCTCCTTCACGTAGCGCCAGCTTCCCTTCAGAGCGACGTGACCTTCGGGTGCCGGAGGCGCTCGAGCCACCCACCGAACGAGCCCGGACCAAAGCGGCTCGGCTGCGGCCGAGCGTGGGGCGGTACAATTGCACAGGTGTGCCTTAGGCTGGCCAACATGATTATTGCCCAGGTCTGCCTCTTACGCTGGTCAACATGATTATTGCACAGGTGTACTTTAGGCTGGCCAACATGATTATTGCACAGGTATGCCTTAGGCTGGCTAACAATTATTGCACAGGTGTGCCTTAGGCTGGCCAACATAATAACTGCACAGGTGTGAGTTAGGCTAACCCAAAAAAAAGGCCACTCTAAAATGTGCAGTTTTACAGTATTGGGTGGGTTCAGGGAGGGGTCAGAAAACCAGTTGGTATCTGGCATGACCACCTCATGCAGTACAGCACATCTCCTTCACGAACAGTTGATCAGGTGTTGATTGTGGCCTGTGGATTGTTGGTCCTCTCCTCTTCAATGGCTGGATATAGGCAGGAACTTGAACACGCTGTCGTGTACGCCGATCTGGAGCATCCCAAATGTGCTCAATGGATGACATGTCCGGTGAGTACAATGGCTACACAAGAATTGGGAAGTCTTCAGCTTCCAGGATTTGTGTACAGATCTTTGCTATGATACATGAGACCGTGCTGCAACATGAGGTGAAGGTCGTGGGTGAACGGCACAACAATGGGCTTCAGGATCTTGTCACGGTATCCCTTGTTCATACCCCATAACATACCCCTGCCCATACCATAACTCCCCCCCCCTCCCGAAATCATGGCCCTCTCGATACACAACCAGGAAACTGCTCATCCACACGACTCTATAGGCCTAAGCCACACGGCGAGAAAATCGGTGCGAGTGGAGTGCAATAAAACATCGCATTCCACTCGGACCAATTCTAGCCTGTGTGTGAGCACACATGAGCGATTATTTTCTCACCCCTAATCGGACCAAGAAAACAATCGCAGCATGCTGCAACTGTAATGCAAGACTCTTTCTCTCGCTCCCATTCAAGTGAATGGGGCGAGAGGAAAATCGCACTGAACTCGCGGTATACCGGTGTACCGTACATACAGAGAGAGAATGGCAATAGCCGGCTATGGAGGAGAGAGGGAGATAAATCCCTCCCTCCCCTCCTCCGTGCCGGCCCGCCCCCCGCAGCTTAGGTCCGCAGGCACAGTCGGACCTCAGTCGCATGGATACTAGCATGACACTGGGCCCCTGCTGTACTGCCAGCGCGAGCTGAGTGGCATGCGAGCATCGCACTAGTGCCCCGTGTGGCCCAGGCCATACACGAAGTCTACCATCTGCGGAGCAAAGATTGGGATAGAATGTTTTCATGAACACTTGTTCTCGGATTTTGGCATTTATATATGGACTTATCTAAGTTGTGTCTATTTATCTCCCATCCATCCCATAATGAAGGCGGTAGGTGGAATCAAGACTCCGTCTATCAGAATTGCTGGAGTAACAGACCCATTTCTTACACAGCAATTTATGGACAAATGGACAAATAACTCTCTGCAGGGAAGAAAGCGGAGAAGGGACTGGATATTCCGGAGCGGTGCTGATAATAACATTACTTTACTGACCTTTTAGTCTAATGTTCTCCTTCGATGGCCGGTACAAGGCTTGTATATGACTCTAAATGACAAGGGCGCAGTCACATCTCACCACTGCTTCTAGAAAAGCTTTGAGTAATTGACGAAGAAAGGTTAGACCGCTTTAGATGACAATTAAAAGGAAAACATATGTGGCAGAGAGGGACTGGAGGGAGGCACTAATGCCTTGTTACCGAAGAATTTTCCCATAAAAGCAGGAGGAAGAGCGGAGTGGCTGGGAACGCTGCTAAATAATGACTGCGGATGCCGATCAACCCCTACATGAAAGGTGGTGCGGATTCTGAAGGTCAATGGGGCGAGAAATGAGCGCAAACCTGTGTAGTCTGACAACACCAAGATCTATGGGATCTTCTGGACGTGGTATGGAGCGGGGGCGATTACACAGAAAACCTGACCATAGGAACCTTTCTAGGTGAATGAGAATATCTGAGAGCTAAACTCCGCACCGATATTATGGCACAATGCATTTATTCCGAGGTCACCAAGAAGGATACCCTTGACCGGTGCCATTTTCATCAATAATTATGGGGGTCTTGTTTGATAGTGATCGCTCATGACCAGTCACAGGCACCTAGAGGGCTGATACCACGTTTTCCCAAAAATAAGACAGGCTCTTACATTATTTTTCTCCGATAGAGGCGCTAGGGCTTATAATCATCATCTATTCCACTACAATTCTGGAACATCAGTATTTTGTGTTGCTCCTGTTACTGGGTCAGATGCACATTTTCTTATCCGATCTGCTTTTATCATGGGGCAGAACCCGTCCTAAAGTGGTGGGTACAGACCACATTTACAAAGGTTTAAATTACCTGCTTACATTTATTATTCTCTGTGTACTGCTAAGTTTACCCCCAAAAGAAAGCAGACACCCCCCTAAGGCTGCTTTCTCACTTCCGTTGTTTTGCATCAGTGACTGTTTTGTGACTGATGTGACGGATGCATTGGAGATTGTGGTACAACTGATAGGACTGATCCATTAACAAAACGCATCCGTTGTAGCAGTTTGTACCTGCTTGACATCATCGCTGATCCCGCGACTCACTTCAGTTGCTGCGTGGAGTTCACAGCGAGTGGCGGTGTTCTACGGCCGCTCCTGTCAGCTTCCGATGTAGCAGAGCTGAAAGCATTGTGGGACCTCGTGTGGATTACGTCGGACCTGGAGGGGTATTGGGGATTTTAATAAAGTGGTGAGAGTGTTTTTATGTCTTTTATTTCAAATAAAGGATTTTTTGGGTGTTTGTGTTTATTTACTTTCACTACAGTTTAGTGATGAGTGGTGTCTCAGATGCCTGCCATCACTAAGCTAGGACTTAGTGGCAGCTAGGACTTAGTGGCAGCTATTGGCTGCTATTAGCTCATTATTACCCCGATTGCCACCACATCAGGGCAATCGGGATGAGCCGGGTAGAGTCCTGGGACTGTCGCATCTAATGGATGTGGCAGTTCTGGGCGGCTGCTGGCTAATATTTTTAGGCTGGGGGACTCCCCGCAATATGGGTCTCCCCATCCTGAGATTACCAGCCCTCAGCCGTGTGGCTTTACCTTGGCTGGTATCAAAATTGGGTGTGGGGGGGCGGGACCGCACGCCGTTTTTTTTTTTAAATTTATTTATTGTACTGCACGATATAGACCCACCCACCGGCGGCTGTGATTGGTTGCAGTGAGACAGCTGTCACTCAGTGTGGGAGCGCGTCTGACTGCAACCAATCATAGGCGCCGGAGGGGGGGGGGGGAAGCAGTAGATACGAGATGGAATAATGAGCGGCTGGAATTTTCAAAAGCAGGAGAAGCCGCAGGACCAGTGTGACAGCCGTGCCGCGCCGGTGATCGGTGAGTATGAGAGAGGGGGTGAGAGAGAGAGACTGAAAGAGAGAGACCGAAAGAGAGCGAGAGAGAGTCCGAAAGAGAGCGAGAGAGCGAAAGAGAGAGAGAGACAGACCAAAAGAGAGAGAGACCGAAAGAGAGAGACCGAAAGAGAGCGAGAGAGAGACCGAAAGAGAGCGAGAGAGAGACCGAAAGAGAGCGAGAGAGACCGAAAGAGAGCGAGAGAGAGACCGAAAGAGAGCGAGAGAGAGACCGAAAGAGAGAGAGAGACCGAAAGAGAGAGAGAGAGACCGAAAGAGAGAGAGAGAGAGACACCGAATGAGAGAGAGAGAGAAAGCAAAAGAGAGAGAAAGCAAAAGAGAGAGAAAGCAAAAGAGAGAGAAAGCAAAAGAGAGAGAAAGCAAAAGAGAGAGAAAGCAAAAGAGAGAAAGCGAAAGAGAGAGAAAGAGAGAGAGACCGAAAGAGAGAGAGACCGAGAGAGAGAGAGACCGAGAGAGAGAGAGACCGAAAGAGAGAGACCGAAAGAGCGAGAGAGAGACCGAAAGAGAGCGAGAGAGAGACCGAAAGAGAGCGAGAGAGAGACCGAAAGAGAGCGAGAGAGAGACCGAAAGAGAGCGAGAGAGAGACCGAAAGAGAGCGAGAGAGAGACCGAAAGAGAGAGAGAGACCGAAAGAGAGAGAGAGAGACCGAAAGAGAGAGAGAGACCGAAAGAGAGAGAGAGAGAGAGAGAGACCGAAAGAGAGAGAGAGAGACACCGAATGAGAGAGAGAGAGAAAGCAAAAGAGAGAGAAAGCAAAAGAGAGAGAAAGCAAAAGAGAGAGAAAGCAAAAGAGAGAGAAAGCAAAAGAGAGAGAAAGCAAAAGAGAGAAAGCGAAAGAGAGAGAAAGAGATAGAGACCGAAAGAGAGAGAGACCGAGAGAGAGAGAGACCGAGAGAGAGAGAGACCGAAAGAGAGAAAGACCGAGAGAGAGAGAGAGAGAGAGAGAGAGAGAGAGAGAGAGAGAGACACAGAGACCGACAGGCTGACAGACATTTTCTAACCAGAAAGGAATGTACACATCTGAGCATGCTCTGTTGCTAAAAGACGGAACAGTCTCTGGAATCCGTCATTTGACAAATTGGACAGATTCAGGCGCCCATAGGCTTCCATTATAACCAACGACGGATGCCGATGGAATCCTGCACACTGCGTTTTTTCGACGCTACAAAAAAAAAAAGTTTAATTCTGTGTTGCTTCAGCCAGACGGTCAGTCATTCCATGACTGATCAGTCACATGGCGGATGCAACGCAGGGCCGTCATTCGAAAACCGTCGTTAATACAAGTCTATGGGGAAAAAACGGAATCCTGCAAAATATTTTGCAGGATACCGTACTTCCTCAAGGCGACGGATTGTGACTGATGAAAAACAACGGAAGTGTGAAAGCGGCCTAAATGAAGCGCACTAACCAGACCCCAAACAATTAGAGGTGGAAAGTGAATGGGCTCTCACATACAAAAAATGTGTTGCTCTTAGGTTCCCCTGTATTCCACAGCAGTTGGTTCCCCCCAGTGACTGGAAGCAGTATCACTTGCGCAGAGTGATCCTGGTACTCGATCTGTTTGTGCGGACTGCAGTGCAATGCAGCTGGAGCAGCGAGGGACCTGACCACGTTGCAGATCTGTGTGAGAGCCCATCAGCACTTGCCAACTTTTTTTTTTTTTTTTTAAAGGGGGGGGGGGGGAAGTCTTCTTTCTTTAGGGGGTGTCTGCTTTTTTTTGATGAAGAGTCCTGATGTATTCTATCTTAGAAAATGTTGAGGCCAGGTACATGATTTTACATATGGGGTTATGAGACCCCATCAGATATTTTGAGAAACGGTGTAAAATGGAGATATATGTAAGCTCTCTCATCTCTCTGAGCCGATCATCTGCCTTTATCAGCCACAGGGAGAGCTCAGCTCAATCTCTGACTGGCATTCAGCTGGAATGAATGCCGGTAGTGATGCATCGGTTGAAGTCGGTCACGAGATGTGATCACGGAGAGACCGATGGGTCACATGGCATCTGAGGGCCTGCTGAATGTTAATGTACTTTTAAGAGTATCCATATACTTGCTGATCACAGTCTTTCCCGGTTTTCTGTGCTGCTCCGATCCTCTTCTGGGATATGTGTTTTGGCTAGTCAGACTAGCCGGATCACACTGGGGTCTATGTGTAAGGCAGAAGTGGCTTTTACACTGTAAGGCTGCAGAGAATTAGGAGAAAAGTCCACAGACTTACACTGCAGTAATCCCAGTTTATATAAGCTCAGTCAGGACAGGAGGACAAGTCACGGCAATGGCATACACCATGAAACGGCCGACGGCAGGTTCAGCTGTAGCGCCCCTGAACCCTTCAGGGTGGTACAAGGTTCTGCACTCCCACCAGGATGCAGGGCCTACCCCCTTAGGTACCCAGAACCCCTTTGCTGATGCCAACAAAAACCCAGGTAATCCCAGTTTTCCCCAACAATCCCCCATACAATGGTACCTAGCTTGGGTGGGACCATGAATGGCTGCCTAGAGGTGGAGCCACTCCAGTCTACTACTTGCCCAAGTGGGAGGGGCAAGCTGTGGAGAGTAGTCAGGAAGACAGAAGGAGAAGGGAGCCTGCAGTGAATGAAAGCAGACACAGTCAGACAAGAGTGTGACTGAGCAACGTCCTGACGGTGACCTGGTACCCAGGAGAGGTGATTGCCGGTGGAGTACTCCCAGAACTACGCACCGACGGGGTACAGGACCCTAGGACAGGAAAGAGCTTCAAGCCGACTTGTAAACACCTGCACAGCAAAGGGGACCATCAAGGACCTTGCTGACCCTAAAGAATCCGAAGACTCAGTATCAAAGGGAGAACTGGGCACAGGACCAGACACTCCAACTCCACAGGGTTCACGCTACCGTCAGGCGGACAGAAGTGGACAAACCACAGAACGGGGACCCCCAGTGTTCCATACCACGGGGGACCCACTTACCAAAGACAGGTGCAGGGGAAGAAGGTACCAGAGAACCAAACTGGCACTGGGACGAAAGGGACCTGGAGGCGAAACCAGCCGGCCTCGGGCCACCAGTTAACATCTAAAGGGAGTAAACCAGTTGCACTGAATACCTGTCTGGACTCCTCCTTCCGATGTCCACCGCACCATACACCCGCTGGGGCAATACTCTACTTGTGGAGGGACTACCATTCTAGCTGCAATGCCATCAGCCCCAGTAGAGGCATTCTGCAGCAGCAGCTCCCTACCTTTAGCCGCAACACCGCAAGTGGCGTCACGAATAAACTTTATTCAAATATCCCCAGTAAATATCCCCATTACAAAAAGGGCCCAGGGCACGGAACCGGGTAACAGCCACCACCGTGACATTCCCAAGGCGTACACTGCCCGGACCCAAGTACCCCATATCCCTGGGTGCTACACAGTGATGGCATATAGTTGGGATAGACTGCACGCAGGAGCCATCTGTGGTTTTTAGAAAATGGTAAAGCTTTACTTTCTACACGTGGAAATATTTGACGCCTGCAAATAAAAACTGCTTAAGCGGACTGAACTCTGCGAGAACAAGAGGGCAAAACAGCAAGGTTACAGAGATTACCGGGGAATGATTTATCCGGCTGTCATATTTCGCAGCTGTTTGTGGAATATTTTTTTTTTTGCCTTTACAGAACGAGATTAAACAATAACAATTCCAATTAGAAGCTTTTGGGTAACTACATCGGCTCCATCGAGACAAAAATAAGAAAAAGCAGGAGCCCTTACTCCCGTGGGTCCTTCAGCTCCTCCGACCCTGGTTGACAAGAAGCTTTTTTACCCAGGACGTTAAATATTTCAACTAGTCCTACATTCACTGTCGGGCCATGTGTACACTGAGGCTTTTTGCTGAGTTTTCGGAGCAGAAAACATTATTATTGACATTTGGGAACAGGATTTGAAGAATTTCCGCTCACTTAACCGCAAAAATCTCTGGATGCATGGAATCAGAATTTAGTTTTAAAGTTTATTTTCTTCAGTAGTTTTTAAAGGGTTATGAAAGAGAATTTGTCAGCAGATTTTTGCTATGTAAGCTGAAGCCAGCATGCAGCAAGGGTCAACACAAAAAACTCAGGGATGGCTGGCTTGTCACAGTCCGATCTGTTGTTCATTTGCCATGTTTGTTTAAGCAGCAGGATGCATATCATTGCAGGACTACAACTCATATTTAACACATAAAACTCAGGGATGCCTGTCTTGTCACAGTCCGATCGGTTATTTGCCATGTTTGTTTAAGCAGCAGGAGGCTTATCAATGCAGGACTACAAAGTCATGCACACGGCAGTCCGGCACGTCTCCTCTGACACCTGCTTGTCAATGTACAATCTCTATAGAGAGCCTGGTGTAGGCGGGACAGCTCTCTCAGCTCTGCTACATGACACAAGCTAAAATCTCTGATTATGTCAGAAAGGCTGCACCCAGTAATCTAAGTGATACATTGTTGGGTTCAGGATCTCTTTGCTTACATCGTGCTGCTCTTAGATGAGAAAGCAAAACCCTGCTGACAGATTCCCTTTAATCATCACACCCGATGAACAAGCAGTTAGCTCGTTTTGTGAGTGACTGCCAACCTGATTAGAAGGGCCGAAAATCTGGAAACAAGATTTCTTAGTTCCCCTAAATGGGCTTTGAGGACAGGCTATCAAATTTTAAAGACCTGGAAAACTCATATAGGTCAGTAATAGACCAATGGACGGCAGAGTTTATGGCACAATTTGCGCAGCAGAACCCTCTACACTGATTTTCGCTTTGTGCGGGGGATGCAGGAGAAATCCCTCTTGGGCGCTTATATCCCTTACATGAATTGCTTGTGCTAAAGGGGAAGCCATTATTAGGGATTTCTATTACAGTGCCCCACGCAGGTTGTACGGAGAGTAAAGAATCTCCGGTCATCCCTTCTCTTCTGCAGATATGAGTCCTCCTGCCTGTCCATCACTGCACAGGGCAGACGTGGTCACATTCAATCTGCGCCACTCCCAACTCTTATTTACTTTACTAAGCGCCAGCTCGTCTGCTCTCCCATAAAATATCATCTCCACCGCTGACGTTTCA
Organism: Anomaloglossus baeobatrachus; assembly: GCF_048569485.1. Lineage (NCBI taxonomy): Eukaryota > Metazoa > Chordata > Amphibia > Anura > Aromobatidae > Anomaloglossus > Anomaloglossus baeobatrachus. The sequence continues at coordinate 910,477,594 of NC_134353.1, forward strand.
AAAAGGATTGACGTGTAACACCGACCTTCTGTTCTACAATATAATACTGCCGCTCACCAACCACACTGCGGCCCGGTACTGAATTAGTCTGCTATCTAATCCGCTTAAAGGGATTGTCCAAAATATTTCAAAAACTGGATAAAATGAGCGCTACTCAATTATTTGACATCCCCGCTGCTCTGGTGGTCACCACCAATCTTGTGACAATCACAAGCCTAACATGAAACATAAGTCACCTGCAGGAATCTGTGGCTCCAGCGGTCACGTGACAATCAGGAATCATGCTGTGATTAGCAGCTCAATGTGTATAGGTATTGTATATAGAGAGCCTAGAGTGGGTAGAGGCAGCTTTCACAGCTCTGCTGCATTCCTAAATCTAAAAACTCTGTGTTAGAACTGCTGCAACTGGTAAACTAAGTGATAAACCATTGGATTCAGGGTCTCCTTGTCTGCATTATGCTGCTCTCAGATGAGACAGCAAAAGCATGATGACAGATTCAGTTTGAGTGCAGTATTATTTTAGCTATATTGTTGTACATAGGGGGCAGTATTATAGTAGTTATATTCTTGTACATAGGGGGCAGTATTATAGTAGTTATACTCTTGTACATAGGAGCAGTATTATAGTAGTTATATTCTTGTACATAGGAACAGTATTATATTAGTTATATTCTTGTACATAGGGGCAGTATAATAGTTGTTATATTCTTGTACATAGGGGCAGTATTATAGTAGTTATATTCTTGTACATAGGGGGCAGTATTATAGTAGTTATATTCTTGTACATAGGGGCAGTATTATAGTAGTTATATTCTTGTACATAGGGGCAGTATTATAGTAGTTATATTCTTTTACATAGGAACAGTATTATATTAGTTATATTCTTGTACATAGGGGCAGTATAATAGTTGTTATATTCTTGTACATAGGGGCAGTATTATAGTAGTTATATTCTTGTACATAGGGGGCAGTATTATAGTAGTTATATTCTTGTACATAGGGGCAGTATTATAGTAGTTATATTCTTGTACATAGGGGCAGTATTATAGTAGTTATATTCTTTTACATAGGAACAGTATTATATTAGTTATATTCTTGTACATAGGGGCAGTATAATAGTAGTTATATTCTTGTACATAGGGGCAGTATTATAGTAGTTATATTCTTGTACATAGGGGCAGTATTATAGTAGTTATATTCTTGTACATAGGGGGCAGTATTATAGTAGTTATATTCTTGTACATAGGGGCAGTATTATAGTAGTTATATTCTTGTACATAGGGGCAGTATTATAGTAGTTATATTCTTGTACATAGGGGCAGTATTATAGTAGTTATATTCTTGTACATAGGGGCAGTATTATAGTAGTTATATTCTTGTACATAGGGGGCAGTATTATAGTAGTTATATTCTTGTACATAGGGGCAGTATTATAGTAGTTATATTCTTGTACATAGGGGCAGTATTATAGCAGTTATACTCTTGTACATAGGGGGCAGTATTATAGTAGTTATATTCTTGTACAATAGTGGCAGTATTATAGTAGTTATATTCTTGTACATAGGGGCAGTATTATAGTAGTTATATTCTTGTACATAGGGGCAGTATTATAGTAGCTATATTCTTGTACATAGAGGCAGTATTATACTAGTAATATTCTTGTACATAGGGGGCAGTATTATAGTAGTTATATTCTTGTACAATAGTGGCAGTATTATAGTAGTTATATTCTTGTACATAGGGGCAGTATTATAGTAGTTATATTCTTGTACATAGGGGCAGTATTATAGTAGCTATATTCTTGTACATAGAGGCAGTATTATACTAGTAATATTCTTGTACATAGGGGGCAGTATTATAGTAGTTATATTCTTGTACATAGGGGCAGTATTATAGTAGTTATATTCTAGTACATAGGAGCAGTATTATAGTAGCTATATTCTTGTACATAGGGGCAGTATTACTCTAGTTATAGTCTTGTACATTAGAGCAGTATTATAGTAGTTATATTCTTGTACATAGGGGCAGTATTACACTAGTTATATTCTTGTACATAGGGGCAGTATTATAGTAGTTATAGTCTTGTACATAGGAGCAGTATTATAGTAGTTATATTCTTGTACATAGGGGCAGTATTACGCTAGTTATACTCTTGTACATAGGAGAAGTATTATAGCAGGTATATTCTTGTACAAAGGGGGCAGTATTATAGTAGTTACATTCCTGTACATAGGGGGCAGTATTATAGTAGTTACATTCCTGTACATAGGGGGCAGTATTATAGTAGTTATATTCTTGTACATAGGGGCAGTATTATAGTAGTTATATTCTTGTACATAGAAAATAGTATTGTAGAAGAAATAGGTTTTCTCTATAAGGAGCATTATTACATTACTACTTTTACATTGGGGTAGTGTTTGATAGAGGCAGTGGTTACTAACACGTATAAGGATAATCTGAGATATGAATTTCTAGGAAATACAACCAGGATTGCCAATAACTGAATAGGAATTGAACTTTCCAATGTTTCTCAATGAACTGCAAATATATGAAACAGAATTTCATACTAATTGATAGAAGTAGAAAAACAGGAGGATACAGAGTACGTTGGTGCAAAAAATATAGTTTATTACAACATACAAGTGACACGCACAGTAAAAACAGACAAGAGGGTAACAAGTGACAATGCAATGAAGGTATATTAAAGTCAGGCACAGAATAAATAGATGGTAGCAGTATCAATGAAAAGGGAGGAGGGAATGCATATAAAAAACCTCAAGGTGATAAAATATCACCAAATCTGTAACTATAAAAGAATCACCCCTCTCCTTCCCTGATGAAGCTTTGTTGTGGCTTTGTCCACAAACTTGCGAAATGTGCGTAGGTAGGTTCATGGGGGGACTGTCCTGATGGTCTAACTCTTGACTATGCATCTGTGATTCTTTTATAGTCTGCACTAGGCACTTTAATAGGGTCATTTTATTCCCTGGTTGCTATCCATGAACTGGTGGGGGCCTCTCTCACATTGTTTACAGATTTGGTGATATTTTATCACCTTGAGGTTTTTTATATGCATTCCCTCCTCCCTTTTCATTGATACTGCTACCATCTATTTATTCTGTGCCTGACTTTAATATACCTTCATTGCATTGTCACTTGTACCCTCTTGTCTGTTTTTACTGTGCGTGTCACTTATATGTTGTAATAAACTATATTTTTTGCACCAACGTACTCTGTATCCTCCTGTATTTCTAGTTATATTTGAGTGGTGGTATTGGTTTTCAGCAACACTGGTTTCTGTCCATTACATAAATTATGGTTGCCTTTTGGAGGTTTCTTTGTTTAATAATTGATAGAAGTGGAGGACCCAAAATGCATAATTTTAAGTGCTCACTCATACCACCGCATAACACGGATGAGCGCTAATTTATGTTTTATCGGATAGCACTTGCTCCAGTGTTATACTATGGTGTAGTGCCAATGAGCGGTTTTTTTTTCCGGATACTGATTCGGCAAGAAAAAAAAAAAATGCTGTAATTGGTAGTGTATATTTCGCATCAGGCGCAGCTATACAAGTCTATGGGTGCGAGTGAAACATCGGACTATGTGGACAGACAATGGAGAAGATGGAGGAATTAAGCACCTGTGATCTGATTCTCGCAGCGTGGTTTGAGCAGAGTGTCGAATCTTTCGCCTCGGATGCTATACGCCAGGAGGAATGTCTAATTGCAGCTGGTAGCGTTTTGCATTCGCGCAGCACAAATGACTATTGACATCCGCCAAACCCCGTCTATAAAGTCATTTTACCACTTGGTCCAAACAGATCTTTAGCTAATTTGAGTTTCTTGAAATATCTATAGATTTCTTGTTTAAAGCTTACAGAAAAAGAAAAATCAATGTCGGACCTGAAAGCGGCGGCTTAATACCCCGACAAGTCCCAAGATATCTTGTTAAATGACTCTCAATGTGGCCATCACTCAATTTCAAAGGAAGGGGGGGAGGGGCGGTCTTGTTTTTTTATCATTTTAAAAAAGAAAAAGAAGAGCCAGCACGATCTGTGACTGCCATGCATCATATAAAAGTGCAAATTCACAGATTTACTACAACTGTACTATAATGAAAAATGAGATTTTTAGCAAAAAATTGATCAATTCTTTGAGCCACCCCTGCCACTTCACGGCAAATCTCAATAGGGGGGTCCTACTCTATTTTATATGTATTTCATATGCCATGTGGCCTCCTAGATAAAAAAAAAAAAATAAAAAATTAAAAGCAGAACGATATACTGAAGCACACATACCTGTAACCTATATATAACCGCTTCCATATCGCAGCAAGAGGCAACTGCGGATAAAAGGTCAGCCCAGGTCCCAGCATGTGCAGCAGATGCCACACACAGCAGGACAATGTCAGAACTGACCTTCACAGAGCCAGACCAGAAGCAATAAATAAAGGCGGACCAGATCCAAGTATGGTGCTTAATTAGCAATGCCTGTGGAAAAGGGCGAGGCAGCTGAATGTGAACAGCCACCAACAGCGTCTGCTACACACTCTGGGACCTGGACTGACCTTTTATCTGCAGTTGCCTCTTGCTGCGACATGGAAGAGGTTATATATAGGTTACAGGTATGTGTGCTTCAGTATATGGTTTTGCTTTTAAATTGTTTTATCTAGGAGGCCGCATAGCACATGAAATACATAATAAAGAATAGGACCCCCCTATCGAGATTTGCCGTGAAGTGGCAGGGGTGGCTCAAAGAATTGATAAATTATTTGCTAAAAATCATATTTTTTATTATAGTACAGTTGGAATAAATTGGTGAATTTGCACTTTTATATGATGCATGCCACTCTCAGATCATGCTGGCTCTTCTATCTCTGTTAGGTTGTAGTTATGCTACATTGGTTCGGTGGCTGACCACCACCATGCCATGCACGCCTGACCTTGGTTTGTAATATATTAGTCCTATTGGTGGCTGTTCACATTCAGCCTGCCTCACCCTTTTCCACAGGCAATGCTAACTAAGCACCATAATTTTTATACATACATTTTTCATACAATTTATAGTTCCTGGTATGGCACTGTGAAGGTCAGTTCTGCTATTGTCCTGGTATGTGTGGCGTCTGCTGCACACGCTGGGACCTGGGCTGCCTTTAATCCGCAGTTGCCTCTTGCTGCAATATGGAAGCAGTTATATATAGGTTAGAGGTATGTGTGCTCCATTATGGTTCTGCTTTTAAATTGTTTTATCTAGGAGGGCGTATGGCACATGAAATACATAATATAGAGTAGGACCCCCCTATCAAGATTTGCCATGAAGTGGCAGGGGTGGCTCAAAGAATTGATCAATTATTTGCTAAAAATCTCATTTTTTATTATAGTACAGTTGGAGTAAATCCGTGAATTTGCACTTTTATATGATGCATGCCACTCTCAGATCATACTGGCTCTTCTTTTTCTTTTTTTATCATTTTAGCAAAATAATCTCAATAACACAAAAGTCACATCCGAAAGGTGAGAAATTACACGATGCTTAAACTAATAGCAGGACACCAATGCAGCCGAGGAGAGGAACGGGGCCGCGGACGCTATACAAGCGCCATATTTCTTAGAGACAAGCCGGAGTGATTGTTGTGTCAGTGATCTGCAGTCTAGAAGGTGCCTGTCATATCGCTCAAGACATTGGTATTGATCTTCTCGGGTCATTAAGTCATACCAAAGACTGCACCAAGGTCAGGGGTTCAGAGGAAACATGAACAGTCTCTGTGGTATTGTGTGATCCTCGCGATCGATGAGATGATGTAATAGATCACAGGAGAACTAGATCTTCTATATAAATGATCCTTAAGTGGAAACATTTTTTAATTTACGAATAAAGTAAGGTTTGTATTACAGCTCGGATATAATCAATGCGGTGATCAATGAAATTGAGCTTTCTAATTTCTGTCCTCGGGACCTCACTTCATACAACGAGGCTTTGCCACTTAATGGTTTTCTCATCATCATGAGAGGGTTGAATTGCAAAACACTTAAAAAATAAGCAAATTTGCCTTATGTTAAAAATGAAGAAATAATTATGAGAACCTGTCAGCATGATTTTGCTAGTTACAGTAAAGGCATGGCCATGATGGCACTGTAAGGCTGCTTTCACACTACGTTTTTTTAACATGCGTCATGAACGTTTTTTGCTGCAAAAGCGGATCCTGCTTTTACAGCAAAAAAACGCATGCAAACGCATGTGTTAGTTTGCAGGATCCTGTCACTTTAAGTTTATGGGCGGGCATTGAAGTCATGTGATCGGGAGTTAGGGGAACTGAACGTGAAAGACTGGGACCCGACATCTAACAGCTGTGGAGGCTCGTAACCAAGGTAAACATCGGGTAACTTGCTTGGATACCCGATATTTACATTGGTTACTAGCGTCTGCAGCTGCTAGGAGCCGGCTGCCTGCACACGTAACCAACGTAAACATCGGGTAACTAAGCCGCGGTTACCCGATGTTTTCCTTGGTTACGAGTGTCTGCAGCTCTCAGGCGGGGGAGAGAGAGAGAGGGAGGGGGAGGGAGGGAGGTGGTGAGAGGGACTGATCACCCGAGGCTGGTTTCTGGGCATGCTCAGTAGAGCAAGCAGGATCCTGTCTATCAGCATGCCAGCGTTCACATACGTTTGCGTGCTGTTTAGTCAGGATCCAGCAATTTGCAGAAGTTGGACGCAGCTCAAAAACGCTACAAGTAGCATTTTTGAAAAATGTTAAAAAACTGCAAGTCGCTGGATCCTCACTATAACGCACGCAAACGCATGTGAACGCATGTTAACGCGAGTCCATTGCAAATGCATTGAAATGAAAACGCATTTGCACTGGATCCATTTTTGCGTTAAAAAAACGTTCATAACGGATGTTAAAAAAAACTTAGTGTGAAAGCAGCCTTAGGCTATGTTCACACTGGAAAAATGATTTTTCTTAAGAAATTTCTTAAGAGTGAAGGATTAGTGCACCTGCGTTTTTGCCGCGTTTTCGGTGTGTTTTCGGTGCGTTTTTGGTGCGTTTTTACCGCTGGTTGCTCCCTGCGTTATTGTGCCAATTATCTATGGCAAAAAACGCAGTTAGCTGCAGAAAAGAAGTGACATGCTCATTCTTTTTCTTAAGAAAATCTACTGAAAGAATTTTCTTAAGAAAAAAACGCAGTGCGCGCACGGCTAATTTTTTTTGCCATAGGTTTTGCTGGGGAATGTCTGTAGAAAGGTTACAAGAATTTCTCAAGAAATTTCTGCAGCAAAAACGGACCCAAAACGCAGGTAAAAAAACGCAGTGTGTGAACACAGCCTCATACTGATTAAATCGATACATGTAGTGAAGAAATCCGCCTTGTGGTTGTTTAATCAGCATTTGATATTTTGGTGTAATAATCGTTAGGTGCACAGGGGCGGGGCGGAGGGTCGGGTCTTTAGCCCCTGCCCCGGCCTCTCCCCCTGCCTCTGACGTCTGTATAACGGGTCACTACTTTGTTAGTCACCTGCCTCCTGTTTCAAAGTTGGCGATTGCACCTTCTTTGCCATAACAGACTTTGCAGATTGAGCTCCTGGTGGTTTTCAATAGGCACATGAACAGATTGATCTAATGGAGGCTTTCTATAAAGTGGTGCTGGCGTATGCACATATTGATTTCCAGGCGGCTTTCAATAAAGTGGTGCTGGTGTCATCACATGCACAGATTCATCTCCTGGAGGCTTTCAATAAACTGGTGCTGGTGGTGGCGCATGCACAGATTGATCTCCCAGCAGCTTTCAATAAAGTAGTGCTGGTAATGGCGCATGCACAGATTGATCTTCTGGCAACTTTCAATAAAGTGGCACCGGTAGTAGCACATGGACAGATTGATCTCCTGGTGGTCTTTAAGAAATGATGCAGTGGTTGTTTGCAATGCTATTATGGTGGTCTTTAATAAAATGGTGCCGATGTGGCGCTATGCAGATTGATCTCTCGAAGGGCTTCAATAAAATGGAAAATAGCAACAAAAAGAGGAGCTAAAAACTCCCCCAAAAATGTATTATAAAATGTACTCACAGCAAAAAAGGGCAACCAGTCCAGTTAGCCCAGGCCAACACATCTAATGCACAAACAGGATGCAGACAAGCCTCTCAACATGATGGACACTTCACAGGTGCAAGGTAAATTGCACACCAGTGGCGCGCATAGGGCACTGTTCACACCTGTATGCGCATGGTGTCCAGCCAGCAACCTATTACCACGCCCTTACTATTAGATTAGGCGGGTTACCCGGACACTACTCACTGCAGCACGTAAGGGACAGAAATTCCACTATGCACGGCCGTATTAAGAGGCCCGGCTGCACCCCGCATAGTCAAAGTGCAAAAAATACATATACAATATATGTGAGGTATTAGTTTGTAAATTGGCCAATGTACGTAAGCCCATAATCCTCATCACGGATCCTCACGCTTGCGGGTCCCTACACTGATAAATATCAAAAATAGCAACAAAAAGAGGAGCTAAAAACTCCCCCAAAAATGTATTGAGAGGCTTGTCTGCATCCTGTTTGTGCATTAGATGTGTTGGCCTGGGCTAACTGGACTGGTTGCCCTTTTTTGCTGTGAGTACATTGTATACTTCAATAAAATGGAGCCAATGGTGGTACATACACAGATGACTGGCGTTAACTTTCAAACAGTAGGGCTGTGAATCACACAGCTGTGACCTTTCCATACAAAGACACCAGAGGCAGAGGAGGAGCCGAAGATGAAGACCCACCCCACAGCCCTGCCCCTGTGCACCTAACTATTATTACAAAAAAAAACAAAAAAGTGGAAGGGCCTAATGTACAACTCTGTATGACACTAGATTAACCAAAAAGTTTATTTGTGATCATACAATAGCCTAAAGGGATCCTGTCACCAGATTTGGGGCCTATAAGCTGGAGCCACCACCAGTGGGCTCTTATATACAGTATTGTAACATGCTGTATATAAGAGCCCAGGACATGGGTATAACATAAAAAAACCCTTTATAATACTCACCCAGGGGATTGCTCCGCTGCAGACTGGCCAAATGGGTGGCGCTGTTCTCCAGTACCAGCGCCTCCTCTTTCGGTCATCTTGGTCCTCCTTCTGGAGCCGGGGTGCATGATGCGTCCTACGTCATCCACACTCACTGGCACTGAGGGGTGGGGCAGTTGGGTGTGCAGACCAGGAGATGGGGTGGGGGGGGGCGGACGTGCAGACCGGGGGGCGGATGTGCAGACCGGGAGAGGGAGGCGGACGTGCAGACCGGGGGGGCAGACGTGCAGACCGGGAGAGGGAGAGGAGGCGGACGTGCAGACCGGGAGAGGGAGGGGGGATGGACGTGCAGACCGGGGGGGGCGGATGTGCGTGCAGACCGGAGGGGCAGACCGGGAGAGGGGGGGGCGCGCGGACGTGCAGACTGGGGGGGGGGGGGGGAGGACGTGCAGACCGGGAGAGGGAGGGGGGGGGCGGATGTGCAGACCGGGGGGGGCAGACGTGCAGACCGGGAGAGGGATTGGGGGTGGATGTGCAGACCGGGAGTGGTGGACGGGTGGGGCGATGTGCAGACCGGGAGAGGGGGGGGGGGGCGGACGTGCAGACCGTGGGGGGAGGTGGGGTTAGACTGGGAGCGCAGACGTGCCCTTGGGTTGACAACTGCCATTTTATATGGTAATCATGGCCCAGGAGAACGATCTCGGCTACGGCTGAAGCTTTTAAGCCCCGATGACGTTGGGACTCGTAAAACATAAATAGGCACCGTAACTTTCTATTAAATAATAGATTGGAGCATTTAAAGATCAAGTTCCTGCTAAGTGTCTCCATAACCTTCTATATAAGAAGCACGCTCTATAAAAGACGTTTAGAAGACAAAAAGGAAATAGTCAGAAATCAACTTTAACTTCGGGAATCTGTGATAAGATTCTTGAGATCAAATCCGCAAATATCCAAGTTATACTCTGAAATGCTAAACGTAGAAACAGGGAACAAGGTCACTTAAAGGGTTATTCCATCTCCAAGATCCTATTCTAATATGTAATAGGTGCAATAATCATAATATTAGCACATTCCTCCAATTAGAAATGTAGTATAGTTCTCCTGATATAGCCATGTCTCTTACCTCATGTGCAGGGCATTGCAGCTTAGGTATCCATGGTTCTAACCACAAGTAACTAACTGCCACTATATAAGTAGATATAACCATACATACCTAAGCTGCAATGCCCTGCACATGAGGTAATAGATAGATAAATCTTTAGAACTATACTACATTTCTAATTGGAGGTATTTGCTAATATTATTACTATTATACCTCCTACATATTGGGATAGATGGGAATACCCCTATAACCGTGTGGTCAGAGGGGTGGGATCACACAGGCTTTTCTTCGCCCTGCTAAGCGAGATTGACAGGTTATCATTATACACAAGTGGCCTGTCAATCAATCAGTGTCGGGTTCAGAAGAGCCAACGAGGACCTACCCAGGGGACTCGGCGTGTCAGGCATGTCCTTACTGACTTCTTCTCTCAGAAATTACATATAGTTCCATTATGTGCAGTGTATAATCCCGCCTACACCACTGTTTGGCAGCTTTCTGTTTATAGTGTGCATAAGGGGAAAGCTGCTAATCAGTGTTGAGGACATGGCTCGACTAGGAGGCATGAGGCACCTAGTCCTGTAGTGATAACCTCCTGCTGATAAAACACGGATTTGATTGAAAACTGTAAAACGCACCCCCAGTAAGTGACACATTGCTGGAATCAGGGTCTCAGATGCTGCTCTCAGATTACATACAAAAACCTGCTGAAAGATTCCCTATAAATGTTTTGATTCTCTTTACATTTGAGAAGATGAAAAGCAAAATGTGCAAAAATCATCTTTTTGAAGCGGTTCTGCCAGCATCTTAAAACCACCATGTGAACATATCCGAAACATAAGAAAAGACCGTGCTACAAATACGCTCAGTTGTTACATTGTACAGTTGTACTCCAGTTCATAAAAGAAAAGACAGAAGCAGAAAACTAGCAATGGAGCAGAGGAAGTCACCGCAATCTCCCAGTGTGACCGGTGTGCACTGGTTATATGGCCGGTGTATGTGCAGGAGAGGAGAGGCAATCTGCTCCTCTGGAGCCGCTCTGCCGTCTGGCTCATCACTTTGCTCCCCATAAATCTGCACTCATTTACACCTCAACTGCGGAGCGGTGGCTGTGATATGTGTCAGCCACACTACTGTGAGGAGCACTCTGTGTCTGCTGCCTTGGGGGGGAGAGGAGACGTGAAGAGACCGATATCTGTACAAGGAGCATATCACTGGTGTAGATGTGCACAGTACTGCATATACAAGTCAGAATTAGCAAATCTGAAGCCTGTAAAGGGTCTGCAGCCCGTAAAGGGTCTGCAGTCTGCGGGAGTGAGGGGGGAATTTGCATTCTGCGGGGAAGGGGGGCATCATGCATTCTGTGGGAGGAAGGGGCGGGGGCTGCATTCTGGAGGGGGTGGAAGAAATCTGCATTCCGTGGGGGGGGGGGTCTGCATTCTGCAGGGGTGGTGGGGAGAGTCTGCATTCTGCAGGGGGGGGGGGGGGAGAGTCTGCATTCTGCAGGGGGGGGTGGGGAGTGTCTGCATTCTGCAGGGGGGGTGGGGAGTGTCTGCATTCTGCAGGGGGGGTGGGGAGAGTCTGCATTCTGCAGGGGGGGTGGGGAGAGTCTGCATTCTGCAGGGGGGGTGGGGAGAGTCTGCATTCTGAAGGGGGGTGGGGAGAGTCTTCATTCTGCAGGGAGGGTGGGGAAGAGTCTGCATTCTGCAGGGAGGGTGGGGAAGAGTCTGCATTCTGCAGGGAGGGTGGGGAAGAGTCTGCATTCTGCAGGGAGGGTGGGGAGTCTGCATTCTGCAGGGAGGGTGGGGAGTCTGCATTCTGCAGGGAGGGTGGGGAAGAGTCTGCATTCTGCAGGGAGGGTGGGAAGTCTGCATTCTGCAGGGAGGGTGGGGGTCTGCATTCTGCAGGGAGGGTGGGGAGTCTGCATTCTGCAGGGAGGGTGGGGAGTCTGCATTCTGCAGGGAGGGTGGGGAGACTGCATTCTGCAGGGAGGGCGGGGAGACTGCATTCTGCAGGGAGGGTGGGGAGTCTGCATTCTGCAGGGAGGGTGGGGAGTCTGCATTCTGCCAAGCAGTGCAAAGTTTTTAAACCCTATTCCAGAAATTATTTTTAGCTCAATCTACTGTACATGCCTTAAAAATAATAGGTGTCCCGGAAGGTGCAGGTGTCGTAATCCTAAAGGCACTTATGGCCCATCCTATGACTGCGTGGTAAGGACAATGAAGTGTTGCTGCTGCTCTTTTGTATGTAAAATCATCCTCTTAAAGGGGGTTTTCTAAAAATTGAAAAGAGTACCTATAAGAAAGGGGATATCTTACTGATCACTATCGGGGGTGATCTGGAGAGAACATCACCGATTTGGAGAATGAAGTGATAATCGAGCATGCGCCATACTGCTCCGTATGCTCGTCCTGTGCGTGTTCCAGTCAGACGAGTCTTTGCAGAGCCCCTCGTGAGTGTCCCAATACCTTTATACAATCTCCGGCCATGTATGTAAATTACCCGCTCCAATGGGCGTCCTAATCTGCCCCTCCTTTCGCCATCCTCCTGAGCTGAATGACTTGGATGACGCCTATGGCGGTATCCACGTAGGTGGGCAAATTCTCGCACCTGTGCAGGCGCATTTCGCACTGCCCTATTGCAGACAGAGCCGAAAACATAGGTACGTCTGCTCAAACCTGTGTGAGTTCTCAGCGCAGGTGCGACATTTTGCCCGGGGATGTGGATGACTTCACATCGCCAGGCAAAACGTCGCACCTGCGCAGAGAACTCGCGAGTTTGTGCATCTATGTTTTTGCGCCTGCGTGAGCTGGGAATGTGTCTGCGCAAGCGCGAGATTTTGACCGCCTACATGGATGGTGTCGGAGGCGTCATCCACATCAATCAGCTCAGGAGGACGGCAAAAGGAGAAACAGGAGGTGCCCATTAGGACACCCATCGGACCCCGGACCGGACAATTTACATACAGGGCGGGAGATGTTATAATGGCATTTGTGGGGTCTACAGGGGAAGGGGAATCAGGGGGTAACGTGCACCTTTATAAAATGAAGCACAGGCGCTGCTTAAGGTGCTAGTTTTAGTTTAGAAGGCCAAAATCTAGTGACAAGTTCCTTCCCTTTAATTTGCATTAGAAAAAAGCAGCAAAAATGCAAGGTGTGAATATAGCCTCAATCTTCCACCTGGACGATTTAAGGAACTTTTTTGAGGGCATTGTTAAAGTCAACGGTTAACTCCGATCACTGTAAGGCCTCTTTCACACATCCATGAAAATCCCGCACGTTTTTCACGGACGTGTCAAAGGTGCGTATTGTCCTCCGTGAGCCGTGTTTATGGCACACGTTTGTTATCCGTGATAGCACACGGAGAACGGGAACTTTCTGCTCACCTGTCCCTGGCATTGCTCTCCGTGGTGCTGATCTACGGTCTCCAGTCCTGCCGACTCCCCGCTGCTGCTGCTGCTTCCGGCCTGCAGTGGAGTGAATATTCATGAGCATAATGAGAGGGGGTCGGAAGCAAGTGACAGCAGCGGCAGAGACTGCAGGGCTGGAGAAGGTGAGTGTAGAAATTCTTTTTATTTCACAGACACGTGTGTTTTCTCCGATGCGTGTCACACGGATCACATCCGTGCGGTCCGTGTGACACCCATGATGCTGGAGAAAAATTGACATATCTACATGTGGAGCACACAGGCACACGTATGCTCCACATGTACACACGGTCCATGGCAAAATACGCACGTGAGCGCAGACCCATTGATTTTAATGGGTCTACGTGTGCCCATGTCTCCAGCACGTGAAGAAACGGACCAAACACGTACCGGAAAAAACGGACGTGTGAAGGAGGCCCAAGGCTGTGTGCACACGGTGCTTTTTATTGGTGCATATCGTGGCCCAAATCTGCATGTCTATCCTTATGCCAGCAAAGTCCGTGAGAATTTTTAAGTGCTGTTCACATGTTGCTTCTTTTTTACTTGCAGATTTGGTGCAGAAAATCTGCAGCATCAATTGTTGGTGCATTTGTTTTTTTTTTTAGCCCTTCCACCCATTGATGTCATTAAAAAAAAGCACATCTCGTGCGCGGCCGGAAGAACCCCAGCGTGAGCTTTAGCGGAGGCTGTTGTGATTGCCATTAACTTGAGATTAAAATATAGGATTTTTATGTGATAAACGCTCTTTATAAACCCGCACGAGGCCCCCCGCAGTAATGTGATATATCGGTGCTGCCGTGTGAATTAAGTGCAATACTAAACGACACAGGGAGACATATTCCAGCAGTGCGCGGGACACATATTTGGGAGATGTCTTATCGTGGTGTAATGTTCTCTCTCCATCTTCCTAATGTCGGAGGATCCCCATTGTAATCCCGGGCACGGAGCGGCTCCTTACTACGCCGTGTTCTTGATTACTGGATTGTATTCACAGCTATGTAAAGTGTCTGCCCTGACTCCTAATAATCTGTTTACTGAAATGAAAAGCTTCTGCTCGGGCCCCTTTATTAATAGAGTCATGAACTCTCTTTTCAAGCGTAGATTAAACACTGAGCCGCGGGAAGCCGGCTGCATGTGGAAGTGGCAGGCGCTGAGCGAGGTAACGAGGCAACCTCATAATCACATCTGCTCTGTCGCTGAGCAGAAACCCCCTCCTGCTGCAGAGACCCTGATATGAGGCCCGAACCAGGAGGGGTCCCGCGCCAAGGGGCCAAACTCATCTGTCCATAGTAGGGGAAGGAGCAAGATCACACGGAGCTCAGTGACCATCTAGCACCACATCTCAGCACATAGACAGAGCGGCTCATTACAAACACCGAGGGAGGACCACAAAACAGTCAACCCTTACATAGGCAGCCCAGTACAGTATACCAATGCCGTATAGGTATTAGTCCAACCCAATGCACACCTCTGCGGCCAGCCCGATGGGCACACCTGAGGGCAACCCAATGCACACCTCATGGGGCAACCCAATGCACACCTCATGGGGCAACCCAATGCACACCTCATGGGGAAACCCAATGCACACCTCATGGGGAAACCCAATGCACACCACATGGGGCAACCCAATGCACTCCACATGGGGCAACCCAATGGGCATCTCAGAGGGCAACCCAATGAACACCTCAGCGAGTAACCCAATGGGCACCTCAACAGGCAACTTAATGCACACATTAGCAGGCAACTAAATACTGGCTAGCTAAAGCACACATCGGGGGTTAACCCAATGAGCCCAATAGCACGCTACCGTATGTGAATCTCAGCGAACATCTCAATGTGCTCTTCACTGGACAACCCAATGCTGGCGACCTAGTGCACATGCTCCTCACGCAGCCGACTCCAAGACTTCTCCTGAGCATCCCCAGTCTTCTGGAACTCGCTGCCTCAACATGTCAGATTATCTTCTACCCTTGCAAGCTTCAAACGGAACCTGAAAATCCATCTGTTCAGAAATGCCTATAATCTACAATGACCTCACTGCTTCACTATCGTGCGGAGCTGCCGCCCGACCACCGAGCAGAGCTGCCGCCCGACCACCGAGCAGAGCTGCCGCCCGACCACCGAGCAGAGCTGCCGCCCGACCACCGAGCAGAGCTGCCGCCCGACCACCGAGCAGAGCTGCCGCCCGACCACCGAGCAGAGCTGCCGCCCGACCACCGAGCAGAGCTGCCGCCCGACCACCGAGCAGAGCTGCCGCCCGACCACCGAGCGGAGCTGCCGCCCGACCACCGAGCGGAGCTGCCGCCCGACCACCGAGCGGAGCTGCCGCCCGACCACCGAGCGGAGCTGCCGCCCGACCACCGAGCGGAGCTGCCGCCCGACCACCGAGCGGAGCTGCCGCCCGACCACCGAGCGGAGCTGCCGCCCGACCACCGACCGGAGCTGCCGCCCGACCACCGACCGGAGCTGCCGCTCGCCCACCAAGCGGAGCTGCCGCCCGCCCACCAAGCGGAGCTGCCGCCCGCCCACCGAGCGGAGCTGCCGCCCGCACAATCTACACCCCACCTACTGTCTGCTCCCCAAAATCCTATAGATTGTAAGCCCGCAAGGGTAGGGCCCTCTTCCCTCTGTACTAGTCTGTCTACTGTAACTTGTGTATGTATTCTGTATGCAACCCCCTTCTCATGTACAGCACCATGGGATCAATGGTGCTCTGCTCTATAAATAAATAAATAATAATAATAATAATGTCAGGGATTAACCCAGTGTTCTCCAACGCTAGTCCTCACAAGGCATCAAAAGATCATATTTTAATAATGTCCTTATTATTGCAGAGGTGTTGGAATAATAATCTAGACACTAATAAGAAAATCCCAAAAACATGATCTGTCGGAGGCTCTTGAGGACTGCAGTTGAGGAACAGTGCATTAACCTAATACGCACCTCATGGGACAACTGAACCTATTCCTCAAAGAGCGACTCAGTGCACACATAGAGCAGGACTCGTGGTACTTGATGCTTTCAGCCAGACAATGCTGAAATAAAAGGGTAATGTTCAACCCAAGAGATACCAAATTCTACTAAAAAAATATTTACAACTTCAAAGCCCTTTTGGGAGATCACACGTTTCTATAACAAGTAATGGATCCTTTTATATCAGGGCAGTAAATCTACTAAAGAAGAAGCTGGGTCTCCTTAAGGTGCATCTATGGGCAACTCCATGAAAGACTCCTCCAACACGGTAAGTAGACAATTGTGAAACAGATGTCTTCCGCTGGTCTGGTTGATGATCAGACATTGTAGAGAGATCAACACTGTCATCTCTAGCCTGCCAAGAGAGACAGATCTTTCCCTTCTTGAGAAGATTATAATACGCACTTTTCCTCCCAAAAGTTTGGGAGGAATTGAGGGGTGC
Organism: Anomaloglossus baeobatrachus; assembly: GCF_048569485.1. Classification (NCBI taxonomy): domain Eukaryota; kingdom Metazoa; phylum Chordata; class Amphibia; order Anura; family Aromobatidae; genus Anomaloglossus; species Anomaloglossus baeobatrachus. The sequence goes on from NC_134353.1 coordinate 910,494,550, forward strand.
GTCTTAGAATTTGAATGTAGCTTACCATGGTGGTGGAGAGGGCTGCGGTGGCTGGGCTAGTGCGGGGACTGCGGAGACTGGTGCTGGGGCGGCTGTCCATCATCAGCAGCTGCTATGCGGGGTCTGTGCGTGGTCTCCAGTGGCTCGTGCTGAGGCGCTGTGCGGAGTCTCCAATGGCTTTACTGGCACTGCAGGTCGGGCGGTGAGGATTTCAAATAATGCCGTCAAGAGTAGGCACATGCGCAGTTGGCGCTCTCGGCTCATGCTCTCATCTGTGCAGGCGCCGCCTTCAGCCCATTGATTTCCCTTCAGCGGACTTCAGGAAAATGGCACCCGGAGGTGGTGCTTGCGCAGATGAGATCTCTGCTTGCCATTGAGCCTTTAGCTCAATCTGCGCTGACTCCGGGCGCAATTTATCTGAAGCCCTCACCATCCACAGCCGCCGCAGCCCGTGCTCCATCACATTTACCCCAACACGGCACCACCAGTCTCCGCCGCAGCCAGATCCCCAGCCTCCGCCGCAGCAGCCCGAGTCCAAGCACAGCTGACCCAGCATAGCAACACCAGCCTCCACTGCAGCAGCCTGAGCCCAAGCACAGCTGACCCAGAATGGCAGCATCAGCCTTCGCCGCAGCCCCAGCCTCTGCCGCAGCCTACTCCACCACTGCTACTGCCCCCACACCACAGGATTACAAGACAGACCCAATTTTTTTGGGTCGCCTTTTTTTGCTCTGAATTTGGGGTACGTCTCATAATCCAGTGCGTCTTATAAAACGAAAAATACGAGTCCAAGTGATCATCCCATATCATTCCGTTAGTAGCTAAACTTGCAAAGAAGGGAATTTTGTTACTTACCGTAAATTCCTTTTCTTCTAGCTCCTATTGGGAGACCCAGACGATTGGGTGTATAGCACTGCCTCCGGAGGCCACACAAAGCAATTACACTAAAAAGTGTAAGGCCCCTCCCCTTCTGGCTATACACCCCCAGTGGGATCACTGGCTCACCAGTTTTAGTGCAAAAGCAAGAAGGAGGAAAGCCAATAACTGGTTTAAACAAATTCACTCCGAAGTAACCTCGGAGAACTGAAAACCGTTCAACATGAACAACATGTGTACCCGAAAAACAACCAAAAATCCCGAAGGACAACAGGGCGGGTGCTGGGTCTCCCAATAGGAGCTAGAAGAAAAGGAATTTACGGTAAGTAACAAAATTCCCTTCTTCGGCGCTCCATTGGGAGACCCAGACGATTGGGACGTCCAAAAGCTGTCCCTGGGTGGGTAAAGAATACCTCATGTTAGAGCTGCAAGACAGCCCTCCCCTATATGGAGGCAACTGCCGCCTGCAGGACTCTTCTACCTAGGCTGGCGTCCGCCGAAGCGTAGGTATGCACCTGATAATGTTTGGTGAAAGTGTGCAGACTCGACCAGGTAGCTGCCTGGCACACCTGTTGAGCCGTAGCCTGGTGTCGCAATGCCCAGGACGCACCCACGGCTCTGGTAGAATGGGCCTTCAGCCCTGATGGAACCGGAAGCCCAGCAGAACGGTAGGCTTCAAGAATTGGTTCTTTGATCCATCGAGCCAGGGTGGCTTTGGAAGCCTGCGACCCTTTGCGCTTGCCAGCGACAAGGACAAAGAGTGCATCCGAGCGGCGCAGGGGCGCCGTGCGGGAAATGTAGATTCTGAGTGCTCTCACCAGATCTAACAAATGTAAATCCTTCTCATACCGATGAACTGCATGAGGACAAAACGAAGGCAAAGAGATATCCTGATTAAGATGAAGAAGGGAATTTTGTTACTTACCGTAAATTCCTTTTCTTCTAGCTCTTATTGGGAGACCCAGACGATTGGGGTATAGCTACTGCCCTCCGGAGGCCACACAAAGCACTACACCAAAAGTGCAAGGCCCCTCCCCTTCTGGCTATACCCCCCCGTGGTATCACGGGTACTCCAGTTTTAGTGCCAAAGCAAGAAGGAGGAAGCCAACAACTGGTTTAAACAAATTAACTCCGATTAACATCGGAGAACTGAAAAACCGTTCAACATGAACAACATGTGTACCCGCAAACAGCAAAAACAATCCCGAAGGACAACAGGGCGGGTGCTGGGTCTCCCAATAAGAGCTAGAAGAAAAGGAATTTACGGTAAGTAACAAAATTCCCTTCTTCTTCAGCGCTCTATTGGGAGACCCAGACGATTGGGACGTCCAAAAGCTGTCCCTGGGTGGGTAACGAAATACCTCATGTTAGAGCTGCAAAACAGCCCTCCCCTACGGGGATGTCACTGCCGCCTGCAGGACTCTTCTACCTAAGCTGGCATCCGCCGAAGCATAGGTATGCACCTGATAATGCTTGGTGAAAGTGTGCAGACTCGACCAGGTAGCTGCCTGACACACCTGTTGAGCCGAAGCCTGGTGCCGTAATGCCCAGGACGCACCCACGGCTCTGGTTGAGTGGGCTTTTAGCCCTGAAGGAACCGGAAGCCCAGCAGAACGGTAGGCCTCTATAATTGGTTCTTTGATCCATCGAGCCAAGGTAGCTTTAGAAGCCTGCAACCCCTTGCGCGGACCAGCGACAAGGACAAAAAGTGCATCGGAACGGCGCATGGGCGCCGTGCGGGAAATGTAGATCCTGAGAGCTCTCACCAGATCTAGCAAACGCAAGTCCTTTTCATACCGGTGAACCGGATGAGGATAAAAGGAAGGCAAGGATATATCCTGATTAAGATGAAACGAGGATACGACCTTAGGGAGAAACTCCGGAATGGGGCGCAGCACTACTTTGTCCTGGTGGAACACCAAGAAGGGAGCCTTGGATGACAGAGCTGCCAGCTCAGACACTCGCCGAAGCGATGTGATCGCAACAAGAAACGCCACTTTCTGTGACAGGCGAGAAAAAGAAACTTCTTTGAGAGGCTCGAAAGGCGGCTTCTGGAGAGCAACTAGTACTCTGTTCAGATCCCATGGATCCAACGGCCGCTTGTACGGGGGCACAATATGACAGACCCCCTGCAGGATCGTGCGCACCTTAGGAAGACGTGCTAGACGTTTCTGAAAAAACACGGATAGTGCCGAGACTTGCCCTTTAAGGGAGCTGAGCGACAAGCCCTTTTCCAACCCTGATTGCAGGAAAGACAGAAAAGTGGGCAATGCAAATGGCCAGGGAGACACTCCCTGAGCAGAGCACCAGGTTAAGAAAATCTTCCACGTTCTGTGGTAGATCCTGTTGACGATAGGATCCAGGACTCAATGGCCACACAGTCAGGTTCAGGGCCGCAGAATTCTGATGGAAAAACGGCCCTTGAGACAGCAGGTCTGGACGGTCTGGAAGTGACCACGGTCGGCCGACCGTGAGATGCCACAGATCCGGATACCACGATCTCCTCGGCCAGTCTGGGGCGACGAGTATGATGCGGCTGCAATCGGATCTGATCTTGCGTAATACTCTGGGCAAGAGTGCCAGAGGCGGGAATACATATGGGAGGCGGAACTGCGACCAATCTTGCACCAAGGCGTCTGCCGCCAGAGCTCTTTGATCGCGCGACCGCGCCATGAATGCTGGGACCTTGTTGTTGTGCCGAGACGCCATTAGGTCGACGTCCGGCACCCCCCAGCGGCGACAGATTTCTTGAAACACGTCCGGGTGAAGGGACCATTCCCCTGCGTCCATACCCTGGCGACTGAGGAAGTCTGCTTCCCAGTTTTCTACGCCTGGGATGTGAACCGCGGAGATGGTGGATGCTGTGTCCTCCACCCAATTCAGAATGCGCCGGACTTCCTGAAAGGCTTGCCGGCTGCGCGTCCCTCCTTGGTGGTTGATGTATGCCACCGCTGTGGAGTTGTCCGACTGGATTCGGATCTGCTTTCCTTCCAGCCACTGTTGAAAGGCTAGTAGGGCAAGATACACTGCCCTGATTTCCAGAACATTGATCTGAAGGGTGGACTCTTGCGGAGTCCACGTCCCCTGAGCCCTGTGGTGTAGAAACACTGCTCCCCACCCCGACAGACTCGCATCTGTCGTGACCACTGCCCAGGATGGGGGCAGGAAGGATCTTCCCTGAGACAATGAGGTGGGAAGGAGCCACCATTGTAGAGAGTCCTTGGCCGTCTGGGAAAGAGAGACTTTCCTGTCTAGGGAAGTTGTCTTCCCGTCCCATTGGCGGAGAATGTCCCATTGAAGTGGACGCAGATGAAACTGCGCAAAGGGAACTGCTTCCATGGCTGCCACCATCTTCCCTAGGAAGTGCATGAGGCGCCGCAAGGGGTGCGACTGGCCCTGAAGGAGAGATTGCACCCCTGTCTGTAAGGACCGCTGCTTGTTTAGCGGAAGCTTCACTCTCGCTGCTCGAGTATGGAACTCCATGCCAAGATACGTTAGTGACTGTGTCGGTGACAGATTTGACTTTGGAAAGTTGATGATCTATCCAAAAGTCTGGAGAGTCTCCAGCGTAGCATGTAGACTGAGTTGGCATGCCTCTTGAGAGGGTGCCTTGACAAGTAGATCGTCTAGGTAAGGGATCACCGAGTGTCCCTGAGAGTGCAAGACTGCTACCACCGCCGCCATGACCTTGGTGAAGACCCGGGGGGCTGTCGCCAGACCGAATGGCAGAGCTACGAACTGAAGATGGTCGTCTCCTATCACAAAACGTAGAAAACGTTGATGTTCTGTAGCAATTGGCACGTGGAGATAAGCATCTTTGATGTCTATTGAGGCAAGGAAGTCTCCTTGAGACATTGAGGCAATGACAGACCGGAGGGTTTCCATCCGGAACCGTCTGGCGTGCACATGTTTGTTGAGCAGTTTTAGGTCCAGAACAGGACGGAACGAGCCGTCCTTTTTTGGCACCACAAAGAGATTGGAGTAAAACCCTCTCCCTTGTTCCTGAGACGGTACAGGAACCACTACTCCTTCCGCTCTTAGGGAGTCCACCGCCTGCCGCAGGACATCTACACGGTCTGGATGTGGGGAGGTTCTGAAGAACCGAGCTGGAGGACGAGAACTGAACTCGATTCTGTACCCGCGAGACAAAATGTCTGTCACCCACCGGTCTTTGACCTGTGACATCCAAGTGTCGTAAAAGCGGGAGAGCCTGCCCCCGACCGGAGATGCGGAGGGGGGGGGCTGGAAGTCATGAGGTAGCCGCTTTGGAAGCAGTTCCTCCATTTGCTTTCTTGGGGCGTGAGTGAGCCCGCCAGGAATCTGAGTTTCTTTGCGTCCTCTGAGTCCCTTTGGACGAGGAGAATTGTGTTTTGCCCGAACCTCGAAAGGACTGAAACTTCTGCTGCCACTTTCTCTGCTGAGGATTGCTTGATCTGGGCTGGGGTAAAGAGGAGTCTTTACCCTTGGACTGTTTAATGATGTCAGCCAATGGCTCGCCAAACAGTCTATCTCTAGATAAAGGCAAGCTGGTTAAACATTTTTTGGAACCAGCATCTGCTTTCCAGTCCTTTAACCACAATGCCCTGCGCAAAACTACCGAATTGGCAGACGCCATTGAGGTGCGGCTGGTAGATTCTAGGACCGCATTGATAGCGTAAGAGGCAAACGCAGACATCTGCGAGGTAAGGTGCGCCACTTGCGGCACCGCTGGATGTATGATAGCATCCACTTTTGCTAAACCAGCTGAAATAGCTTGGAGTGCCCATACGGCTGCGAATGCTGGAGCAAACGACGCGCCGATAGCTTCATAGACAGATTTTAACCAAAGGTCCATCTGTCTGTCATTGGCATCCTTAAGTGAAGCGCCATCCTCCACTGCAACTATGGATCTAGCTGCAAGCTTGGAAATCGGGGGGTCCACCTTTGGACACTGGGTCCAGCGCTTGACCACATCAGGTGGGAAAGGATAACGTGTATCCTTAGAACGTTTAGAGAAACGCTTTTCTGGATGAGCGTCGTGTTTCTGGATTGATTCTCTGAAGTCAGAGTGATCCAACAGAGCACTTAATTTACGCTTGGGATAGAGGAAACGAAACTTCTCCTGCTCTGCCGCTGCCTCTTCTGCTGAAGGGGCTGGGGGAGAAATATCTAACAGCCTATTGATGGCTGAGATAAGATCGTTTACCATGGCGTCCCCATCCGGGGTATCCAGATTGAGAGGGGTTCCAGGATTAGACTCCTGATCACTCTCTTCAGACACATCACATGGAGACTGATTGCGCTGAGACCCTGAGCAGTGTGATGACGTTGAGGGTCTTTCCCAGCGAGCCCACTTGGGGTGGCTGGGGCAATCATCTGAGTCATTATACTCATCCTGAGAAGCCGGGGACCCCCTTGCAGTCTGGATTAAATCCAACTGCGGAGGATTAGAGGACATAGACCTCGCCGTGTCCATAGACTGAGCCCCAGGCATGGATTGCAAAGTTTCCAGGATTTTTGCCATAGCCACAGACATATTATCCGCAAAAACTGCAAAGTCTGTCCCTGACACCGGGGCAGGACTTACAAGCGTCTCAGCCTGGGTCACTACCTCTCCGGACTCCGGCTGGCGAAGCAGCACCGGATCTGAGCATTGCACACAATGGGGGTCATTGGAGCCTGCTGGTAGAGCAGCCCCACATGCAGCACACGCAGTGCACACAGCCCTAGCCTTGGCAGCCTTGCGTCTTGTGGATGACATGTTGCTGCCTCCTCAGAGCGATCTGGGGTATACAGCCAGGAAGCGACCTCACAGTGCAAGAAATCAATAAATATCTATGTCCAGTGACACAGTACACTAATACACAGTAAGGCACTAGAGGGGCCAGCTGAAAAGCCGCTTACCGCCCGCTTAAGAGCGGGTGTGTGGTCTCCCAAAGCCCCTCAGTCTAGGTCTCCCAGAGCCTTGCGTCCTTCCTCCAGCCAGACATGCATGCAATGGCTGCCGGCGTCCTGAGAGAGGAAGGGGGGCGGGCCCTGGGCGTTCCTGACCAAGAGCGGGAAGCCTGCTTCCCTCTGTGCCTAGTGAGAGGGCTGGAGCATGTAAATCAGGCTCCAGCCCTCGTCGCTGCCGTGAAACAGCGTCTCTCCCCTACCCTGATTGACAGGGTGGGGGCGGGAACGATCGGAGCTGCCGGCGTCCTAGGCCCAAAAGCCGGGGACTAGAGTTATAAACGCCCCCGCCGTAAAAGCGCGGTCGGCGTATCCCCGGCGCACCACAAGTCACAGCAGCGCCGCCGGTCCAGTGAGGGTCGGCGCTGCGTTCCCAGAACACAAAGTCCCCCAGATAACTGTAGGAACACCAGCTCAGTGTACGGTCCCCGGCGCACTACAACGCCCAGCCAGCCCGGAGTGCGTCTGTGCCTGCCGGGGACACAGAGTACCTGTATGATGCAGGGCCCGGTCCCTGATGGTACTCCTGCTCGGCATCCACCAGGTGCTATGGGTCTGTGGATGGAGCCCGGCGTCAGAGCTTTGAGGCCGGCAGGATCCCACTTCCACAGAGCCCCCAAGGGGATGTGGAAGGAAAACAGCATGTGAGGCTCCAGCCCTGTACCAGCAATAGGTACCTCAACCTTACAACACCATCCAGGGGTGAGAAGGGAGCATGCTGGGGGCCCTATATGGGCCCTCTTTTCTTTCATCCGAAATAGTCAGCAGCTACTGCTGACTAAAATCTGTGGAGCTATGCATGGAATGTCTGACCTCCTTCGCACACAAAGCTAAAACTGGAGTACCCGTGATACCACGGGGGGGTATAGCCAGAAGGGGAGGGGCCTTGCACTTTTGGTGTAGTGCTTTGTGTGGCCTCCGGAGGGCAGTAGCTATACCCCAATCGTCTGGGTCTCCCAATAGAGCGCTGAAGAAAAGAGGATACCACCTTCGGGAGAAACTCCTGAATGGGGCGCAGCACTACCTTGTCCTGGTGGAAGACCAGGAAGGGAGCCTTGCATGATAGCGCTGCCAGCTCAGACACTCTCCGAAGAGATGTGATCGCTACCAGAAAAAACACTTTCTGTGATAGTCTAGAAAGTGAAACCTCCCTCAGAGGCTCGAAGGGCGGCTTCTGGATAGCAACTAGTACCCTGTTCAGATCCCATGGATCTAACGGCCGCTTGTACGGGGGTACGATATGGCAAACCCCCTGTAGGAACGTGCGCACCTTAGGAAGGCGTGCCAAACGCCTCTGAAAAAAGACAGATAGCGCCGAGACCTGACCTTTAAGGGAGCCGAGCGACAAACCTTTTTCTAACCCAGATTGCAGGAAAGAAAGAAAGGTAGACAATGCAAATGGCCAGGGAGACACTCCCTGAGCAGAGCACCAGGATAAGAATATCCTCCACGTTCTGTGGTAGATCTTAGCGGACGTGGGCTTCCTAGCCTGTCTCATGGTGGCAACGACCCCTTGGGATAATCCTGAAGACGCTAGGATCCAGGACTCAATGGCCACACAGTCAGGTTCAGGGCCGCAGAATTCCGATGGAAAAACGGCCCTTGGGACAGTAAGTCTGGTCGGTCTGGTAGTGCCCACGGTTGGCCGACCGTGAGCTGCCACAGATCCGGATACCACGCCCTCCTCGGCCAGTCTGGAGCGACGAGTATGACGCGGCTGCAATCGGATCTGATCTTGCGTAGCACTCTGGGCAAGAGTGCCAGAGGTGGAAACACATAAGGGAGCCGGAACTGCGACCAATCTTGCACTAGGGCGTCTGCCGCCAGCGCTCTTTGATCGCGAGACCGTGCCATGAAGGTTGGGACCTTGTTGTTGTGCCGGGACGCCATGAGGTCGACGTCCGGCCTTCCCCATCGGCGACAGATTTCCTGAAACGCGTCTGGGTGAAGGGACCATTCCCCTGCGTCCATGCCCTGGCGACTGAGGAAGTCTGCTTCCCAGTTTTCTACGCCGGGGATGTGAACTGCGGATATGGTGGAGGCCGTGGCTTCCACCCACATCAGAATCCGCCGGACTTCCTGGAAGGCTTGCCGACTGCGTGTCCCCCCTTGGTGGTTGATGTATGCCACCGCTGTGGAGTTGTCCGACTGAATTCGGATCTGCCTTCCTTCCAGCCACTGCTGGAAGGCTAGTAGGGCAAGATACACTGCTCTGATTTCCAGAACATTGATCTGAAGGGTGGACTCCTGCTGAGTCCACGTACCCTGTGCCCTGTGGTGGAGAAAAACTGCTCCCCACCCTGACAGACTCGCGTCTGTCATGACCACCGCCCAAGACGGTGGTAGGAAGGATCTTCCCTGTGATAATGAGGTGGGAAGAAGCCACCACTGCAGAGAGTCCTTGGCCGTCTGGGAAAGGGAGACTTTCCTGTCCAGGGATTTTGACTTCCCGTCCCATTGGCGGAGAATGTCCAATTGAAGTGGGCGCAGATGAAACTGCGCAAACGGAACCGCCTCCATTGCCGCCACCATCTTCCCGAGGAAGTGCATGAGGCGTCTTAAGGAGTGCGACTGATCTTGAAGGAGAGCCTGCACCCCAGTCTGTAGAGACCGCTGCTTGTCCAGCGGAAGCTTCACTATCGCTGAGAGAGTATGAAACTCCATGCCAAGATACGTTAGTGACTGGGTCGGTGACAGATTTGACTTTGAGAAGTTGATGATCCACCCGAACGTCTGGAGAGTCTCCAGTGCAACAGTCAAGCTGAGTTGGCATGCCTCTTGAGAGGGTGCCTTGACCAGTAGATCGTCCAAGTAAGGGATCACAGAGTGTCCCTGAGAGTGCAAGACTGCTACCACTGCCGCCATGATCTTGGTGAACACCCGTGGGGCTGTCGCGAGACCAAATGGCAGAGCTACGAACTGAAGATGGTCGTCTCCTATCACGAAACGTAGAAAGCGTTGGTGCTCTGTAGCAATCGGCACGTGGAGATAAGCATCCTTGATGTCTATTGATGCTAGGAAATCTCCTTGAGACATTGAGGCAATGACTGAGCGGAGGGATTCCATCCGGAACCGCCTGGCGTTCACATGCTTGTTGAGCAGTTTTAGGTCCAGAACAGGACGGAATGAGCCGTCCTTTTTTGGCACCACAAAGAGATTGGAGTAAAAACCTTGACCTTGTTCCTGAAGAGGAACAGGGACCACCACTCCATCTGCTCTTAGAGAAGTCACCGCCTGCAGAAGGGCATCTGCTCGGTCGGGATGTGGGGAAGTTCTGAAGAACCGAGGCGGAGGCCGAGAACTGAACTCTATCCTGTACCCGTGAGACAAAATGTCTGTTACCCACCGGTCTTTGACCTGTGGCAGCCAAATGTCGCAAAAGCGGGAGAGCCTGCCACCGACCGAGGATGCGGAGGGAGGCGGCCGAAAGTCATGAGGCAGCCGCCTTGGAAGCGGTACCTCCGGTTGCTTTCTTGGGGCGTGAGTGAGCCCGCCAGGAATCAGAGCTCCTTTGTTCTTTCTGAGTCCCTTTGGACGAGGAGAATTGGGGCTTGCCCGAGCCTCGAAAGGACCGAAACTTTGACTGCCACTTCCTCTGTGGAGGTTTGCTTGATCTGGGCTGGGGTAAGGAGGAGTCCTTACCTTTGGACTGTTTAATGATTTCCGCCAATTGCTCACCAAACAGTCTGTCTCCAGATAATGGCAAGCTGGTTAAACATTTTTTAGAAGCAGAATCTGCTTTCCATTCCTTTAACCACAAGGCCCTGCGCAAAACTACAGAGTTGGCGGATGCCATTGAGGTACGGCTCGTAGAGTCCAGTACCGCATTGATAGCGTAGGTCGCAAACGCAGACATTTGCGTAGTTAGGGACGCCACTTGTGGCACTGCTGGACGTATGAGAGAGTCCACCTGTGCCAGACCAGCTGAAATAGCTTGGAGCGCCCACACGGCCGCGAATGCTGGAGCAAACGACGCGCCGATAGCTTCATAGACAGATTTCAACCAAAGGTCCATCTGTCTGTCATTGGCATCTTTAAGTGAAGCCCCATCCTCCACTGCAACTATGGATCTAGCTGCAAGCCTGGATATTGGAGGGTCCACTTTTGGACACTGGGTCCAGCGTTTGACCACGTCAGGGGGAAAAGGATAACGTGTATCCTTAAGGCGTTTAGAAAAACGCTTGTCCGGATAAGTATTGTGTTTCTGGATGGATTCTCTGAAGTCAGAGTGGTCCAGAAAAGTACTCAATTTACGCTTGGGATACAGGAAATGGAATTTCTCCTGCTGTGCAGCTGCCTCCTCTGCAGAAGGGGCTGGGGGAGAAATATCCAACAGCCTATTGATGGCCGCTATAAGGTCATTTACCATGGCGTCACCATCTGGCGTATCCAAATTGAGTGCGGCGTCAGGACAAGACTCCTGATCACCCACCTCTGAACCATCATATAGGGACCCTTCTCGCTGAGACCCTGATCCGCGTGATGACGTGGAGGGTCTCTCCCAGCGAGCTCGCTTAGGCGGACTGGGACTGTCATCGGAGTCAGAGCCCTCAGCCTGTGATGCCTGGGACCCCCTTGAAGTACGGATTAGTTCCAACTGAGGGGGACCGGGGAACATAGACACAGCAGTGTCTATGGTCTGAGCAACTGGCCTGGACTGCAAGGTCTCCAGGATTTTTGTCATAGTCACAGACATTTTATCAGCAAAGACTGCAAATTCTGTCCCCGTCACCGGGGCAGGGTTCACAGGCGTCTCTGCCTGGGCTACCACCACAATAGGCTCTGGCTGACGAAGTGCCACTGGGACTGAACATTGCACACAATGAGAGTCGTTGGAGCCTGCTGGTAGATTAGCCCCACATGCTGTACAAGCCGTGTATACAGCCCGTGCCTTGGCACCCTTGCGTTTTGCGGATGACATGCTGTTGTCTCCTCAAAGCAATATAGGGTGTACAGCCAAGAAGCGACCTTACAGTGCAGTATATAAATATATCTGGTACAGCGAAAAATATAACACTGTGGCACTAATGGGGCCGCACGTATGTGCTGCTTACCGCCCGCTTAACGCGGGTGTGTGGTCGCCAGAAACCCCTAGCCTGGGTCCCCCAGAGCCTGCGTCCGTTCTCCAGCCAGACTGCATGTGTATAATGGCTGCCGGCGTCCTGGGGAGCTGCAAGCCTGGGGGCGGGCCTAGGGCGTGCACAGAGAAAAAGCGCGAAGCCTGTGTCCTACTGTGCTCAGTGAGAGGGCTGGAGCATGTAAATCGTGCTCCAGCCCTCGGCGCTGCCGATTGAACAACGTCTCTCCCCTACCCTGATTGACAGGGTGGGGGGCGTTAACGAAGCGGAGCTAGGCCGCAGAAAACCGGGGACTAAAGTTAGAAGCGCCGCCGCCGTAAAAGCGCGGTCGGCGCGTCCCCGGCGCACTACAAGTCGCAGCTGCGCCGCCGCTCCAGGGGCGGTCGGCGCGGCGATCCACACACATAAAGTCCCCCAGTAATCTGCGGGGACTATAAGCCCAGCGCACAGCGCTACAGTCCCCGGCGCACTAGCACACCCAGCAAGCCTGGGGTGTGCGTGGCCTGCCATACGGGGACACAGAGTACCTGAAAGTTGCAGGGCCTTGTCCCTGATCGGCACTCCCGCTCCACATCCAGCAGGTTCTATGGGTCTGTGGATGGAGCCCGGCCTCAGGGCTTGGTGGCCGGTAAGATCCCACTTCCTCAGAGCCCCTCAGGGGGATGGGGAAGGAAAACAGCATGTGGGCTCCAGCCTCCGTACCCGCAATGGGTACCTCAACCTTACAAACCACAAGTGGGGTAAGAAGGGAGCATGCTGGGGGCCCCATATGGGCCCTCTTTTCTTCCATCCGATATAGTCAGCAGCTACTGCTGACTAAACAGTGGAGCTATGCATGGATGTCTGACCTCCTTCGCACAAAGCAGAAAACTGGTGAGCCAGTGATCCCACTGGGGGTGTATAGCCAGAAGGGGAGGGGCCTTACACTTTTTAGTGTAATTGCTTTGTGTGGCCTCCGGAGGCAGTGCTATACACCCAATCGTCTGGGTCTCCCAATGGAGCGCCGAAGAAAGAAATTATATATACTGTATTATATATATATATATATATATATATATACATACATACACATATATATATACACATATATATACATATATACATTTTATATATATATATATATATATATACATATATATATATATATACACATACATATATACATATATACATATATACATGTGTGTATATAATTTGTATACCAAAAGTTTGGACACACCTTCCTATTCAAAGAGTTTTCTTTATTTTCATGACTCTAAAAATTGTAGATTCACATTGAAGGCATCAAAAAAATGAGTTAACACATGTGGAATTAAATACTTAACAAAAAAGTGTGAAAAAACTGAAAATATGTCTTTTATTCTAGGTTCTTCAGAGTAGCCCCCTTTTGCTTTGATTACTGCTTCGCACACTCTTGGCATTCTCTTGATGAGCTTCAAGAGGTAGTCACCGGAAATGGTTTTCCAACAGTCTTGAAGGAGTTCCCAGAGATGCTTAGCACTAGTTGGCCCTTTTCCCTTCACTATGCGGTCCAGCTCACCCCAAACCATCTCGATTGGGTTCAAGTGGCCTGCCACTTCTAGGCTTAACAAGAACTGTACCTGTGTTCTTCCATTTCCTTACTATGTTCCTCACAGTGGAAACAGACAGTTTAAATCTGGAAGGGGATGAGGGTAAAGCCAACCTGCTGAATGACTTTTTTTCTACGGTTTTTATACAAGAAAATGCCATGGCAGATGACATGACCAGTGATACCATAAATTCACCCTTGAATATTACCTGCTTAACCCAGCAGGAAGTACGCCGCCGCCTCGAAATCACTAAGGTTGACAAATCTCCGGGCCCGGATGGCATACACCCCAGAGTACTACAGGAATTGAGTTCTGTGATAGATAGACCATTATTTTTAATCTTCTCAGATTCCTTAATAACAGGGTCGGTACCGCAGGACTGGCGCATAGCAAATGTGGTGCCAATATTCAAAAAGGGGACAAAAACTGAGCCGGGAAATTATAGGCCGGTAAGTTTAACCTCTACGGTTGGTAAAATCCTTGAGGGTTTCTTGAGAGATGCTATACTGGAGTATCTCAAGAAAAATAACCTTATGACAGAGTATCAACATGGGTTTATGAGGGATCAATCCTGTCAAACTAATTTGATCAGCTTCTATGAAGAGGTAAGTTCAAGACTGGACCAGGGAAATGCAGTGGATGTTGTGTATATGGACTTTTGAAAAGCTTTTGATACGGTGCCACACAAAAGGTTGGTACATAAAATGAGAATAATGGGGATAGGGGAAAATATGTGTAACTGGGTTAAAAACTGGCTCAGTGATAGGAAACAAAGGGTGGTTATTAATGGTACGTACTCGGACTGGGTCTCAGTTCATAGTGGGGAACCACAGGGGTCAGTATTGGGCCCGCTTCTTTTCAACATATTTATAAATGACCTTGTTGGGGGCATGCGGAGTAGAATTTCAATATTTGCAGATGATACTAAACTCTGCAGGGTAATCAATACAGAGGAGGATAATTTTATATTACAGGGAGATTTATGTAAATTGGAGGATTGGGCTGAGAAGTGGCAATTGAAGTTTAATGTAGATAAATGTAAGGTCATGCACTTGGATAGAGGAAATAACATTTATGATTATGTACTTAATTGTAGAACACTGGGTAAAACAGACACAGAAAAAGACTTGGGTGTATGGGTGGATGGTAAACTTCACTTTAGTGGACAGTGTCAGGCAGCTGCTGCCAGGGCTAATAAAATAATGGGATGTATTAAAAGAGGTATAAGTGTTCATGAAAAAAATATAGTTCTACCTCTGTACAAGTCACTAGTGCGACCGCACTTAGAATACTGTGTACAATTCTGGTCACCGATCTATAAGAAGGACATAGCTGAACTGGAGAGGGTGCAGAGAAGAGCGACCAAGATTATTAGAGGAATGGGTGGACTGCAATACCAAGACAGGTTATTAAACTTGGGGTTATTTAGTTTGGAAAAACGAAGGCTTAGGGGGGATCTAATCACAATGTATAAATATATGAGGGGACAGTACAGAGACCTTTCCAAAGATCTTTTTACACCTAGGCCTGCGACTGGAACACGGGGGCATCCGCTACGTCTTGAGGAAAGAAGGTTTAATCATAATCACAGACGAGGATTCTTTACTGTACGAGCAGTGAGACTATGGAACTCTCTGCCGCATGATGTTGTAATGAGTGATTCACTACTAACATTTAAGCAGAGCCTGGATGCCTTTCTTGAAAAATGTAATATTACCAGTTATGTATATTAGATTTTATGACAGGGTATTGATCCAGGGAACTAGTCTGATTGCCGGATGTGGAGTCAGGAAGGAAATTTTTTCCCCATTGGAACTTGTTTGCCACATTGGGGTTTTTTTTGCCTTCCTCTGGATCAACATGTTAGGCTACGGGTTGAACTAGATGGACTTAGAGTCTCCCTTCAACCTTAAAAACTATGATACTATGATACTATGAAATCTGTGAGACAACTTTTTGTATCCTTCCCCTGAACAACTATGTTGAATAATCTTTGTTTTCAGATCATTTGAGAGTTGTTTTGAGGAGCCCATGATGCCACTCTTCATAGGAGATTCAAATAGGAGAACAACTTGCAAGTGGCCACCTTAAATACCTTTTCTCATGATTGGATACACCTGCCTATGAAGTTCAAAGCTCAATGAGGTTACAAAACCAATTTAGTGCTTTAGTAAGTCAGTAAAAAGTAGTTAGGAGTGTTCAAAGCAAGAAATTGATAAGGGTGCCCATACTTTTGCACCGGTCAAATTTTGTTTAAATGCAGATTGCACATTTTCTGTTAGTACAATAAACCTCATTTCAATCCAGAAATATTACTCAGTCTATCAGTTATTAGATAAATGAAACTAAAATAGCTGTTGCAAAAAACAAAATGGTTATAAAGAAAAAAGGTTAACATTACTAGGGGTGCCCAAACTTTTTCATATGTCATTATATATATATTCAGGACAGGAGCAAAAACAAAACAGTAAACACCTTTGCTTGATCTGCAGCCCTTACCTTCTTTACGGTCTTGTCTGGCTCTAGAGCAATGTCAGGTATGTTGGCATCGACCATCAGGGAGAAGAGATTTAGAATCAAATTAGAATACCTAGAGAAGACGAAAGGAAAACACAAATAGAAGTTAAAAAAAATAAGATCTTAAAAATGTACATTGTCAATAAGCATGAACCCAAGCGCTCTAAAGACGATCAGTCATCAGATTTTACATCACATGTATGCAAATCACATACTTGCGGTCATGTGCTCACTGCTTCTGGTGGAATACTGGAGGTTTCTCACAGCAGCACATACTGTAGCTGCGGACTGGTATCCTGAGGCCAAAAAACCCATTTAATTTTTGGACAGACCGCCTGATAACTGACTCTAGAATACCGTGGTGTAAAGAGGAGTTTATTGATTACCTAATGATTGTAAGGTGTCCAGGTCCTGTGCCTGCAAAACTGACGTTTTATTAGGTGTTTGTGCTGAGTTGGTTTTCATACGCTATTATAACCAAACATCTACAATTTGGTCTGTTCTTAGTTGTTCATATGCAACTTGGCAAACCTTAGCCATGCTACAATCTGAAGAGGCGCTCTCCTGGCAACCAATCCAAACAAGCCATACGTATTCAGCTTTTTTCTAATTGGATCGTCATAAACCTGACCAATTAGCATGTTGAGGCCTTTAGAGTCTGAGCTGTAGCTCTTTTTTTTTTTTTTTTACACTTTAATAGAGCATTACACTGTCCGACCCTTGGATTAATTTGCTTAGACACTCACTTCTGAGAAGATTTTTAACAACCTAGATTTTTTTTCCACAAAGCCCACGGCTACAGGCTGCAGCCCCCAGCCATATGTTTATCTTGGCTGTATATCAAAATAAGAGGAACTACATGCGGCTTTTTTTAATTATTTAAATAAATTGAAAAAGAAAAAAAAAAAAAACGGCATGTGGCGCCCCTCATCAATTTTGATACCCAGCCATTATAAAGCCTGACAGCTGGGGGCTGGTATTCTCAGGCTGGGGAGGCCCACGCTTATTGGGCCATCCCCAGCCTAAAAAACAGCATCCATTAGATGAAACAATCTCAATACTTTTCCTGGCTCTTCCTGATTGCCCTGGTGCGGTGGCAATAAATGGTCCCAAAAGAGAACGAGTGGCTGCAGGAGCAGAGTACAGACGTGCCGGAGCCTCGATAATTATGAAGCGCTTGCTTCATTCTTATTTTTCCTTTATTTATATATTTTTTTTTAATTTCCAGAGTTGTTGGATCCGGATCAAAACCCGGAATCCCGGGACCGGCACTCGGGTAAGTTTTAAACAGTGCGGATCCGGACTTTCACAGTCTGGGTCCACCAATCACTAATTGTAACCCCTCCCAGACTATTCAGCAGCAACAACTGCTTCTCTAAGACCATTGCTCATGTCTCCTCTTCGGCATTGTGTTAATACACACTAAACTGCTGCTTTTATAGAAGTGGTCACACTTGCTAGTAAACAATTAAGGGTATTCAATCAGCAGCTACTTCGCCTCCTAATTCCTATGGAAGCAGAGTATATTTCATTTTTCACATAATAAATGGATATTTTTGCCTCTTTTCATTTAATCAATGGTGTAATCTGCCATGTGCTGTTCATCTGAAATTGTATTTACCTAGTTTTAGGATCTTCAAAGGACCAAACATTTCTTTTTTTAATAATAATAACAACTATTATTATTATTATATTATGAAACGAAAGCCATATAATTAAAAAAAGTTGTAATTTGTTTTTCCAACAATTGTACATACAGTGAGTACAATTCCATTGTATGTTTTTTAGATAATTAATTAGCATTTTATTGCATGAAATAATTATTTGACAGAATAGAAAAAAACAGAACTTAATATTTGGTAGAAACCTTTGTTTGCAATTAGAGATCAGACGTTTCCTGTAGTCCTTGACCAGGTTTGCACACACTGCAGCAGGGATTTTGATGACTCCTCCATACAGATCTTCTCCAGATCTTTCAGGTTTTGGGGCTGCTATTGGGCAACATTGGGTTTCAGCTCCTTCCAAAGATTGTTTATTGGGTTCAGGTCTGGAGACCGGCTAGGCCACTCCAGGACCTTGAGATGCTTCTTACAGAGCCACTCCTTAGTTTCCCTGGCTGTGTGTTTTGGGCCATTGTCTTGCTGGAAGACCCAGTCACGACCCATCTTCAATACTTTTTTTTTTTTTAAATCAGATCTTTTTTTATTAAATCATTAGGGATCAATACAGAGAGTATTTCACTTTTCATATAACTGATAACAATAAACAGATAAACACATGTGATTTATAAATCAGGTTCTTTCTCTGCATGTATGTAAATATAATAATAGAGTTCTCAAATCATAATTATATTATATAGCTTGAGCCTTCAAACCTCGTGGCTCGACAAATAAACAAAACAAATTATGCAATAATGCCTCAGACTAACAGAAACACCTCCTCCATCAGCCGTGTCGCTCCACATCATATTGCTATACTCTCCCGCCCCTCCCTCTCCGTGCAGTCATCCATGAAACCGTTACAGTCCTCTCTCACCTCTTCATTCAAAGTCCACTTCGCCACAGAAAAAACTAGTTTTAATTCCCTTCCTCACACATGCCATCACTGCAGGCACAACAGTAACCGGTCCAGCATTGCATCCCGAACCAGTGCACTAGAGGGTAGGCCCGGCAACTCCATCCATGGCCGCCAAATGCTGTAAAACTTTTTCAGTGTTTTTCTCTTTAAATAAACTCCCCTTTCCAATCTTATGACGTTATTTAATTTGTTTTTGAGCTCTGGTAATGTTGGTGGTAGAGGGTCTAACCAGTGATATGCAAGTAGCTTTCTTGCTTGGTACAAGATACGGGCTATTCCCAGGGCTGTTGGAGAATCCGGATCCACTTCTCCTTCCCACAGACTCAACAGGCACAGGCGGGGCGACTGTTGTATTGTGATATGATATATTTGATCTATAAGTCCCAGGGTTTGGTTCCAGAAATCACCAATGTGTCCACACTCCCACATAACATGCATCAAATGGGCATCATCCTGTCCACACCTAACACACTGTGTGTTTGGTCTGAGTCCCATCTTAAATAGTAAACTGGGAGTTTTATATACCCTGTGGATGAGATATATTTGAGACAGCTTTTGGCACTCCGATACCGCCAGTTTAGGAACTTGTTCCAATATATCAGACCACTGGCCTTCCGTCAGGGGACCGACATCTCGTTCCCATTTGCTTTTAACAATCAATGGATGTGTTTCCAGATGGGCAGGTAGTAATTTTTTATATAGTTCCGAAATAAGACCCTTAGAGGACTCAGATGTAAGCAGCCTATGTAATGTTTGATTATGTGTCACTGTTACCGGGTTTGTCCTCCCCTGTCTTTCCAGTGCGTGTCTCAGCTTCAAATACTGATAAAAGAAGACATGCGGAAGGTGAAACTCCGTTCTCAGTTATTCAAAGCTTTTAAGAGTATTATTTTGTAGTACTTGTGACACTAAATGGATCCCTTTATCCTCCCATCCTCTGAACCCTACTAATTTTTTAATTTCTGGCAAGTCGGGGTTTTGCCACAGTGGCCAGAGCTTTGTAGGTCCGCTTATCCCCAAAAGAGACTTACCCCTGTCCCACACCCGGAATAGCATAGCCAACGTGGGATATCGTGCCCCATTTATCTGTCTTTGTCCCACATCCAACCGGCAACCTGGGAACTTCCATACTGATCCCTCTCTCACTATATCACCACTGGTATCATACCCTCCTTCTTTGCCCCAACCCCTCAGATGTTGCATCTGGGAGGCTATATAGTATATATATGGGTTTGGTACCGCCAGTCCTCCCTCCTCCTTTCCCCGCTGTAGCACTTCCAGTCGAATCCTAGCTTGCTTTTTCTTCCAAATAAGTTCCCGGAATATTGTATTAATTTTTACAAAAAATTCCCTACATATCGACACTGGAGAATTATGTATAAGGTATAGTAATTGTGGCATCATTACCATTTTAATTAAATTGGATCTGCCGATATTTGATAGCGGCAAACGGCACCAGGTATGCACTTTTGCTCTGAATCGCTGTAACGGCATTAAAGCCGACTTGGACCAGTTGATTCGTAGACCAGACCTCTGTCCAAATTCCCGAATGATATTCATTGCCGGCAAAATCAAGGAACGTACCCTGTCTAAATATAAGAGTAGATAGTCTGTGTATAATGATATCTTTTGTTCCACGGCTCCATACCGAAATCCCTCTACCTCCCTGGATTTCTGTATTGCCACTGCCAACGGCTCCACTGCAGTCGCGAATAGCAAGGGTGAAAGCGGGCACCCCTGTCTAGTACCTCTTCCAAGAGGAAAAGACTCGGAGACCCTGCCATTAACCCTAACCTTCGCCACCGGTGAGTCATATAGCAGTTTTACCCAATTTATGAATCTATGTCCAAAGCCCATTTTCCGAAGTACAGCCCACATATATTCCCATTCAAGGCTATCGAACGCCTTAGCGGCGTCTAATGACAAAATTGCCCTTCCCCCCGGTACCTCAGAACTATGTTGAATTCCCAAATATAATTTCCTGAGATTCATAGATGTGGCTCTGCATGGAATGAATCCTGTCTGATCACTCTGCACTATAGATGAGATGACTCGGGACATCCTATTGGCGAGCACCTTGGCCAGCAATTTAATGTCTGTTTGTAGGAGAGAGATTGGGCGATACGAATCCGGGATCTCTGGATCTTTTCCGGGTTTTAATATTAAGACTATTAAGGCTTCCCTCATAGTGGGCGGGAGGACCTTCTGCCTTTCAGCCTCTTCAAATACCTTAAGTAGTTTGGGTAGCAGTAAGGGTGCATACGTTTTATAAAACTCTCCAGGCAGGCCATCTGTTCCCGGAGCTTTTTCATTTTGTGTCTTGCCAAGCGCTTCCTGCAGTTCTTCCAATGAGATGTCCTGATCCAGCAATTCCCTGTTTACATCACTCAGTGTAGGAAGAGAGAGAGCATCAAATACTGCTCAATCTCAGTCTCCGTGAGGTCACAGTCTGATGTGTATAGCCGCATATAATACCTCTTTATTTCTCTTATTATATCCTCGCTTGCTGTTACAAAGTCACCTGATTCCGTCTTTAACCTATTTATATAGGAAGATCCTTCCTGCGCTCTAATGACTGTGGCCAGTAGGTGCCCCACGCCCGCCCCCGCCATAAAATAATTTTGTTTAAGGAAATAGCGTTTATTTTCTGCCACCGACATGAGATTTTCTTTGAGTGACATCTGTGCCTTCTCTAGAGTGTTTTTAGTTTCTACTGTCGGGTTGAGCACCACCGCAGCCTCCGCATCAGATACCTCCTGAATCAGACTCTGGGTGTAACATTTGGTTTGATTTTTGCGTATGCATATTTCTCTAATATATACGCCCCTTACCACAGCTTTCATAGAGTCCCAAACTATGTGTGGCGGTGCAGAGCACTCATTAATATGGAAGTATTCTAGAATGTTATCATATAAAGATCCCCCAATAAGCTGGATCCAGAAGGGATTAAGTTTCCAGATAGGCCTGGGCAGAGTGAGGGGGTTTCCCCATGCAAGCGTAACATGTAATGGTGAGTGATCAGATACACTTCTAGGTAGGTAGGCCACCTTTTGTGTATATGAGGCCATAAGTGCGTTTCCAATAGCCAGGTCTATCCGTGACATGGTGTGGTGGGAGCTAGAGTAACAGGAGAATTGTTTGGTTGTGGGGTGTTGGGCACGCCAAAGATCTACAAAACCCAGCTCTGTTAGCATTCTAGCAAATGAAGTCGGGGCGGCGTTCTCCGATATGTTTCCCAAGTGTAACTTATCTAGATAGGGATGTAAGTAATTATTAAAATCCCCTATCAAAAGCGTCGGCACAGATGGAAGGGAATCTAAAATAGACAATATCCTTTTTACCGGTTCGACTGAATATGGTGGAGGGATATATATCGCAACCAGAATAAATTGTATACCATACAGCGTGCAAAGCAAACATACAAATCTGCCCCCCGGGTCAATCACTGATTTGGTACATGAGAACGGGATGGATTTGTGCACCAACACACTCACACCCCGTGCATGGGTCGAGTATGTGGAATGATATTCATGCGCGATCCATCCCTTCCTCAGCCAATGAACATTATCCCTGACCATGTGGGTCTCGGAGAGACATAAAATAGCCGGTAAAAGTTTCTGTAGGTGAGTAAATATAGCACATCTTTTGTTCGCATCTCCGAGCCCTCTAACATTCCACGCTACAATATTTAAAGATGTTGCCATAAGCGTAGACTAAGATATGATCCGGACGGATACTTCATACCTGGAGGAGAGAGGCGTTCTCCACCGATTCTCAAAAACATTAGGTTGAGCGACACGACTGAGGCACACCACACTTCCCAAACAGATTGCATCATACAACAATAAACAAGAAAAACAAGGAGAGAGATAGGGCTCCGCACACCAGTGCACAGTGCCCCTGCCCTCAAAATCAAGTGTATCTTACACATTTCTCCCAAATAGAGAGAATCAGGGCTAAAAATAAGCCCCAAGTCCATGCAGGGAGGGGGGTCCACAACTCGCTAGTGCAGCGTGTGTCCACAATGAACCGGCCGTCTCCCGTCCTGGATCCTAGATGAATTTAACTGTAATGAGCTCACCAGCATAGCGTCCCAAACAAAAACAACGCCTGGCGGCAGAAAGGGAAATCTCAGGTATTCTTCCTCCTCAGGGATCTCTCATTGATATCCAGCCAAGACAATGCCGCCCCAGCCGTATCAAAAAAATGAGTCTCTCCGTTCGCAGCAATCCGCAGCTTAGCAGGGTACATCATGGAGTATGGCACTTGTAGGTTGCGCAGTCGTTTTTTGATCTCAATAAATTGCGCTCTTTTACGTTGCACTTCCATGGAAAAATCAGGAAATATTGATATCTTCCTCCCATCAATTGCAAGTTCTTTGATATCTCTGGCTCTGCGCAGGATAGTGTCCCTATCTTTATAGTGCAGTAGTTTAATCAGAATAGGACGTGGGGGTGCTCCCGGCTGTGGGGCACGCGCAGGGACCCTGTGCGCCCTTTCAATGGTGAAGAAAGAGGATAGTATGTCTTTTCCCATGGTGTCTTTAAGCCATTTTTCAAAGAAATTCAATGGGTCATTGCCCTCCATCCTCTCTGGGACCCCCACCAGTCTCAAATTACTTCTGCGGGAGCGGTTTTCTAAATCATCCACCTTGTTTAGCAGTGTGGAGATATTTTGCGTGGCCTTTCCCAGCTCTCGTGACATTGGTGGTAATTTATCCTCTGTTGTACTCACTCTTTCCTCCAGCTCCCCCATTCTGACAGTCACCCCTTGCAGCTCACGTTTAATACAGGCCATATCTGAGGTGACAGTTCCCATCTGGCTGATCAGAGTGGCCAATGTGGTATTGCAAGAGTTAATTGCTGCCAGAATGTCTCTCAGTATGGCCTCAGTGAAAACAGGTGTTTGCTCCACATCTCCCCCTCCTCCCTCTGCCAGCGCAGGCCTCTGTGTCTGCATATCTTGTGCTGCTGAACATGCAGGGCCCAGGGTACTCACAGTCTCACCGTCGGGTATGTTTTCTCCCTGCTCCAGGGCCCGTTCAGCGCTGCCATCGGGTGCCTCGTTGCAGGTAGGCTCTGTGCCAGGGGCCACTCTGGCAAACCGCTCCAACCTGCTTGCTACTCCCACTGCTCCAGCTCGGGATGGTGTGGATGCCGGCGGCGCCATATTGGATTCTTCAGAGGCGCGCTCCTGCACGTCTCTGTCCCTTTTATTGCTGCTGCGGGTCGGCATATCCTGGCTGTGCTCGCTTCCCCGGGTGTTATAAGTAGTGTTGCAGCCCTCCAGGGTCGGTAGTGCCTGTCAGCAAGGCCGGTGTGCAGGATATTTCAGGATCCAGGCAGGAGCTCACCCACGCTGCTTCCTCTCTACATGAGGTCCAGGCCCCCCATCTTCAATACTTTTACTGAGGGAAGGAGGTTGTTGGCCAAAGTCTTAAGATACATGACCCCATCCATCCTCCCTTTAATACAGTGCAGTCGTCCTGTCCGCTTTGCAGAAAACCACCCCCAAAGTATGAGGTTTCCAACCCCATGCTTCTCAATTGGGACAGTGTTCTTGGGGTTGTACTCATCCTTCTTCATAGAAACACAGCGAGTGGATTTGATGCCAAAGAGTACTATTTTGGTTTCACCTGGTCACATGAGCTTCTCCCATTCCTCCTCTGCATCATCTAGATGGTCATTGGCGAAGTTCAAACAAGCCAGGACATGTGCTAGTGTGAGCAGGGGGACCTTTCTTGCCCTGCATGATTTTAATCCAGGACGGCATAGTGTGTTACTAATGGTAACCTTTCAGACTGTCGTCCCAGTTCTCAGGTCATTGACCAGTTCCTCCACTATAGTTCTGGGCTGATTCCTGACCTTCCTCAGAATCCTCTTTAGCCCATGAGGCTATATCTTGCATGGAGCCCCAGATCACGCAAGATTGACAGTCAACTTGTGTTTCTTATAATTGTGCCAACAGTTGTTGCCTTCTCACCAAGCTGCTTGCCTATTGTCCTGTAGCCCATCCCAGCATTGTGCAGGTCTACAATTTTGTCCCTGATGTCCTCAGACAGCTCTTTGGTCTTAGCCATCGTGGAGAGGTTGGAGTGTGATTGATTGTGTGGACAGGTGTCTTTTATACAGGTCATGAGTTCCAACAGGTGCAATTAATACAGGTAATGAGTGCAGAGTAGGAGCTTCTTAAAGAAAAAATAACAGGTCTCTGAGAGCCAGAATTATTGCTGGTTGGTAGGTTATTGAATACTTATTTAATGCAATAAAATGCAAATTAATTATTTAAAAATCATACAAAGTGAATTTATTTTTTGGGGGGGGGGGGGTTTCCTGTCGGTTACAGTTGAAGTGTACCTATGACAAAAATTACAGACCTCTCTTCTTTGTAGGTGGGAAAACTTGGAAAATCAAAAGTGTATCAAAAACGTATTTTCCCCACTGTATATTAAAACAAATTAATGATATATTTTTAATTAATATATTAATTAGGCAAAACATTCTCATAGGATGAGGGCATCAACCTCCCTTTTAATTACAGCCCTCCACATTCACCTGCAAAAAGCGATCGCCAAGCAAAGCCATTAAATAAATACCGACAACACCATTAATTACACATGGAGGAGAGTAAGAAAGCTGGAAGACTGCAGTCATCTGAAGGACAGACCGCGGCTCCTGGGAGATCTGCAGGTCACCAGGCAGAGGATGCGCTAATTGTATCAGAGGAAAAATAAGAGATTCAGTTTCCGAAAAAAAAAAAGATCGAAGCTGATTGAGTTACTTTGCTACTTATCTAGGGATGACATTGTGATCGATGGAAAGTTCCCTTGAATGACACCAGAAGGTGTGAGGTCGTATCAACCCCTAAATATACATACAGTGTATCACAAAAGTGAGTACACCCCTCATATTGTTTGTAAATATTTTATTATATCTTTTCATGGGACAACACTGAGGATCTGACCCTGTGATACAATGTACAGTGTCAGTGTGCAACAATGTAAATTTGGTGTCCTCTAAATAATTCATCACACAGCCATTAAAGAATAAACTACTGGCAACGAACGTGAGAACAGAGGAAATGGCCAAATTGTGCCCAATTAGCCATTTTCCCTTCCCGGTGTTATGTGACTCGTTAGTGTTATAAGGTCTTGGGTGTGATTGGGGAGCAGGTGTGTTACATTTGGTGTTATCTCTAGCACACTCTCTCATACTGGTCACTTGAAGTTTAATATGACTCCTCATGGTAAAGAATTCTCTGAGGATCTTAAAAAAAAGAATTGTTGCACTACATAAAGATGGCCGAGGCTATAAGAACATTGCCACCATCCTGAAACTGTGCTGCAGCACGGTGGCCAAGACCATACAGCGGTTTAACAAGACAGGTTCCATTCAGAAAAAAACACAACTTCTTTGATGCACAATGGCGAGTGCACATGCTCAGCACCATTTCCAGAGATTGTCTTTTCAAAATAGAGGTATGCGTGCTGCCAGCATTGGCACAGAGGTTATAGGAGGTCAGCCTGTCAGTGCTCAGACCATACGCCGCACACTGCAAATTTGTGGCTGTTGTCCCAGAAGGAAGTCTCTTCTAAAGATGATGCACAAGGAAAGTCTGCAAAAAGTTTGCTATAGATAAGCAATCTAAGGACATGGATTCCTGCAACCATGTTGTGTGGTCTGAGGAGTCCAAAATAAACTTATTTGGCTCCGATGGTGTCAAGCGTATGTGGAGGCAACCAGGTGAGGAGAACAAGGAAGAGTGTGTCCTGTGTACAGTTAAGCATGGTGGTGGAAATCTCATGGTTTGGCCTCCATGAGTGCTGCCGGCTGTGGGGAGGTCCAGTTCATTGAGGGAACCATGAATGCCAATATGAACTGTAACATACTGAAGCAGAGCATGATCCCCTCCCTTTGGAAACTGAGCTGCAAAGCAGTATTCCAACATGATAACGACCCAAAACACACCTCCAAGACTACCACTGCTTTACTAAAGAATCAGAGTGTAAATGTGCTGGACTGGTCAACCATGTCTCCAGACCTAAACCATACAGAGCATCTGTGGGGCCTCCTCAGACGGAAGGTGGAGGAGCTCAAGGTCTGTAACATCCCCCATTCCATGATGTTGTCATGGAGGATGGAAGAGGATCCAGCGGCTCCCGTGAAGCTCTAGTAACCTCCATGCCGAAGAGCGTTAAGGCAGTGCTTGAAAATAATGGTGACCTCACAAAATGTTGACACCTTGGGCACAATTTGGCCATTTTCACGTGGGTGTATATTTAGAGGGCACCAAATTTACACTGTTATACAAGCTGCACGCTGACTACTTTAAATTGTATCACAGGGTCAGATTTTCAGTGTTGTCCCATGAAAAAAATATACAAATATTTAGAAAAATGTGAGGAGGTATATTCACTTTTGTGATATATTGAATATGTAGGATACATGGGAAAAGATGGAGGAAGATGTAGATACAGCAGAGAAGTATGGAGGAAGATGGAAGACACTGGCAAATTTCCTGATTGTATGCCATATACTCCCCTCACTAAGAATGCATGAATTTTGCAAAATTTATCCCATGAATGCACTAAGTGATAGCTGTGAATAAGAAGGTGTAAGACGTCTGGGGAAAAAAAGGGTCTGTCTTCTAAGAAGCGCTGTCTTGAAATTTTACAAGATGGAGAATAAAAGAGCATAGAGAAACAAAAATATGGCATGTATGGAAGAAGATGTAGCGCTACATGAGGGGAGGATGGATGAAGAGTAGATATATACAAGAAAGGATGGAAAAAGTAGAATAGAGAGTAGAGAAGACTGGAGGAAGTATTGGATATGCAAGGGGAAGAGGAAGAAATATACAGATAAGTGATGGGAAAGAAGTAGGGATTCAGGGAAAAAAAAGGAAAAGAAAAAACAAACTTTTCTAAATTCCGAGAAGTCTGAAGACCTGGTTTCTGAGCCTAAAAGTTCTATTCGCACTGGGCTCCCAACGTGACTTTCTCTCTTCCCTTCCGGATTCCCGCTGGGCCGGTATCAAAGCCTTTTCAAATTCACAAACCTCAACTCTAAATCAGACATGTCTGTAGGAATGACTCGGTATTATGTGTTTTCAGAGTTTCCACAGCAACCGAAAGCTTCAGAGAATTTACACAATCTTTACCTAATCTCTTTCATTATAAAACTGTTTAAGGAACTTTGTATCTGGAGACGATCTGTCGCTCAACACTTTTCTTCTCTTAAATGGCGACTGATCAGAATTCTGAGGAAGTGTCGAGGAGAGGACAGATTCCTTCACGCCAAACGCTGCAAAATCGGATATTTGTAAAAGGAAAGTCCAGGGAAAATGGAAAAATCCGACCAGAAATATATATTCTCTCCTCGACCCTCCAGTCGACGGGATCTTAATCTTTGGGTTTAGTGTCATGGCTTAAGCTCGGTCTCACCGTAATTCTCCGTGGTCCATTAGGGGTAAAGTGACGGATTCTAAAACTGCGGAAAACAAAGACGCGAATAGGAGGTAATAAGTTGTACTTTTAGGATGAGTGCCATGTTTGCCAAACGGGAAAGTAACTTATTGTGAAAGGCTTTAACATGCCCTAAGCTTCTCTATTGCTATAGTGCCAGAATGAGAGGTTTGCCGGATGCCAAAGGGCCAGGTTTGCTGGGTGATAAGGAAAACCGGGTGCAAACCGCTAAACATGAGCAGTGCACCTAAGCTTTTCTGCTGAGTTTGAAAGCTCTAGTTTAAAGCTGGACTGTCACAGGGGATGAAATGACAGAACAGGTGCTCCTAGGCTAGCCGTGAGACTAGAGACCCTGCGCTGTCCCTTATCTCAGAGGTAGGCTTGATGGTGGCCAGGTCTGAGCCCCCAGCATAACCCTGACTCATGTTTGAGCCCTGACCTTATTTCCCCTCTCCCCCACCCTTGCGGCGGGCCGGAAACACAGTAACTAAACTCCACAGAAATTACATGTACAAGGGAGAACAAAAACTCATACACACTGCCCTAAAACCCAAAAGGAAAGACAATGTGTAAAGAAGAATAAAGAAAAAAGTAAACGCACAACAGGGGAACGTCCACACCACTCAAAATCGCAACACAGATCACCATCAACTGCATCACCACCAAGAACGGAATCACTGAAGCCAAGCTAAAGGTATTATCGGCGCTGAGTAGCAAGGTCCAAAATGTTATATAGGAAGGAAACGGCTGGGATTGGTAATTAGCAACCTGAGCTCCTAGCAGAGTTCCCCAGGTTAGCAGCAATTAACTCCTGCAGGACTGAGGAACACAGCACATGAAACAGCCAACATCCAACTTTGGCTGAACAACTAAGAGACATCAGGTTGTCTGTCAGGCTCTGCAGTGTGAACAGAGCCTGACAGCGCCGTGACACCTAATGAGTCTGGACCTGAACACCGCATGACATGGACAGGATCTTTGAAGGGTCCTAATCCTCGGACAGCTTTAGAGCAATGTTTACAAGCTAGACAGCAGCAGTAGTTGGCTGTCTAAGGCAAGTGAACGTAAGCAAAAAAAAACAACCCAAAACATTAATAGGGTCCCAACAACGAGGTACACCTTGTCGCTAGCAGTTGGGCTTATCACAAATTGGCAAAATTGTGTAACAAGTACCTAATTTGTAATCTAATCTCTATGGCAGTAATCTGTTCCAAATTATATATCTTATATACAATTTTCACCTACTATAGCATTTCAGTGTGCATTTGCTTTAATTGAATTAACTAGTTCCTTCATAATGCACCTGTTCACAATTGTCTTGAATATGACTGTCAGTTTTTTGATATTTGTGTTATATGTAAAAAACGGCTGCAAATTTTAATAAGCGGTAAATTTCAAAAGTGCTTGCTTTCTAAAATCACTATCTGACAATATCAATCAATAAAGATGGGATTAACCCCACAGCGCTCAGGTGACAGAAAGTCTGATTAGTCATGTGCCAGTAACACTCATGGCCGGGTTTAGGCGCAGCGAGAGGAGTTAGTGGACTCACTAAACCACAGGGGGAACCTGGACTTACCCTTTAGAGGAAGAAGCTTAAAGGGAACCTGTCAGCAGAATTTTCGCAATTAAACTAAAGGATCCCCCCCCTCTGCAGCTCCTGGGCTGCAGTCTAGAAAGGTTCCTGTTGTTATTGTGCCCCCTTTAAAACCTAAATAAACACTTTATAAATTCTTACCTTTTTGCATGCTAATGTGTTTTTATGGTCACGGGGGCGGGCTGTATTTCCCCCATTATTCGCACCCCTGCCGATGTTCGCCGTCCTCCATTGCTCATTTACATACATGAGGACGCCGCCCTCATGTAACTGTGTCCTCCCGAGGTCTCGTGCATGCCCAGTGACACTCTCGCAGGACTGAGCACTGTGCAAAGCGTGAACGCTGGTGAGGTGATTGCGCAGGCGCGAGATTATGGGCGGCGCTGTGATTGTCATCAGCAGCGTCATCCAAGTACCTGCCGATAATCTCGTGCCCGCGCTTTTCCCTCTGCCTCCACCGTTATGCGCAAGCGCGTTTCCTCTATTGATCGGTGGTGTGCTGCTCCTCCCATCTATTTCCTGCTCCAGGGAAAGATGGCTAATAGGTAACATGGTTCATATGGCCAGCGCTTGCGCATAACGGTGGAGGCAGAGGGAAAAGTGCGGGCACGAGATTATGGGCGGGTACTTGGATGACGCTGCTGATGACAATCACATCGCCGCCCATAGTCTCGCACCTGCGCAATCACCTCACCAGCGTTCACGCTTTACACAGTGCTCAATCCCGCAAGAGTGCCACTAGGCATGCGCGAGACCATGGGAGGACATAGTTACATGAGGGTGGCGTCCTCATGTATGTAAATGAGCAATGGGGGACGGCGAACAGCGGCAGGGGTGCGAATACCGGACAAAATACAGCCCGCCCCCGTGACCATAAACCCACAAAGCATAGCATACAAAAAGGTAAGAATTTTTAAAGTGTTTATTTAGGTCTGAAAGGTGGCCAGTAGCAAGATGAACCTTTCTAGAATGCAGCCCAGGAGCTGCAGAGGGGGAATCTTAGTTTAATTGCAAAAATTCTGCTTACAGGTTCCCATTAACTAAGCGCTTACTGCGAGGCGGATGCTAGGTATCTGTGGCAGCTGACCCCCAGGGCAGGTACAGACACTGGTACGGGCACAAGTATAGACAGGTATAGTCAGGATGACTAAGGCAGACAGGCAGGCGGGTACAGACAGGTATGGTGAGCTCAGCAGGGACAAATAGGTATGGGAAGGCAGGTATAGATGAAGGACACAGTGTAAAAGGGACCTGACAACTAGCTAGCAGAAAGACTAACTAGAGATGATGTGCAGGTCCCTCCCCTAATTGGAGGGTGCCTTAAATACTTAGTGCCTCTTAGTGCGTTTCTGGAAATGGTGTGCAGGCCCTTTATGAGGAGGGCATGTGTGCACGTGCGTGCCCTAAACACAATCCCTGGAGGCCTGGGCTACATGCACAGGCCCCGGGGGGAGGAGGAGAAAGTAGGAGCCCATGTGGATGGCTGCAGAGCAGTGGGGGAGGATGCAACCAGCCAGGACAGTAAGTTGGCGTCCCTGCAGGAACGCCAGCGTTACAGTGCCACAGAGCAGTGGTTTCCAGTGGCCAAGGCGTTGGGATTTGCCAGGCACATCATTTGGCAAAACGAGATATCATATTGGTCTTTTTTTTT
This sequence comes from Anomaloglossus baeobatrachus, assembly GCF_048569485.1. Classification (NCBI taxonomy): domain Eukaryota; kingdom Metazoa; phylum Chordata; class Amphibia; order Anura; family Aromobatidae; genus Anomaloglossus; species Anomaloglossus baeobatrachus. Next base: position 910,525,811 of record NC_134353.1, read on the forward strand.
TCTTGTAATAGGTTTATCTGCAGCCCCCTTTACAACAGACTATACAGACCCAAAACTGTAAATGTGTCACTGAGATGCCAAAAGTCACCTCTGGACATTAACATTCTTACAAAGGAGCCGGCGTCAGGCCTCGGTGAGGCAGGCTATTAATTATTCAGTTAATTAAAGTATGAAGTGTTATTGCCTCTTATCTGTCCTATCATATAGTATATTTAAAAGGGCAGGAAGCTAATTATTTCACCACCAGTCCTGTAATTACACAACCATAAACCGAGGACGGGGAAATGAGCTTTCAATTACACAGGGACGTTTTTGTTTTAATAGTTTTCATTACAATTTATTACCGATCGGCCATTTTTTTTGTGGCGGGCACCTGCCTTGTGAAATGTAATGAGGGTTACGTCTCAAAAGTAGTTTTTGTAAGAAGCAGTGTAAGAAATCGCACGGAACATGGCCGTCATTCTCCAAAGTTTGGTGAGTTGGCATAAAAGTTGCAATTTACTAACCAGCTCAAGGTCTGTGTCTCGATTGCTGATAAATTCCATGTCTTATTTTACTGAGCGAGTTACGGTATATAAATGACTATTAAGTGACTGTGGAGAAGCTAGCTACTTCCTGTCAACAGTGTGCGACACGCCTAGCATTTCATCATTTTGTAAAAATAATACGCTTTCAGATAAAAGATGTATAATAGGAAGAAGGCTCTGACCTGTTAGGATTCAGGGACCGGGGAGGATCAAATAATGCGGAATCACAAAAAGGTAACAGAGTGGCTGGAAACTTAGCGGAATGCAGTCCTAATCCTGACACACAACTAACAGTAGCCGTGGGACGAGCCAACGATGAACTGGACGCCTCGACAAAGCCGGACAACTAAATATTCTCACAGATAGAGATATAAGAAAGCTAATCTGCCTCAGAGTAGTCCCCAAAGACTGATATAGAAAAACACAATACAAAGCCAGAAAGGACAGATTTCAGGAAAGGTGAGGCCCAAACTATCTTTATAGAAAAGGATAGGAAAGAGCAACTGCAAATACCAGCACTACTGATTTGGAAAAATCCTGAGGTCACACAACCTTTCCCCCACTGTATCAGCACTCTGATGTTACTGGGATACAAAAACACTAATACAGATGAGGGACTGAATAATACCAGGCATGACAAATCACAAATCTTGCAGAATTATGGAGCTAAATATACAGATACTCCCAGCAGGGAATGATCCCTTTCCACCACAAACTCCACACAGACAAATTAGGAATCATGCATAGTATCAAAGCAGAACAACAACAAAAGATGGAAAACAAACAGCAGAGGTACAAAGACCACTTATCTGAGGGAAGTTCTGGAAGTGAGCAGAGCTGGTTGTAGAGTGTCCTTAAGGCTACTTTCACACATCAGGTTTTTGCCATCAGGTTCAATCCGGAAAAAAACGGGTAAAACGGATCCGGTACCGCATCCGTTTTTTCCCCATAGACTTGCATTGCTACCGGATTGTACCGGATGGCTTTGCGTTGCATCCGTTTTTTTCCGGATGCGGCAAAATTAGTTAAAGCGGCGGCCGGAGGCAACGTAGCTTGCAACGTTTTTTTGTCCGGCAAAAAAAACGCATCGCGCCGGATCCGGCGCGATACGGCGTGTTTTACAATAGAAGCCTATGGACGCCGGATCCGGCGTAATGCGGTAAAAAACGGATGCGGCCGCCGGATCCGTTTTTCTAAACTGAGCATGCTCCAATGTAATTAACAAAACGGATCCAGCCAAAAAACGGACGAAAAGGATGCAAAAACGGATGCAAACCGTATCCACCGGATCCGTTTTTTAACGGATCCGGCATAACGGATCCGTTAAAAAACGGATCCGGTGGATACGGTTTTCACTTTTTTTTCAGGATCCGTTGGATCAGGAAAAAAAAGGACTGTGCCTGAATACAGAAAACTGATGTGTGAAAGTAGCCTAACACACAGGCACAATTGACCACTGGCAAGTAACAAAAGAAAGCTACCAAGTTAAATAGCCCAATCTGACCCTGATTGCCAGTCCTCTGCAGGTGTGTCGCTTCCATGCCACAACATCAACTGCACCGTCAGCACTGACAAAAAGAGGTAGCATCAAAGTGGAAAACATTCACAACACTGACCTGTCTGACATATCTATGATAGGGAACAAATAGAATGGTGTTCCAAACGTTATTCCTAAGTCCGAACTGGGTGCAAAAACCTAAAAAAACATCACTATGGGGAGATAAGGTTTGCACACCAGTGACTATGTAAGGGGAATACATGTATTCCCCTTACATAGTCACTGGTGTGCATACCTTATCTCCCCATATCTATGATAGGGAACATTTATGGAGATGACTGGGTGACAGACAACAGCCACATGAGAGAGTTTCTATGGATGACGAATCAGACACTGCTGTATATCAAGAAAACAACAGGACACACACCTTCACCAACTAATTCAGGATTTTTATTTAGTCCCATTACCCAACCATTTTATAACATCTGTCCCTTTGACCTAGTCTATATCATGTCACCCCACTCCCCCCAGTGCATAATATACAGCCACTTGCCCACGGTGTATAACATCCCGCACCATTGCCACCATTATATAACATTTGATCCTTTGCCCTGGTGAATAATCTCTGGCCTTCTGACTTTACTAACATGTGTCAGAACGGCCGGAGGTGCAGAGCTCACTAATACCAGTGCAGTCCTGTAATAGGGGCAACTCCGGTAACAAGTCCATCCATGACATTTCTTCATCCTAAATCTTCACCCATCACCTGTGAGTGATAATATTGAGAAGTGGAAGAAAGGCAGCAACTCAGCCATGAAGTGGCAGCCACATAATGTTACAGAATGGGGGGGGGGGGCCGAGTGCTGAGTAGCGGATGTCAGAAAAGCTATCAACGCTCTGCTGACCCCATAGCTACAGAATCTGGCCGTCATCTGGTAACATCAGCACAAACACTGCGGATGCCGAGAGCTTCATGACCGAGCAGCTGCAGCAGCCATACATCACCAAGCACAATGCCGAGCCATACATCACCAAGCACACTTCCGAGCCATACATCACCAAGCACACTGCCGAGCCATACATCACCAAGCACAATACTGAGCAGCAGTACATCACCAAGCACAATGCCGAGCCATACATCACCAAGCACAATGCCGAGCCATACATCACCAAGCACAATGCTGAGCCGTACATCACCAAGCACAATGCCGAGCCATACATCACCAAGCACAATGCTGAGCAGCAGTACATCACCAAGCACAATGCCGAGCCATACATCACCAAGCACAATACTGAGCAGCAGTACATCACCAAGCACAATGCCGAGCCATACATCACAAAGCACAATGCCGAGCCATACATCACAAAGCACAATGCTGAGCCATACATCACCAAGCACAATGCCGAGCCGTACATCACCAAGCACAATACTGAGCAGCAGTACATCACCAAGCACAATGCCGAGCCATACATCACCAAGCACAATACTGAGCAGCAGTACATCACCAAGCACAATGCCGAGCCATACATCACAAAGCACAATGCTGAGCCGTACATCACCAAGCACAATACTGAGCAGCAGTACATCACCAAGCACAATGCCGAGCCATACATCACCAAGCACAATGCCGAGCCATACATCACAAAGCACAATGCTGAGCCGTACATCACCAAGCACAATACCGAGCCATACATCACCAAGCACAATACTGAGCAGCAGTACATCACAAAGCACAATGCCGAGCCATACATCACAAAGCACAATGCCGAGCCATACATCACCAAGCACAATGCCGAGCCATACATCACAAAGCACAATGCCGAGCCATACATCACCAAGCACAATGCCGAGCCATACATCACCAAGCACAATGCCGAGCCGTATATCACCAAGCACAATGCCGAGCTGTACATCACCAAGCACAATGCCGAGCCATACATCACCAAGCACAATGCTGAGCCGTACATCACCAAGCACAATGCTGAGCCGTACATCACCAAGCACATTACCGAGCTGTACATCACCAAGCACAATTCCGAGCCGTACATCACCAAGCACAATGCCGAGCTGTACAGCACCAAGCACAATGCCGAGCCGTACATCACCAAGCACAATGCCGAGCCGTACATCACCAAGCACAATGCCGAGCCATACATCACCAAGCACAATGCTGAGCCGTACATCACCAAGCACAATGCTGAGCCGTACATCACCAAGCACATTACCGAGCTGTACATCACCAAGCACAATTCCGAGCCGTACATCACCAAGCACAATGCCGAGCTGTACAGCACCAAGCACAATGCCGAGCCGTACATCACCAAGCACAATGCCGAGCCGTACATCACCAAGCACAATGCCGAGCCGTACAACACCAAGCACAATGCTGAGCAGCAGTACATCACCAAGCACAATGCCGAGCCGTATATCCCCAAGCACAATGCCGAGCCGTACATCACCAAGCACAATGCTGAGCAGCAGTACATCACCAAGCACAATGCCGAGCCGTACATCACCAAGCACAATACTGAGCAGCAGTACATCACCAAGCACAATGCCGAGCCATACATCACAAAGCACAATGCCGAGCCATACATCACCAAGCACAATGCCGAGCCATACATCACCAAGCACAATGCCGAGCTATACATCACCAAGCACAATGCCGAGCCATACATCACAAAGCACAATGCCGAGCCGTATATCACCAAGCACAATGCCGAGCTATACATCACCAAGCACAATGCCGAGCCATACATCACCAAGCACAATGCTGAGCCGTACATCACCAAGCACATTACCGAGCTGTACATCACCAAGCACAATGCCGAGCCGTACATCACCAAGCACAATGCTGAGCCGTACATCACCAAGCACAATGCCGAGCAGTACATCACCAAGCACAATACTGAGCCATACATCACCAAGCACAATGCCGAGCAGTACATAACCAAGCACAATGCCGAGCCGTACATCACCAAGCACAATACTGAGCCGTGCATCACCAAGCACAATGCTGAGCCATACATCACCAAGCACAATCCCGAGCAGTACATAACAAAGCACAATGCCGAGCTGTACATCACCAAGCACAATGCCGAGCCGTACATCACCAAGCACAATGCCGAGCTGTACATCACCAAGCACAATGCAGAGCCGTACATCACCAAGCACAATACTGAGCAGGAGTACATCACCAAGCACAATGCCGAGCCGTACATAACCAAGCACAATGCTGATCCGTACATCCCCAAGCACAATGCCGAGCCGTACATCACCAAGCACAATGCCGAGCTGTACATCACCAAGCACAATGCCGAGCCGTACATCACCAAGCACAATACTGAGCAGGAGTACATCACCAAGCACAATGCCGAGCCGTACATAACCAAGCACAATGCTGATCCGTACATCCCCAAGCACAATGCCGAGCCGTACATCACCAAGCACAATGCTGAGCAGCAGTACATCACCAAGCACAATGCCGAGCCGTATATCCCCAAGCACAATGCCGAGCCGTACATCACCAAGCACAATGCTGAGCAGCAGTACATCACCAAGCACAATGCCGAGCATCGGACGGAGCGGTGTAAAGCTGCCACCACTGTATTCTGGAGGAGATGTGTCCTGTGTAGTGCTGAATCACACTGCTCTATCTGGTCTGATGGACAAGTCAGGAGAACGTTACTGCCTGATTGAACTGTGCTCGCTGTAGTTTGGCAGAGGAGGGGTAATGCTATGGGCGGTTTCTCTGAAATACTTTAGTACGTAAGACATTTTTGAACAAGTGTAGCTTCCAACTTTGTGAGAACAGTTTGGAGAAAGCCCTTTCCGGTCACACATGGCAGCGCCTGGTGCCAAAAAGCTATAGTTGGTGGAATTTTGTGTTGAATAATTTGACTGGACTGCACCAAGCCCTGTCTTAAATCAACCCTAGTAACACAACAGTTGTTCAAGAAGCGCCCATACCACCACCAAAAGATGTGGTATTAGATATACACAACAATATTTAAAAAATAATAACCATGGGTGTGGGGGTTAAATGGACAGTAAGACCATTCGGAATTCACATGAAACTAAAGAAAGAAAAACCAAACAAAAAGATCAAAAAAATGTATTATATCTTTATTAAATATGTATAACGCCTGCCTGGATCCACAGACTCAGATGGGCTGTAATGGACAGGATAGAGGGAAGCCACTCACCAAGCAGGACCCCCAGAACCCTGAAACCCTTTAACCCCTATACAGGGATTTGGAATTACACAGGGCCCAAGGTGATCACTACCTGTGGAAGGCTGCAGACGGATGAAAGTAGTAGTCAGGCAGGGTCGAACCGGGAAATGCAAAACAGGGACAGAAGCCGCCGGCAAGAACTTAATCAGAAAACAAGGCAGAGGTCAAATCCGGATTGGGCAGTGAGGTACATAAACAGCAGGCAGGAGGGTAGTCAGGAAACAAGCAAAAGTCAGAACACCAGAATCACTAAACAGAACAGGACAGGACAGGAACCAGGAGTACAGAACTATCTCTGGCAGTGGTCAGTAGACAGGAAGGGAAATAAGAAGGGTGTGGTGTCTTCCCATTGGTTGTAGCTGAATGATGGTAACTTCAGCTGGAAGACACTCGCCACCTACAGTCAGCCAGTGGTACTGCAGATCCCAAGGAAACCCAGCCCAGTGGCTGAGCGGAGCCTGTGCCCACCAGTGCCGCTGGCATCGACTCCTCTCCCATCATCAGCACTATCCACAACAGGAACACGGCGTCGCCTGGCGATCAAAGTAGAAGTCGCTGGAGCGGACTCCAGTGGGGACGTAAGAATATGGCAAAAGGCTGGAAAAACGGAGCATCGCAAAACTGTATATGGCCTCAAAGACCTGTTAGTTACATGATAAATAGGTGCATTATATGTAATCACAATAGAAGCACAATGTATTATTACTAACCAACAGCACCTGACAGAACAAAGGCTAATAGATAAATGATAAAAATCTTTATAAATACATGAATAATGTGTCACGTGCTGAAAAAGGTAATAGTCAATGTAATGGACAATATGTACATGGTTATATGAATACTATAGTTACAGAAAAATTGTGCATATCCCAGGGTGCATCAAAAAAATCACAATGCCAAATGGACTGCATAACAAGAGCCATAGTACCAAAATTCAAGAGATTACTACCCACATATAGGGTTAATACCACAATATATGGTGACAGTAAAGGACATAAGGTGGCTATAAACTGAAATTATATGAGTATAAATATCAGAGCACACAGTGGTAGCCAGGCAGACAGAGGAAATAAACCTCAGCCCAAAAGAAAGAGACACTTAAAGGAACAGGAGGTGAGCTGTGACATAACCAAAACACTGTGTGCAGAATTATTAGGCAAGTTGTATTTTAGATGTTTTTTTTATTATTGATCAACAACTATGTTCTCAATCAACCCAAAAGACTCATAAATATCAAAGCTTAATATTTTTGGAAGTTGGAGTGGGTTTTTGTAGATTTGGCTATCTCAGGAGGATATCTGTCTGTGCAGGTAACTATTACTGTGCAGAATTATTAGGCAACTTAATAAAAACCAAATCTATTCTCATCTTACTTGTTTATTGTCACCAGGTAAACCAATATAACTGCACAAAATTTAGAAATACACACTTCTGACATGCAAAAACAAAACCCCAAAACATTAGTGACCAATATAGCCACCTTTCTTTATGATGACACTCAGCAGCCGACCATCCATAGATTCTGTCAGTTTCTTGATCTGTTTGCGATCAACATTGCGTGCAGCAGTCACCACAGCCTCCAGACACTGTTCCGAGAGGTGTACTGTTTTCCCTCCCTGTAGATCTTGCATTTTATGAGGGACCACAGGTTCTCTACGGGGTTCAGATCAGGTGAACAAGGGGTCCATGTCATTATTTTTTCATCTTTTAGACCTTTACTGGCCAGCCACGCTGTGGAGTAGATGGATGCATGTGATGGGGCATTGTCTTGCATGAAAATCATATATTTTTCTTGAAGGATACCGACTTCTTCCTGTACCACTGCTTGAAGAAGTTGTCTTCCACAAACTAGCCCTAGGTCTAGGAGTTGAGCGTCACTCCATCCTCAACCCGAAAAGGTCCCACAAGTTCATCTTTGATGATACCAGCCCATACCAGTACCCCACCTCCACCTTGCTGGCGTATGAGTTGGAGTGGAGCTCTCTGCCCTTTACTGATCCAGCCTCTGGCCCATCTATCTGGCCCATCAAGAGTCACTCTCATTTCATCAGTCCATAAAACCTTTGAAAAATCAGTCTTAAGCTATGTGCGCACTTACCGGATTTTGCCGCGGATTTTTTGCAGTTTTGCTGCATGTTTCACTGCAGAAAATGTTCATAACATCTCTGCAGTGAATCACCAGCAAAACCTATGGGCAAAAAAAATCCTGTGCGCACTGGGCGGAATTTGACAGCTGCATGTTTTGCTGCGGGATTCCCGCAGCAAAAACAATTGCATGTCACTTCTTTTCCGCACGTTGCTGCGGGATTTCACTCCATTGACGCCAATGTAAGCGTGAAATCCCTCAGGGAGTAACGCAGGCAGCAAATTCTGTGCGGTTCACTGCGTTTTCCTGTGTTATTCCCTGCGGTATTTCGCAGTTTACCTCCGGTAATGTACATCGCTGCCTGCGGTTTTGCAGGGAAGTGATGTCATTACAGGAAGAGGAAGCGGAGCAGAGAGTAAACACACACACAGATCACAGACACAAACATCACAGACATAGAACACAGATACAGACACATAGAACACACATAGAAAGAAAACGGAAATATAGAAAACAAAGAACGTGGGCTCCGCTGCATATTTACCGTCCAGCCGAAGTAAGCACACAGCGGCGGCCCGGTATTCTCAGGCTGGGGAGGGAGAGGGGCAGGGTTAATGTCCCCCGCCTCACTCCCACCTCCAGCAGCCGAGAATATCAGCCGCAGCTGCCCCGGGACTGTCGCATGCATTATGCGGCAGCACCGGAGTGTCCCCGGCTCTTCCTGCCGCCGTGTAGCAGTGGCAGGCAGGGTAATACAAGGGGTTAATGGTGGTGGATCACCGCCATTAACTCCAGGCTTGATCATGATAAACAATTCGTGTCAGTTGCTTACCCAATGTAGCTGCAATTAGCAAAGCAAGATATGGTCTCAAAAGTAACGTGGTAACAATTTTAACATATAACCTTTAATAGTTTATGATAAAAGAAATAATTGACCACACAACATAAAAGGTTGTAAAACCAACCTAAATGACTAGGGCCCGAAACAGGCTCCTACTATTACCAAATTAGGACACAGGCACGGTAGGAAAGTCACCCACCGTAACCGTAAAAATAAGGTGACCAGACAGAGTTGTCACCCTAATATGCACACCAAGATATACCACACTTCAATATACAGTGCTTAGTCACTAGGACCAATAGTTAGGTCCTGCTATGGTAAATAAATGATGCAAAAGGTTGTCCAATAGAGGGGGGGGGGCAGACCCTTCAGCCACACAATACCCCTCAAATGGCAACACTCTGACCTTAGTTTGTGCTTAGACCTCCCAACGCGTTTCTTAATTCACTTAGTCATCAGGGGACTGTGGTCAAGAAACCAAGGGCTTCAGTATGAAGCATATTATGCCATGCCCTGACACACCATGCAGGAAGTCTGCTTCATACTGAAGCCCTTGGTTTCTTGACCACAGTCCCCTGATGACTAAGTGAATTAAGAAACGCGTTGGGAGGTCTAAGCACAAACTAAGGTCAGAGTGTTGCCATTTGAGGGGTATTGTGTGGCTGAAGGGTCTGCCCCCCCCTCTATTGGACAACCTTTTGCATCATTTGTTTACCATAGCAGGACCTAACTATTGGTCCTAGTGACTAAGCACTGTATATTGAAGTGTGGTATATCTTGGTGTGCATATTAGGGTGACAACTCTGTCTGGTCACCTTATTTTTACGGTTACGGTGGGTGACTTTCCTACCGTGCCTGTGTCCTAATTTGGTAATAGTAGGAGCCTGTTTCGGGCCCTAGTCATTTAGGTTGGTTTTACAACCTTTTATGTTGTGTGGTCAATTATTTCTTTTATCATAAACTATTAAAGTTTATATTTTAAAATTGTTACCACGTTACTTTTGAGACCATATCTTGCTTTGCTAATTGCAGGCTTGATCATGGCAGCGTCTACGAGACAGCTGACATGATCAACCCGTAAATAAAATGAATAAAACACAGACACCGAAAAATCCTTTATTTTAAATAAAACAAACAAGCCTCGTTCACCATTTTATTAACCCCTCCCGAAACAAAGCTCTGACGTAATCCACAGGTCCTGCGCTGCTTACATCCAGCCGCGACCGACACAGACACAGCGCTGAATGAATGCAGCGAGACAGCAGAGGTAATTACCGGTCATTTCCCACGGCCGGTAATGTGAACTCACTGCCGACCGTGGGAAATGCAGCGATCTGTCCTCTATCTATCTATCCCTGTCTGTCTGTCTATCTATCTATCTATCTATCTATCTATTCTTCTGTCTATCTATCTACTATCTCAGAATTAAATGACTTTTTTTTTTTTCAATGTGCTTTATTGCATTGAATGCAATAAAGCACATCCCAACCCGCACGCGGCAAAACCGCGGCAATACCGCGAACAATACCGCGGTGAAACCACGGCAAACCGCATGCAGTTTTCGGGTGCGGTTTACCGCGGTTTTTTACCGCGGGTGCGGTAATCTTTGAATACCTGCGGAATTTTCTTGAGAAAATTCCATTTTCCAGTGCGCACAGGGCCTTAAGATATTTCTTGACCCAGTCTTGACGTTTTATCTTATGTGGTGGTTTTCGAGCCTTCCTTACCTTGGCCATGTCCCTGAGTATGGCACACCTTGTGCTTTTTGATACTCCAGTAACGTTGCAGCTCTGAAATATGGCCAAACTGGTGGCAAATGGCATCTTGGCAGCTTCATGCTTGATTTTATTCAATTCATGGGCAGTTATTTTGCACCTTTTTTGCCCAACATGCTTCTTGCGACCCTGTTGGCTATTTGCCATGAAACACTTGATTGTTTGGTGATCACGCTTCAAAAGTTTGGCAATTTTGGACTTTTCAGAGCCCGTCAAATCTCTCTTCTGACCCATTTTGCCAAAGGAAAGTAAGTTGCCTAATAATTAAGCCCCCCTTATATAGGGTGTTGATGTCATTACACCGCACCCCTCCTCATTACAGAGATGCACATCACCAGATTTACTTAATTGGTAGTTGGCTCTCAGCCTATACAGCTTGGAGTAGGACAACATCTATAAAAAGTATCATGTGATCAATATACTCATTTGCCTAATAATTCTGCACACAGTGTAGTAAATGGTGGGTCCTTTATTGTCTACTGTATATAGAGGTGTTATTGGTCATTGTATAGGAGAAGGAGGTGAGCTGTGACATCACCTATAGTAAATGGTGGATCCTTGTTATCTACTGTATATAGAGGTGTTATCAATCATTGTAAAGGAGGAGGTGAGCTGTGACATCACCTATTGTGAATGACAGCTTGTTTGTTATTTACTGTATATTGAGCTGTGATCTGTCATTTCAAAGGAGGAGGGGGAGGTGAGCTGTGACATCACTTATGGAGCCAGTTGGATACTGTTACCTTTCACTGTAATTCTGTCTGTAATGACCATGAAACACCTGAAAAGCCTTATGTACAGAGAAGGCAGTACAAGTAATATTAGGTCTAATACCCAGAGTTTAAAAGAGTTTAAAATTTGATTGTTTTTAATATAACAATAAGAAAAAATGAAATATCTAACATTATATATATATATTATGTCATTTAAAAAAATAAATACATTTATGTTAAAAACCTGATTTAACAATAAGTAAGTTTCTGATGACCCATCCCTTTAAGGTCTGGCACACAGACATTAAATAGGAGCCCCCACCCTTAATTTTAATTTGTATTTAATGGGGCGAGAGTTGTCACTAATGAGCGCCGACCATTTCTGTACAAATGCTGATATAAATTGATAACAGATGAAATGTGTAAGGCGCTGTGTCTTATTAGGCAGGAGACACAATATCACTCTCTCTATAACCTGTCACCGGTAATGGATTACTGGCCCTTTAACGATGTGTTATTAATCACGGACCCGGAACCTTCCTTCCCCGCGTCTGACGATGAAGGAGAGATTAACCTGTATGTCATACATCGCTCAAATGGGTTTTACTTGTGTGGACTCATCTGGACACTGAGGAGGAGATTATTGATGGCCGGCTGTGTATGGAATATCGAAAGATTCATAAAAGAGAAAGATGAAAAATACTGGAAATTTCATTATACTACACAGCTGTCTGTGCAGGTTCATCCGTTCTTGGGAAAGCTGGATGTAACCCGCTTGTGCACATTGTTAGCAAAGTGCCTAGATATACTGAATTACTGTATAATTGGATATATATATATATATATATATATATATATATATATATATATATATATATATATATATATATATATATATATATATATATATATATGAAGGGAATTTTGTTACTTACCGTAAATTCCTTTTCTTCTAGCTCCTATTGGGAGACCCAGACGATTGGGTGTATAGTACTGCCTCCGGAGGCCACACAAAGCATTACACTAAAAAGTGTAAGGCCCCTCCCCTTCTGGCTATACACCCCCAGTGGGATCACTGGCTCACCAGTTTTAGTGCAAAAGCAAGAAGGAGGATAGCCAATAACTGGTTTAAACAAATTCACTCCGAAGTAACATCGGAGAACTGAAAACCATTCAACATGAACAACATGTGTACCCGAAAAACAACCAAAAATCCCGAAGGACAACAGGGCGGGTGCTGGGTCTCCCAATAGGAGCTAGAAGAAAAGGAATTTACGGTAAGTAACAAAATTCCCTTCTTCTTCGGCGCTCCATTGGGAGACCCAGACGATTGGGACGTCCAAAAGCTGTCCCTGGGTGGGTAAAGAAATACCTCATGTTAGAGCTGCAAAGACAGCCCTCCCCTACGGGGAGGCAACTGCCGCCTGCAGGACTCTTCTACCTAGGCTGGCGTCCGCCGAAGCATAGGTATGCACCTGATAATGTTTGGTGAAAGTGTGCAGACTCGACCAGGTAGCTGCCTGGCACACCTGTTGAGCCGTAGCCTGGTGTCGTAATGCCCAGGACGCACCCACGGCTCTGGTAGAATGGGCCTTCAGCCCTGATGGAACCGGAAGCCCAGCAGAACGGTAGGCTTCAAGAATTGGTTCTTTGATCCATCGAGCCAGGGTGGCTTTGGAAGCCTGCGACCCTTTTCGCTTACCAGCGACAAGGACAAAGAGTGCATCCGAGCGGCGCAGGGGCGCCGTGCGGGAAATGTAGATTCTGAGTGCTCTCACCAGATCCAACAAATGTAAATCCTTTTCATACCGATGAACTGCATGCGGATAAAAGGAAGGCAAGGAGATATCCTGATTAAGATGAAAAGAGGATACCACCTTAGGGAGAAACTCCTGAATGGGGCGCAGCACTACCTTGTCCTGGTGGAACACCAGGAAAGGCGCTTTGGATGACAGCGCTGCTAGTTCAGACACTCTCCGAAGAGACGTGACCGCTACCAGAAAGGCCACTTTCTGTGAGTCGAGAAAGTGACACATCCCTCAGAGGCTCGAAGGGCGGCTTCTGGAGAGCAACAAGGACCTTGTTTAGATCCCACGGATCTAACGGCCGCCTGTACGGAGGTACGATATGACAAACCCCCTGCAGGAACGTGCGCACCTGAGAAAGTCGTGCTAGACGCTTCTGAAAAAACACGGATAGTGCCGAGACTTGCCCTTTAAGGGAGCCGAGCGACAAGCCCTTTTCCAACCCAGATTGCAGGAAGGAAAGAACGACAGGTAACGCGAATGGCCAGGGGGATACTCCTTGTGCAGAGCACCAGGATAAGAAAATCTTCCACGTTCTGTGGTAGATCTTAGCAGAAGTGGACTTCCTAGCCTGTCTCATGGTGGCCCCGACCCCTTGGGGTAATCCTGAAGACGCTAGGATCCAGGACTCAATGGCCACACAGTCAGGTTCAGGGCCGCAGAATTCCGATGGAAAAACGGCCCTTGGGACAGTAAGTCTGGACGGTCTGGTAGTGCCCACGGTTGGCCGACCGTGAGATGCCACAGATCCGGGTACCACGACCTCCTCGGCCAGTCTGGGGCGACGAGTATGACGCGGCCGCAATCGGATCTGATCTTGCGTAACACTCTGGGCAAGAGTGCCAGAGGTGGAAACACATAAGGGAGCCGGAACTGCGACCAATCTTGCACTAAGGCGTCTGCCGCCAGAGCTCTTTGATCGCGAGACCGCGCTATGAAGGTCGGGACCTTGTTGTTGTGCCGAGACGCCATTAGGTCGACGTCCGGCACCCCCCAGCGGCGGCAGATTTCCTGAAACACGTCCGGGTGAAGGGACCATTCCCCTGCGTCCATGCCCTGGCGACTGAGGAAGTCTGCTTCCCAGTTTTCTACGCCCGGGATGTGAACTGCTGATATGGTGGATGCTCTTTCCTCCACCCACATCAGAATCCGCCTGACTTCCTGGAAGGCTTGCCGACTGCGTGTCCCTCCTTGGTGGTTGATGTATGCCACCGCTGTGGAGTTGTCCGACTGAATTCGGATCTGCTTTCCTTCCAGCCACTGCTGGAAGGCTAATAGGGCAAGATACACTGCCCTGATTTCCAGAACATTGATCTGAAGGGTGGACTCCTGCTGAGTCCACGTCCCTTGAGCCCTGTGGTGGAGAAAAACTGCTCCCCACCCTGACAGACTCGCGTCTGTCGTGACCACTGCCCAGGATGGGGGCAGGAATGATCTTCCCTGTGATAATGAGGTGGGAAGAAGCCACCATTGCAGAGAGTCCTTGGCCGTCTGAGAAAGGGAGACTTTCCTGTCTAGGGAAGTTGTCTTCCCGTCCCATTGGCGGAGAATGTCCCATTGAAGTGGGCGCAGATGAAACTGCGCAAACGGGACTGCCTCCATTGCTGCCACCATCTTCCCTAGGAAGTGCATGAGGCGCCTTAAGGGGTGCGACTGACCCTGAAGGAGAGACTGCACCCCTGTCTGTAGTGACCGCTGCTTGTTCAGCGGAAGCTTCACTATCGCTGAGAGAGTATGAAACTCCATGCCAAGATACGTTAGTGATCGAGTCGGTGCCAGGTTTGACTTTGAAAAGTTGATGATCCACCCGAAAGTCTGGAGAGTCTCCAGCGCAACATTCAGGCTGTGTTGGCATGCCTCTTGAGAGGGTGCTTTGACAAGTAGATCGTCTAAATAAGGGATCACGGAATGTCCCTGAGAATGCAAGACTGCTACCACTGCCGCCATGACCTTGGTGAAAACCCGTGGGGCTGTCGCCAGACCAAATGGCAGAGCTACGAACTGGAGATGGTCGTCTCCTATCACGAAACGTAGAAAACGTTGGTGCTCTGTAGCAATCGGCACGTGGAGATAAGCATCTTTGATGTCTATTGATGCAAGGAAATCTCCTTGGGACATTGAGGCAATGACGGAGCGGAGGGATTCCATCCGGAACCGCCTGGCGTTCACATGCTTGTTGAGCAGCTTTAGGTCCAGAACAGGACGAAACGAGCCGTCCTTTTTTGGAACCACAAAGAGATTGGAGTAAAAACCTTGCCCTTGTTCCTGCTGAGGAACAGGGATCACCACTCCTTCTGCTTTTAGTGAGCACACCGCCTGCAGAAGGGCATCTGCTCGGTCGGGATGTGGGGAGGTTCTGAAGAACCGAGGCGGAGGACGAGAACTGAACTCTATCCTGTACCCGTGAGACAAAATGTCTGTTACCCACCGGTCTTTGACCTGTGGCAGCCAAATGTCGCAAAAGCGGGAGAGCCTGCCACCGACCGAGGATGCGGAGGGATGAGGCCGAAAGTCATGAGGCAGCCGCCTTGGAAGCGGTTCCTCCGGTTGCTTTCTTGGGGCGTGAGTGAGCCCGCCAGGAATCTGAGCTCCTTTGCTCCTTCTGAGTCCCTTTGGACGAGGAGAATTGGGTCTTGCCGGAGCCTCGAAAGGACCGAAACCTCGACTGCCACTTCCTCTGTTGAGGTTTGCTTGATCTGGGCTGGGGTAAGGAGGAGTCTTTACCCTTGGATTGTTTAATGATTTCAGCCAATTGTTCACCAAACAGTCTATCTACAGATAGTGGCAAGCTGGTTAAACATTTTTTGGAAGCAGAATCCGCTTTCCATTCCTTTAACCACAAGGCTCTGCGCAAAACCACAGAGTTGGCAGACGCCATTGAGGTACGGCTTGTAGAGTCCAGGACAGTGTTGATAGCGTAAGTCGCAAACGCAGACATTTGCGAGGTTAGGGACGCTACTCGCGGCACTGCTGGACGTATGATAGAGTCCACCTGTGCCAGACCAGCTGAAATAGCTTGGAGTGCCCACACGGCCGCGAATGCTGGAGCAAACGACGCGCCGATAGCTTCATAGACAGACTTTAACCAAAGGTCCATCTGTCTGTCATTGGCATCTTTAAGTGAAGCCCCATCCTCCACTGCAACTATGGATCTAGCCGCAAGCCTGGAGATTGGGGGGTCCACCTTTGGACACTGGGTCCAGCGTTTGACCACGTCAGGGGGAAAGGGATAACGTGTATCCTTAAGACGTTTGGAGAAACGCTTGTCTGGGTAAGCATGGTGTTTCTGGACTGATTCTCTGAAGTCAGCGTGGTCCAGAAAAGTACTCAGTTTACGCTTGGGATACCTGAAATGGAATTTCTCCTGCTGTGCAGCTGCCTCCTCTGCAGAAGGGGCAGGGGGAGAAATTTCCAATAGACTATTGATGGCCGCTATAAGGTCATTTACCATGGCGTCACCATCAGGAGTATCCAGATTGAGAGCGGTTTCAGGATTAGACTCCTGATCACCCTCCTCTGTCTCATCATGTAGAGACTCTTCTCGCTGAGACCCTGATCCGCGTGATGACGTGGAGGGTCTCTCCCAGCGAGCACGCTTAGGCT
Source organism: Anomaloglossus baeobatrachus (assembly GCF_048569485.1). Lineage (NCBI taxonomy): Eukaryota > Metazoa > Chordata > Amphibia > Anura > Aromobatidae > Anomaloglossus > Anomaloglossus baeobatrachus. The sequence goes on from NC_134353.1 coordinate 910,542,895, forward strand.
GCCTGGGACTGTCATCTGAATCAGAGCCGTCAGGCTGAGATGCCTGGGACCCCCTTGAATCACGGATTAACTCCAACTGAGGGGGACCGGGGAACGTTGCCGCAGCAGTGTCCATGGTCTGAATAACTGGCCTGGCCTGCAAGGTCTCTAGTATCTTTGTCATAGTGACAGACATCTTGTCAGCAAAAACTGCAAACTCTGTCCCCGTCACCGGGACAGGGTTCACCGGCGACTCTGCCTGGGCCACTACCACCATAGACTCCGGCTGACGAAGTGGCACAGGGACCGAACATTGCACACAATGGGGGTCATTGTAACCTGCCGGTAGATCAGCCCCACAAGCGGCACAAGCAGCGCTTACAGCCTGTGTCTTGGCACCCTTGCGTTTTGCGGATGACATGTTGTCGTCTCCTCAGAGCAAGATAGGGTATACAGCCAAGAAGCGACCTTACAGTGCAATATATATATACATATATATATATGGTATAGAGAAAAAAGGTACACCAAAATAACACTGTGGCACTAGTGGGGCCAGCACTAAAAGTGCTGCTTACCGCCCGCTTAACGCGGGTGTGTGGTCGCCAGAAATCCCTTGTCTGGGTCTCCCAGAGCCTGTGTCCGTTCTCCAGCCAGACTGCATGTAGGAATGGCTGCCGGCGTCCTATGGAGAGGGGCGGGCCCTGGGCGTGTGCAGACAAAGAGCGGGAAACCAGCGTCCCCCTGTGCTCAGTGAGAGGGCTGGAGCATGTAAATAAGACTCCAGCCCTCGGCGCTGATTAATCGTACAGCGTCTCTCCCTTGCCCTGATTGACAGGGTGGGGGCGGGAACGAAGCGGAGCTAGGCCGCAGAAGCCGGGGACTAAATTTATAAGCGACGCCGTCGTAAAAGCACGGTCGGCGCTAAGTCCCCGGCGCACTACAAGTCGCAGCCGCGCCGCCGCTCCAGGGGCGGTCGGCGCGGCAGTCCCCAACACATAAAGTCACTCAGAAAAACTGTAGTGAGTGTAACCCCAGCGCACAGCGCTACTGTCCCCGGCGCACTAGCACACCCAGCAAGTCTGGAATGTGCGCGGCCTGTTTGGGACACAGAGTACCTGAATGTCGCAGGGCCTTGTCCCTGAACGGTACCCAGCTCCGTATCCAGCAGGTTCCATGGGTCTGTGGATGGAGCCCGGCCTCAGGGCTTGGGGGCCGGTAAGATCCCACTTCCTCAGAGCCCCTCAGGGGGATGTGGAAGGAAAACAGCATGTGGGCTCCAGCCTCCGTACCCACAATGGGTACCTCAACCTTAACAAACACCGCCGACATAAAGTGGGGTGAGAAGGGAGCATGCTGGGGGCCCTAGTATGGGCCCTCTTTTCTTCCATCCGACATAGTCAGCAGCTGCTGCTGACTAAACAGTGGAGCTATGCGTGGATGTCTGACCTCCTTCGCACAAAGCAGAAAACTGGTGAGCCAGTGATCCCACTGGGGGTGTATAGCCAGAAGGGGAGGGGCCTTACACTTTTTAGTGTAATGCTTTGTGTGGCCTCCGGAGGCAGTACTATACACCCAATCGTCTGGGTCTCCCAATGGAGCGCCGAATAAATATTATATATATATATATATATATATATATATATATATATATATATATATATATATATTAAAACAAAAACAAAAAAACAAAATTGCACTTACGGTACAGTGCAAAAGTTTTAGACGGGTGTGAAAAATAAGAATGCTTCCAAAAATGGAAGTTTATTTTTATCAAATTAACAAAAGTCTAGATTTTGTAGGATTATATAGTCAGGTGTATGAGTAATTATGCCAAACAGGTGACATTGATCATTATCACCTTTATGTGTAGGTCATTGACTGAAACAGAAACAGGTGTAGGAGGCTTACTGAAACAGAAAGAGATGTGTAGGAAACTTAATGAAACAGAAACAGAGGTAGGAGGCTTATTGAAACAGAAACAGGTGTAGAAGGCTAACCGAAACAGGTGTAGAAGGCTTCCTGAAACAGAAACAGGTATAAGAGGCTTAACGAAACAGAAACAGGTGTAGGAGGCTTACTGAAACAGAAAGAGATGTGTAGGAAACTTAATGAAACAGAAACAGAGGTGTAGAAGGCTAACCGAAACAGGTGTAGAAGGCTTACTGAAACAGAAAAAGTTGTAGGAGGCTTACTGAAATAGAAACAGAGGTGTAGGAGGCTTACTGAAACAGAAACCGGTATAAGAGGCTTACCGAAACAGGAACAGGTGTAGGAGGCTTACTGAAACAGAAACAGTGGTGTAGGAGGCTTAAAACTGGGTGAGGAACAGACACTATGTGGCAAAGGTGAGGTTGTAGAAGACAGTTTTACGATATATCTCATACACCGTGGCTAAACAGAGTAAGGCAAAACGTAAATGTGAGGGATTTTCTACACTAAAGGGCAGATGTGTCTAGCTATACCGGTGTACTCTATTATGACATTATGACATTTGACCCATACAGGAGAATGTAAGATAACTCAACCTCATTCATATTGAGGCCGACACTTGATAATCTGAACACCCATCTACCTTAGCATTCCTGCATTGGCTGCTAGTTTTACAAGTCTGGATGATGAATGGTCGTCCATTGACAACACGACTCCACAAAGGGGGCTCCTGAGCGAAGGAGCAGGTCCTCTAAAAAAAGGAGTTCATCTTAGTAAATGTTCTCACTATGGTCAGGAGATGAGGAAGCTAAACAGAGGACCCCCTTATTAAAGAAGCCCTCCAATGAGATCTTTATTGGCTAAACCTGGGTAAATGTAGATATAGTGGAAGTGGGGTAATGGACTCACTGATCGCAGCCTCACCAGATTTCCTGTGCCGCTCCGGTCGTCTTCTCACTCACGCGATGGCTATCTGACTTGCTGGATCACACTGGGGTTTGTGTGATATGAAAGTCGCTTTTATAATGTACCGTGTATACTCGTGTATAAGACGACTTTTTCAGCACTTTTTTTATGCTGAAAAAGCCCCCCCTTGTTTTATACTTGAGTGAGAGTCCCACAAAATATTATTCTCACCTGTCCTCCGTTCCCTCGGTGTCCTCTTACCTGCTTCTTGCAGACCACTCAAACAGGAGAAGAGAAGGGGTTAACACCGCGCATCAGCCAAATGAAGATGTAGAGTTGTTGATAAATTGATATATTTTTATGTCACAGGTCTACGCGTTTCGAGGTAGAAACCTCTTCCTCAGGACCAGAATATCAACAAAGCCTATTATTCTAGGATATTCTGGTCCTAAGGAAGAGGTTTCTACCTCGAAACGCGTAGAGCTATGAAATAAAAAAAAATATATATCAATTTATCAATAACTCTACATCTTCATTTGGCTGATGTGCGGCGTTAACCCTTTCTCTTCTCCTGTTTGAATGCTCATCCACGTGAGTCTGCAGCAGATGCCATTATCTCATGCTTAAACAGTGGTTGTGATGTTCACAACCACATTAGGTGAGTGTATATATTTTTATATATTACTCGTGTCATCTGGTATTACCCTACCAGCGCTTCTTTTTTCTAGTTTTACTCTTGCAGACCACTGGTACATAGACCCCTCGATGATCTCGGCTGGTGCAGGGGCCGCCGCTGCTGTCAGCGCTTTACTTCGGTTGAGTGATTTGCAATATGGACGATACCTGCGGTTTGGAATATGGACGATACCTGCTGATGGTGCAGGGGTGTGGGGTGGTGAGCAGCAATGGATGACCACACCAAGTCCCCCTGTACCGTATGTGCGATATATAGTGGTGTTCACATAGCGCCCCCCTGTGGCGGTTACCTTCGGAGGTGCAGGAAGGCTGTGTAGCACTGCTTGCGGAATGCCTGGTACTGCTCGCTCTGCGTCCCTCCCATTCCTTCCACCATCTCTTTGTTGAGCTTCATGGGTGGCGGCAGAGGTTTGGGGTCTCTTCCCAGAATGTATCCAAAGTCGATGTGGAATAATTTTCCTACAAATGAAAGTAAAGCAGCAACAATTATAACATATTCGATAACTAGGATCCCTGATATATTGCACGGTGAGGCCAGAGGCACATCAGGAAGCGCACGGCTATTCCCCAGGATTCCCAATAGTAAGACCTAAGTGATCACACAGCCGGAGAGGGGGAAGGGCGGGGGGCTCTGCGGGGTCCGATCTATAGAAATCCAGACAGCAAGAAGGAAAAAAGTAGAGAACGAGCAAAGGGAAGCAGCGAGAAAACAAAGCCTCCACCTGCCCGTGATCCCACAAGTGCAGACGTCCCCTCCTCCATCCATCCGGCCAATCTCACACATACATGATTCATAGAGACATAATGGGCAGGGATCTCTCTTATGTTGGCGCTATATCAGCTACTGGGAGTCCAACGAGTATTATTATTTATTATTATCATTATTTATTATTATAGCGCCATCAATTCCATGGCGCTTTACATGTGAAAGGGGTACACATAATAGGGACAAGTACAATAATCATAAACAATACAAGATACAGACAGGTACAGGAGGAGAGAGGACCCTGCCCGCGAGGGCTCACAGTCTACAAGGGATAGGGGAGGATACAGTAGGTGAGGGTAGAGTATCCAACTGTAATGTAATGTATGTACACAGTGACTGCACCAGCAGAATACTGAGTGCAGCTCTGGAGTATAATACAGGATGTAACTCAGGATCAGTACAGGATAAGTAATGTAATGTATGTACACAGTGACTGCACCAGCAGAATAGTGAGTGCAGCTCTGGAGGATAATACAGGATGTAACTCAGGATCAGTACAGGATAAGTAATGTATAGTACAGTTTGGACACACCTTCTCATCTCTAGAACAACTGTTAAGAGGAGCCTTTGTGCAGCAGGCCTTCATGGTAAAATAGCTGCTAGGAAACCACTGCTAAGGACAGGCAACAAGCAGAAGAGACTTGTTTGGGCTAAAGAACACAAGGACTGGACATTAGACCAGTGGAAATCTGTGCTTTGGTCTGATGAGTCCAAATTTGAGATGTTTGGATCCAACCACCATGTCTTTGTAGAAAAGGTGAACGGATGGTCTCTACATGGCTGGTTCCCACCGTGAAGCATGGAGGAGGAGGTGTGATGGTGTGGGGGTGCTTTGCTGCTGACACTGTTGGGGATTTATTCAAAATTGAAGGCATACTGAACCAGCATGGCTACCACAGCATCTTGCAGTGGCATGCTATTCCATCCGGTTTGCGTTTAGTTGGACCATCATTTATTTTTCAACAGGACAATGACCCCGAACATACCTCCAGGCTGTGTAAGGGCTATTTGACTAAGAAGGAGAGTGATGGGGTGCTACGCCAGATGACCTGGCCTCCACAGTCACCAGACCTGAACCCAATCGAGATGGTTTGGGGTGAGCTGGACCACAGAGTGAAGGCAAAAGAGCCAACAAGTGCTAAGCATCTCTGGGAACTCCTTCAAGACTGTTTGAGAACCATTTCCGGTGACTACCTCTTGATGCTCATCAAGAGAATGCCAAGAGTGTGCAAAGCAGCAATCAAAGGAAAAGGTGGCTACTTTGAAGAACCTAGAAGACATATTTTCAGTTGTTTCACACTTAAAGTATTTCATTCCACATGTGTTAATTCATAATTTTGATGCCTTCAATGTGAATCTACAATTTTAAGAGTCCGGAAAATAAAAAAAAACTCTTTGAATGAGAAGGTGTGTCCAAACTTTTGGTCACAACTGTATGTATACAGTGACTGCAAGAGCAAAATAGTGAGTGCAGCTCTGGAGTATAATACAGGAGGTAACTCAGGATCAGTAATGCACGTACACAGTGACTGCACCAGCAGAATAGTGAGTGCAGCTCTGGAGGATAATACAGGATGTAACTCAGGATCAGTACAGGATAAGTAATGTAATGTATGTACACAGTGACTGCACCAGCAGAATAGTGAGTGCAGCTCTGGACTATAATACAGGATGGAACTCTGGATCAGTAATGTAATATATGTACACAGTGACTGCACCAGCAGAATAGTGAGTGCAGCTCTGGTATCCAGTTTTCAGCCATATAAATGGAGTTCTCAGATTTTCTCATCATACAGTGGTTGCTCTTATTTTGTTTTATGAATCCTCATCTCTTTATATCCTCCTCTGACTTTCCCGCCCCATCCACCTATAAATAATTCCGCTACTACATAAGAGGATCCTGTGAGCAGCAGCTGGTGTAATACGCAGACGCAGCAGCAGAAAACAAACATCTGCCTCCCGCGCCCATCACTGGCATTTACGGTAATTGAAATCCGATGGCTTCTCTATCAGGACGCTTGGCACATAAACCCCAATGCACACACAGTGCCAGCGCTCACCCTGGAGTCAGTGACAAGGCTGCGCTCCTCTGTCTCAGCACTTTCAAATGCCACCGCCATCAAGTGGAAAGTGACAGCGCTTCCGAGGCCCGGTGTCAGCGTCACTCTTCTATATCCAAATGTGTTCACAGCCAGACATTTATCTGACAGGACACGGCGCTGTATAATTCATGGCCTCTTCTCAGGAAACACGTATGAGGAGACTCTATATAGAGCATCAGCCGAGGCGCAGAACACCGCTAAGAGCTTTCCTCCGAAGCCGGGAGATTTATAATGATGGAGGCGGCATAGCTTGTCCCTGTTTGTGTCTGCACCGGCCTAATGTGGATGGACGGGAAGCAGAGGCGGCCAGGGACTCACACCGGGCAACGTACCATGCTGCCACTCATAGGACACCGCCTGGAAGCAGAGGCGGCCAGGGACTCACACCGGGCAATGCACCATGCTGCCAGTCATAGGACACCGCCTGGAAGCAGAGATAGCCAGGGACTCACACCGGGCAACGTACCATGCTGCCACTCATAGGACACCGCCTGGAAGCAGAGATAGCCAGGGACTCACACCGGGCAATGCACCATGCTGCCAGTCATAGGACACCGCCTGGAAGCAGAGATAGCCAGGGACTCACACCGGGCAATGCACCATGCTGCCACTCATAGGACACCGCCTGGAAGCAGAGGCGGCCAGGGACTCACACCGGGCAACGTACCATGCTGCCACTCATAGGACACCGCCTGGAAGCAGAGGCGGCCAGGGACTCACACCGGGCAATGCACCATGCTGCCAGTCATAGGACACCGCCTGGAAGCAGAGATAGCCAGGGACTCACACCGGGCAACGTACCATGCTGCCAGTCATAGGACACCGCCTGGAAGCAGAGATAGCCAGGGACTCACACCGGGCAATGCACCATGCTGCCAGTCATAGGACACCGCCTGGAAGCAGAGATAGCCAGGGACTCACACCGGGCAATGCACCATGCTGCCACTCATAGGACACCGCCTGGAAGCAGAGGCGGCCAGGGACTCACACCGGGCAACGTACCATGCTGCCACTCATAGGACACCGCCTGGAAGCAGAGGCGGCCAGGGACTCACACCGGGCAACGTACCATGCTGCCAGTCATAGGACACCGCCTGGAAGCAGAGATAGCCAGGGACTCACACCGGGCAATGCACCATGCTGCCAGTCATAGGACACCGCCTGGAAGCAGAGATAGCCAGGGACTCACACCGGGCAATGCACCATGCTGCCAGTCATAGGACACTGCCTGGAAGCAGAGGCGGCCAGGGACTCACACCGGGCAATGCACCATGCTGCCAGTCATAGGACACCGCCTGGAAGCAGAGATAGCCAGGGACTCACACCGGGCAATGCACCATGCTGCCACTCATAGGACACCGCCTGGAAGCAGAGGCGGCCAGGGACTCACACCAGGCAATGCACCATGCTGCCACTCATAGGACACCGCCTGGAAGCAGAGATAGCCAGGGACTCACACCGGGCAATGCACCATGCTGCCAGTCATAGGACACCGCTTGGAAGCAGAGATAGCCAGGGACTCACACCGGGCAATGCACCATGCTGCCAGTCATAGGACACCGCCTGGAAGCAGAGATAGCCAGGGACTCACACCGGGCAACGTACCATGCTGCCACTCATAGGACACCGCCTGGAAGCAGAGATAGCCAGGGACTCACACCGGGCAATGCACCATGCTGCCAGTCATAGGACACCGCCTGGAAGCAGAGATAGCCAGGGACTCACACCGGGCAATGCACCATGCTGCCACTCATAGGACACCGCCTGGAAGCAGAGGCGGCCAGGGACTCACACCGGGCAACGTACCATGCTGCCACTCATAGGACACCGCCTGGAAGCAGAGGCGGCCAGGGACTCACACCGGGCAATGCACCATGCTGCCAGTCATAGGACACCGCCTGGAAGCAGAGATAGCCAGGGACTCACACCGGGCAACGTACCATGCTGCCAGTCATAGGACACCGCCTGGAAGCAGAGATAGCCAGGGACTCACACCGGGCAATGCACCATGCTGCCAGTCATAGGACACCGCCTGGAAGCAGAGATAGCCAGGGACTCACACCGGGCAATGCACCATGCTGCCACTCATAGGACACCGCCTGGAAGCAGAGGCGGCCAGGGACTCACACCGGGCAACGTACCATGCTGCCACTCATAGGACACCGCCTGGAAGCAGAGGCGGCCAGGGACTCACACCGGGCAACGTACCATGCTGCCAGTCATAGGACACCGCCTGGAAGCAGAGATAGCCAGGGACTCACACCGGGCAATGCACCATGCTGCCAGTCATAGGACACCGCCTGGAAGCAGAGATAGCCAGGGACTCACACCGGGCAATGCACCATGCTGCCAGTCATAGGACACTGCCTGGAAGCAGAGGCGGCCAGGGACTCACACCGGGCAATGCACCATGCTGCCAGTCATAGGACACCGCCTGGAAGCAGAGATAGCCAGGGACTCACACCGGGCAATGCACCATGCTGCCACTCATAGGACACCGCCTGGAAGCAGAGGCGGCCAGGGACTCACACCAGGCAATGCACCATGCTGCCACTCATAGGACACCGCCTGGAAGCAGAGATAGCCAGGGACTCACACCGGGCAATGCACCATGCTGCCAGTCATAGGACACCGCTTGGAAGCAGAGATAGCCAGGGACTCACACCGGGCAATGCACCATGCTGCCACTCATAGGACACCGCCTGGAAGCAGAGATAGCCAGGGACTCACACCGGGCAATGCACCATGCTGCCAGTCATAGGACACCGCCTGGAAGCAGAGATAGCCAGGGACTCACACCAGGCAATGCACCATGCTGCCACTCATAGGACACCGCCTGGATGCAGAGATAGCCAGGGACTCACACCAGGCAATGCACCATGCTGCCACTCATAGGACACCGCCTGGAAGCAGAGATAGCCAGGGACTCACACCAGGCAATGCACCATGCTGCCACTCATAGGACACCGCCTGGAAGCAGAGATAGCCAGGGACTCACACCGGGCAACGTACCATGCTGCCAGTCATAGGACACCGCCTGGAAGCAGAGATAGCCAGGGACTCACACCGGGCAATGCACCATGCTGCCAGTCATAGGACACCGCCTGGAAGCAGAGATAGCCAGGGACTCACACCAGGCAATGCACCATGCTGCCAGTCACAGGACACCGCTTGGAAGCAGAGATAGCCAGGGACTCACACCGGGCAATGCACCATGCTGCCAGTCATAGGACACCGCCTGGAAGCAGAGGCGGCCAGGGACTCACACCGGGCAATGCACCATGCTGCCAGTCATAGGACACCGCCTGGAAGCAGAGATAGCCAGGGACTCACACCGGGCAACGTACCATGCTGCCACTCATAGGACATTGCCTGGAAGCAGAGATAGCCAGGGATTCACACCGGGCAATGCACCATGCTGCCAGTCATAGGACACCGCCTGGAAGCAGAGGCGGCCAGGGACTTACACCGGGCAATGCACCATGCTGCCAGTCATAGGACACCGCCTGGAAGCAGAGGCGGCCAGGGACTCACACCGGGCAACGTACCATGCTGCCAGTCATAGGACACCGCCTGGAAGCAGAGGCGGCCAGGGACTCACACCGGGCAATGCACCATGCTGCCAGTCATAGGACACCGCCTGGAAGCAGAGGCGGCCAGGGACTCACACCGGACAATGCACCATGCTGCCAGTCATAGGACACCGCCTGGAAGCAGAGGCGGCCAGGGACTCACACCGGGCAACGTACCATGCTGCCAGTCATAGGACACCGCCTGGAAGCAGAGGCGGCCAGGGACTCACACCGGGCAATGCACCATGCTGCCAGTCTCACCGCTTGGAAGCAGAGGCGGCCAGGGACTCACACTGTGAAGGCCTAGGCTATGAATCGTTTGCCCAGTGTAATAATAAGATGATCTGTATTCTGAATGCTTTATGTATTCTATAATCTATCAGCAAACAAACTATGTTTAGGGCTAAATAGAATAGATACTTTGAAAACCGGTTAGAGTAAGTAACATTCTTGAGTAGACTCTCGTCCACTTCCAGACACACCTGAATGACTTACTAAAGGAATGTTGCTGTACAGGAAAGACTGTCCAAAAAAAGGGAATGAGCTAGACCCAAGCTAATTGGTTGATTAAGATGCAGGAAAACTGTATAAGAATGCTATACTTTGAATACAGGGGCAGAAGAGCACTGTGCTTCTCCTGTAGAGAGATACGTCTCTGTGTGGTCATTGTTCCTGATTCATATACATCTGTACAGTTCAGATCTGGAATCCTCCTCCGAGACCCTGAGAGACCCGGAGGTCTCCCCCAACAACACCGGGCAGTGGGCAATGTACTAGGCTGCCAGTCATAAAACAACCGCTTGGAAGCAGAGCCGGCTAGGGGCTCACACCAGGCAGTGGGCAGTACACCATGCTGCCAGTCATAGGACAACCGTCTGGAAGCAGAGGTAGTCAGGGACTCACACTAGGCAATGGGCAAAGCACCATGCTGCCATTCATAGGCCAACTGTCTGGAAGCAGAGGTGGTCAGGGACTCACACCGGGTAATGGGCAGTACACCATGCTGCCAGTCATAGGACAACCGTCTGGAACAGAGCAGCAATAAGAAAGCCAACAGTCAACAAGCCATTTGTGCATGCCGTAGCATGAAGCAAAGGGAATGGGGGCTCAAAATAACTAATAAGGAATGTAACAGAGGATTTCTTATGTATGTATGAAAGCAGGCTGCTGCTCTTCAGACACGTATGCATCATGTCTATTATGATGCAGTATTATAGTAGTTCTATTCTTGTATATAAGCTCAGTATTATAGTAGTTCTATTCTTGTATATAGGGGGCAGTATTATAGTAGTTATATTCTTGTACATAGGAGCAATATTATAGCAGTTATATTCTTGTACACAGGGGGCAGTATTATAGTAGTTATATTCTTGTACACAGGGGGCGCAGTATTATAGTAGTTATATTCTTGTACATAGGAGCAGTATTATAGTAGTTATATTCTTGTACATAGGGAGCAGTATTATAGTAGTTATATTCTAGTACATAGGGGGCAGTATTCTAGTAGTTATATTCTTGTACATAGGAGCAGTATTATAGTAGTTATATTCTTGTACATAGGAGCAGTATTATAGTAGTTATATTCTTGCACACAGGGGGCAGTATTATAGTAGTTATATTCTTGTACACAGGGGGCAGTATTATAGTAGTTATATTCTTGTACATAGGGAGCAGTATTATAGTAGTTATATTCTAGTACATAGGGGGCAGTATTCTAGTAGTTATATTCTTGTACATAGGAGCAGTATTATAGTAGTTATATTCTTGTACATAGCAGTATTATAGTAGTTATATTCTTGCACACAGGGGGCAGTATTATAGTAGTTATATTCTTGTACACAGGGGGCAGTATTATAGTAGTTATATTCTTGTACATAGGGGGCAGTATTATAGTAGTTATATTCTTGTACATAGGAGCAGTATTATAGTAGTTATATTCTTGTACATAGGGGGCAGTATTATAGTAGATATATTCTTGTACATAGGGGGTAGTATTATAGTAATTATATTCTTGTACATAGGGGGCAGTCTTGTATTACGTTTGCTAGCAGCTATTACACATTTCTAATATCGCGCTGCTTTCAGCAATATTGTGATTTTCTGCATGATTTTTGCTCCGTCTAATAAGGTCTGTACAGCCTTGTATACAGGAGGAGTGTATACCCACATATCAGACCACATGTAGGCTAGGCGATAGCCATGCAAAGGTTTCCATTCATTTCAATATAAGGACACAGACGACAGACATACACCATTATTATGTAGTAAAACATCCGCTCTACAGAGCATACATGGCTTATCTCTGTAGCGGCACAGCTCAGGAAATACAGGCTGTACATCTAAATTAATATGTATAGGGACATTCTCATTCTATATTTAATAAGTTTGGGTTAGTAGATTTACAGTGACTGCACGTGTAATAGGACGAGTATTTCCTGAGCTCCGTACATGTAGAGCTTATCTGCAATAGAGCAATGGGATGACAACAGTGAAAAACCCTCCGTGATGTACGATGTAGATCAGAGATCTCTATTAAATGAGAAGCAGAGGAAGAAGACGTCTCTGCGTGTGCGAGGATCCTCAGGAGGTCAGTGTGTGGGGGCAGAAGGGTCTTATACACAACCATTCGCTTTCAGTATAATGTGTGCGCTGCCGGATGATCATTTCCCGATAGGTGCCAAAAACCCAACAAATGAACAGAGTCATCACTTGTTGGGGGGCGGTAACCGTTGGGGTTGCACAACAGATCAATTTATTTTTTTACCGCGAATCGTCCTGTGTACAAAAAGTCTAGTGCTGCCGAGAATAACGGCGGACGGCCAACACTGGACGATCTACTACAGACTGGTCAGTGTGCGTCGCGGGAGCGGTCTACCTGTGTAGATAATCGTCTGCTGATAAGTACTTACCACTCGCCAACCATCTAATGCCAGAAAATAAAGGCGTGTATCCATAAAGATCTACCTAAAGTGCTCTGCCTGATCATATAGACAACCCTGTGGATGATCGCTCTTTCTCCACTCAACATTGCTCGGTATGAAGTAGGAGGACACAGCCATGTATTAATGTTCTCATCTACTCTACTTGACCAAGGACGGTGACATTACTCTACACCAGGGGTGGGCCATTAATTTACCTCAGGGGCCACACGAGAGACTGACAGTTGTGGAGGACGAACCAATAGGTTATCAGGTGCAGATTGTTAGTGCGCATGATCAGAAGTCCCTCCACTTCCGGTCATGTGCACTACGAAGCCAGGTGTAGACATCCCGGCTTCAGAGAGGTCTAGTGGACATGACCGGAATTGGTGGGACGTCTGATCATGCGCATTGATGCTAAACCCAGCACGTGAAGCGGTGACAACGGATACAGGTACGAGCGTTACTGCCAAAGACACTGGGCATTGAATAGCATGTTAGCACATCTCTGTGGGCGTGCTAACATGCTAAGAGGGCGGACTAGTTGTGGAAATAACACCTTGTGACTAGTCCCTGGCCTCATTAGCATATCATAAAGGATCTTTAGAAATACTTTTTCTAAAAATCTCTGTGTGTATGCTACTAGATACAAGGACAGTTAGGCAGGGGTTAGCACTATGCACCCAGAACTTCTCGTGGTTGTGGGTGCATATTGCACCTGACAGGTTCCCTTTAACGTTAATTCTGCTCAATATTAATATTAAGAAGCTGCCTATCACAGCTCAGCAGCTGATATAACAGTCTCAGATACAGTCGAGCCTTGATTGGCAGCTTCTAGGAGGGAGGACTGAAGGTGCACACCCCCTGAGAAGACTCTGAGGAAACGCCCAGCTGCACTACAAGCAGAGATTTCACATACTACGCTCCAAAAGCAACAAATGTGAATATCTCCGTACTGGAGAGACACGGAGAAAAACAGAAAAGAGCGGTAGACTCAGGGAACCTTAGGGATTTTTACAAGGAATTTAATAGAATTTTTTAGATTAAGTGACAGGTCCTCTTTAATTGCAACATAAAGCGCATAGTCGGAGTTACAAAGGGAGGAGAGAAAACAGCAAGTGGCCGTTATGCACTTTATGTTGGAACGAGGAAGAATCAAGACACCTTTGGGGAGTGAGCTCCATATACAAATCAGTCCTGATTGATTATTGATTTGGGACTTCAGTAAAAACTGTAAAACAAACAGCAAACTGTATACATTGCTGTTATTAAAGGGAACCTGACACCAAATTTAACGACTATAACCTGTGGCCACCACTAGTGTGCCCCTATATACAGCATTCCAGAATACTGTATAAAAGAACTCAGGCCGCTCTGTAGAATGTAAAAATCACTTTTATAATACCTAGGGGGTGGTCCGGTCTGATGGGTGTTGCTGCTCTTCGGTCAGGGTCCTCCTCTCTCTGGTGATCTCCGTCCTCCTTTGTCCCAGCCCAGTATGGATGACGTGTCCTACGTCATCCACAAAATTCAGCATTTTGGTCCTGCGCAGGCAAACTTTGGTCTTCCCTACTCAGGGTAGATCAAACTACCGTAAAGCACAGGCATGAGAAAAGGTAAAAGACCGGCCGCCTATACGCACTACAATACTTTGATCTGCCCTTAGTAGGGCAGACCAACGTGCCCCTGCGTAGGAGCGCAATGTCTGCTTGTGTGGATGACGTAGGATAGGTCATCCATACTAGGCTGGGTCGAAGGAGGACTGCGATCACTGAAAAGAGGACACTCAGGACCGGAGAGCAGCGACACCCATCGGACCTGACCGCCCCCTAGGTGAGTATTATAAAAGCGATTTGTACATTCTATACAGTGGCCTGGGCTCTTATATATAGTATTCTAGAATGCTGTATATAGGGGCTCACTGGTGGTGACCGCAGGCTATAGTCGCCAAATCTGGTGACAGGTTCCCTTTAATTTAACCACTATTAGCAAGACTTACGAGAACAGGGCTCCCCTGACCCTTGTCCCACCGGGTGCTGTGGCAACTGTCAATGGAGAGACAGCCGGGAATTCGTGGCCCAATTGGATGTTCTTTGACAACGAGGCCACACAATTATGGCCACCTTTTCACCACCAGTAACCTTAGCTCCAGAAGTATGGCGGGGTAGGGGACCTTTATTCTCGAGAAGGGTATAGGCTCTGCACCATACATTTCTGGCACACTGTATCCCAAAGACGTGCCATAAATGTGATATATAAAAATACTTCTTTATTTCTTAACCCTTTTCCTAAAAAGTTGTAAGGCTGGTGTGTCTTAAAGGGAACCAGTCACTGGTTTTTCGGCCTATAGGCTGCGGCCACCACCAGTTGGCTCTTATATATACAGCATGTTAGAATGTAAAAATCCCTTTATAATACTCACCTAACGGTTGCGCTGCATTGGATTTGAGTCAAATGGGTGTCTCCGTTGTCCAGTGCCAGCGCCTCCTCTTTTGGTCATCTTCATCCTCCTTCTGTAGCCGGGGTGCATAACGCGTTTACGTCATCCACACTCACCGGTATTGAGGTCCTGAGCAGGTGCACTTTGATCTGCCGTGAGCAGAGCAGATCAAAGTATTGTAGTGTGCCTGCGCTGGACCGGCGACTGTGTAGGACGTAGACGCGTCATACACACAGGCTTCAGAAGGACGAAGATGGCCGAAAGAGGAGGCGCCGGCACCGGACGACTAAGACGGCTATCTGGCCCAACTCCACCTTAGCGAACGTTTAGGTGAGTATTAAGTGATTTTTACGTTCTAACAGCAGCCTGGGCTCTTATATACAGCATGTTAGAATGCTGTATATAAGAGCCCACTGGTGGTGGCTGCAGCTTATAGGCCAAAAAATCGGTGACAGGATCCCTTTAAAGTCTGAAAAATGTGGTTTGTTTTAAGATTACTTCTGCCCCCACTTTTATATGGGTCAAGTGGCATATAAGGGTATTCCCCTATTCACTGGATAGCACTGGTCCGGTGGTAATTCTGTTTGGCTGTTGGTGTCAGCAGTGTAGCCATTGAATAAAGCGATTGTGCACGTGTCGGACCACCGTTCCAGTCAATCTTCGGGGGGATTCAGTTCATAGAGGACAGACTCACTACTGCATGTGTTATTTCTTCAGCCTGGAATACCCCTTTAAGTCACTGGGAATTCCTGAAGCAGCTGATAATATAATAAATATTCTAAGAAAGGTTCAATTCGCATCCAGCTCTGCTCCATATAACCTGGAAATTAAAGTGGAGCTGAAAGGAGGATCCTGTAATGAAATTAGCAGCTACTCGGGAGCCATTTGTACAGAAGTGTCTCTGGGGACCAGTGTGGCACATGAGCAGATTAGCGTCGGATTACAGCTTATATATATTTTCTGTTGCTGTTTGCATTGACGAAAGAGAGTTATTCAGCCAAATCTAATTCTTGTAACATGACGGATATCGGCGTCAGATAAAGCCCCTTTCACACATCAGTTTTTTGCCATCAGTCATATTCCGTTTTGTGACGGATCCGGTGGATCCTGTGCAGATTGTGTAAAAACTGACGAATAAAACGGATCCGTCTTATTTTTTTTCTTCAAGTCAAAGATTATTTGCTATGGAAAACCTGTATGACGCCTTTTTGGAAGAGAGAGAGCGGGAAAGAGCAAGAAAGAGCAACAGAGAGCAACAGAGAAAGAAAGAAAGAAAGAAAGAAAGAAAGAAAGAAAGAGAAAGAGAGAAAGAGCAAGAGAGAGAAAGAGCAAGAGAGAAAGAGAAAGAAAGTGAAAGAGAGAGAGAGAGAGAAAGTGAAAGACAGAAAGTGAAAGAGAGAGATAGAGATAGAGAGAAAGAAAGAAAAAGCAAGAGAGAAAGAAAGAGCAAGAGAAAAAAAGAGCAAGAGAGAGAAAGAAAGAAAGAGAAAGCGAAAGAGAGAGAGCGCGAGAGAAAGAAAGAGAGAAAGAGAAAGAAAGAGAGAAAGAGAAAGAAAGAGAAAGAGAAAGAAAGAGCGAAAAAGAAAGCAAAAAGAAAAAAAGAAAGATAAAGAAAGAGTGAAAGAAAGAAAAAGAGAAAGAAAGAAAAAGAGAAAAAGAGAAAAGAAAAAAAGAAAGAAAGAGAAAGAGAAAGAGAGAGAGACCAGAAATTAATTTACACTACATCTGAGCATGCTCGGTTATAAAAAATGGAATCCGTCGACGGATTCCGTCATTTGACGGATGACAACGGATTCTGAGCCCATACACTTCCATTACAACAAACGACGGATCTCGACGGACACAAAACAGGTTACTATGGACGTCGCCTCCGTCACATTTGTCGACGGGTAACAAGAGGCCATCCATCACAATCTGTCGCTAAAACAAGTCAAGGAGAAAAAAAATGGATCCATCGCCGGATCCGTTTTTTTCACAACTCGACGGATTGTGACTGATGTCAAAAAACGGATGTGTGACAGGGGCCTAACACTAGGCTATGGCAGAGGGTCACATCATTCCCACAGCCGGGGACACCCAACGAGGAGGCAAAAGCAGGAGGAGGGAAGGTAAAAGCACAAATTGCAAATATCAATATTATAACATAGTGTCCCTTTATTTAACCCCTTCCCAACCCAGCCAATTTCTAACTTTGCGCTTTCAATTTTTATCTCTCCCTTTCTTATGTCTCTGTTGAGGTAGCCGAATGAGGGCTTGTGTTTTTTTTTTGTGGGGCGAGTTGCACTTTGGAAGGACACCTTTCACTTTACCATGCGATGTCCTGTATAATTGGGGGAAATAAAATTCCAAATGCGGAGTAATTTTGGAAAAATACAACAATTGTTTTATGGATTTTGCTTTTACAAGAGTTCGTTATGAAATAAAAATGACCAGGTAACCCGATTCTCCACGTCCGCACAGGTACGGCAAGGCATAACCGTGCAGAGGTTTTTCTTTTTTGTTGTCCAAATTTCCATTCCTATGGATGCCAGCAGCCAGGGGTCTTTATAGGAGTACCTTAATGACAGGAATGAGAGATCTTCAGACCCCCTGGGTATCATGGCAATCCATTGCAATGATGTTGTGGTGTTATGGACATGATTATATGAAGACACCCAAAATACAGGGCAATGGCGCTTGCACCCATACTTGCACTGAATACAGAGACATTCAATACATTGGTTCTTTTCCTGTCAAATTAAGTTAGTTTGGAACTTACAGAATGAAGATATATGTACTTCTGCTTGCTCTTGCATCCGGGTCATGCAGATGGTCAGAAGATATATGTACTTCTGCTTTCTCTTGCATCCGGGTCATGCAGATGGTCATGATTACCCTCCCTTACTAAAGGGGTCAGCAGGATTTCACCCCCCCCCCCAAAAAAACGAATTATATGCACATGCAGGTAGCTCTGTTAAAGGGGGTACAACAATACCCCCCCTTGCATGACCAATCCGTTCCGCCGTTACTGAGAAATCAGAGTTTGACTTGATATGCAAATGAGGCTGAATAGCCACTATTTTTTCCGGCGTATAAGACAACTCTTTAACCCCTGAAAATCTTCTCAAGAGTCGGGGGTGGTCTTATATGCCGGGTGTTGTCTAATACGTGGTGCACGGTGCCGTCATGGCTTTACACACAATAAAAGATACTCACCTCTCCTCCGTGCCCGCGGTGCTTCCAGCTGTTTCTTGCAGTCCACAGGCACACAGACCCCTCAGTGATAGCATCTTGTGTACGGGGCGGCCGCTGCAGGATGTCGTCATGACTTCACTACAGTTGAATGCTCTACGGCGCCACAAAGCATTCAACTGCAGTAGAGCGCTGATAGTAGCAGCGGCCCTGTGTATTGGACTCGCTTTACTGCAGTTAAATGCTTTAGGGGTTTTTTTTGTTTTTTTTTTATATCGGACGCCACTCCAGCTCTATTCCCTGCCCAGCACCGCCTCCTCCTTCTGCTTGACTGACTGACTGTCTATACTGTGTCACTCCATGTAAATGAACTAAAGAATGTATGTCTGGAACACCAATGGTGTGAAAACCAATGCCAAGGTACCCACAGCCATTTGTTTCACTTCACATATATAGCTTGGTCCTTTGCTTCCCATACAGAGCTGTTTTTTTTTAACTGCAGGTGAGGTTACACGTAGGCTAAGGACCCCAAAAATAGAGATTACCTTGGCGTTGGTTTTGGGGCTCCTTTGCTTTGATCAATAAAATGGCTAAACATCTCTCATTCCCATTATTCATAGCAGTTATGCATATTCCATTTTTCATGTTTTTTCATTTTTCAGATAGTCCATTGTATTTTTCAGTCTAGCATTCCCATAGCAGTTCTGCTTTTCATTGTTCCCCTATACATTGTGACTGGTGTGTAACTCTTTATCCTATTGTTTACTCCATGTAAAGGAGCTGTCAGTTAAACAGGAAGAGGTGGTTCCTCCTGTTTAACTGACGGCTCCTTTACCCGGAGTGACACAGCATAGAGACAGTCAGTCAAGCAGAAGGAGGCGGTGGTACTGGGCAGGGAATAGAGCTGGAGTGACGGAGCTCTTTGCATATTAATTAACGCAGTGATTTCTCAGTAACGGAGGAACGGACTGGTCATGTAAAGGTATTGCTGGACTTGACAATGAAAGAGCTACAAGTGCATATAAATAGTTTGGGGAGCAAAAGCCCACTGACTGATTCCCTTTAATTACAAGGATAGGTATATATGAGACAGACAGATGTATACATTCTGAGAACTTTCCTCTCGCAGACTCCTTTACACAAGGGTGTGAGCGGATAGAGCCGTACACAGACCATCCGCAGGTAATTAGCACTCACCAGATCGCTCCATCCAGCAATCCGAGAAGGAGGGCACATTCGGAGCACAGAGGGTGACACGCCATGCGTGACATTTTATAGAGCATGGATTTTTAATCTAACATTTTTGCACAATGTGATTATCTATCTGCAGACTCAATTTATGCTTCAGATTGTTAGGAGCAAAAACAAGCAATTTAATAAACAAAACAGCGACTCGTCTCCCGAAAAAAAAAAAAACAAGAAAACAAAAGAATGTTGTCTGCGTGCTCCGGCGGACGAGGACGTGGGCTGACTGTGCCCTCTTCTGGCCGTCTAAGGAATAGCCAGCCGTTTTGGGCCAGATTTTCTTTTTTTCTTCCACCTGGCAACAAGAACAAGCCTTCCACACATAAAATTCATGACAGACGCAGCAAATTATGCTGCCTGCAATCAGCTAGATTAAACCGTAATTGTATTTAATGCTGCCTGCAACATGCACAAAAATCATTTATTCCAATTTAGCAGGAAAAAGGAAATACAGGCAGCAAAAGGAGATTTATTCTGTTGTATTTCTGCAATATGGATCAGTATTCAGGGAAAATCAATACAAACCACGTACTTATAAAATCTACACTAATCCAACAGCCTTAGCCGGAAATCAGGACTGATTGACAACACCTCCTGAACGATGTGTGCTCTCAATCAGCTGATAGTCTGAGAGGAAAGGGCATACAAAAGCCTGTATGATTTCATTGGACAGATAATGTGGTAAACAGACGACCTGCAAATCACTTTATATAAAAATGTGATCTTGCCCCCCAAAAAATCATTTGTGTCGGCCACTAGGTGTCACCCCTTGCTGTCCACACTGCCTGTTATCAAGTGTAATAAGTGATGCAGCATGTCAGATTACAGAACATGGGGGCAGAGCTTTCCATCTTGACAGGACGTTGGGCCGGGTCTGCCTCTAGGCCGGAAGCGAGGGGAGAGCTTTGCCCCTAGACCGGAAGCGAGGGGAGAGCTTTGCCCCTAGACCGGAAGCGAGGGGAGAGCTTTGCCCCTAGACCGGAAGCGAGGGGAGAGCTTTGCCCCTAGACCGGAAGCGAGGGGAGAGCTTTGCCCCTAGACCGGAAGCGAGGGGAGAGCTTTGCCCCTAGACCGGAAGCGAGGGGAGGGCTTTGCCACTAGACCGGAAGCGAGGGGAGAGCTTTGCCCCTAGACCGGAAGCGAGGGGAGAGCTTTGCCCCTAGACCGGAAGCGAGGGGAGAGCTTTGCCCCTAGACCGGAAGCGAGGGGAGAGCTTTGCCCCTAGACCGGAAGCGAGGGGAGAGCTTTGCCCCTAGACCGGAAGCGAGGGGAGAGCTTTGCCCTTAGACCGGAAGCGAGGGGAGAGCTTTGCCCCTAGACCGGAAGCGAGGGGAGAGCTTTGCCCCTAGACCGGAAGCGAGGGGAGAGCTTTGCCCCTAGACCGGAAGTGAGGGGAGAGCTTTGCCCCTAGACCGGAAGCGAGGGGAGAGCTTTGGCCATAGACCGGAAGCGAGGGGAGAGCTTTGCCCCTAGACCGGAAGCGAGGGGAGAGCTTTGCCCCTAGACCGGAAGTGAGGGGAGAGCTTTGCCCCTAGACCGGAAGCGAGGGGAGAGCTTTGGCCATAGACCGGAAGCGAGGGGAGAGTTTTGCCTCTAGACCGGAAGCGAGAGGAGAGCTTTGCCTCATGGCAAGGAAGTGGTGGTGGGTCTTTAATGCAACAGGAAGTGGGGGTGGGTCTTCAACGCAACAGGAGCTGAGCTTTGTCTCTAGACAAGAAGTGAAGACAGATATTTGACTCAACAAGGAAGTGGAGGCGGGTTTTTGCCTCTTAGCAGAAAGTTGGGATGGGTCTTCTCAACAGGAAGTGGGGGTGGAGTGTTTCTACAACAGGAAGTGGAGGCAGAGCCTTTCCTCTAGACAAGTGACTGCAGGCCTTTGACTTAAGAGGAAATGAGGGCGGGTCTTTGCCGCTTGACGGGAAGTTGGGGTGGATTTTCTCAAAAGGAACTGGGGGTTCATTGACACAACAAGACGTTGGGAGGAGTTTTACCTTTACATAGGAAGTGAGGGCGGGTCTTTGTTGCTCTACAGGAAGTGGAGGTAGAACTTGGTATTACTACAGGAAGTGCAGGCAGATCATTTTCTCTTTAAAGGAATAGGGGATGGGTTGTCTTTCTGCACCTGTTCTGTTTTTGGTAGAGCATACAGGTATAGCAAAGAGGGGCTTTCAGTTTAGGGTAGGCAAGCTACTGGACTTTGATAGGAGCAATGTATGCTGGGAAGAGAGAAGACAAGTTACGGGACCTATAATGCTGGTGAAGAGGAATCTCCCACTGGATATGAAGAAACCGAGCATGAGAACTCAGATATTTCCAGGGCATACAAGACTGGTATGGGCAACAAGACCAGATTTGCCTTGAGAGTGATGAAAGCTGCAAGGACACGGTTTTCTACACGTTTTGTGAGAATGCACAGGTACACTGTAAGGATACGAAGGAGAAAACTAAAGTAAAATGAAGAGCAGCAGGTAGGAACCCTGGATTAGGGGAACCTAGGAATTAGGAGCAGTGCAGCTAAAAAGCATGGTGAGCTGTGGACCACGCAATGAAGGGAATTTTGTTACTTACCGTAAATTCCTTTTCTTCTAGCTCCAATTGGGAGACCCAGACGATTGGGTGTATAGCTACTGCCTCCGGAGGCCACACAAAGCATTACACTAAAAAGTGTAAGGCCCCTCCCCTTCTGGCTATACACCCCCGTGGGATCACGGGCTTGCTCAGTTTTAGTGCTAAAGCAAGAAGGAGGAAAGCCAATAACTGGTTTAAACAAATTCACTCCGAAGTAACATCGGAGAACTGAAAACCGTTCAACATGAACAACATGTGTACCCGAACAACCAAAAATCCCGAAGGAAACAGGGCGGGTGCTGGGTCTCCCAATTGGAGCTAGAAGAAAAGGAATTTACGGTAAGTAACAAAATTCCCTTCTTCTTCGGCGCTCCATTGGGAGACCCAGACGATTGGGACGTCCAAAAGCAGTCCCTGGGTGGGTAAATTAATACCTCATGTTAGAGCTGTAAAACAGCCCTTCCCTACAAGGAGGCAACCGCCGCCTGCAGGACTCTTCTACCTAAGCTGGCATCCGCCTAAGCGTAGGTATGCACCTGACAATGCTTGGTGAAAGTGTGCAGACTCGACCAGGTAGCTGCCTGGCACACCTGCTGAGCCGTAGCCTGGTGCCGTAATGCCTAGGGCGCACCCACGGCTCTGGTAGAATGGGCTTTCAGCCCTGATGGAACCGGAAGCCCAGCAGAACAGTAGGCTTCAAGAATTGGTTCCTTGATCCATCGAGCCAGGGTGGATTTGGAAGCCTGCGACTCTTTACGCTGATTAGCGACAAGCACAGAGAGTGCATCCGAGCGGGGCAGAGGCGCCGTGCGGGAAATGTAGATTCTGAGTGCTCTCACCAGATCCAACAAATGCAAATCCATTTCATATTGATGAAATGGATGAGGCAAAAGGAAGGTAAGGAGATATCCTGATTGAGATGAAAGGGGGATACCACCTTAGGGAGAACTCCGGAATCGGGCGCAGCACTGCCTTGCCTTGGTGAAACACCAGGAAGGAAGCTTTTGGATGACAGCGCTGCTAGCTCGGACACTCTCCTAAGAGACGTGACCGCTACCAGAAAGGCCTCTTTCTGGGAAAGTCGAGAGAGTGAAACATCTCTCAGAGGCTCGAAGGGCGGCTTCTGGAGAGCAATTAGTACCCTGTTCAGATCCCATGGGTCCAACGGCCGTTTGTACAGAGGGACAATGTGACAAACCTCCTGCAGGAACGTGTGTACCTGAGGAAGTGGTGCTAGGCGCTTCTGAAGAATACAGATAGCGCTGAGACTTGTCCTTTAAGGGAGCCGAGTGACAACCTTTTTCCAAACCAGAATTGCAGGAAGGAAGGAAAAGTAGGGAATGCAAATGGGCAGGGAGACACTCCCTGAGCAGAGCATTAAGAGAAGAATATCCTCCACATCCTGTGGTAGATCTTGGCAGACGTCGGTTTTCTAGTCTGTCTCATGGTGGCAATGACGTCCTGAGATAATCCTGAAGACGCTAGGATTCAGGACTGAAAGGCCATACCGTCAGGTTCAGGGCCGTAGAATTCAGATGGAAAAAACGGCCCTTGGGACAGTAAGTCTGGCCGGGCTGGTAGTGCCCACGGTTGGCAGACCGTGAGATGCCACAGATCCGGGGATTACGACCTCCTCGGCCAGTCTGTGGCGATGAGGATGGCGCGGCGCCAAACGGACCTGATGTTGCGTAGCCCTCTGGGCAGCAGTGTCATAGGGGGAAACACATAGGTAGCTGGAACTGCGACCAAACCTGAACTAAGGCGTCTGCCGCCAGAGCTCTTTGATCGTGATACCGCGCCATGAAAATCGGAACCTTGTTGTTGTGCCGAGACGCTATTAGGTCGACGTTCAGCATCCCCCAGCGTTGACAGATTTCCTGAAAACCGTCCGGGTGAAGATACCCTTCCCCTGCGTCCATACCCTGGCAACTGAGGAAGTCTGCTTCCCAGTTTTCTGCGCCCGGGATGTGAACTGCGGATATGGTGGATGCTCTGTCTTCCACCCCCATCAGACTCCGCCGGACTTCCTGGGAGGCTTGCCGACTGCGTGTTCCGCCTTGGTGGTAGATGTATGCCACCGCTGTGGAGTTGTCCGACTGAATTCGGATGTGTGTGCTTTCCAGCCACGGCTGGAAGGCTTGCAGGGCAAGATACACTGCCCAGATTTCCATGAAGGATGGACTCCTCTGAAGAGAGTCCTTGACCGTCTGAGAAGGGGGACGTTCCTTCTAGGGACGTCAACTTCCCATCCCATTGGCAAAGAATGCCACATTGGAGTGGACGCAGATGAAACTGCGCGAAAGTGACTGCCTCTGCATGAGGCGTGTTAAGGGGTGTGACTGGCCGTGAAGGAGAGACTGCACCCCCGTCTGTAGTGAACGCTGTTTGTCCAGCGGAAGCTTCACTATCGCTGAGGGAGCGTGACACTCCATGCCCAGATATGTCAGCGATTGGGTCGGTGTCAGATTTAACCTTGAGAAGTTGATGATCCACCCGAAACTCTGGAGAGTCTCCAGCGCTACGCTCAGGCTGTGTTGGCATGCCTCTTGAGAGGGTGCCTTGACAAGTCGACCGTCCAAGGAAGGATCACCGAGTGACCCTGAGAGTGCAGGACTGCTCCCACTGCTGCCCTGAACTTGGTGAAAACCCGTAGGGCTGTCGCCAGACCGAAGGGCAGGGTTACGAACTGAAGAGGCTCGTCTTCAACAACGAAACGTAGCAAACGTTGGTGCTCTGGAGCAATCGGCACGTGGAGATAAGCATCCTGATGTCTATTGATGCTAGGAAATCTCCTTGAGACATTGAGGCAATGACGGAGCGGAGGGATGCCATCCGGAACCGCCTGGCCTTCACGTGCTTGTTGAGCAGTTTTAGGTCCCCCACAATCAGATTGGAGGAAAAACCGTGTCTTGTTCCTGAAGAGGAACAGGAATTACCACTCCTTCTGCCTGCAGAAGAGCATCGGCTCGGTGGGTAGGTGGGGAAGTTCTGAAGAATCGAGCCGGAGGCCGAGAACAGAACTCTATCCTGTACACGTGAGACACAATGTCTCTCACCCACCGGTCTGTGACCTGTGGCAGCTAAATGTCGCCAAGGCGAGAGAGTCTGCCACCAACCGCGGATGCGGAGAGAGAGAGCTTAAAGTCATGAGGAGACCGCCTTGGCAGTGGTTCCTCTGGCTGCCTTCCTTGGGCGTGATTGAGCCCGCCTGGAATCTGAGCCCCTCTGAGCCTTTTGAGCCCTTTTGGACTAGGACAATTTGGACCTGCCCGAGCCTGGGAAGGACCGAAACCTCGACTGTCTCTCTCGGACAGCATTAATAGGGTAAGTCGCAAAGCAGACATTGCGAGGATAAGGACGCTACCTGCGGCACAGATGTACCTGTGCTCAAGACCAGCTGCGCAAGACCAGCTGATATAGCTTAGAGTGCCCATACGGCTGCGAATGCCGGAGCAACCGACACGCCGATAGCTTCATAGACAGATTTCAACCAGAGGTCCATCTGTCTGTCAATGGCATCTTTAAGTGAAGTCCCATCTCCACTGCAACTATGGATCTAGCCGCAAGCCTGGGGATTGGGGGATCCACCTTTGGACCCTGGGTCCAGCGCCTGACCACGTCAGGGGGAAAGGGATAACATGTATCCTTAATACATTTGGAGAAACGCTTATCTGGTAAGCGTGGTGATTCTGAACTGCTTCTCTGAAGTCAGCGTGGCCAGAAAAGTACTCAATGTACGCTTGAGCTGAAATGGGATTTCTCCTGCTGGGAAGCTGACTCCTCCACTGAAGGAGCTGGGGGAGAGATATCCAACATGCCATTGCTGGACGCTATAAGATCATTCACCATGGCGTCACCATCCGGTGTATCCGGATTGAGAGCGGTGTCAAGATCAAAGTCCTGATCAGCTACGTCTGCCTCATCATACAGAGAGTCCTCTGCTGTGAACCTGACTAGTGATGAGGCCGAGTGCCGCTCCCAGCGAGCTCGCTTAGGCTGTCTGGGACTGTCGTCCGTGTCAGAGCCTTCACCCTGGAATGCCTGGGACCCCCCCGGAGCACTGATTTTGTTCCAAATGAGGGTGGCCAGGGAGCAATGATCAAGATTGCCCATGGCCTGTCTGGACTGCAAGTCACTATCCCATGACAATCTATCAGCCGAAACTGCAACACCGTCCCTGTCCATGGACAGGGTTCACAGGTGGTTCCTTTGGCCACCTCTAGTAGAGACCCCGGCTGACCAAGTGCTACAGGGGAGCATTGCACACAACGGGGGTCAGTGGAACCTGCCGGTGGAACAGTATCACATGCAGTAAAAGCAGCATAGAAAGCCTGTGTTGCTTTTTTGCTGCTGTAGTCTAGCCATCTAGGAGCATATAGCCGAGAATAGCGACCGTACAGTGCAATGTATAGCATACAAGCATAAAGTACAAATGAGCACTTCAGCACATGCAATATGAGCAGCTTAGAAAGCCTGTGCCTTGGCACCCTTGCTTTTTTGCTGCTGTAGACTAGCCATCTAGGAGAATATCGCCAAGAATAGCGACCGTACAGTGCAATGTATAGCGTACAAGCATAAGTACAAATGAACACTTCAGCACATGCAATACAAGCAGCCTAGAAAAACTGTGCCTTAGCACCTTTGCTTTTTTGCTGCTGTAGTCTAGCCATTCTAGGAGAATATAGCCAAGAATAGCGACCGTACAGTGCAATGTATAGCATACAAGCATAAGTACAAATGAACACTTCAGCACATGCAATACAAGCAGCATAGAAAGCCTGTGCCTTAGCACCCTTGCTTTTTTGCTGCTGTTGTCTCGCCATCTAAGAGGGCATATAGCCAAAAATAGCGACCTACAGTGCAGTGTAAGCATAAAATACAAATGGACACAACGGTATTTAGTGGGGTCAGCACTTCAGGTGCTGCTTACCGCCCGCCTATAGGCGGGTGTGTGGTCGCCAGAGTCCTGTGACTGGTTGCCAAGAGCTTGTCTCCGTTCTCCAGCTCGGACTGCAGGAATGGCTGCCGGCGTCCTTCTCCAGCTCGTGTGACGAGGGGCGGGCCGTGGGCGTGCCCCAGGCAAGAGCGGGAAACCGGCGTCCCACTGTGTCCAGTGAAGGGGGCTGGAGAATGCAAAGCAGACTCCAGCCCTCGGCGCTGACTTTCTGTACAGCGTCCCGCCTCTCCCCTGACTGGCAGGGCTGGGGGCGGGAACGAAACGAAAACTAGGCCGCAAAGCCGGGGACTCGAGTAATAAGCGCGGCCGTCCTATGTGCACGGCCAGCGCGGAGTCCCCGGCGCACCACAAGTCCCAGCCGCGCCACAGTGTAAAAACACCCAGCAGCGGCCCGGCGCGGCAGTTCCCAATACATAAATTCACACAGTAAAGCTGCCGTGAATAATAGCACGAGCGCTCCGCGCTGTTGTCCCCGGCGCACTAGCACTCCCAGCAATGCTGGTGTGTGTGTGCGCGATGTGTACGGGGACACAGAGTACCTTAATGTAGCAGGGCCCTGTCCCTGACGATACTCAGCTCCATATCCAGCAGGTTCTCTGGGTCTGTGGATGGAGCCCGGTCTCAGTGCCTGGAGACCTGTAAGATCCCACTTCACCCAGAGCCCTGAGGGGGGATGGGGAAGGAAAACAGCATGTGGGCTCCAGCCTCCGTACTCGCAATGGGTACCTCAACCTTAACAAACACCCGACAAAAGTGGGGTGAGAAGGGAGCATGCTGGGGGCCCCATATGGGCCCACTTTTCTTCCATCCGACATAGTCAGCAGCTACTGCTGACTAAAAACAGTGGAGCTATGCGTGGATGTCTGACCTCCTTCGCACAAAGCTTGAAAACTGAGCAAGCCCGTGATCCCACGGGGGTGTATAGCCAGAAGGGGAGGGGCCTTACACTTTTTAGTGTAATGCTTTGTGTGGCCTCAGGAGGCAGTAGCTATACACCCAATCGTCTGGGTCTCCCAATGGAGCGCCGAAGAAAGATTCATATTTTAGATAAATATTGGCCCAATCCACAGGATTTTGCAGGTTCTTTCATTTGTACAGGGTCCTACAAATGAACATTTTTGCTTATAAGCAGGAGCCAGGAGGAATGGTGGTTTGAGGATAACGGATCTCTTTAAAGGGAATCTGTCAGCAGGTTTTTGCTACCTCATCTGAGAGCAAGAGCATCTGAGCTCACACGCTGCTGGGTACAACTAATGATAACGCTAGGAAGCTTAAGCTAACATATCAAGTAAACAAACACAAATTGTGATAAGCGAGGCAGGGCTGAATTTTCTCTTTTAACTCTTACAGCATGCAGTCTTCAGATTGCATACCACAAACCTGCTGACTGATTTCCTTTAATGGGTATTCTCAAGTTTTTAATTGCTTTACTTAGTGAGACAACGTGAAAATAAACAAGAATGCAATTGATTTGCCTTTTCTATATGCTGTCATTCTCCTGTATTGAGAGCTCTTATATTTTATAGTGTACAGCTCGTTTCTCTGGAGTTCGGCCAGTAGTGCCTGCCCAGACCATTGCTGAGAGCAATAGTTATATTCCCGAAAAGAGGTTAACTGCTAACAAACCAATCAGCTCTCTGTAGCCCACTCATTTCTGTACAGCAGTTGATTCCTCACCTTACCCATTTTCTGTCAGCTTCTGAAGAGATGCAGTTATAAATCACCAGCCTCCAGCTTTCACATCAGTTCTGCTAATCTGAACTCTCTGCTCTTGTGTGCTTGTCGAAATGCCCTGTTATCTCTGTGTGTAATTACAGTGACAGCAGTGTAGACTTCAGAATAAAGCACTAAAAGGCATAATGTTTTAAAGAAAGTCTTTGGCAGAGCTTTATAATTCTACTAATACAACAATTCAATTTTCGCTAGAACTTTTTGTCATACTGGAGGAGATCCCGCCCTATTAGAAACCAAGACATAAGGACACTGCAGCGATGTGTCCTGCTCAACAGACAACTTGAAAATAGTGTGCGACCTTCAGAAAGATGAGCAGGACAGAAGGGATGGAGGAAGAAATGCTAAGGATCAATGAGTCACTGGTGGAATGACATGAAAACCTCAGGAGGTACCCAAGAAACAAAATTCAAGATGTGAACCTGAGCAGCAGGTGATAAAAATTTGTTGACGAGAGGAGTAGCTGAAGAAGTGCAGATACAGTGAGTATTAGCTAAGAAGGTGGTGGCCAGAGGAGCAATGGACCAGAAATCGCAGGGAAAACATAATCCCATGACGTCAGCTCATGCGTCCAGAGTAATGATGGAGACAAGTGGAGGCATCAGTAATGGCGTGGACAGTGGTACTCATGTGACGCCTAACTGGCCTCCTTTCCTCTGCTACTATAAATTCTAACATGGCAGCTGTTCCTGACACACTCCCCTTGAGAAAGCAATCTAGCGAAACGTGTGTCTAGACTTTATGGAGGACATCAACTATTGTTGTGTGTGATATTGTGGGTTGTGTATTATTTTGTGTAGGTTCGTATTTTAGGCGTGGTGCTCTGTCCATTGTATGTATTATTTTTCCTGTCTGCAGGTTTATAACCCCTTGCAGTGCTTCTGTCCCTAAATGTGGGGGAGGGGGTCCTGGAACCCACCCAAACTCTCTGTTAACCTGGGGGATTATTCAGTCTGTCTGAGATCTTCAAGAGAGAAGCAGGAAGAGTTATCCTCTGAGGGAGAAGCTGCGGCTCCCCAGAGAGACCTGGACATTTTTCGCTTACTGGACTGTATCCGTGTTCCTGGACTATATTACCCTCTGTGTGGTGGATTATTTTATGGACCTTCTGGATTGCATGGAATAAAGGATCTTTGGATTGCTCAACCATCTCTTGCTCTGCTGATTGTGTGATATGGGAGAAGGACCCTGTGACATTGGGGCAATTATTACATTGATACTTGACTATCACTGGGATTAGATTGACATTATTTTCATCCCACATACGGCCTTGTTTTTATATTTCTGCATTACTCTACATTGCCTGTGCCCAAATATTTTGATTTACCCTACCAAATACACTGTGTTCCAAATTATTATGCAAAAAATATTTTTTCATATTTTCCTAAATTAACTTTATGAATTGCAGTCATTGTTATTTTCCAGGCATCTACTATTCGAGTATAATTGAAATGTTTTTTTATCAAACTGCCTATGAAAACAGTATATTTTTAAAAATAATAAACACTCAAAATGCATGTTCCAAATTATTATGCACAGCAGAGTTTTCAACCTTTTTATTTTTATTTTGAAAAACAAAATGGTCAATTGTGAAATTCTAAGCATTATCAGCTTATTACAAAATGAAATCAAACAGTTTTCAAGTCAAAACTTAATTCTAGGTGATGTTACATTTGCACATTGGACCCCTTGTTCGAAAGAAGCTTCTGAACTCTCTCGTCCATTGAATTTGGCAGTTTTTGGATGGTTTGTGCTTCAATTGTTTTGCATGTGGACAGAATACCCTCCCAGAGCTGTTGCTTAGATGTGAACTGCCTCCCGCCATCATAGACACTCCTTTTGATGATGCTCCAGAGGTTCTCAATGGGGTTGAGGTCAGGGAAAGATGGTGGCCACACCATAAGTTTGTCCTCTTTTATGCCCATAGCAGCCAGAGATGCAGATGTGTTATTTGCAGCATGAGACGGTGCATTATCATGCATGAAAATGATCTTGCTGCGGAATGCACGGTTCTTCCTCCTGAACCATGGCAGGAAGGGCTGTTTTAGAAACTCCACATAGATTATGGAGTTCATCTATACCCCTTCAGGGAACCTAAAGGGGCCGACAATCTCTCTCCCCATGATTCCAGCCCAAAACATTACTCCACCTCCTCCTTGTTGGCGCCTTAGCCGTGTTTTCATGGGGTGTCCATCAACCAGCCATCCTCCACTCCATCCATCTGGACCATCGAGCGTTGCACGGCACTCATCGGTGAACAAAACAGTTTGGAAGTCAGTCTTCATGTATCGTTTGGCCACTGGAGCCGTTTCTGCTTGTGTGCAGTGGGTAGAGGTGGTCGACAGGATGGCTTACGCACAGCTGCAAACCTCTGAAGGACCCTGCATCTTGTTGTTCGGGGGACGTTGGAGGCACCAACAGCTTCAAAAACCTGTCTGCTGCTATGACAAGGCATTTTAGCAGCTGCTCTTTTAACCTGACGCAATTGCCTGTTGGAAAGAGTCCTCAATTTTTCCTTATGAGCACGCACACGCGTGTGCTGTGAATCAGCTACATACTTTTTGATTGTGCGATGATCACGATGAAGTGTCTTGGCAATGTTGATTGTAGTCATGCCTTCACCTAAATACTCCACAATTTGTTGTTTCTCAGCAGCCGACACATCCTTTTTCTTTCCCATTTTGGCAAAAATGCAGGCTGCTTAATAATCTGGAACAGCCTTCCTTAGGCCTAGTGCGCACTGGGAAATGGAATTTTCTTGAGAAAATTCCGCATGCTCTCAAAGATTACCGCACCCGCGGTAAAAAACCGCACCCGAAAACCGCATGTGGTTTGCCGCGGTTTTACCGCGGTATTATTCGCGGTATTGCCGCGGTTTTGCCGCGTGCGGGTTGGGATGTGCTTTATTGCATTCAATGCAATAAAGCACATTGAAAAATAAAAAAAAAAAAAAAGTCATTTAATTCTGAGATAGTAGATAGACAGAAGAATAGATAGAGGGATAGATAGATAGACAGACAGATAGAGGGATAGATAGATAGATGACAGATCGCTGCATTTCCCACGGTCGGCAGTGAGTTCACATTACCGGCCGTGGGAAATGACTGGTAATTACCTCTGCTGTCTGCTGCTTTCATTCAGCGCTGTGTCTGCTGTGACAATCGCGGCTGGATGGAAGTAGCGCAGGACCTGTGGATTACGCCGGAGCGGTGGATTACGCCGGAGCTTTGGTGCGGGAGGGGTTAATAAAATGGTGAACGAGGCTTGTTTGTTTTATTTAAAATAAAGGATTTTTCGGTGTCCGTGTTTTTTTCACTTTACTTACGGGTTGATCATGTCAGCTGTCACATAGACGCTGCCATGATCAAGCCTGGAGTTAATGGCGGTGATCCACCACCATTAACCCCTTGTATTACCTTGCTGCCACTGCTACACGGTGGCAAGAAGAGCCGAGGACACGCCGGTTCTGCCGCATAATGCATGCGACAGTGCCGGGGCAGCTGCGGCTGATATTCTCAGCTGCGGGAGGGGGAATGAGGCGGGGGACATTAACCCTGTCCCTCTCCCTCCCCAGCCTGAGAATACCGGGCCGCCGCTGTGTGCTTACCTCGGCTGGAAGGTAAATATACAGCGGAGCCCACGTTCTTTTTTTCTATATTTCCGTTTTCTTTCTATGTGTGTTCAATGTGTCTGTGTCTATGTGTTCTATGTCTGTGATGTGTCTGTGTCTATGTGTTCTATGTGTTCTATGTCTGTGATGTCTGTCTGTGTCTGTGATGTCTGTCTGTGTCTGTGATGTGTGTTTGTTTACTCTCTGCTCCGCTTCCTCTTCCTGTAATGACATCACTTCCCTGCAAAACCGCAGACAGGCGATGTACATTACCGGAGGTAAACCGCGAAATACCGCAGGGAATAACGCAGGAAAACGCGGTGAACCGCACAGAATTTGCTGCCTGCGTTATTCCCTGCGGGATTTCATGATTAACATTGAGTCAATGGAGTGAAATCCCGCAGCGATGTGCGGAAAAGAAGTGACATGCACTTGTTTTTGCTGCGGGATTCCCGCAGCAAAACATGCAGCTGTCAAATTCCGCCCAGTGCGCACAGGATTTTTTTTCTCCATAGGATTTGCTGGTGATTCACTGCAGAGATGTTATGAACATTTTCTGCAGCGAAACATGCAGCAAACCCGCGGAAAATCCGCGGCAAAATCCGGTAAATGCGCACATAGCCTTAAGTAGTATTGCCTTTATTTGGACACACCTGCCAAACTAATGTGCACAGGTATCTGCAATTGCTTTCAGTGATATAAAGAGCCCGGACACACATCACCAGCAATGAATATAAATGACAAACAAAACATTTCTGACCTTATCACTCCTAAACTCTTTTTGCATAATAATTTGGAACAGTGTAGTTTTTTACTCCTTTTTCTGACCTGGTCACACATCTACTACTTTTTGTTTTTTAAAAAATGTTTAATAAAGATGTATTGATTTTATTTCCATATTCTATGATGATCCTTGGTTTCTCCATTCACTCCATTTTGTGTATCAATGTTGTGCTTAGCTTTGAGACAAATGACTGCAGCAGGACCCTCCCCCCACTGACAGAAAGAAAAAAAAAAAACATTTCCTGAGTTAATGGGAATCGGTCAACTTTTTGCGGTTTTTTTTTAAGTTATTAAGGCTACTTTCACACTTGCGTTGGACGGCTTCCGTTGCTATCCGCAGCCTTAAGGAATTACGGTAACCGTTGCAGGAAACCGTTATATTCCTCATAGACTTCTATTAGCTACGGATAGCAACGGATGGTCTTGCGTTGCATCCGCTGCACGATGCAGCGTCGTTATTTTGATGCTGCGTCGGGCGGAGGGAACGCTACATGTAACGTTTTTTGAGCAGCGCAATCCGTAGGATTTCGCTGTGCATGCTCTCTCTGGCTCCCTGCACTCGTAACCAGGGTAAACATCGGGTTACTAAGCAATGCGCTTTCCCTAGTTACCCGATATTTACCCTGGCTACGAGTACAGGGAGCCCGACACTTTCCCGCTCGGCTCCGCCCCCTCCCGCACTTCACTCCACATGTACACACGCATGCACACACACTCACACTCACCTGTCCCCAGCCTTGCATTCCTCGCTGCACTGACATCTTCAGTGCCATGGTCCCGCTCGGCTCCACAAACCTCGTACTCCGCCCCACTCACACATTCTAGGCGGCCGAACGATCAGCTGATCACCCGGCGACCGGCTGCTGTGAGCGATCAGCTGATCGTTCACAATAGTCTGCCGCCAGTAAAACGAAAGAAGAAAAAGAAAATTAAATAAAGATTCTGTTGTTTTATACGATCTGTTGCATCCGTTGTGCCACTAAATGCAACACATCCGTTGCATCTGTCACACAACGCAATGGAACGGATAACGTTCAACGCAAGTGTGAAACTGGCGTAATATGGGCATACAGGTGAAATAAGACATACCTGTATGCCTCCTGGATGAGGGGTAGTTTTGGAAAAATCCTCTATCTTCCAGGCTATGGGGCGTGTGGTTCCTGGAAGATAAGCCTGCCCCCGGTCTTCATTACACAGGATTCCTTCTCCCTTTCACTTCGCTGGTGTCCCTGTGACGTCAGGTGCACGGCCGGAAATCTTGCATTTGTGCACTATACCTGCTGTCCCTCGCTGCACTGTTCCCCCCTTCAATTTTGCTGTACGCAGGTGCTAGGGAGTTCCTGTGGAGTCATAGTGCAGGGAGGGACAGCAGGCAGAATGTGCAGGCGCGTTATTTCTGGATACGCACCTGACATCACAGGGACTCTGAAGAGAAGGAGAGCGGAATCCTGTATAATGAATACCGGAGGCAGGCTTATTTCCCCGGCAAAAGAAATGGGTAGGGACTCAGCACTAACGCCAAAAGGGAAACATTTTTATATAAAAGATAGAAACTTTATTGGATCATGTTAAAAAAAATCAGAACATTGACAATTCCATAAAAACCGTTATGGGCTTGACGCATGTCGGACAGTAGAATATATGAAGTAAAGTCCTTAATCATAAGCTTAATCATACTGATGATTAAGGACTTTACTTCATATATTCTACTGTCTGAAACGCATCAAGCCCATGACGTTTTTTATGTAACCGTCGATGTTCTGATTTTTTAACATGTTCCAATAAAGTTTCTAACTTGTTATATAAAAATATTTTTTCCCTTTTGGCATTGGTGCTGAGACCCTACCCTTCTCTTTTGTAACTCTACTTACGGACCTGCCTGTCCGGAGGACCACGCGCACCCCGTTGGAACTGAGAGAGCACATATACGGGTGAGCTGAAAACTTTTTTTTTTTTCTTATTTTCTGGGCAGCACATGCCCCATAGCCTGGAACATATTAAAGGATTTTTGCCAAATGACCCATCATCCAGGAGGCAAACATAATGGCAGGCGTCATTCACAGGGACACTGAAGAGAAAAGGAGGAGGAATCCTGTATAATGAACACCGGAGGCAGGCTTATCTCTCGGGAGCACATGCCCCATAGCCTGGAAGATGGAGGATTTTTGCCAATGACCCCTCACCCAGGAAGCATACATCCAGAACGGAAGGCAAAATGGCAAGAGTCATGCACAAGGACACGGAAGAGAAGGGGAGGAGGAATCCTGTATAATGAAGACCAGAAGCAGGCTTATCTTATGGGCAGCACATGCCCCATAGCCTGGAAGATATTAGAGGATTTTTGCCAATGACCCCTCACCCAGGAGGCATACATCCAGAACGGAAGGCAAAATGGCAAGAGTCATTCACAAGGACACGGAAGAGAAGGGGAGGTGGAATCCTGTTTAATGAAAACCAGAAGCAGGCTTATCTTCTGGGCAGTGCATGCCCCATAGCATGGAAGATATTACAGGATTTTTTGCCGAACGACCGATCTTGCAGGAGGTATACAGGTATGGCTAATTTCACCTTTATGCCACCTATAACCCCATATTAATAAATAAAAATTTAAAACACGTAAGGGTGACATTCCCTTTAAAGAGCTTTATAAAACTGTATACATGCCACAATATTCATCCAATCAAAAATATTCAGTGTTGCTGGTAAATGAATAGTCAGGGCGTATAGATTTTAGAAAAAGAAGGCACAAGGTTAAATGAAACAGTAGCTCAGACAAGAGCAGTAGTCTAAATCATATAAGATAACAGGATGTGCAAAAAGCTGCATTTACTGGAATGGTAGAACAATCAATACATTATTTGTGTTGGAGTCGGCTGGATAGCACAGACATACGTATAATGGTATATATTAACAAATCAGAGCAGAAAGAGCGCTGCACAGCTGAGCCTCATTACAAACACTTCTAGCAGCTCCCCGCTAATAGTTCTGCCAATCGTAACTTGGCATCTACATACAAGGGAAAAAGAACACACCCCACTATAGTTTTTGAGACAAAATGACAGTCTGCTCTCCTCACCAGAGCTATGTGCTCGGGCACGTCATCACTCTGCAGTGAGGAGCGCAGACTGTCTGTCAGTACATGTCTCACGCTAAGCCTATTTGAAGCGATTGTGGGGTGTGTTCTTCTTGCTCCAGTGTGTTGCTGCCTGCTTATGATTGGTCAGTGTCGCAATAAAAAGTACACGCCCCCAGTGAAATCTCTCTGGTAACGCCCACTCGGCGTTACTATTATGTATATATAGCTCCTTATATGATGCGGCTGCTACTCCATGGTTAGAGGACCTTTCAGTAAATTTTTCATGTTGAGTTAAACAAGATAATGATATGAACAGAACAGGCTGTTATTATGTCTCACACAGGAGTAGCCTGCACTGCTCTGACTGCAGAGGGATTACCAGCTGTTGTGAGCATTAGGCCTAAGACACACAGCAAGAAAAATGGTGCGAGTGGAGTGTGGTGATTAAAAAAAAAAAATCACATTCCACTCGGACCAATATTAGCCTGTGTGTCAGCACACATGAGCGATTATTTTCTCAGCCCTAATCGGACCGAAAAAACAATCGCAGCATGCTGTGACTGTAATGCGCTCCTGGTTTCTCTCGCACCCATTCAAGTTAATGGGGCGAGAGAAAAATCGCACTGCACTCGCGGTACACTGGTGTACCGCAAGTGCAGTGCGAGAATGGCAATAGCCGGCTACGGAGGAGAGAGGGGGATAAATCCCTCCCTCCCCTCCTCCGTGCCGGGCCACCCCTCCGCAGCGCTGGCCCTCCCCTCCACAGAGCCAGCCCGCCCCCCGCAGCTGAGGTCCGCTCGCACAATCGGACCTCAGTCGCAGGGACACTCGCATGACACTCGGCTCTGCTGTACTGCCAGCGCGAGCCGAGTGTCATGCGAGGGGATCGCAGTAATCCCCGTGTGGCCCCGGCCTAAGACATACAAGTGATTAGTGACATCTTTGAGCTCTTCTCTGTACAGGCAGAATGGGGAGAGGGGTAGTAGAGCAGAGGTGACATTGATAAGGGAGGAGGAGATCTGACAGAAGGGTTAGAAGTGTTAAATTCTGCTCTGTTGCTCCTCCCCCAACACGGATTGCCAAGACCTTAGCTGATAGGTGTTGGTCATCTGTGCTCTACCATCAGTACTTTCTAATCATGCAGGAGGTCAGACCAGTGGAAGCTGTATCACTATATCTCACAGACTAATATGATCTAAGCTGTTGAGGGGGCGTGGTTTCCTTTCTCCACTGTGTTATTGCCTGCTTATGATTGGTCGGCATCATACAGAGAGAAGAAGCACACACCCGCACAGTGGAAACTGTCTGAGAAAACACACTGGGAATTGACAATAGTTAATTCAATAGGTATGAAATAATTTGACAGCTGTTATCTCTGCAACACAGATACAAAATAAAAAAAATAAAAAACAAAACGTTTCATTCTGCTTTACAGCCAGCATTCGGGTATGTGCGCACGTCTGCGTTCTATTCCGCAGCGTTTAAGTCACTGCATGTGAGTGTCAAAACGCAGCCGAAAAGCTGCGTTTTGAAAGCATTGTGAATGAAGAATTCATGCGTCCTGGATGCTTGCTCTGCCATAGACAGAGAGGGAAAATCATCCGGAACGCACAAAAGAAGTGACCTGTTTCTACTTAGAACGCAGCGTTTTGGCAAAATATTTCAGCAGCCGAAAAGCTGCACTGTGAAACGCAACGTAAGGATGGAATTTGCACAATCTTTTCAGATTGTGCTGGGTACGCTCGACGCATGCGTTTATGCTGCAGTGGAAAATCGCAGCGTAAACACAGGAAAAAACGCAACGTGTGCAAACAGCCTTAGTTTGCATGTTCAGTTCAACTGAAAAAAATAGTAAAGATCCAATATAAAGACTAAAAACGAAGTCTATCATATGTTACTGCCTTGTACCTTGCAAACCTCAATATTATTCACACAACTCAAAAAATAAATCTTTATTTTTATATGGCGCTAACATATTCCGCAGCGCTTTACATACATCAGGAACAATGTCCCCATTGGGGCTCACAATCTATAAACCCTATCTGTATGTCTTTGGAGTGTGGGAGGAAACCGGAGAACCCGGAAGAAACCCACGCAAACACGGGGAGAACATACAAACTCCTTGTAGATGGTGTCCTTGGTGGGATTCGAACCCAGGACCCCAGTGCTGCAAGACTGTAGTGCTAACCACTGAGCCATCACAAGACTGCAGTGCTAACCACTGAGCCACTGTGCTGCCCATACCCATGTCTGTGCCAATGTGGGGTAGGGTTGGTGAACACAAAGAGCAATGAGAAACGAGAACAACTGAGCTCTGAACTTGCAGTTCTAAAAGGAAAACGTAAAATCACCCCTATTCTTTATATATACGCATGATGCAGGTGATAATCCATGGTAAGAGAGAGCAAACAATCCCAGTGACTTGTACAATCCTGCAATTATATATTACTCTCCTGCATTTTGTCAACCTCCAAACTATTTATGCAAATCCCATCTTGAACAGTCATGTCTGCATTTATGTGGGATAGGGGTGGAACAGAGAAAAGGATGCACCTACTGAGCTCTGAACTTGGGGTACCACAAGCAAGCATGTTAGAGACAGCAGGTTTCAAGAGCAGAGAAAAGGGTACTGCGTCCAATAAAGGAAGGGGTCCTGATCAGAGGAACAGTGGAACCTTGCTTAACGAGAACAATCCGTTCTGGGACTGTGCTTGTTAACCAAGTTACTCGTTCAGCAAAGCAAGACTTCCCATAGGAAATCATTGCAATGCAGACAATTCCTTCCACAACTTGTTGAATGTCCCATCCTTGTCCCCTATTCTATCATTCCACATGTACACACACACTCGTACACACACACACACTCGTACACACACACACACACACACACACACACACACACACTCGTACACACACACACACACTCGTACACACACTCGTACACTCTCACACAAACACACACAAACACAAACACACACAAACACGCAGGCACATATTATATGCTCACCTTATCTTCCATTGCATCGCCGGTCTCCTGGGATTTGCAGTTCTCTGGTACGGGGCTGGGCTGTGTATCGGGTTACCATAACGACGAGGCAGGAACTTCCGCGGCCAGAGCGCTGACGTCAAAGGCTGAGCCGCTGCCTCTGATTGCCCAGCGCGCTGCCTTTGAGTAGCGCCTGACAGGAAGTTCCTGCTTCATCGCTATGGATGCCGATGCACAGCCTGGAGCGGCGAACTACAGGACCCAGGAGGCCGGCGATGAAACGGAAGGTACACTATATTATATGCTCACCTTACCTTCCGTTCCATCGCGGGCCTCCTGGGTCTTGAAGTTCGCCGCGAGGACGTCGCAATGTACCCGGGAACTACAAGAACCATGAGACCGGCAGTGGAATGGAAGGTAAGGTGAGCATAATACTGTATGTGTGTGCGTGCGTGTGTGTGCGTGTGTGTGTGTGTGTGTGCGTGCGTGCGTGCGTGTGTGCATGCTTGTGTGGACTGCAAGTGCGGGTTAGAGCGCGGTGGATGTACGGAACCGGAAGTGTGTGCGGTGAGTATTTTGCTAGTACAGCAAAGCTTTCTCGTAAATAGAGTTACAAATTTACAGAAAGCTTTGCTTGTTAAGGGAAATTCTCGTTAAGCGAGGTTCCACTGTACCACATTTAGGCATCACATAAAAGCAAAACAGTCAAAAGAAAAAAAAAGGTAATCTAACAAAACAACACCACGCTCACACATCACAGAAACTAACAGAATAAAATAAATTGATATCAAACCTGTTTTCGTTAACAAGAGATTGTCCAGATGTCTGTCTCCAACGCCGAGGATGTAAGTAATCACGCAATATCCGGCTGAAAAGGAAAACTTTATGTAATGAGAAATTATGTAGGGAGACGTGGCACATGATTAACTCTCCACATATGGGGCAAATGCCCCCAAGGACAAACTGTAATTTCAATACAAAACTTTTCCTGTCCATTTGCATGCATGTTAATGGTGCAAAGCAAGAAGACATTCGGTCAGTAACGTGAAGTCCGCACAGTGCAGCCAATTTCACCAGGAACAGTGACGGAGAATCAGCGGTGGACCCAGGAATGATCAGTGAAAGGGGAAAATCACTTGAAGAGGATCAACCATATATATTTTTATATATAAACTAAAGCCAGTGCTATACTGGGGCTATCATGCTGATTCTATACATACCTTTAGTTGTGAGATCGGATGTATAGTTTCTGAAATACAGACAAATAAAGTTTGTGAAATGCACTGTTATTTGATGACAGGTGCTGCAGAATATCTAATAGGTGGGTTGGGTTTTGCTAGTTATTCCTGCCCCTGTCTGCTGCCTGTACTTTCTCCCCCTGTAGTAAAAGAAACAAGGGGGAGGAAAAACAGGCAGCAGACAGGGGCAGGAATAACTAGCAAAACCCAACCCACTTATTAGATATTCCGTTGCACCTCTCATCAAATAACTGTGCGTTTCAAACTTTACCTGTCTGTATTTCAGAAACTATACATCCGATCTCACACGTAAAGTTAAGTATAGAATCAGTATGATAGCACCAGTATAGCACTGGCTTTAGTTTATATAGGAAAATCCTGGTGGTTGATCCTCTTTAAGTTACTCTAATTTTCTATAGACAAACATTGGTATTGGCTCAGTCTAAGGTTGCCACCATTCCTAGAGACACAGTCCAAAATATTGGGTGCTGGTGCGCACAGTGAAAATGTTGCCTCTTGTAACTTATAAGTTCACTTGTTTCATTTTCTAACTGATGATGGAAGATCAAAAACTATATGACCAAAAGAAAGCGGACACTTTCTAGAAGAATGGAGGCTAACAGGGCATGTCCACACGCTGCAGTTATGTCGTAACCCCAAAAATGCACCGTGTCCAAAAAACGTATCAAAAACTGCAGCGCGTGCATGGGGCCTTACAGCCACAAAGGAAACCCAGCTGCACATTAAGGACAATAGTTTGCATAGGTGTGATACTTGAGTGTCTGATTTATTTTGGTTAAATAGATTTTGATCGTCCATCACAAGTTGGAAAAGACACAGGTGATCTTATAAGTTCCAAGAGGCTAAATTTCCACTGTGTGCACCAGCATCCAGACATAGAAAATGCCTCTACTCCTATGTACACTGCACAATAAAGATCTGCATGGGCTAAAGGAATAGAGTAAAAACTTTGACATGTTGCACTCTACAGCTCTCAGCATGCCCCAACCGCTCCACTAAGGAGATGTAATCATGTGCGCAATTACTATCACATATTTTACTATTCAAATTTCTTCTGTAAAACTTACCACAGCTTTTCACATAAGTGTCCATGACCTCTGTGCTTATTCCATACGGGCCTTTATCACTCGGGGAGTATTTTCTGAAAAAGTTCTGCAGGAAATATAAACATCTATAATATTGCCCCTATGTACAAGAATATAACTACTATAATACTGCCCCTATGTACAAGAATATAACTACTATAATACTGCCCCCTATGTACAAGAATATAACTACTATAATACTGCCCCCTATGTACAAGAATATAACTACTATAATACTGCCCCTATGTACAAGTATATAACTACTATAATACTGCCCCCTATGTACAAGAATATAACTACTATAATACTTCTCCTATGTACAAGAATATAACTACTATAATACTGCCTCCTATGTACAAAAATATAACTGCTATAATACTGCCCCCTATGTACAAGAATATAACTACTATAATACAGTCTCCTATGTACAAGAATATAACTACTATAATACTGCCTCCTATGTACAAGAATATAACTACTATAATACTGCCCCCCTATGTACAAGAATATAACTACTATAATACTGCCCCCTATGTACAAGAATATAACTACTATAATACTGCCCCTATGTACAAGTATATAACTACTATAATACTGCCCCCTATGTACAAGAATATAACTACTATAATACTGCCCCCTATGTACAAGAATATAACTACTATAATACTTCTCCTATGTACAAGAATATAACTACTATAATACTGCCTCCTATGTACAAAAATATAACTGCTATAATACTGCCCCCTATGTACAAGAATATAACTACTATAATACAGTCTCCTATGTACAAGAATATAACTACTATAATACTGCCTCCTATGTACAAGAATATAACTGCTATAATACTGCCCCCTATGTACAAGAATATAACTACTATAATACTGCATCTATGTACAAGAATATAACTGCTATAATACTGCCCCTATGCACAAGAATATAACTGCTATAATACTGCCCCCTATGTACAAGAATATAACTACTATAATACTTCTATGTACAAGAATATAACTACTATAATACTGCTCCTATATACAAGAATGTAACTACTATAATACTGCCCCCTATGTACAAGAATATAACTACTATAATACTGCTCCTATATACAAGAATATAACTGCTATAATACTGCCCCCTATGTACAAGAATATAACTACTATAATACTGCTCCTATGTACAAGAATATAACTGCTATAATGCTGCCCCCTATGTACAAGAATATAACTACTATAATACTGCCCCCTATGTACAAGAATATAACTGCTATAATACTGCCTCCTATGTACAAGAATATAACTACTATAATACTGCTCCTATGTACAAGAATATAACTGCTATAATACTGCCCCCTATGTACAAGAATATAACTACTATAATACTTCTCCTATGTACAAGAATATAACTACTATAATACTGCCTCCTATGTACAAGAATATAACTACTATAATACTGCTTCCTATGTACAAGAATATAACTACTATAATACTGCCTCCTATGTACAAGAATATAACTACTATAATACTGCCTCCTATGTACAAGAATATAACTGCTATAATACTGCTCCCTATGCACAAGAATATAACTACTATAATACTTCTCCTATGTACAAGAATATATCTGCTATAATACTGCCCCCTATGTACAAGAATATAACTACTATAATACTTCTCCTATGTACAAGAATATAACTACTATAATACTGCTCCTATATACAAGAATGTAACTACTATAATACTGCCCCCTATGTACAAGAATATAACTACTATAATACTGCTCCTATATACAAGAATATAACTGCTATAATACTGCCCCCTATGTACAAGAATATAACTACTATAATACTGCTCCTATGTACAAGAATATAACTGCTATAATGCTGCCCCCTATGTACAAGAATATAACTACTATAATACTTCTCCTATGTACAAGAATATAACTACTATAATACTGCCTCCTATGTACAAGAATATAACTACTATAATACTGCCTCCTATGTACAAGAATATAACTGCTATAATACTGCCTCCTATGTACAAGAAAATAACTACTATAATACTGGCTCCTATGTACAAGAATATAACTGCT
Source organism: Anomaloglossus baeobatrachus (assembly GCF_048569485.1). Classification (NCBI taxonomy): domain Eukaryota; kingdom Metazoa; phylum Chordata; class Amphibia; order Anura; family Aromobatidae; genus Anomaloglossus; species Anomaloglossus baeobatrachus. The sequence continues at coordinate 910,586,756 of NC_134353.1, forward strand.
ATAATACTGCCTCCTATGTACAAGAATATAACTGCTATAATACTGCCTCCTATGTACAAAAATATAACTACTATAATACTGCCTCCTATGTACAAGAATATAACTACTATAATACTGCCCCCTATGTACAAGAATATAACTACTATAATACTGCCCCTATGTACAAGAATATAACTACTATAATACTGCCTCCTATGTACAAGAATATAACTACTATAATATTGCCCCTATGTACAAGAATATAACTACTATAATACTGCCTCCTATGTACAAGAATATAACTGCTATAATACTGCCTCCTATGTACAAGAATATAACTACTATAATACTGCCCCCTATGTACAAGAATATAACTACTATAATACTTCTCCTATGTACAAGAATATAACTATTATAATACTGCCTCCTATGTACAATATAACTGCTATAATACTGCCTCCTATGTACAAGACTATAACTGCTATAATACTGCCTCCTATGTACAAGAATATAACTACTATAATACTGCCTCCTATGTACAAGAATATAACTACTATAATACTGCCCCTATGTACAAGAATATAACTACTATAATACTGCCTCCTATGTACAAGAATATAACTGCTATAATACTGCCCCCTATGTACAAGAATATAACTACTATAATACTTCTCCTATGTACAAGAATATAACTACTATAATACTGCTCCTATATACAAGAATGTAACTACTATAATACTGCCCCCTATGTACAAGAATATAACTACTATAATACTGTTCCTATGTACAAGAATATAACTACTAATAACTACTATAATACTGCTCCTATGTACAAGAATATAACTACTCTAATACTGCCCCTATGTACAAGAATGTAACTACTATAATACTGCCCCCTATGTACAAGAATATAACTGCTATAATACTGCTTCTATGTACAAGAAAATAACTACTATAATACTGCCCCTATGTACAAGAATATAACTACTATAATACTGCCTCCTATGTACAGGAATATAACTACTATAATACTGTTCCTATGTACAGGAATATAACTACTATAATACTGTTCCTATGTACAAGAATATAACTATTATAATACTGCCCCTATGTACAAGAATATAACTACTATAATACTGCCCCCTATGTACAAGAATATAACTGCTATAATACTGCTTCTATGTACAAGAAAATAACTACTATAATACTGCCCCTATGTACAAGAATATAACTACTATAATACTGCTCCTATGTACAAGAATATAACTACTATAATACTGCTCCTATGTACAAGAATATAACTACTATAATACTGCCTCCTATGTACAGGAATATAACTACTATAATACTGTTCCTATGTACAAGAATATAACTATTATAATACTGTTCCTATGTACAAGAATATAACTACTATAATACTGCTCCTATGTACAGGAATATAACTACTATAATACTGTTCCTATGTACAAGAATATAACTATTATAATACTGTTCCTATGTACAAGAATATAACTACTATAATACTGCTCCTATATACAAGAATATAACTACTATAATACTGCCTCTATGTATAGGAATATAACTACTATAATACTGCCCCTATGTACAAGAATGTAACTTCTATAATACTGCCCCTATGTAAAAGAATATAACTACTATACTACTGCCCATATGTACAAGAATATAACTGCTATAATACTGCATCCTATGTACAAGAATATAACTACTATAATACTGCCCCTATGCACAAGAATATAACTACTATAATACTGCCCCTATGTACAAGAATATAACTACTATAATACTGCCCCTATGTGCAAGAATATAACTGCTATAATACTGCATCCTATGTACAAGAATATAACTACTATAATACTGCCCCCTATGTACAAGAATATAACTACTATAATACTGCTCCTATGTACAAGAAAATAACTACTATAATACTGCCCCTATATACAAGAATATAACTACTATAATACTGCCCCCTATGTACAAGAATATAACTACTATAATACTGCCCCTATGTACAAGAATATAACTACTATAATACTGCCCCTATATACAAGAATGTAACTTCTATAATATTGCTCCTATGTACAAGAATATACAGTGCCTACAAGCAGTCTTCAACCCCCTGCAGATTTAGCAGGTTTGATAAGATGCAAATAAGTTAGAGCCTGCAAACTTCAAACAAGAGCAGGATTTATTAACAGATGCATAAATCTTATAAACCAACAAGTTATGTTGCTCAGTTAAATTTTAATAAATTTTCAACATAAAAGTGTGGGTCAATTATTATTCAACCCCTAGGTTTAATATTTTGTGGAATAACCCTTGTTTGCAATTACAGCTAATAATCGTCTTTTATAAGACCTGATCAGGCCGGCACAGGTCTCTGGAGTTATCTTGGCCCACTCCTCCATGCAGATCTTCTCCAAGTTATCTAGGTTCTTTGGGTGTCTCATGTGGACTTTAATCTTGAGCTCCTTCCACAAATTTTCAATTGGGTTAAGGTCAGGAGACTGACTAGGCCACTGCAACACCTTGATTTTTTCCCTCTTGAACCAGGCCTTGGTTTTCTTGGCTGTGTGCTTTGGGTCGTTGTCTTGTTGGAAGATGAAATGACGACCCATCTTAAGATCCTTGATGGAGGAGCGGAGGTTCTTGGCCAAAATCTCCAGGTAGGCCGTGCTATCCATCTTCCCATGGATGCAGACCAGATGGCCAGGCCCCTTGGCTGAGTAACAGCCCCACAGCATGATGCTGCCACCACCATGCTTGACTGTAGGGATGGTATTCTTGGGGTCGTATGCAGTGCCATCCAGTCTCCAAACGTCACGTGTGTGGTTGGCACCAAAGATCTCGATCTTGGTCTCATCAGACCAGAGAACCTTGAACCAGTCTGTCTCAGAGTCCTCCAAGTGATCATGAGCAAACTGTAGACGAGCCTTGACATGACGCTTTGAAAGTAAAGGTACCTTACGGGCTCGTCTGGAACGGAGACCATTGCGGTGGAGTACGTTACTTATGGTGTTGACTGAAACCAATGTCCCCACTGCCATGAGATCTTCCCGGAGCGCCTTCCTTGTTGTCCTTGGGTTAGCCTTGACTCTTCGGACAAGCCTGGCCTCGGCACGGGTGGAAACTTTCAAAGGCTGTCCAGGCTGTGGAAGGTTAACAGTAGTTCCATAAGCCTTCCACTTCCGGATGATGCTCCCAACAGTGGAGACAGTAGGCCCAACTCCTTGGAAAGGGTTTTGTACCCCTTGCCAGCCTTGTGACCCTCCACGATCTTGTCTCTGATGGCCTTGGAATGCTCCTTTGTCTTTCCCATGTTGACCATGTATGAGTGCTGTTCACAAGTTTGGGGAGGGTCTTAATTAGTCAGAAAAGGCTGGAAAAAGAGATAATTAATCCAAACATGTGAAGTTCATTGTTCTTTGTGCCTGAAATACTTCTTAATACTTAAGGGGAACCAAACAGAATTCTGGTGGTTTGAGGGGTTGAATAATAAATGACCCTCTGAATAAACTTTTCACAATTTAAAAAATAAAAAAAAAAAAAAAAAAGAAATAACATTCTTTTTTGCTGCAGTGCATTTCACACTTCCAGGCTGATCTACAGTCCAAATGTCACAATGCCAAGTTAATTCCGAATGTGTAAACCTGCTAAATCTGCAGGGGGTTGAATACTACTTGTACGCACTGTAACTACTATAATACTGCCCCCTATGTACAAGAATATAACTACTATAATACTGCATCCTATGTACAAGAATATAACTACTATAATACTCCCCCTATGTACAAGAATATAACTACTATAATACTGCCCCTATGTACAAGAATATAACTACTATAATACTGCTCCTATGTACAAGAATATAACTACTATAATACTGCCCCTATGTACAAGAATATAACTACTATAATACTGCCCCTATGTACAAGAATATAACTACTATAATACTGCCCCTATGTACAAGAATATAACTACTATAATACTGCTCCTATGTACAAGAATATAACTACTATAATACTGCCCCTATGTACAAGAATATAACTACTATAATACTGCCCCTATGTACAAGAATATAACTACTATAATACTGCCCCTATGTACAAGAATATAACTACTATAATACTGCTCCTATGTACAAGAATATAACTACTATAATACTGCTCCTATATACAAGAATATAACTACTATAATACTGCCCCCTATGTACAAGTATATAACTTTTGGACCAGTCATTCATTTTCTATACTCACCTGTATGCTTCCCTCGGTGGCAAGGACTTCCGCAACAGGCACGGACTGAATAAACTGCATGAATCCTGCAAGGATGACATTGTGTTACAGATACACAGAGTGTTTTCTTGCGGCTATTGATGTAGCGCGGCTCCTGTCACTTCCATCACTCGGCTTTATGTGGCAGCTGCTCCCTGAGTGACAGGAGAACACGCACTTCGTGCAGATCTCTCCTCCACTTCTCCCATTTTATTGTGATTTCCATTAAGCAACAGTAAAGTTAAAGGACGTTTTCGGAGGCTATTGGTGGCCATTTTCCGCACAACCTCAGCCAATCTAAAGGGGAAAGGGCAGTGCATTTTTGTCCGGGGGGGTTGTGAGATGTTGGTAATTATTAGCACAAAGTAGTGGCCAATGACTGGGCCTGACCAGTAAGTAACAAATCCGGGGGTCACATAAATCAGGGGGTGCAGAGTTATTACCGTGCTTGGTGCTTGTTGCCAGAACCTTGTAAGGGGTTAACTTCAGATCCAGATTTTCCTTCCGTAAAAGCTGGAAAAAAAATAAATAAATAAACTGCAACAATCGTGTATGTAATTGTATGACTCAGATATAGGGGGAGGGGGGGGGGGTTTGAGTGTATTTTTTGTTTTTTGTTTTTTTTTCGTCCCTCCACACAGACTCTGGATGCAAGAACGCTTCTATTCCCTACAGCCAGTAGGGATTTTGATATATTTTGAGCATGTTCTAGGATATTTTTTTTCCACGACCTGACAACCTCACTATAACTAGTTAAAGAACGTACGTCTGGAACACCATAGTGTGAACAAGGTGCAAGACTCGAAAATATACAACTAAACAATAGGATAAAGAGTTGCACACCAGTCACAATGTATAGGGGAATAATGAAAAGCAGAACTGCTATAGGAATACTAGACTGAAAAATACAATGGACTATGTGAAAAAAGTGAAAAACATGAAAGAAGGGAATTTTGTTTACTTACCGTAAATTCCTTTTCTTCTAGCTCCTATTGGGAGACCCAGACAATTGGGTGTATAGCTTCTGCCTCTGGAGGCCACACAAAGTATTACACTTTAAAAAGTGTAACCCCTCCCCTCTGCCTATACACCCTCCCGTGCATCACGGGCTCCTCAGTTTTGGTGCAAAAGCAGGAAGGAGGAAACTTATAAATTGGTCTAAGGTAAATTCAATCCGAAGGATGTTCGGAGAACTGAAAACCATGAACCAAAAGAACAATTCAACATGAACAACATGTGTACACAAAAGAACAAACAGCCCGAAGGGAACAGGGGCGGGTGCTGGGTCTCCCAATAGGAGCTAGAAGAAAAGGAATTTACGGTAAGTAAACAAAATTCCCTTCTTCTTTGTCGCTCCATTGGGAGACCCAGACAATTGGGACGTCCAAAAGCAGTCCCTGGGTGGGTAAAAGAATACCTCGATAAAAAGAGCCGAAAACGACCCCCTCTTACAGGTGGGCAACCGCCGCCTGAAGGACTCGCCTACCTAGACTGGCGTCTGCCGAAGCATAGGTATGCACTTGATAGTGTTTCGTGAAAGTGTGCAGACTAGACCACGTAGCTGCCTGACACACCTGCTGAGCCGTAGCCCGGTGCCGCAATGCCCAGGACGCACCCACGGCTCTGGTAGAATGGGCTTTCAGCCCCAAAGGAAGCGGAAGCCCAGAAGAACGGTAGGCTTCAAGAATCGGTTCCTTGATCCACCGAGCCAAGGTTGACTTGGAAGCCTGCGAACCCTTACGCTGGCCAGCGACAAGGACAAAGAGGGCATCTGAACAGCGCAGGGGCGCCGTGCGAGACACGTAGAGCCGGAGTGCTCTCACCAGATCTAATGAGTGCAAATCCTTTTCACATTGGTGAACTGGATTAGGGCAAAATGAAGGTAAGGAGATATCCTGATTGAGATGAAAAGGAGATACCACCTTAGGGAGAAATTCCGGAACAGGACGCAGAACCCCCTTATCCTGGTGAAAAACCAGGAAGGGGGCTTTGCATGACAGCGCTGCCAGCTCCGACACTCTACGGAGCGATGTAACTGCCACTAGAAATGCCACCTTCTGCGAAAGACGTGATAAAGAGACATCCCGCAGCGGCTCGAAAGGTGGTTTCTGAAGAGCCGTTAGCACCCTGTTAAGGTCCCAGGGTTCCAGCGGACGCTTGTAAGGTGGGACTATGTGGCAAACTCCCTGCAGGAATGTGCGGACCTGCGGAAGCCTGGCTAGACGCTTTGAAAAAATACGGATAGCGCCGATACTTGTCCCTTGAGAGAGCCGAGAGACAAACCCTTGTCCATTCCGGATTGAAGGAATGAAAGAAAAGTGGGTAAGGCAAAGGGCCAGGGAGTAAAACCATTATCAGAGCACCAGGATAAGAAGATCCTCCAAGACCTGTGATAGATCTTGGCGGACGTTGGTTTCCTGGCCTGTCTCATAGTGGCAATGACATCTTGAGATAAACCTGAGGACGCTAGGAGCCAGGACTCAATGGCCACACAGTCAGGTTGAGGGCCGCAGAATTCAGATGGAAAAACGGCCCTTGTGACAGCAAGTCTGGGTGGTCTGGGAGCGCCCACGGTTGACCCACCGTGAGTGGTGACCACAGCCCAGGTGGGGGGGTAGGAAGGATTTTCCCTGCGACCGAGAGTTGGGAAGGAGCCACCACTGAAGTGACGTCTTGGTTGCAAGGGAAAGAGAGACGTTCCTGTCGAGGGAAGTCGACCTCCTGTCCCATTTGCGGAGAATGTCCCACTGGAGTGGCCGCAGATGGAATTGCGCGAAGGGCACTGCCTCCATCGCTGCCACCATCTTCCCCAGGAAGTGCATGAGGCGCCTCAAGGGGTGTGACTGACCCCGAAGAAGAGATTGCACCCCTGCCTGCAGCGAAAGCTGTTTGTCCAGCGGTAGCATGACTACTGCTGACTGAGTATGAAACTCCATCCCAAGGTACGTCAGTGATTGGGTCGGTGTCAACTTGGATTTTGGGAAGTTGATGATCCACCCGAACTGCTGGAGATTCGCCAGAGCGACGGAAAGGCTGTTTTGACACGCCATCTGAGAGGGTGCCGTGACCAGAAGATCGTCTAAGTAGGGAATCACCGAGTGGCCCTGAGAGTGTAGGACCGCCACAGCAGATGCCATGACCTTGGTGAACACCCGTGGGGCTGTCGCCAGGCCGAAAGGCAATGCCACGAACAGAAGGTGTTCGTCCCCGATGGCGAAACGCAAAAAGCGTTGATGTTCGGGTGCGATCGGCACATGGAGATAAGCATCCTTGATGTCGATCGATGCTAGGAAGTCTCCTTGTGACATCGAAGCGATGACCGAGCGGAGAGATTCCATCCGAAACCGTCTGGTGCTCACATGTCTGTTGAGCAGTTTGAGGTCCAGAACGGGACGGAACGAGCCGTCCTTCTTTGGCACCACAAACAAGTTGGAGTAAAAGCCGCGACCATGTTCCTGGGGGGGAACAGGGATCACAACTCCTTCTGTCTTCAGAGCGTTCACCGCCTGAAAAAGTGCATCGGCTCGCTCGGGGGGCGGAGAGGTTCTGAAGAAACGAGTCAGGGGACGAGAGCGGAACTCTATCCTGTAACCGTGAGACAGAATGTCTCACACCCATCGGTCTTGAACATGTGGCCACCAGGCGTCGCAAAAGCGGGAGAGCCTGCCACCGACCGAGGATGCGGTTTGGGGATGCCGAGAATCATGAGGAGGCCGCCTTGGAAGCAGTGCCTCCTGCGGCCTTTTGGGGGCGTGACTTGGACCGCCACGCATAGGAGTTCCTCTGGCCTTTCTCCGGCCTGCTGGACGAAGAGGATTGGGGCTTGGCGGAGGGACGAAAGGACCGAAACCTCGATTGTATTTTCCGTTGCTGAGGTCTCTTCGGTTTGGACTGGGGTAAGGAGGAGTCTTTTCCCTTGGATTCCTTAATAATCTCATCCAATCGTTCGCCAAACAAGCGGTCGCCAGAAAACGGCAAACCGGTTAAGAACCTCTTGGAAGCAGAGACTGCCTTCCATTCGCGCAGCCACATGGCCCTGCGGACTGCCACAGAGTTAGCGGATGCCACCGCTGTACGGCTAGCAGAGTCTAGAACTGCGTTCATGGCGTAGGAAGAAAAAGCTGACGCCTGAGAAGTCAAAGACGCAACCTGCGGAGCAGAATTACGTGTGACCGCATTAATCTCAGCCAGACAAGCTGAGATAGCTTGGAGTGCCCACACGGCTCCAAAAGCCGGGGCAAAAGACGCGCCCGTGGCTGCATAGATGGTCAGAGCCCTGAGCTGCGACGTCCGCCTCATCCTCCAGAGAGTCCTCAAGCTGAGACCCTGAGCAGCGTGAGGAAGTCGGGGAAGATTCCCAGCGAGCCCGCTTAGCCGGTCTGGGACTGTGGTCCGTGCAGGAGTCCTCCACGTGAGACCTAGGGGCCACCCCGGGAGCACGCTGCGGCGCAGACCGAGAGGGGCCTGGAGGCGATGACCCAACAGTGCCCGGGGCCTGTGTAAGGACCGGTCTGGACTGCAAGGCTTCTAGTAGCTTGGCAGACCATTTGTCCATAGACTGAGCCATGGATTGTGAAAGCGACTCAGAGAGTTTCTCAGCAAAAACTGCAAACTCTGTCCCTGCCGCCTGGACAGGGGAAGCAGGAGGGTCTGCTTGAGCCGAGGGGCCCACTAGTGACCGAGGCTCCGGCTGAGCAAGTGCAACAGGGGTCGAGCATTGCTCACAGTGAGGGTAGGTGGAACCCGCAGGTAACATAGCCCCACAAGAGGTACAGGTTGCAAAAAAAACCCTTTGCCTTAGCGCCCTTGCTCCTTGTGGACGACATGCTCTTGTCTCCTAGGAGAGTGATCACTGAGGGTATATAGCCAAAAGCAAACAACCCGGCCGAACAGAGAAAATATATACAAATATATATATATATATACTCCGGCACCCTAGGGGGACCAGCACCGGGTGACCGGTGTTCCACCAGATTCCCTGCCATAGGTCTCCCAGAGCTCGTTCCTGAAATCCTCCACCGGCAGTGTAAAAATGGCTGCCGGAGCTCTCAGGGGAGGAGGGAGCCGTAGGCGGCGACTAGTAAAGTGCGGGAATCTGGGGCCCTACAGTGATCAGTGAGGGGGGGGAGGAAACCTAAAGTATGCTCCAGCCCTCACTGCCGACGCCAGGTCGACCGTCCCGCCCTTACCCCTGACTGGCAGGCCCGGGGGCGGGAGTTATGGTACTAGGCCGCAATGAAGCCGGGGACTAAATTTAATACCGCGGCCGACAAACAGGCGCGGTCGGCGCGGAAGTCCCGGTCTTCACAAACCAGCAGCTGCTGCAGCGTCTGTGAAACAAGCGCTCCATGCACCGTCCCCATGGGGACACAGAGTACCTTTAGATGCAGGGCCCTGTCCCTGAGAATACATCGACTCCTGTCCGGCAGATTCCCACAGGGGCTGCGGAGGGAGCCCGGTCCCAGTGAATGGATGACCGGTTAGGATCCCACTTCTCCCAGAGCCTCTAAGGGATGGTGAAGGAAAACGGCATGTGGCTCCAGCCTCTGTACCCGCAATGGGTACCTCAACCTTAACAGCACCGCCGACTTAGTGGGGTGAGAAGGGAGCATGCCGGGGGCCCTGTGGGGGCCCTCTTTTCTTCCAACCGATAAAATCAGCAGCTGCTGCTGACTAAAATGGGGATGCATGAGTGGATGTGTGCCTCCTTCCACACAAAGCATAAAACTGAGGAGCCCGTGATGCACGGGAGGGTGTATAGGCAGAGGGGAGGGGTTACACTTTTTAAAGTGTAATACTTTGTGTGGCCTCCGGAGGCAGAAGCTATACACCCAATTGTCTGGGTCTCCCAATGGAGCGACAAAGAAATGGAATATGCATAACTGCTATGAATAATAGGAGTGAGAGATGTTTTGCCATTATATTGATCAATGCAAAAAAACCACAAAACCAAAACACCAAGGTAATCTCTATTTTTGGGGTCCCTAACCTATGTGTAACCTCACCTGCAGTTAAAAAACTTGCTCTGTATGGAAAGCAAGGGACCAAGCTATATATGTGAAATAAGACACATGGCTATGGGTGGGGCAGTGTTCTCAGACAGAAAATGCATACCAATTAAAGAATATTAATCAAAAAATACCTCAAAAAGGAATAGGTGTCTCTTTTTCACATTTAAAAATATTTTTTTATTCAGGAATTTTAGTTAAAATTACATCAAATACATATTTATAAATACTAATAAAAGGACTGGATCAAATGCCCATAATACAGCAGCGGTTAAACCATAGATTACAACCTTTTAATTATTAAACTGACCAGTATGTAATGTAATTTTGATGTTATTCAAAAAATAACTCCTATAAAAATGCCCTGCACAGAAAAACCAGAATGTGGTGGACGATTACCACATTGGATAGCTATATCGCACGCAAAATCATACCAAGGGGATTGAGAATCCAACTCTTCCCTACTTTTGAATTCAAAAATGAAAATCTTTTACAGAAATGGATTGAAACCGCTAATAATTGTTCCCTTGCTTTTTTACAAATTATTAATGAACACAACAATCAGGCTTTACAGGAAATTGAAGAAGACATTAGTAAAATCGAAGCTACTTTGCAAAATAATATGGACAAAGAGACTTTTGATACTCATAGTAAAGAAATTGATAAGGACCTTGAAAAGTGGGAGCAGGACATCAGCACTAACAAGAAGAAAAAATTCTCTAGGGACATCCAGGACTATGAGAACAAAAGAATATTTAGATGGCAATGTAAGAAACTTCCTCCAAATAACCCCCAAACACGCAGAGGATCCTTGACCTCGACTAGTTCAGTTGGAGAAGGATATACCTCGGCTAGTGATCATGAGGCTAGTGTGGCACATGGCCCCATCACTAGACAATCTGGTAAAAGAAAAAATTTTCCCCAATTCAGAAGTATGAATAAACATAAACAACCAAGGGAACATAATAAGGTGATAAATTTATCTGAACATATTTTGAGTGATGCACAATATAACCTATTGAGCATGGGCCTAACTTTTTCTCCTGCCCGTTCTTTAGATCCATTCTTAACCATTAAGGATATTCACCTATTTGCCAGAAAGGTCCTTCTCAAAAAACTGCATTTCAAATCCAATGATATCTTTCAAACTAGAGAGGAATTGGAAGCCCTGGCTACTTTGGAATCCCTCCTTGATGAAAATGAATCCGCTTCTGAGGTCAGTAATTTTCCTACACATTTGTTCCATAAATCTAGAACATTTCCCTCATTAAGCATCTGTCCTTCGATAGATATTTTTACCAAAATGGTTACCAGTGATATTGAGGAGCTAGCTAGACAACCCGCTTGGTCACATAATTTAAAGAAGGAGGAACAGCAAGCCCTAAAGGAGTTGAAGAATTGGGATGATGTTGTTTTTAAACAGGCGGATAAAGGAGGGAATGTGGTAATTTGGCCCAACCATCTTTATTTGAAACAAGCTCACATCCTACTGGAGGATAGTGAGTGTTATGCCAAATTGCCACATAACCCCCTTCCTTCTTTCAAAACAGAATTATTGGACATCCTACAAAAGGCCCATGAAGCAGGATTAATTCCTGAAGAGATGGTCAAATATTTTCGATCACTGAACCCCAAACTTCCTACTTTTTATATCATTCCCAAGGTGCACAAAAATTTACAAGATCCCCCGGGCAGGCCCATTGTTTCGGGCAATGATGGTCTCAATGAGGTAATTTGCCAAACAATAGACCACTTTCTTAAACCGTTGGTCAACACCTTACCATCTTATTTGAGGGATACCACCATGGCCCTCCAACGCTTGGATCAGTTAAATTTGACTGAAGATATGATCTTAGTCACTGCTGACATTGAGGCCCTTTATACCTCTATACGACATAATGATGGCCTCAAAGCGGTTGCCTGGTTTCTCAATAATAGTAATATGGACCCTGGGATGTCAGAATTGATTCTTTTACTCTTGGAATTTATTTTGACACACAACTGTTTTTGTTTTCATAAACAGGTGTATTTACAAAAACAAGGCACCGCGATGGGTGCTTCTTGCGCATCTTCTTACGCTAATTTATTTTTGGGGGCCTGGGAAAGGGAAATATTCATCAGTGAACCAATATCAGGCAGTGAGCAGGTTCATCAATGGATGAGGTACATTGATGATGTACTCTTTGTCTGGGAAGGTACAATCTCTGATCTTGAGAAATTCATGCTAAACCTTAATAATAACACCATCAACATGAAATTTTCTTACCAGTTTGGAAGGAAGATTGAATTCCTTGACATTGGTATTTCCACTTTGGATAATGGTGACATAGCCACCGAGATCTACCGTAAACCTACGGCAACCAATTCTTTCCTTAAGGCTAACTCCTCACATCCTCCGGCTACTATTAAGGGAATTCCTACAGGGCAGTTTATACGTGCTAGAAGAATCTGCTCCACTAACCAATCTTTTGAAAGGCATTCTGAAAATTTACAAAAAAGATTTGAGGAAAGAGGGTATAGTGGGAAAAGGATTAGGGACGCTTATAATAAAGCAAAAAGAATGGACAGGAATAATCTGCTTTACAAACCATCTAGCAAAATTAGAACCCCTGAGAATGGAGTTAGGCTAATAGCTGACTACAACAAACAATGGAAGGATTTTAGCTCTATCATCAACAAGCACTGGCCCATTCTACTTAGTGATCCTATCCTAAATAAGTGTCTTCCCCCTCATCCACAAATCACGGCTCGTAGATCGAAGAATCTACGTGATATTTTAGTGCACAGCCATTTTGATCCGAATAAGAATAAAAACAACGTAATTGGCTGACGACTACAGGATTCTTTCCTTGTGGACATTGCAAGGCTTGCCCTAACATGATGAAAAGCAAGGATTTCCACAATGCGGATTTTTCTCAATTGTTTCAAATTAGACAATTTTTGAATTGTGCCTCAAAAGGAGTCGTATATGTAGCAGAATGTCCCTGCAAAAAGATTTATGTTGGCCTCACATCCAGGGAGTTTCGCATCCGTATACGCGAACATATAAGAGACATTGAAAAAGGGAAAGAAACAGAGGATCCTTCTCAGCTTAAAACCATTGCCAAGCATTTCTATTATCATCATAATTCAGATTCGAGCCTTCTTAAGGCAAAAGCAATTGATCAGGTCAGTATGGGAGTTAGAGGGGGCTGCATGAAAAGGACACTAGCCCGCACTGAGAGTAAATGGATTTACAGACTAAATAGTGTTGCTCCTAGAGGTCTAAATGAGAATTTTGGGTTTGGGGCATTTCTGTAGGGATTTCATATAGTTGGTGAAGATATTGCATATGCGTATTGATATAAGTGTTTCTGCGTGGGCGCCTTTTAATGGGGGCGCAATTCCGCCTATGCACATCTGCATTCTGGCCTCAACATAATTAATATACATATAAAGTTTTTGGGTAAGACATTCTTTTAGGGGGGGTTTATTGTGTTTACTATAGAGTTTTAAAGTTCTTATACGATTTTAATGAATAAAAATTAATTCAATTTTTTTATTTATAGAATTTATATACCGTCATTTATTCGGGTGACTTGCCATTGTATGAAAATTCGGCTGATTTGGGTTCTAAGGAAATGTCATTGAGAATAGAAAAGAAAGAAAAGAAAAGAATAAAAAGAAGACATCGACAGCAACCTGAATATAGCAGGGAGCTCATGTCCACTTCACGGTTTCCACGGCAAATATGGACATTCCACATCTTTATCTACAATTTTTTTTTTTTTTTTTTTTTTTTTTTTTTCCACCATCACATATTTTGAAAATGTTGCAAAGTTTTGTGTGGCATCTTTTTGCCTGATACGCATCTTATAGCTTTCACTAATTGTATTTTGTGATAAAATTCTTTTATTGATATACAACAAGAAACGTTCTATTATATGTATTGGAAATGTCCTTGGTTCACTATTGGTAGATTTTTTAGTAATTTCACTAGGGATCAATGCTGTTTCTACACTTCATAAGATTGACACCCTTTTTCAATATTTTTTTCATAATTTATATATTTCTCACATATGGTAATATTATTACATATTATGCTTTCACATATCACTAATTACACTTTGCATTTTTGGCTTCCACATTCCATAAGATTGGTTCTTTTTTCACTTATTTATATATCACATTTAGCAACCATTAATTATATTAAGTCTTTCACATAAATTATACATTTTATTACTGGTGATTCTTTTACTTCTTTCTCAATGACTCGAACCTCTGACACGCTGTCTTCTTGATCACGGGAGAGTGTGTCTTTCATACATGCTCCACTCACTGATCTCTGCTTTCCGCCGGCAAATGGGAGTGCTGACATCCCGGGTCGTCTGTTACCTTGACGACCCGGCCTGTCATGTGCTTCATGTCCGACGGGCAGTGATCGTATATAGTGATGGTTGTCATGGTATGCAAGCACCAATAGAATCCCGTCATCAGAACTAACAGCTGTTCCCCGTTATGGGCGGTCACAATTGAACTAAAACAGGGTATTTAAGAACCCTAGCTTCATTCCCTCTCAGCATCCCCTGAAGAAAGCACGCTGAAACGCGCGTCGGGATATATTGCGGCATACCTAACAACCCTGACCATCTCCAAGGTATTTTGTATTTAGCAATATTTATTGCGGTCTATTGGCACTTGCTTCATAATGGTTTTTTACTTAAATGCCTTTCATTTCCACAATTGTTTGGTGTTTTCTATAATGAAAAAGCACTTTGCACTTTATGCTTTATTTTTTGAATAACATCAAAATTACATTACATACTGGTCAGTTTAATAATTAAAAGGTTGTAATCTATGGTTTAACCGCTGCTGTATTATGGGCATTTGATCCAGTCCTTTTATTAGTATTTATAAATATGTATTTGATGTAATTTTAACTAAAATTCCTGAATAAAAAATTATTTTTAAATGTGAAAAAGAGACACCTATTCCTTTTTGAGGTATTTTTTGATTAATATTACAATTTAAGGTGTTTTACACGAAATTTTTGATTATTCATTCCAATTAAAGAATGTACGTCTGGAACACCAGTGGTGTGAACAGGGTG
Source organism: Anomaloglossus baeobatrachus (assembly GCF_048569485.1). Classification (NCBI taxonomy): domain Eukaryota; kingdom Metazoa; phylum Chordata; class Amphibia; order Anura; family Aromobatidae; genus Anomaloglossus; species Anomaloglossus baeobatrachus. The sequence continues at coordinate 910,602,124 of NC_134353.1, forward strand.
CAAGACTCAAAAACATACAACTAAACAATAGGATAAAGAGTTGCACACCAATCACAATGTATAGAGATTACCTTGGCGTTGGTTTTGGGGTTCTTTTGCATTGATCAATACAATGGCTAAGTCTCTCATTCCTATTATTCATATATTATTCATAGCAGTTATGCATATTCCATTTTCATGTTTTTCATTTTTTCAGATAGTCCATTGTATTTTTCACTCTAGTATTCCCATAGCAGCTCTGCTTTTCATTATTCCCCTATACATTGTGACTAGTGTGCAACTCTTTATCCCCATTGTTTAACCTCACTATAACATCAGTTTTGCCCCCAAATCTGCAGAAACTAAGGTCTGAAATTGTCCTGCCGTGTATGATGACAAGGGTCCAGGGGTCCACTGGGGGACTCTGGGCCATAATTGGTGCCACTGTGTGTCTGCTTACACTTGTGCCTGCGGCGTCACCCAAAATATTGGCGCATGTGAGATGCGCGCTGCTCTGTGCAAGGCTAAAAAAAACTATTGCACCGGTTTTCTGAGCAGGAGTGAATTGGAATTTTGAGACCTTCTTGAGATATTAGAACTTATGTCCTACTTAGAGCTTGTCGCGTTGGAGACCGACCACCGCTTCTAGGCACCAACTCTGCACAGTGGATACAAGCTCTTGTCTACTGAACGTATAAGCATTACCTTGAATCTGGCCATGATGGTCTGAACTTGCTGTTACCTCCTAATCGCAGCTAGCTTCGGCGCAGCGCTTACAAGCTAGAAAGCAGCAGTGGTCGGTCTCCTGGGCAACTGTTAAAGGGAACAAAACATCAGGATTTTCGTCTATAAGGTAAAACAAGTGCAGTACTGGCACTATCAGGCACAGGCTGTACATACCATTAGTGGGCAGCTCGGAAGTTTTGTTTAGGCTGTGAAATCCAAGTTTATGAAGTTTGAAAATTCATCATCTTTTTGATTGACGTGTGCACCTCTGCAGATAATATCCGGGCGGGTTATGAACATGATTCCCCCACCCCCGCCGCCTGTATGCAAATTTCTCTATTCAGTAACACAGCGTCGGAGTTGGCGCCTGTGCATAGCGCTTATCTCCGGCGCCATATTTTTGAAGCCCACATTACCCAGTTTTGTGCCTGAGAGGGCGGCGCATGCGCCCTCGCTTCTTCAGATCTCGTTATGACCGCAGGAGCACGCGCGGTCACAACAGGACTGGAGAACAGCTGATCTTACCCCGATTAGCTGCAGCTACGATATCGTCTGCTGCATTTAATCGGTAAGAGCAGCCGTTCTACAGTCCTGTTGTGACCGCGCGTGCTCCTGCGGTCATAACGAGATCTGAAGAAGCGAGGGTGCATGCTTCAAAAAACATGGCGCCGGAGATAAGCGCTATGCGCAGGCGTCAACTCCGACGCTGTGTTACTGAATAGAGAAATTTACATACAGCCAGAGAGAGGGAGGAACAGGCGGCGGAGGGCGGGGGGGGGGGAATCATGTGCATAACCCGCCCGGATATTATCTGGAGAGGTGCACATGTCAATCAAAAAGTGGATGAATTTTCAAACTTCATAAAGTTGGATTTTCAGCCTAAACATCCGAGCTGCCCACTAATGGTATGTACAGCCTGTGCCTGATAGTGCCAGTACTGCACTGGCTGCACCTTATATGCCAAAAGCCTAAAGTTTGGTTCCCTTTAACATCTCAAGGAAGGCTGCAAATTGTAAAAAGTGGTAAATGGATAAAGTCCATCATCATCCATCTATAAAAATGGGAATAACCCTTTAAGATATTCTTCAGTTCTAAAAAATGTAGAAACCTTAAGTAATTTCTTTTTTTCTAACCAAAATACATGTATATTGGGCTAAAGATTTTGGCATTTGAGCTTCACAAAAAAATTCTGCATCAATGGCTTTAGTAGCCTTTGTGAGTCACTTGTTATTGTTTGCTGGTTTACTGAGTGTCCATCAGTGAGCTTGTTCTGAAGGGAGCTTTTGGCTCTTCTGAGCTCCTTGCAGAGCATTTATGACCACATAAAAGTCTAGTTTTGTGGTCATACATTAGTTCAGAATAACCCAACCATATGGCATTTTCTCCGTGAATTGCAGACTGAGGGGTGATCAAAAGGCGATCTTCATGTACGGACGGGTTTTCTTTACCTTATCCATTAGAGAGATAATCTGCAGGATGAGCTGGTCCTGGCGTAGGTCGTCTCCATTTTTGAATATTACAGGATACTTCCCTCCGTCCTCGGTTTTGAAATACAACTTTGCTGGCATCAGGGCGCTCTACGGGGAGAAACGTGAGGACCATGGTATTGACAAGTGATTGACATAATAGGCAAGCATTGCCTTTAGAAGGCCAAACTCATCATCAACAATTTACGGACCACCCAGAAATGTCCGGGCGGTCATGTCATGGCATAGCATAGCAGCTGCACACGATCGTGGAGCTGCGGGACTCGGCTGTCAGACACAGCCAGACTCTTCCCCATAGAGAAGGGTGGAAGGGGTAAATAGCGAATATATATATATATATATATATATATAAAAAAAAAAAAAAAAAAAAGGGGGCAAATCAGGGGCGATTTCTAAAAGCTTTTTTGGCAGATATCTGATAAATAAAGGTTTGAGAAGCCGTATTATTTTTGTGGAACGCGAGTCTTCGCAAATAGACGTGACTTCTGGCATTCTGAAATTGGACGGCTCTAGGGCGAGATGGGGCAATGGCGACCCCTGCCCCCCTCCGATTCATGACAAGGTGAGGCGTTAGCTATGTGACAAATCTTCCTGCAGCAGAGGCAGGGGTAAGGTCTGTGGTGAGGCGCAGATAGAGGCGCACACCACTGCACGCCTCACCTCTCCAACATGTCCCTTCATTAAGACCAGCAAGAGAAAAAGAATGAAAATAACAAAAATTAAGTCCCATTTTTTAAATATCTAAATGAGAAAAAATATTACAGTTCTTCAAACCGTATGTATGAAAAAAAACAAACAAAACCATGGCTGGTCAGAAATAGGGGTAAAGTCCAGAATCTACAAAGTCATCCCTTCTACATATCCCTTTTCGTATACAGAAAAGAACATGGCCAAAAAGTCCATGTACACAGGCTGGCCAAACTTGACAATTTTGGCATGTCCAGCCAACCATCCGATGTGTATAGGGGGCTCCCGACAGCGGATGATAGTAAAGCCTGGACATATATCGGGGATGGATGTGCTGCTGACCAGCACCCACTGTCAGTGTGTGCCGGGGAAGGCCGCGGGGCCCTCTGTGCCGGGGAAGGCCGCGGGGCCCTCTGTGCCGGGGAAGGCCGCGGGGCCCTCTGTGCCGGGGAAGGCCGCGGGGCCCTCTGTGCCAGGGAAGGCCGCGGGGCCCTCTGTGCCGGGGAAGGCCGCGGGGCCCTCTGTGCCGGGGAAGGCCGCGGGGCCCTCTGTGCCGGGGAAGGCCGCGGGGCCCTCTGTGCCGGGGAAGGCCGCGGGGCCCTCTGTGCCGGGGAAGGCCGCGGGGCCCTCTGTGCCGGGGAAGGCCGCGGGTCGGCGGTGTTACCTTGAACAGAGTGGCTTTCTCTGGGATGATCCCCCGAATCTTCACCTGAGGTTCTAAAGGGAGAGGAATTGGCTCAATCTCGGAGAGGTTCATCTTCTCGTTATCTCCCAGTAAGGCCTGAAGACGCTCATTCTGAGAGTAAATACAATGTCAGGGGAGAGGATAATTAATCAAAAGAGGAATAAAAAAAAAAAAAAAAGGTAAGAGGAGAGAACAAACCTGCTCAAGTTATAGCTAAGAACTTCTAAAGACGGAGGCTGGCCGGTCATCGAAGAAAAACAGGGCGATTTATGTTCCCATACATCAGAGGACATAGTGAAAGGAAGCACCGAGGCTCCCACAGATAATTACTGGGGGGCTGCCTCTTTGGAAGTTTGCACTTGGTGGTCCTGTGGGTCTGGGATCTGAAGACTGCAGCAGCATAAGGGGGGCGCTGATCACTGCTTCACTTATTACATACTGTATCAATCTCATATCTGTAACTAGCGCTGTATCTGACTCATGTCCAGGTACCCGTGTTCTTTTCGCTCTTTCTCATAGTTATTAATCAGCTCATATTAATCCAACAATCTCATATATATCTATTATCTCATCTGTATCACTCATCAACACTCCGCCCAGCACTGTCTGCCTCATCCATCTATCTGATCCGTAGCCATGCAGCCATTATTCCATAGAATATCTCTGTATTTCTCCACTATCACATACTGGCTCATATCCAGCAGCAAAACGCAAAAGCAAAGATGCAATATTGTCGGGAGCAAATGTACGAGAATCTCTAGTGTCTCGAATCAATTACCTATATCTCATGACTATATCTGTATACCTGTACAACACTATGTGGCTATCTCATTATCTATCATATCTGTTTCATATAGGTCTATTTCATCCATTCATCCATTCATCCATCCATCCATCCTCTCCTCTCCTCTCCATCCATCCATCCTCTCCTATCCATCCATCCATCCTCTCCTATCCATCCATCCATCCTCTCCTATCCATCCATCCATCCTCTTTAATCCATCCATCCATCCTCTCCTCTCCTATCCATCCATCCATCCTCTCCTATCCATCCATCCATCCTCTTTAATCCATCCATCCTCTTTAATCCATCCATCGATCCTCTCCTCTCCTATCCATCCATCCATCCTCTCCTATCCATCCATCCATCCTCTCCTATCCATCCATCCATCCTCTTTAATCCATCCATCCATCCATCCTCTCCTCTCCTATCCATCCATCCATCCTCTCCTATCCATCCATCCATCCTCTTTAATCCATCCATCCATCCATCCTCTCCTCTCCTATCCATCCATCCATCCTCTCCTATCCATCCATCCTCTCCTCTCCTATCCATCCTCTCCTCTCCTATCCATCCTCTCCTCTCCTATCCATCCATCCTCTCCTATCCATCCATCCTCTCCTATCCATCCATCCTCTCCTATCCATCCATCCTCTCCTATCCATCCATTCTCTCCTATCCATCCATCCTCTCCTATCCATCCATCCTCTCCTATCCATCCATCCTCTCCTATCCATCCATCCTCTCCTATCCATCCATCCTCTCCTATCCATCCATCCTCTCCTATCCATCCATCCATCCATCCTCTCCTATCCATCCATCCATCCTCTCCTATCCATCCATCCATCCTCTCCTATCCATCCATCCATCCATCCTCTCCTATCCATACATCCATCCTCTCCTATCCATCCTCTCCTATCGTATCCATCCATCCTCTCCTATCCTATCCATCTTCTCCTATCCATCCATCCTCTCCTAGCCATCCATCCATCCTCTCCTAGCCATCCATCCTCTCCTAGCCATCCATCCTCTCCTAGCCATCCATCCTCTCCTAGCCATCCATCCTCTCCTAGTCATCCATCAATCCTCTATTATCCATCCATCCATCCATCCATCCATCCTCTCCTATCCATCCATCCATCCTCTCCTATCCATCCATCCATCCTCTCCTATCCATCCAGCCATCCTCTTCTATCCATGCATCAATCCTCTCCTATCCATCCTCTCCTATCCATCCATCCATCCTCTCCTATCCATCCATCCATCCATCCTCTCCTATCCATCCATCCATCCCTCTCCTATCCATCCATCCTCTCCTATCCATCCATCCTCTCCTTTCCATCCAGCCATCCTCTTCTAGCCATGCATCCATCCTCTCCTATCCATCCATCCATCCTCTCCTATCCATCCATCCATCCATCCATCCTCTCCTATCCATCCATCCTCTCCTATCCTATCCATCCTCTCCCATCCTATCCATCCATCCATCCATCCTCTCCTATCCATACATCCATCCTCTCCTATCCATCCATCCTCTCCTATCCATCCATCCTCTCCTATCCTATCCATCCTCTCCTATCCATCCATCCTCTCCTATCCTATCCATCCATCCTCTCCTATCCATCCATCCTCCCCTATCCATCCATCCATCCTCTCCTAGCCATCCATCCATCCTCTCCTATCCATCCATCCTCTCCTAGCCATCCATCCATCCTCTCCTAGCAATCCATCCTCTCCTAGCCATCCATCCTCTCCATCCATCCATCCATCCATCCTCTCCTATCCATCCATCCTCTCCTATCCTATCCATCCATCCTCTCCTATCCTATCCATCCATCCTCTCCTATCCTATCCATCCATCCTCTCCTATCCTATCCATCCATCCTCTCCTATCCATCCATCCATCCTCTCCTATCCATCCATCCATCCTCTCCAATCCATCCATCCATCCTCTCCTATCCATCCATCCTCTCCATCGATCCATCCATCCTCTCCTATCCATCCTCTCCTATCCTATCCATCCATCCTCTCCTATCCATCCATCCATCCTCTCCTATCCATCCATCCATCCTCTCCTATCCATCCTCTCCTATCCATCCATCCATCCTCTCCTATCCATCCATCCATCCATCCTCTCCTATCCATCCATCCTCTCCTATCCTATCCATCCTCTCCCATCATATCCATCCATCCATCCATCCTCTCCTATCCATACATCCATCCTCTCCTATCCATCCATCCTCTCCTATCCATCCATCCATCCTCTCCTATCCTATCCATCCTCTCCTATCCTATCCATCCTCTCCTATCCATCCATCCTCTCCTATCCTATCCATCCATCCTCTCCTATCCATCCATCCTCCCCTATCCATCCATCCATCCTCTCCTAGCCATCCATCCATCCTCTCCTATCCTATCCATCCATCCTCTCCTATCCATCCATCCTCTCCTAGCCATCCATCCATCCTCTCCTAGCAATCCATCCTCTCCTAGCCATCCATCCTCTCCATCCATCCATCCATCCTCTCCTATCCATCCATCCTCTCCTATCCTATCCATCCATCCTCTCCTATCCTATCCATCCATCCTCTCCTATCCTATCCATCCATCCTCTCCTATCCTATCCATCCATCCTCTCCTATCCTATCCATCCATCCATCCTCTCCTATCCATCCATCCATCCTCTCCTATCCATCCATCCATCCTCTCCTATCCATCCATCCTCTCCTATCCATCCATCCTCTCCTAGCCATCCATCCATCCTCTCCTAGCAATCCATACTCTCCTAGCCATCCATCCTCTCCATCGATCCATCCATCCTCTCCTATCCATCCTCTCCTATCCTATCCATCCATCCTCTCCTATCCATCCATCCATCCTCTCCTATCCATCCATCCATCCTCTCCTATCCATCCTCTCCTATCCATCCATCCATCCTCTCCTATCCATCCATCCTCTCCTAGCAATCCATCCTCTCCTAGCAATCCATCCTCTCCTAGCAATCCATCCTCTCCTAGCAATCCATCCTCTCCTAGCAATCCATCCTCTCCTAGCCATCCATCCTCTCCTAGCCATCCATCCTCTCCTAGCCATCCATCCTCTCCTAGCCATCCATCCATCCTCTCCTATCCATCCATCTTCTCCTATCCATCCATCCTCTCCTATCCATCCATCCTTTCCTAGCCATCCATCCTCTCCTAGCCATCCATCCTCTCCTAGCCATCCATCCTCTCCTAGCCATCCATCCTCTCCTAGCCATCCATCCTCTCCTAGCCATCCATCCTCTCCTATCCATCCATCCATCCTCTCCTATCCATCCATCCATCCTCTCCTATCCATCCATCCTCTCCTATCCATCCATCCATCCTCTCCTATCCATCCATCTTCTCCTATCCATCCATCCTCTCCTATCCATCCATCCTCTCCTATCCATCCATCTTCTCCTATCCATCCATCCTCTCCTAGCCATCCATCCATCCTCTCCTAGCCATCCATCCATCCTCTCCTAGCCATCCATCCTCTCCATCCATCCATCCTCTCCTATCCATCCATCCATCCTCTCCTATCCATCCATCCATCCTCTCCTATCCATCCATCTTCTCCTATCCATCCATCCTCTCCTAGCCATCCATCCATCCTCTCCTAGCCATCCATCCTCTCCTAGCCATCCATCCTCTCCTAGCCATCCATCCTCTCCTAGCCATCCATCCTCTCCTAGCCATCCATCCTCTCCTAGCCATCCATCCTCTCCTAGCCATCCATCCTCTCCTAGCCATCCATCCTCTCCTAGCCATCCATCCTCTCCTAGCCATCCATCCTCTCCTAGCCATCCATCCTCTCCTAGCCATTCATCCTCTCCTAGCCATCCATCCATTTTATCCAGCCTTCATCTCCTTTATTCATCTATCTATCCATCCATTCATCACCTCGTATCCATCTATTGTAACCATCCACCCATACATCTGTTATCAGTCTATCATCTCTTATAGATCTAACCATCCATCCATCTAATGATGCACCATTAATCCACCAATCTAACATCCCCTATTTTATCCATCTATCCTTAGTCTCCTACCTATCTATAAATCTACCTATTTTATCTGTTTATCTAATCTATCTTATCCATCTTTCTATTTTGCCCATCTACAGTCTCCTATCCATCCATCAATCCACTCTCATAAGAGAATTCGGGGATTACACTCATCATGGTATTTCTCTTGATCTGGTGATCCCTTACATGACACGACAGAGTTGTCACAGAAGTTTAATCTTTAACCCCCCTCCCCCCGTGTAAGTACATGTTATATGGGTGATATTGCCGGTTCTCGTCCGGGTGTTACACAGAAGTGACAATGTTTGGCAGACATGAGATGAGAGGAGAAGGGTCCCGGATGCATGGGGTGGAGGCGGGGGGAGAGAGCGGCACGTACCTTTTTTTTGCGGTTGCCACTTTCACGCTGCACTGCTTTCATGAGATGAACCAGTCTATCTACAAAGGTTTGCTGTGTCGCCAGCAGCGAGCGCATCACTCTGACAGACTTATCGCCCTAGAGCAGAGAACGGGAGGGAAAGGGGGAAAAAAAATGTATAAAAATGAACCTGTCTCGCCTGTTAGTGCGCGTCTCATCTGCTGGTAGAAGTCTGCAGCCCGAGCTCCGAGGCCTGGACGAGATTACAGGAACCGCAGAACTAGGAGCTTTTATCTGCTGTACGTCCTACAAACATTTGGTAGCCTCAAGATGTGACAATATGGGGGTCCGATTATAGCCCCCCTACTCGCTGCTAAACATCCCACACAGACACTCTGTGTAGCAATAGATATATATGTATGTATGAATGTAGGTATACAGTGTGTCCACCCATAGCCTGTCCACCGCCATTAACTTGAGAACGGCGGCAGCTATAGGCATAGAAGTGGTGTCTAGGTATAGTAAAGTAGCCATGCGCTACGCAATGAAACCACTTATAGCGCCACCTGGTGGAAAACAACGGAGTTAGCATTTTTATCTCGAAAACAACAAGATAGAGAAAAAAAGTAAATTACAAAGTTGTAGGGCATCATTAATTCAATACAAATCCACACCTTGCATACAGAAATGCTATGATTAGAACATGTAAAACTCACAAGGCTGCGGACGTGAAGCGATACCTCATGGAGACCTTCATTGGGTATGGTGGCCTCCACGCTCACCTGACCTGACCCCATTGGACTTCTTTGTGTGAGGTCACATCAAACAGCAGGTGTATGCGACCCCTCCACCAACATTGCAGGGCCTACGACGACGTATCACAGATACTTGTGCAAACGTGTCCCCTACCATATTGCACAACGTGCAGCAAGATACAGTATGCTGTGCAGAGTCCAGATGTGCATTGCAGCTGACGGGGGCCACTTTCAGCATCAAAGTTAAATGAGCGCCATATGCGTGACCAGCATTCAATGTTTTTTGGTGGGGAGAGTCATGGGTTTCCACACAGCCACCATACCCAATGACTTGTAGGAAGGTCTCCATGAGGTATCGCTTCACGTCCGCAGCCTTGTGAGTTTTACACATTCTAATCATAGCATTTCTGTATGCAAGGTGTCGATTCGTATTGAATTGATGATGCCATACAACTTTGTAATTCACTTTTTTTCTCTATCTCGTTCCGTTTTCGAGAAACAAAACTGCTAACGCCGTTGTTTTCCACCAGGTGGCGCTATAGGTGGTTTCATTGCATAGCGGTTTGGCTACTTTACTATACCTAGACACCACTTCTATGCCTATAGCTGCCACTGTTCTCAAGTTAATGGCGGTGGACAGGATATGGGTGGACACACTGTATATGCAGCAGGTGAAATAAGTATTGAACACGTCACTGATTTTCTAAGCAAATACATTTCTAAAGGTGCTATTAACATGAAATTCTCCCTAAATGTCGGTAACCGCTCATCTACTCCACATAGGCAAATAAATTAAACCAAAGAGTTCCATAAATTAAGTTATGTGTAATAATGAGAAATGACACAGGGAAATATTGAACACATGAATAAAGAGAAATGCAAAAAGCTATGGAAAGTCATGACACCAGCTGAAACATATCGGTAATTAGAAAGAAATCCTGCCACTTAGTGAACAATAATATCAGATGGTTGAACTGATGGCCTATACAAGGTGCCACACAAGAAACATCTCATGATGGGTAAAATCAGTGAGCTGTTTCAAGACCTTCATAACCTTATTGTTACAAAATATACTGATGGCATTGATTACAGAAGAATTTATTAACTACTGAAGGTTCTAGTGAGAACTACTGTCATAATACGGAAGTAGAAAGAACATTATTTCACCATAAACCAGCCACAACTAGGTGAGCCCCACAAGATTTCAGACACAAGAGTGAAAAGAATTAACAGAAGAGTTGTCCAAGAGTCAATAACCACCTGTGGAGAGCTACAGAGGACCTGGAGCAAGCATTGTTTCATAGAAAACAACAAGTAATGCACTCGCCCTCCATGGCCAGTATGCACGCTCACTATGCAATACTCTATCGCTGAACAAAAAGCGAGTTTAAAGTTTACTCAGTAACATTTAGACAAGCCTGTGAAATACTGGAAGAATATTGTCTGGTCACATGAGATTAATATTGAACTTTTTGGATGCCATAATATACATCATGTTTGGAGGCCAAAAGGCATATCATCCCAAAAACACCATCGCAGCAGTGAAGTTTGGAGGTGGGAACATCATAGCGTGGGGCTGTTATTCAGCATACGGCACTGACAAACATCATATAGCTGAACGAAGGATGAATGGACAAATATAGAGATAAAAAATCTGCTTCTATATACCAGGATGATGATTATGACATGAGTATGGAAATTTTAGCAAGGGAATGACCCCAAAAACACAGCCAAAGAAACTCTAAATTGGTTTCAGAGAAAGAAAATGAAGCTGCTAGAATGGCCGAGCCGTTCACCTGAGCTGAATCCAATAGAAAATGTATGGAAGGAACTAAAGCTCAGAGTTCAGAGAAGGAGCCATCGGGACCTGCAAGATGTGAAGAGTGTTTGTGTGGAAAAACGGCCCAAAATCACACCTGAGCACTGCAGGCGACAAGCTTCTCCATACAGGAGGTGACTTGAAGCTTCATCACCAACAAAGGCTTCTGTATAAAGTGCTGAATATATTTCAGTAAGTGTGTTCAATACTTTTACCCTGTGTGTATGGTTTAATTTCTTTGCCTGTGTGGATTGGATGGGTTGTTACAGACATCTGGTGAGAAATTCATGTCACTAACACCTTTACAACTATATTTACTTTGAAATTGGGGACACCTTCAATACTTATTTCTAGATGGAACAAAAATATAAATGCAACACTTTCGTTTTTGCTCCCATCTTTCCTGAGCTGAACTCAAAGATCAAATACTTTTTCTATGTACAAATGGCCTTTTTCGCTCAAATATGGTTTGCAAATTTGTTGAAATCTGTGTTACTGATCACTTCTCCTTTGCGAGATAATCTATTCACCTCACAGGTGTGGCATATCAAAATGCTGATTAGACAGCATGATTATTGCACAGGTGTGCCTTAAGGCTGCTTTACACACAACGATATCACTAGCGATTTTGTTAGCGATGGGACACGCCCAGATCGTTGTTACGATTTGCTGAGATCACTCATAGGTCGTTTAGTAGCCGTCACACTTACACATCTCACAAACGACGCTACTTCGTTCAGCGATATATTGTTTGACCAAAGCGGTCCTGTGGATGTTGTTCGTCGTTGGCAGGGTGTCAAACGTAGCAATATGTCTGCTGCGCTCCAAACGACGAACAATATTTTGAAACTGAACGACGTGTCAACGATCAATGATTTTCACCCTATTTGCGATCGTTCGGAGTCGCACGTAGGTGTCACACGCAACGACGTGGATAATGATGACGGAAGTGCGTCACGAAAACCGTGACCCGAGACGACATATTGTCAGATAAATCGTAGCGTGTAAAGTGGCCTTTAGGCTAGCCAGCATGATTATTGCACAGGTGTGCCTTAGGCTGGCCAGCATGATTAATGCACAGGTGTGCCTTAGGCTGGCCACAATAAAAAGGCAACTCTAAAATGTGCAATTTATCACACAGCACAATGCCACATAATTTGCAAGATTTAAGGGAGCGTGTAGTTGGCATGCTGACTGCAGGAATGTCCACCAGAGCTGTTGCCCATGAATTGAATGTTCATTTCTCTAAAATGTGCAGTTTTATCAGATTGGGAGGTTCGGGGGTGAAGAGGGGGTGTCAGAAAACCAGTCAGTATCTGGTGTGACCTCCATTTGCCTCACACAGTGCAGCACATCTCCTTTGCATAGAAAGATCAGGTGCTGATTGTGGCCTGTGGATTGTTGCTCCGCTCCTCTTCAATGGCTGTGAAGTTGCTGGATATTGGCAGGAACGTGAACACTGTCATATACACAGGTCCAGAGCATCCAAACATGCTCAATGGGTGACCTGTCCGGTGAGTGTGCGGCCATGTAAGAACTGCTTCCAGTAATTAAGTACAGATCCTTGCACCATGGGGCCGAGCATTACCAGGAGGTGATGGTCGTGTATGAACAATGGCCTCAGGATCTCGTCACGGTATCGGTGTATTCAAAATGGCATCAATAATATGCCCATGTGTTCACATCCATAACACATGCCTGCCCATTCCATAACCCCACCAACACCATGGGCCACTCCATTCACAACATGGACATCAGCATGCCGCTCACCCGCATGAAACCATACACACAGTCTACCATATGCCCGGTACAGAGAAAACCAGGATTCATATGTGAAGAGAACACCCCTCCAACATGCAAGATGCCATCAAATGTGGGTACTAGCCCACTGAAGTCGATCATGACGAAGAATTGCAGTCAGGTGGAGGAAGATGAGCAGCAGAGGAGCTTCCCGGAGACGGCTTCTGACAGATTCTGCAGAAACTCTTTGGTTTTGTACCGATTGTTGCTGCAGCTATCTGGGTGGCCGGTGGAGACGATCTTGGAGGTGAAGATGCTCCTGGGCTGCTGTGGTTAGATGCTACATAGGGAACATCAAGGGAGACCGGTTGCCATCGCCGCGCTTTTCACCACTCCGGAGACGAAAATTAAATCATCCAAATCTTTACTATGAAAGCTGATGTAAATCAACACGTTTCTGGGGTCACAGCCACCTTCTTCAGGACAAAATTGCACTGACAAGGACTATCCTTGTCATCGGACTATCCTTGTCAGTGCTATTTTGTCCCAAAGAAGGGGGCTGTGACCCCAGAAATGTGTTGATTTACATCAGCTTTCATAGTAAAGACTTGGATGATTTCATTTTAGTCTCCAGAGTGGTGAAAAGCGCGGCGATGACAACCGGTCTCCCTTGATGATGTTTCCTATCTGCTTGAATCTCCGGTGCTGCAGCTATCTCCACCATTACATGTCCATCCAGGTGTTGTGACCTCTCAAAAACCCTATAGGTGAGTACATCCTTCACCTCCTCTCCTCTTGCTTACCTGGTAAGACCATATTGCGCCCTTTCTTCCACAGGCTCTCTTTATTCGTGGTTAGATGCTAGTCTGCAGTCGTGAGGCCGGTGGATGTACTGCCAAATTCTCTGAAACGCCTATGGAGACGCTTATGGTAGAGAAGAAGGGAATTTTGTTTACTTACCGTAAATTCCTTTTCTTCTAGCTCCAATTGGGAGACCCAGACAGTGGGTGTATAGCTACTGCCCTCTGGAGGCCGCACAAAGAACTACACTTAAAAGTGTAAGGCCCCTCCCCTTCTGGCTATACACCCTCCCGTAGGAGTACAGATTCCTCAGTTTTAGTACCAAAGCAAGAAGGAGGAAAGCCAATAACAGTTTCAAAAACAAATTCAATCCGATAACATGATCGGAGAACTTAAGAAACAACATGAACAACATGTGCACCCGAAAAACGAAACCCTAAGAACAAATAGGGCGGGTGCTGGGTCTCCCAATTGGAGCTAGAAGAAAAGGAATTTACGGTAAGTAAACAAAATTCCCTTCTTCTTTTTCGCTCCTAATTGGGAGACCCAGACAGTGGGACGTCCAAAAGCAGTCCCTGGGTGGGTAAAAAGATACCACATGAACGGGCTGTCAGACAGCCTCTTCCTACAGGTGGGCCACCGCCGCCTGAAGGACCTGTCTACCTAGGCTGGCATCTGCCGAAGCGTAGGTATGCACTTGATAGTGTTTGGTAAACGTGTGCAGACTCGACCAGGTAGCCGCCTGGCACACTTGCTGAGCCGTAGCCTGATGCCGCAATGCCCAGGACGCACCCACGGCTCTGGTAGAATGGGCCTTCAGTCCAGATGGAATCGGAAGCCCAGCAGAACGGTATGTGTGAAGAATTGGTTCCTTGATCCACCGCGCCAGGGTGGATTTGGAAGCTTGCGATCCCTTATGCTGACCAGCGACTAGGACAAAGAGCGCATCAGAACGGCGTAGAGCCGCCGTGCGAGAAATGTAAATCCTGAGTGCTCTCACCAGGTCCAACAGATGTAAACCCTTTTCAAATTGGTGAACTGGATGCGGACACAAAGATGGTAAAGTGATATCCTGATTGAGATGAAAGGAAGAAACCACCTTGGGAGAAAACTCTGGAATTGGACGCAGTACTACCTTGTCTTGGTGAAACACCAGGAAGGGAGATTTGCAAGATAACGCCGCTAGCTCGGACACTCTTCGAAGAGACGTGACCGCCACAAGAAAAACTACCTTTTGTGAAAGCCGAGAAAGGGGAACCTCTTTCAAAGGCTCGAAAGGCGGCTTCTGGAGAGCAATGAGAACCTTGTTCAGATCCCAGGGTTCCAATGGCCGTCTGTAAGGAGGAACGATATGACAAACTCCTTGGAGAAAAGTGCGTACTTTAGAAAGCTGTGCCAAGCGCTTCTGAAAGAATACGGATAGCGCGGAGACTTGACCCTTAAGAGAGCTAAGCGACAAGCCTTTTTCCAACCCAGACTGCAGGAAGGAAAGAAAAGTTGGCAATGCAAATGGCCAGGGAGAAAACCCTTGAGCCACGCACCACGCTAAGAATATCTTCCACGTTCTGTGATAGATCTTAGCTGAGGATGGTTTTCTAGCCTGTCTCATTGTGGCAACAACTTCATGAGATAAACCTGAGGCCGCTAGGATCCAGGACTCAATGGCCACACAGTCAGGTTCAGGGTCGCAGAATTCAGATGGAAAAACGGCCCTTGAGACAGCAAATCTGGACGGTCTGGTAGTGTCCACGGTTGGCCTACCGTGAGATGCCACAGATCCGGGTACCACGACCTTCTTGGCCAATCTGGAGCGACGAGTATGGCTCGATGGCAGTCGGACCTGATGTTCCGGAGAACTCTGGGTAACAATGCTAGAGGTGGGAACACATAGGGGAGTCGGAATTGCGACCAATCCTGAACCAAGGCGTCTGCCGCCAGTGCTCGGTGATCGTGAGACCGTGCCATGAAAACTGGGACCTTGTTGTTGTGTCGTGACGCCATCAGATCGACGTCCGGCGTCCCCCAGCGGCAACAGATCTGCTGAAACACGTCCGTGCTTCCCAGTTTTCCACGCCTGGGATGTGAACTGCGGATATGGTGGACGCTCTGCTTTCCACCCACGTCAAAATCCGTTGGACTTCTTGAAAGGCTTGGCGACTGCGTGTTCCCCCTTGGTGGTTGATGTACGCCACCGCCGTGGAATTGTCCGACTGAATCCGAATCTGTTTGCCTTCCAGCCATTGTTGGAAGGCTCGCAGGGCAAGATAGATTGCTCTGATTTCCAGAACATTGATCTGCAGGGTGGACTCTTCCAGAGTCCACATCCCCTGAGCCCTGTGGTGGAGATACACCGCTCCCCACCCTGATAGGCTCGCATCCGTCGTGACCACTGCCCAGGACGGGGGAAGGAACGACTTTCCCTGTGACAATGAGGTGGGGAGAAGCCACCAACGCAGAGAGTCCTTGGCAGTCTGAGAGAGGGAGACAGTCCTGTCGAGGGACGTCGATTTCCCGTCCCATTGGCGTAGAATGTCCCATTGTAGAGGGCGCAGATGAAACTGCGCGAACGGGACTGCCTCCATTGCTGCTACCATCTTTCCTAGGAAATGCATGAGGCGCCTCAGTGAGTGCGACTGGCTCTGAAGGAGAGATTGCACTCCAGTCCGCAGCGAGCACTGCTTGTCCAGTGGAAGCTTCACTATCGCTGAGAGAGTATGAAACTCCATGCCAAGATAAGTCAGAGATTGGGTCGGGGTTAGATGAGACTTTGGAAAGTTGATAATCCACCCGAAACTCTGGAGAGTGTCTAGTGCCACTTTCAGACTGTGTTGGCATGCCTCTTGAGAGGGTGCCTTTATAAGCAGGTCGTCTAGATACGGGATGACCGAGTGACCCTGCGAGTGCAGTACAGCTACTACTGCTGCCATGACCTTGGTGAAGACCCGGGGGGCTGTTGCCAGACCGAAAGGTAACGCTACGAACTGCAGGTGTTCGTCGTGTATGACGAAGCGTAGGAAACGCTGATGCTCTGGTGCGATCGGCACGTGGAGATACGCATCTTTGATATCTATTGATGCTAGAAAATCTCCTTGAGACATTGAGGCTATGACGGAGCGTAGGGATTCCATCCGGAACCTCCTGACTTTTACGTGTCTGTTGAGCAACTTTAGATCCAGGACGGGCCGATACGATCCGTCCTTTTTTGGGACCACAAACAGATTGGAGTAAAAACCGTGACCTTGTTCCTGAAGAGGGACGGAGGTCACCACTCCTTCCGCTTTTAGAGCGGCCACCGCCTGCAACAGAGCATCGGCTCGGTCTGGTGGGGGAGAAGTTCTGAAGAAACGAGTTGGCGGACGAGAACTGAACTCTATCCTGTACCCGTGAGACAGAATATCCCTCACCCAACGGTCTTTGACGTGTGACAGCCAGATGTCGCCAAAGTGGGAAAGCCTCCCACCGACCGCGGGTGTGGGAATCGGAGACCTCAAGTCAGGAGGACGCCGTTTTGGCAACGGTTCCTCCGGCTGCCCTTTTTGGGCGTGACTGAGACCTCCAAGAATCTGAGCGTCTCTGGTCTTTTTGAGTCTTTTTTGACGATGCGAATTGGGACCTGCCCGGTCCTCGAAAGGACCGATAACCAGACTGACCCTTCCTCTGTTGGGGTCTGTTTTGTCTGTGTTGCGGTAAGGATGAGTCCTTACCCTTGGAGTGTTTGATGATTTCATCCAAACGCTCTCCAAACAATCGGTCACGAGAAAAAGGCAAATTGGTTAAGCACTTCTTGGAATGAGAATCTGCTTTCCAATGTCTCAACCACAGGGCCCTACGCAAAACAACGGAGTTGGCTGACGCCACTGCCGTGCGGCTTGTAGCGTCAAGAACAGCATTAATCGCGTACGACGCGAATGCCGCCATTTGCGAGGTCAATGGTGCTACCTGCGGGGCAAATGCACGTGTGACGGAGTCAACTCGCGCAAGCCCGGCTGAGATAGCTTGGAGTGCCCATACGGCTGCAAAAGAAGGCGCTAATGACGCTCCAATCGCTTCATAGATGGATTTCAGCCAGAGCTCCATCTGCCTGTCAGTGGCATCTTTAAGTGCCGCTCCATCTTCAACTGCAACCAAGGATCTAGCTGCAAGCCTGGAAATTGGAGGATCCACTTTTGGACACTGGGTCCAACCCTTGACCACCTCAGGGGGAAAAGGATAGCGTGTATCTTTAAGCCGTTTAGGAAAACGCCTTTCAGGATAAGCGTGGGGTTTCTGGATTGCGTCTCTAAAGTCAGCGTGGTCCAGAAAAGTGCTTAAAGTACGCTTAGGGTATCTGAAATGGATTCTCTCGTGCTGCGAAGCTGACTCCTCCACAAGAGGAGCTGGTGGGGAAATATTTAACATCTTATTGATGTTAAATATAAGATCATTAACTATGGCGTCACCATCTGGTGTATCTAGATTGAGAGCGGTTCCAGGATCAGAATCCTGATCAGTTACGTCCGCCTCATCACCCATAGATTCATCTCGCTGGGATCCTGACCATTGAGATGAATGTGAAGGCCCGTCATAGCGAGCCCGCTTAGGCTGCCCGGGGCCATCGTCCGAGTCAGAGTCTTCACCCTGAGGTGTATATGCCCGTCCCGGAGCTTGGAGCTGAGGGGGACCAGGGGGCAATGATTGCACAGTGTCCGTGGCCTGAAGTACAGGCCTAGCTCGCAATGTGTCAAGAATTTGTGACATAGTGAGAGACATTCTGTCAGCAAAAGCTGCAAACTCAGTGCCTGTCACCTGGACAGCATTCACAGGTGGTAGACCCTGGGTCACGTCCAGCAGAGGCCCCGGCTGTGCAAGCGCCGCAGGGGCCGAGCACTGCACACAATGGGGGTCCGTGGAGCCTGCCGGTAGAAAAGTCCCACATGCGGTGCAGGAAGCATATAATGTCTGTGCTTTGGCACCCTTGCGTTTTGCGGACGACATGCTGCTGGCTCTCTGAATGTGAGAGAGTCTATAGCCAAAGGGCGACCAGCGCTATGTAATACCAAGTATTTGTAGCAACAAAATACTAAGAATACTACTGGCACAAGAGGGGGTGAGCCCTGAGGGCTGCTTACCGCCCGCTGAATAGCGGGTAAGAGGCGAAGAATTTCTTGTCTGGGTCTCCCCGGCTCCCCTCTGCAGCTCAGCGTGTCAGCAGGAATGGATGCCGGCGTCTGTGGAGAGGGGCGGTCCGTGGGAGTTCCCAAACAAAAGTGCGGGAAACAGTGTCCCCTCTGTGCCAATTGTGAGGGCTGGAGTATGTAAAAACGACTCCAGCCCTCAGCGCTGATGCACTGGCCAGCGTCCCGCCCCTCTCCTGACTGGCAGGTCTGGGGGCGGGAACGAACGGGAGCAGGCCGCAAAAGCCGGGGACTCGAGTTATCAGCGCGGCCGCCGTAAAAGCGCGGGCCGCGCTGAAGTCCCCGGCGCACCACAAGTGCCAGCCGCGCCGCAGTCCCAGCGGCCGGCATGACCGATTTCTAGATGTGGCCAGCGTCCCGCCCCTCTCCTGACTGGCAGGTCCGGGGGCGGGAACGAACGGAAGCAGGCCGCAAAAGCCGGGGACTCGAGTTATCAGCGCGGCCGCCGTAAAAGCGCGGGCCGCGCTGAAGTCCCCGGCGCACCACAAGTGCCAGCCGCGCCGCAGTCCCAGCGGCCGGCGCGACCGATTCCTGGAAGTGTGCCTGCTTCAGCTAAGCTGAATGAGGCCATGGCACAAGCGCCGTAGCGCTGATGTCCCCCGGCGCACTACAACACCCAGCATGCTGCGGTGTGAGCGCCTGCACGGGGACACAGAGTACCTTGAGGATGCAGGGCCATGTCCCTGATGTACTCCGCTCCATCCAGCATCTTGTCCAGGGGCTGTAGATGGAGCCCGGTCTCAGTGCCTGGAGACCAGTAAATCCCACTTCACCCAGAGCCCTGTAAAAAGGGATGGGGAAGGAATCAGCATGTGGGCTCCTGCCGCCGTACCCGCAATGGGTACCTCAACCTTACAAACACCTCCGACATACAGTGGGGTGAGAAGGGAGCATGCTGGGAGCCCTGTTTATGGGCCCTCTTTTCTTCCATCCGACATAGTCAGCAGCTGCTGCTGACTAAAAACAATGGAGCTATGCGTGCGTGTCTGACCTCCTTGCGCACAAAGCTAAAACTGAGGAATCTGTACTCCTACGGGAGGGTGTATAGCCAGAAGGGGAGGGGCCTTACACTTTTAAGTGTAGTTCTTTGTGCGGCCTCCAGAGGGCAGTAGCTATACACCCACTGTCTGGGTCTCCCAATTAGGAGCGAAAAAGAAATCAACATTCAATTCATGGACAACAGCTCTGGAGGACACTCCTGCAGTCAGCATGACAATTGCATGCTGCCTCCAAAACATGCAACATCTGTGGCATTGTGCTGTGTGATAAAACTGCACATATTAGTGGCCTTTCATTGTGGCCAGCCTAAGGCACACCTGTGCAATAATCATGCTCTCTCATCAGCGTCTTGATATGCCACACCTGTGAGGCTCATGGATTATCTCTACAAAGGAGAATCTTTGTAGAGGTTCCAACCTGAAGAATCACTTAAATAATTTTTTATATATTATATATATATATATATATATACACACATATATATATATATATATATATATATATATATATATATATATATATATATATATATATATATATATATATATATATATATATATATATATATATATATATATATATATATATATACACATATATATATATAAAAATCTAATTAAAAAACAGTAACAGTTATGTTTTTATTTACTATGTCTACATCACATAGAATTGTACAATTAATGGGATCAAGCAACACTACAGTTTATTTAGCAAGAAAGCAAGCCTCTACAGCTATGAAGAGAAGTAAATAATTAAAAAATAAAAAAAGAGAATTTTGTTACTTACCGTAAATTCTTTTTCTTATAGTTCCGTCTTGGGAGACCCAGACCATGGGTGTTTAGCTTCTGCCTCCGGAGGACACACAAAGTACTACACCTAAAAGTGTAGCTCCTCCCTCTGAGCTTATACACCCCCTGGTGAGCCAGTCACAGCCAGTTTAGTGCAAAAGCTGAAGGAGAATAGCCACCCACAAGTAGAACAGAGCAAGAACCGGAACAACCGGAGACTCTGACCACAACAACAGCCGGTGAAAAACACGCAGAACAAGTAAATTGCCAACAGGCAACAGGGAGGGAGCTGGGTCTCCCAAGACGGAACTATAAGAAAAAGAATTTACGGTAAGTAACAAAATTCTCTTTGTCTTTATCGTTCCTTTGGGAGACCCAGACCTTGGGACGTTCCAAAGCAGTCCCTGGGTGGGAATAAACAGAAAAACTAAGAAGTAGGCGGAGCCTAACTTCACAAATGGGCGACAGCCGCCTCAAGCATGCGTCTGCCCAAGCTCGCATCTGCCGAAGCAAGAGCATGCACTTGGTAGTGCTTCGAGAAGGTATGCAGGCTAGTCCAAGTGGCAGCCTGACAGACTTGTTGAGCCGTAGCCTGGTGCCTAAAAGCCCAAGAGGCACCGACAGCTCTGGTCGAGTGTGCCTTGATCCCCGGTGGGGGAGGCACCTGAGTACTCTGGTAGGCGTCCGAAATGGTCGACCTAATCCAACGGGCTAAGGTCGGCTTAGAAGCAGGAAGGCCTTTGCGCCGACCTGTGGTTAGCACAAAAAGAGAGGTGCACCGCCTAAGGGCAGCGGTGCGAGACACATAGATCCGGAGAGCACGCACCAGATCTAGAGTATGCAGCGCTTTTTCAAAGCGATGAACAGGGGCCAGACAGAAAGAAGGTAAGGTAATGTCCTGGTTAAGGTGGAAGGGAGAGACCACCTTAGGAAGAAAGTCCGGAGTCGGACGGAGAACCACCTTGTCTTGATGAGAAACTAAAAAAGGTGACGCCGAGGAGAGCGCAGCCAAATCAGAGACTCTCCTGAGAGAAGTTATGGCAAGCAGAAAGGCCACTTTCTGTGAAAGCCGATACAAAGAAACATCCCTAAGAGGCTCGAAGGGGGGCTTCTGCAAGACTGTGAGAACCAAGTTAAGGTCCCAGGGATCCAAGGGCCGCCGGTAAGGCGGAATGATGTGAGACGCGCCTTGCATGAAGGTGCGGACCTGAGACAGCCGAGCGAGACGCCGCTGGAACAAAACTGACAGAGCCTAAACTTGTCCCTTGAGAGAGTTGAGGTACAGTCCTAGCTGCAGACCGGACTGTAGAAAAGACAGAAGGGTCGGCAAGGAGAATGGCCAAGGAGGATGGCTGTTAGAGCGACACCAGGACAGGAAAATTTTCCAAGTCCTGTGATAGATCTTAGCGGAGGAAGACTTGCGGGCCCGAGTCATAGTGGAGATGACTTCATGGGGAATACCAGAAGCCGTCAAAATCCAGGACTCAAGAGCCACGCCGTCAATGTGAGGGCTGCAGAATTCGGGCGGAAAAACGGACCTTGCGAGAGTAGGTCTGGACGGTCCGGGAGATGCCACGGCATTTCTACGGACAGTTGGAGCAGATCCGGATACCAAGCTCGCCTGGGCCAGTCTGGTGCAATGAGGATGACTCGACGACCCTCCATTCTGATCTTGCGCAGGACTCTGGGTAAGAGAGCTAGAGGGGGAAACACGTAGGACAGACGAAACTGGGACCAGTCCTGAACCAGAGTGTCCGCGGCGAAGGCCTGAGGATCGTGGGAGCGAGCCACGTAAACAGGGACTTTGTTGTTGTGACGGGATGCCATGAGGTCCACGTCCGGAGTGCCCCATCTGCGGCAGATCGACTGAAATACTGCCGGATGCAGGGACCACTCGCCAGCGTCCACGCTTTGACGGCTGAGATAATCTGCCTCCCAGTTGTCCACGCCTGGGATGTGGACTGCGGATATGGTGGACCTGGAGTCCTCCGCCCATTGAAGAATGCGGTGAACCTCCATCATTGCCAGACGGCTGCGTGTCCCGCCTTGATGGTTGATGTAGGCAACCGCTGTCGCGTTGTCTGACTGGACTCGAATGTGCCTGCCCGCCAGAAGGTGGTGAAATGCTAGGAGAGCTAGAAGCACGGCTCTGGTTTCCAGCACATTGATTGAAAGGGCTGACTCGGACGGAGTCCAAGTGCCCTGTGCTCTGTGGTGGAGACATACCGCTCCCCAACCGGATAGACTGGCATCCGTGGTGAGAATCACCCAGGACGGGGCCAGGAAGGAGCGCCCTTGGGACAGGGAGAGGGGCCGAAGCCACCACTGAAGGGAGCTCTTGGTCCGTGGCGACAAAGCCACTAACCTTTGTAAGGAGGAAGGCCGCTTGTCCCAACAGCGGAGAATGTCCAGCTGCAGGGGGCGCAGATGGAACTGGGCAAAGGGGACGGCCTCTATGGACGCCACCATTTGACCCAGCACCTGCATCAGACGCCTGAGGGTAAAACGGCGGGGCCTCAGGAGAGAACGCACCGCCAACTGGAGGGACAGCTCTTTGGTTAAGGGCAACTTCACAAGTGCCGGCAACGTCTCGAACTGCATCCCTAGGTACGTGAGACTCTGGGTCGGAGTCAGAGTGGATTTGGGAAGATTGACAAGCCACCCGAATTGGGCTAGAGTGGCGAGAGTGAGCGAGACACTCCGCTGACAGTCTGCGCTGGATGGAGCCTTGACTAGAAGGTCGTCCAGGTAAGGGAGCACAGCCAACCCCTGGAGGTGCAGAACCGCAATCACTGCTGCCATGACCTTGGTGAATACCCGAGGGGCCGTGGCTAACCCGAAGGGGAGAGCCACGAATTGGAAATGATCTTCTCCTATTGCAAAGCGTAGCCAACGCTGGTGTGAAACTGCAATCGGCACATGTAGATAGGCATCTCTGATGTCGATGGACGCTAGGAAATCCCCCTGGGTCATTGAGGCAATGACTGATCGCAGAGACTCCATGCGAAAGCGCCGCACCCGAACATGCTTGTTGAGAAGCTTGAGATCCAGGATGGGTCGGAAGGTACCGTCCTTCTTGGGAACTAGGAAGAGGTTTGAGTAAAAACCTCTGAACCGTTCCCGGGCGGGAACTGGTACAATTACCCCGTTGGCCTGCAAGGCTGCCACGGCCTGTGAGAAAGCGGCGGCCTTGGAGTAGGGGGGAGTTGAGAGAAAAAATCTGTTTGGCGGACTGGAAGAGAATTCTACCCTGTAGCCGTGCGAGATGATATCTCTCACCCACTGATCAGAGACGTGTTGGAACCAAGCGTCGCCTAAGTGGGAGAGCCTGCCACCGACTAATGACGTTGCCGGAGTGGGCAGAGAGTCATGAGGAGGCTGCCTTAGTGGCAGAACCTCCTGCGGTCTTCTGTGGACGCGCTTTTGGGCGCCAGTTGGATTTCTGGTCCTTAGCTGAGTTAGCGGACGAGGCGGAGGGCTTAGAGGACGACCAGTTGGAGGAACGAAAGGAGCGAAACCTCGACTGAATCCTAGCCTGGGCAGGTTTCCGGGTCTTGGTTTGTGGCATGGAAGTGCTCTTCCCGCCAGTAGCCTCTTTAATAATTTCATCCATATGTTCACCGAACAGCCGGGAACCAGCAAAAGGAAGCCCGGCAAGGTACTTCTTTGAAGAGGCATCTGCCTTCCACTCTCGAAGCCACAAGACCCTGCGGATAACAAGGGAATTAGCCGAAGCCACCGCAGTGCGGTGGGAAGCCTCTAGCATGGCAGACATGGCATAAGAAGAAAAAGCTGAAGCTTGAGAAGTTAAGGCAACCATCTCGGGCATAGATTCTCTGGTGAGGGAATGCATCTCCTCCAGGGAAGCCGAGATGGCTTTGAGGGCCCACACTGCTGCAAAAGTTGGGGAAAACGAGGCCCCCGCCTCCTCATACACGGATTTGGCCAGAAGGTCAATCTGACGGTCAGTGGCATCCCTAAGGGAAGTGCCATCAGCCACCGACACAACGGTCCGGGCTGAGAGCCTAGACACCGGAGGGTCTACCTTTGGGGAGTGAGCCCACTCCTTGACCACCTCAGGTGGAAAGGGAAAACGGTCATCAGAACCACGCTTTGGGAAGCGTTTGTCAGGACAGGCCCTGGGTTTGGTCACAGCGGTCTGAAAACTGGAGTGGTTAAAGAACACACTCTTTACTCTCTTAGGCGAGGTAAACTGGTGCTTTTCTGCCAAAGAGAGTTGCTCCTCTGATACTGGCGGATTGAGATCCAGTACAGAATTAATGGAAGCAATCAAATCACTTATTTCTGAGTCACCCTCAGAAAGATCAATGGGGCACATGGAGTTAGCCTCCGAACCCCCTGTAAAGGCATCCTCCTCATCCTGCGAGTCAGCTCTTGACTCAGAGCCGTGGGATGAGGAGGGAGAGGAGACCCTGCGGCGCCTCTTAGGAGGACGGGGTCTGGGCCCTGATGATGAATCCTCTGTGAGCTCCAGTGGACGGGGGTCAGAGGATAGGGATCCTGAAGGACCCTTAGCAAGCGCATTAGAGGCACCCTGTGACGGGGGCTGATGCATATTCATCAAAGTCCTGGACAGAAGTCCCATGGACTCAGCAAATGACTGGGATATAGACCTAGAGAAGGATTCTACCCAGGCCGGGGGTTCAGCCACAGGAGCAGAAGCAGCCTGAGAGACCACTGGGGGTGAGACTCCAGGCTGTGGCACCGGCAAGTTAGAGCAGACCTCACAATGTGGGTAGGTGCTCGGTTCAGGCATCAGGAGGTTACATGCAGCGCATGCAGTGTAAAGCTTTGGGGCCTTGCTCCTCGTTTGAGACATGCTGCTGGAGTGGGGAAGACTGCTCCTACAAATAGAATGCACCCCAGGGAATATATTCAGAAGTCCACAACCGGAGACCGGCTGTGGCTTACCAGACCGCTGGAAGCGGTGTTGTGTGCCCTCCAGATCCTGAAGCCCGGAGCCCCAGGGTAGAGCACCTCAGCAGGTGATGCAGAGTGCAGGATGGCCCAGCGCCGAGTGAACCCTGTTCAAAAAAATGGCCGCCGGAGCGAAGAGAGGGGGCGGGACTTTGGGGGCGTCCCTGTAGAAGAGCGGGATCTGGAGGGCCATAGAGACCTGCAGAGAAGGAATCACTCACAAGCAGTGGGGAGTGTCCCTCCCCTGTGCAGGACGGCCGCCGGGAAGAGCCGTGCCTGTCCCTCTACATGAGTGACATGCGAGGGCAGGTAACAGAAACTAGGCCTCCGGCGAAGCCGGGGCCTAAATTTGAGCAGCGAGGCCGACGAGCAGGCACCATCGGCGCGGTTCTCAGGCGAAAACCAGAGAACCCGCTGGGAATGCCAAAACAAATACAGCAAACACTCTCCCCATACAATAAAGTACATGGACCCCAACATATGAACGTCTCAAGGTACTTAGCTGCTGAGACGCAGGGCCAGGTCCCTGGGGATGAGTGCTCCGGTCCAGCAGGATCCTCAAGGGGCTGTGGAACGGAGACCGGTCTCCTGCCCGGCATGGAGACCGCGCTGGCTCCCACTTCAATCCAGGCCCCAGGAGGGATGGTGAAGGAGTACGGCATATAAGGCTCCAGCCTTGGAATCAACCTTACAACACCACCGACACAGTGGGGTGAGAAGGGATATGCCGGGAGTCCAGACGTGGACCCGCACTTCTTCAATCTTCTTACAAAAAAAGAAATCATATGAGAATGCATGTGTGGATGTATGCCTCCTGAACACAAAGCGATAAACTGGCTGTGACTGGCTCACCAGGGGGTGTATAAGCTCAGAGGGAGGAGCTACACTTTTAGGTGTAGTACTTTGTGTGTCCTCCGGAGGCAGAAGCTAAACACCCAAGGTCTGGGTCTCCCAAAGGAATGATAAAGAAAAGGGGACTTGAGTGAATGGGAGGAAAACTCAAAAAAGCAAAAACAAAAAAAATAAATAAATTTAAAAAACAAAAAAAAAAGCCCAGTCGTTAAGGAGCCAACTTATTCTGTTACCTTTAAAAGTGCCTGACTGAAACGTCTCATGACATTAAGGTACATCTCGTGGGTCTTGGGATCTCTCATCTGGGTATCCTGGTCTTCACACTCAACAATAACATACCTGACATAAAAAAAGAAAAAAAGAGATCAGGTTACATCGACGACTCAAACCTGGTATCCAGAAGACAAGAATCAGTGCGGGGCACACACCAGTACAAGTAGTTGGCCAGGGTTGAGTTCTTGCAGGCTCTGGAGATGAGGAAGGTGCATAGATCTTGCTGGAAGGAAAAAAGAGAAGTCAATAAAAGGCTGCATAGCTGTAATGACATTGGGAAAAAAGAAACAAGAAGACAAAGGAATGGAAACTTTTTAAAAAGTTGGAAACTCACTCTTGAATGGGGTAGAGGAAAGACTCTAGACCTAATATAAGTAAAGATGTCCCAAATATATCAAATATAACTGCCAGCTCCGCTTTTGCCGGAAAGCCGTATCCAGCACAAATGTGCTTCAGTTATTATTATGTATTATTATTGCATCATTTATTCCATGGCGCTTTACAAGTGAAAGAGGGTATACGTACAACAATCACTAACAGTACAAAACAGACTGGTATAAGAGGAGACAGGACCCTGCCCGCGAGGGCTCACAGTCTACAGGGGATGGGTGATGGTACAATAGGTGAGGACAGAGCTGGTTGTGCAGTGGTCTTCTGGACCGAGGGCTATTGTAGGCTGTAGGCTTGTTGGAATAGATGGGTCTTCAGGTTCCTCTTGAAGCTTTCCACAGTAGGGGAGAGTCTGATATGCTGAGGTAGAGCATTCCAGAGTATAGGGGAGGCACGGGTGAAATTTTGTATGTGATTGTGGGAAGAGAAGATGAGAGAGGAGTAGAGCAGGAGATCTTGTGAGGATCTGAGGTTGCGTGCAGGTAGGTACCGGGAGACTAGGTCACAGATGTAAGGAGTAGACAGGTTGTGGATGGCTTTGTATGTCATGGTTAATGTTTTGAACTAGAGTCGTTGGGCGATGGGAAGCCAGTGAAGGGATTAGCAGAGTGGCAAGGCTGGGGAATAGCGAGGGGAGAGGTGGATTAAGCGGGCCGCAGAGTTTAGGATAGATTGGAGTGGTGCAAGAGTGTTGGAAGGGAGGCCAGAGAGCAGGAGGTTGCAGTAGTCGTGGCGGGAGATGATGAGGGCATGCACTAATGTTTTTGCTGATTCTTGGTTAAGGAAAGCACGGATCCGGGAGATATTATTGAGTTGTAGTCTGCATGAGGTGAAGAGGGCTTGGATGAGTGGCTTGAAGGATAGAGCAGAGTCGAGGGTTACTTCAAGGCAACGAGCTTGTGAGACTGGGGAGAGTGAGCAACCATCAAGTTTGATGGAAAGGCTTGTTGGAGGAGATAAGTGAGGAGGAGGAAAGACAATGAATTCTGTTTTGTCCATGTTAAGCTTTAGGAATCGCACAGAGAAGGATGAAATAGACAGACATTGTGGAATTTTGGTTAGGAGAGAGGTAATGTCAGGTCCAGAGAGGTAGATTTGTGTGTCATCGGCATAGAGATGATACTGAAAGCTGTGGGACTCTATGAGCTGTCCCAGGCCGAAGGTGTAGATGGAGAACAGCAGGGGTCCAAGAACTGACACCGACAGATAGGGGGCGAGATGAGGGAGTGGTGTGAGAGTGGAACTGCGGCAAGATGCGGTTGCGTGCGTCCATAGAATACCGCTGATGTGAGCGCGGCTTAAGACGTGTCTGCCTCTGAATGACTAAGTCGCCTGAGCGGGCGTGAACAACACCAGCTTATGACTGTGACAAGATGTTCAGAGCAAATATCAATGAGATGATCTGACATTTATGTTTGGCTAAATCGATAATTAGATATTTAGACAATGTTGTAATCAATTGTTTCCCTCCTATTTGGAAATTAAACAGGTTATCTGGGACTTTGTTTTATTTTTTCCCTTTGGAGATAGGAACCTGCTAACCATCTGCCTCGTCTGCCCTGTGATGATCGTTCCCACCTCCTGATTTCTTGGCCCTCACATCGACAGTAGCTTTCTCTCTTCCAGTATGCTCTGTGGAAAGGGCATCACAGCCTATTTGCGGGGAGCTGACTGTCAATCTGCAGTGACAACCTATTGTAAGAGCACAGTGAAAGAGAAGGAACTGCTCTGCCAAAGTGATGTCAGCGGAAGAATCTGTGGCCAGATAGGTCTGTGATTGCGATTATCCCATAACAGTTTAACGGAGGGCAGAGCAGGTAAGTTAGTTAGCAACAATGTGAAGGAAAGCCCCACAGCCAAAAGAAACCCAAAGTCCCTGATAACCACTTTAAGCTCATTCGCAAAATTTATAAACATTTTGTCTTTTGCAATGAAGGGAATTTTGTTACTTACCGTAAATTCCTTTCCTTCTAGCTCCAATTGGGAGACCCAGACGATTGGGTGTATAGCTACTGCCTCCGGAGGCCACACAAAGCATTACACTAAAAAGTGTAAGGCCCCTCCCCTTCTGGCTATACACCCCCCGTGGGATCACGGGCTGCTCAGTTTTAGTGCTAAAGCAAGAAGGAGGAAAGCCAATAACTGGTTTAAACAAATTCAATCCGAAGTAACATCGGAGAACTGAAACCGTTCAACATGAACAACATGTGTACCCGAAAAAAACAAAAATCCCGAAGGAAACAGGGCGGGTGCTGGGTCTCCCAATTGGAGCTAGAAGAAAAGGAATTTACGGTAAGTAACAAAATTCCCTTCTTCTTCGGCGCTCCATTGGGAGACCCAGACGATTGGGACGTCCAAAAGCAGTCCCTGGGTGGGTAAAATAATACCTCAAGTTAGAGCTGCAAAACAGCCCTCCCCTACGAGGAGGCAACTGCCGCCTGCAGGACTCTTCTACCTAGGCTGGCGTCCGCCGAAGCGTAGGTATGCACCTGATAATGTTTGGTGAAAGTGTGCAGGCTCGACCAGGGAGCCGCCTGGCACACCTGTTGAGCCGTAGCCTGGTGTCGTAATGCCCAGGACGCACCCACGGCTCTGGTAGAATGGGCCTTCAGCCCTGATGGAACCGGAAGCCCAGCAGAATGGTAGGCTTCAAAAATTGGTTCCTTGATCCATCGAGCCAGGGTGGATTTGGAAGCCTGCGACCCTTTGCGCTTACCAGCGACAAGGACAAAGAGTGCATCCGAGCGGCGCAGTGGCGCCGTGCGGGAGATGTAGATTCTGAGTGCTCTCACCAGATCTAACAAATGCAAATCCTTCTCATACCGATGAACTGGATGAGGACAAAAGGAAGGTAAGGAGATATCCTGATTGAGATGAAAAGAGGATACCACCTTAGGGAGAAATTCCTGAATCGGGCGCAGCACTACCTTGTCCTGGTGAAACACCAGGAAGGGAGCTTTGGATGACAGCGCTGCTAGCTCAGACACTCTCCGAAGAGACGTGACCGCTACCAGAAAGGCCACTTTCTGTGAGAGTCGAGAAAGTGACACCTCCTTCAGAGGCTCGAAGGGCGGCTTCTGGAGAGCAACCAGTACCCTGTTCAGATCCCATGGATCTAACGGCCGTTTGTACGGAGGGACGATGTGACAAACCCCCTGCAGGAACGTGCGTACCTGAGGAAGTCGTGCTAGACGCTTCTGAAAAAATACTGATAGCGCTGAGACTTGTCCTTTAAGGGAGCCGAGCGCTAAGCCTTTTTCCAAACCAGATTGCAGGAAGGAAAGAAAAGTAGGCAATGCAAATGGCCAGGGGGACACTCCCTGTGCAGAGCACCAGGATAAGAAAATCTTCCACGTTCTGTGATAGATCTTAGCAGACGTGGGCTTCCTAGCCTGTCTCATGGTGGCCACGACCCCTTGAGATAATCCTGAAGACGCTAGGATCCAGGACTCAATGGCCACACAGTCAGGTTCAGGGCCGCAGAATTCAGATGGAAAAACGGCCCTTGTGACAGTAAGTCTGGCCGGTCTGGTAGCGCCCACGGTTGGCCGACCGTGAGATGCCACAGATCCGGGTACCACGATCTCCTCGGCCAGTCTGGGGCGACGAGTAAGACGCGGCGGCAAATCGGACCTGATCTTGCGTAGCACTCTGGGCAAGAGTGCCAGAGGGGGAAACACATAGGGAAGCTGGAACTGCGACCAATCTTGCACCAAGGCGTCTGCCGCCAGAGCTCTTTGATCGCGAGACCTCGCCATGAAGGTCGGGACCTTGTTGTTGTGCCGAGACGCCATTAGGTCGACGTCCGGCACTCCCCAGCGGCGGCAGATTTCCTGAAACACGTCCGGGTGAAGGGACCATTCCCCTGCGTCCATGCCCTGGCGACTGAGGAAGTCTGCTTCCCAGTTTTCTACGCCGGGGATGTGAACTGCGGATATGGTGGAGGCCGTGGCTTCCACCCACATCAGAATCCGCCGGACTTCCTGGAAGGCTTGCCGACTGCGTGTCCCACCTTGGTGGTTGATGTATGCCACCGCTGTGGAGTTGTCCGACTGAATTCGGATCTGCTTCCCTTCCAGCCAGTGCTGGAAGGCTTGTAGGGCAAGATACACTGCCCTGATTTCCAGAACATTGATCTGAAGGGTGGACTCCTGCTGAGTCCACGTACCTTGAGCCCTGTGGTGGAGAAAAACTGCTCCCCACCCTGACAGGCTCGCGTCTGTCGTGACCACCGCCCAGGATGGGGGTAGGAAGGACCTTCCTTGTGATAATGAGGTGGGAAGAAGCCACCACTGAAGAGAGTCCTTGGCCGTCTGGGAAAGGGAGACTTTCCTGTCCAAGGACGTCGACTTCCTGTCCCATTGGCGGAGAATGTCCCATTGAAGTGGGCGCAGATGAAACTGCGCAAACGGAACTGCCTCCATTGCTGCCACCATCTTCCCTAGGAAGTGCATGAGGCGTCTTAAGGGGTGCGACTGGCCTTGAAGGAGAGACTGCACCCCTGTCTGTAGTGACCGCTGCTTGTCCAGCGGAAGCTTCACTACCGCTGAGAGAGTATGAAACTCCATGCCAAGATATGTTAGTGATTGGGTCGGAGACAGGTTTGACTTTGAAAAGTTGATGATCCACCCGAAGGTCTGGAGAGTCTCCAGCGCAACGTTCAGGCTGTGTTGGCATGCTCCTTGAGAGGGTGCCTTGACAAGTAGATCGTCCAAGTAAGGGATCACCGAGTGTCCCTGAGAGTGCAAGACTGCTACCACTGCTGCCATGACCTTGGTGAAAACCCGTGGGGCTGTCGCCAGACCAAATGGCAGGGCTACGAACTGAAGATGGTCGTCCCCTATCACGAAGCGTAGAAAACGCTGGTGCTCTGGAGCAATCGGCACGTGGAGATAAGCATCTTTGATGTCTATTGATGCTAGAAAATCTCCTTGAGACATCGAGGAAATGACGGAGAGGAGGGATTCCATCCGGAACCGCCTGATTTTCACGTGCTTGTTGAGCAGTTTTAGGTCCAGAACAGGACGGAAAGAGCCGTCCTTTTTTGGTACCACAAACAGATTGGTGTAAAAACCTTGACCTTGTTCCTGAGGAGGAACAGGGATCACCACTTCTTCTGCCCTTAGGGAGCACACCGCCTGCAGAAGAGCATCGGCTCGGTCGGGAGGTGGGGAAGTTCTGAAGAATCGAGGCGGAGGACGAGAACTGAACTCTATCCTGTACCCGTGAGACAAAACGTCTCTCACCCACCGGTCCTTGACCTGTGACAGCCAAATGTCGCCAAAGCGGGAGAGCCTGCCACCGACCGAGGATGCGGAGAGAGGAGGCTGAAAGTCATGAGGCAGCCGCCTTGGAAGCGGTTCCTCCGGCTGCTTTCTTTGGGCGTGAGTGAGCCCGCCAGGAATCTGAACTCCTCTGCTCTTTCTGAGTCCTTTTGGACGAGGAGAATTGGGCCCTGCCCGAGCCACGAAAGGACCGAAACCTCGACTGTCCCCTCCTCTGTTGGGGTTTGCTTGATCTGGGCTGGGGTAAGGAAGAGTCCTTACCCTTGGACTGTTTAATGATTTCAGCCAATTGCTCACCAAACAGTCTGTCTCCAGATAATGGCAAACTGGTTAAGCATTTTTTGGACGCAGAATCTGCTTTCCATTCTTTCAACCACAAGGCTCTGCGTAAAACGACAGAGTTGGCAGACGCCATAGATGTACGGCTCGTAGAGTCCAGGACAGCATTGATAGCGTAAGTCGCAAACGCAGACATTTGCGAGGTTAAGGACGCCACCTGCGGCACTGATGGACGTATGACAGAGTCCACCTGCGCCAGACCAGCTGAAATAGCTTGGAGTGCCCACACGGCTGCGAATGCTGGAGCAAACGACGCGCCAATAGCTTCATAGACAGATTTCAACCAAAGGTCCATCTGCCTGTCAGTGGCATCTTTAAGTGAAGCCCCATCTTCCACTGCAACTATGGATCTAGCCGCAAGCCTGGAGATTGGGGGGGTCCACCTTTGGACACTGGGTCCAGCGTTTGACCACGTCAGGGGGAAAAGGATAACGTGTATCCTTAAGACGCTTGGAAAAACGCTTATCTGGATAAGCATGATGTTTCTGGACTGCTTCTCTGAAGTCAGAGTGGTCTAGAAAAGTACTCAATTTACGCTTGGGATATCTGAAATGGAATTTCTCTTGCTGTGCAGCTGCCTCCTCCGCTGGAGGGGCTGGGGGAGAAATATCCAACAGTCTATTGATGGCCGCTATAAGGTCATTCACCATGGCGTCACCATCAGGAGTATCCAGATTGAGAGCGGTCTCAGGATTAGACTCCTGATCATCTACCTCTGTCTCATCATACAGAGAATCCTCTCGCTGAGACCCTGACCAGCGTGATGACGCCGAGGGTCTCTCCCAGCGAGCTCGCTTAGGCTGCCTGGGACTGTCGTCCGAGTCAGAGCCTTCAGCCTGTGATGCGTGGGACCCCCTTGGAGCACGGATTAGTTCCAACTGAGGGGGACCGGGGAACAGTGAATCAACAGTGCCCATGGTCTGAGCGACCGGCCTGGACTGCAAAGATTCTAGAATTTTTGTCATAGTCACAGACATTTTATCAGCAAAAACAGCAAACTCTGTCCCCGTCACCGGGGCAGGATTCACAGGCATCTCTGCCTGGGCCACTACTAGCATAGACTCCGGCTGACGAAGTGGCACAGGGACCGAACATTGCACACAATGGGGGTCAGAGGAACCTGCCGGTAGATCAGCCCCACATGCGGTACAAGCAGCATATAAAGCCTGTGCCTTGGCACCCTTGCTTTTTGCGGATGACATGCTGTCGTCTCCTCAGAGCAATATAGGGTATAAAGCCAAGAAGCGACCGTACAGTGCAATATATATAGGTACAGACAAAAATACACTAAACAACACTGAGGCACTAGTGGGGTCAGCACCTAGGTGCTGCTTACCGCCCGTTTAAGAGCGGGTGTGTGGTCGCCAGAATCCCCTGTCTGGATCTCCCAGGGCTATGTCCGTTCTCCAGCTCAGACTGCATGCAGGAATGGCTGCCGGCGTCCTGTGAAGAGGGGCGGGCCGTGGGCGTGCTTGAGGCAAAGAGCGGGAAACTGGCGTCCCACTGTGCCCAGTGAGAGGGCTGGAGTATGTAAATACGACTCCAGCCCTTCGGCGCTGATCATTATACAGCGTCTCGCCCCTTCCCTGACTGACAGGGTTGGGGGCGGGAACGAAACGGAACTAGGCCGCAAACGCCGGGGACTAGATTTATAAGCGCTGCCGTCGTAAAAGCACGGTCAG
Organism: Anomaloglossus baeobatrachus; assembly: GCF_048569485.1. Classification (NCBI taxonomy): domain Eukaryota; kingdom Metazoa; phylum Chordata; class Amphibia; order Anura; family Aromobatidae; genus Anomaloglossus; species Anomaloglossus baeobatrachus. Next base: position 910,636,713 of record NC_134353.1, read on the forward strand.
CGCGAAGTCCCCGGCGCACCACAAGTCACAGCCGCGCCGCAGCCTCTAGGGGCGGCCGGCGCGGTAGTTCCCCACAAATAAACTCACTGCAGCTAAGCTGCAGTGAGTATAGCCCAAGCGCGCAGCGCTACTGTCCCCGGCGCACTAGCACACCCAGCAACGCTGGAGTGTGTCTGTGCCTGTCTGCACGGGGACACAGAGTACCTGAATGTTGCAGGGCCTTGTCCCTGACGGTACCCAGCTCCGTATCCAGCAGGTTCTCCGGGTCTGTGGATGGAGCCCGGCCTCAGAGCCTGGAGGCCGGTAAGATCCCACTTCACCAGAGCCCTTCAGGGGGATGGGGAAGGAAAACAGCATGTGGGCTCCAGCCTCCGTACCCGCAATGGGTACCTCAACCTTAACAAACACCGCCGACAAAAGTGGGGTGAGAAGGGAGCATGCTGGGGGCCCTAGTATGGGCCCTCTTTTCTTCCATCCGACATAGTCAGCAGCTACTGCTGACTAAACAGTGGAGCTATGCGTGGATGTCTGACCTCCTTCGCACAAAGCTTGAAAACTGAGCAGCCCGTGATCCCACGGGGGGTGTATAGCCAGAAGGGGAGGGGCCTTACACTTTTTAGTGTAATGCTTTGTGTGGCCTCCGGAGGCAGTAGCTATACACCCAATCGTCTGGGTCTCCCAATGGAGCGCCGAAGAAAAATCAATTAAGCAAGATGAGATGATAATTCAGCTTTAAGACTTTTCAGGCCTTTGAATCAGCAATGTACTTGCATATATGCTGAAAAGAACACCTCTGCCTTCAATGAAGCCTGGCAGTGGCTCAGTGGTGTCTACAGTGACACATGCGGTGGTTTTGAGAGGTCTACAGTGAAACACGGTAGTGGCCCGGTGATGCCTACAGAGAAGAATGGCGGTGGGAGGGTGATGCCTACCATCAAACACATGGTGGCCCAGTGATGTCTACCGTGAAGTATGGCAGTTGCCCAGTGATGCCTACTGTGAAAAGCATGACGGTGGCCTGGTGATGCCTATCGTGAAGCACGCCGGTGGACCAGTGATGCCTACGGTGAACCTTCACGGGGATACCTACGATGAACAGTCAGCTGTGTGATAAAACTGCAGATTTTTAAGTGCCCTAATCCCCAGTCTCCTGGAACTCACTGCCTCAACACATCAGACTATCTACTACACTTGCAAACTTCAAACGGACTCTGAAAACTCATCTGTTCAGAAATGCCTACAATCTACAATGACGCCACCGCCCCACCACCGTGCGGAGCTGCCGCCCCACCACCGTGCGGAGCTGCCGCCCCACCACCGTGCGGAGCTGCCGCCCCACCACCGTGCGGAGCTGCCGCCCCACCACCGTGCGGAGCTGCCGCCCCACCACCGTGCGGAGCTGCCGCCCCACCACCGTGCGGAGCTGCCGCCCCACCACCGTGCGGAGCTGCCGCCCCACCTACACCCCACCTACTGTCTCCTCCCCAAAATCCTTTAGGATGTAAGCCCGCAAGGGCAGGGCCCTCTTCCCTCTGTACCAGTCTGTCTATTGTAACTTGTATATGTATTCTGTATGTAACCCCCTCATGTACAGCACCATGGAATCAATGGTGCTCTATAAATAAACAATAATAATAATAATAATAATAATGCACACATGTGGAATAATCATGATGTCTAATCAGCCTCTTGATATGCTACACCTGTGAGTGGATGGATTACCTCGGCAAAGGAGCAGTGCTCACTAAGGCCTGTTTCACACGTCAGTGATTCTGGTACGTTTGTGTTTTGTTTTTTTTATACGTACCAGAATCCCTGACTTCGCAGACACATTATAATCAATGGCTCTGCTCAAACATCAGTGATTTTTCACTGATCATGTCTCTGTGCGGCGTACACGCATGTCCGTGATTGCCACACGGAAACATGTTCGTTTTTTTCTGGCATCACTGATGTTCCACGGACCACTATGGTGTGATCCATGAAACACGTACCAGAAAAACACGGACTTTGAAAATAAAAAACATTTTTAACTCCTCTTCTCCAGCGATGCTCCGTGCAGCCGCTGCTCTCTGCAGCTTCCTGGCCGGCTCGTTATGGCATGTATAGTCATTTATGCAGCCAGAGCCGACCCGGAAGTGGCTGCAGAGAGCGGTGGCCGGATGCAGCAGAGCTGGAGAGTTAAACACCATGGACAGCAGGAACGGGACAGGCGAGTATACGTCCATATGAATCACAGATTGCACATGGACAACCCACGTGTGCTGTGATTCATGGCACACGGAGGGACATGTGAGTTTCTTACACGTCAGTGAAAAATGTCTGTTTTTTCACTGACGTGTGAAACAGGCCTAACATAGATTTAGACTTTTACATTTGTGAACAATATTAGACAGAAAAAGGCCTTTTCTGTACATAGAAAAAAATCTTAAGTCTTAAAGGGAACCAAACATCAGGATTTTCGTGTATAAGGTGCAGCCACTCTCCTAATATCCGGGCGGGTTATGCACGTGTATCCCCGCCCCCCCCCCCCCCCACCCCCCGCCGCCTGTTCCTCCCTCTCACTCTCCCTCCTAATGTCCGGGCGGGTTATGCACGTGTATCCCCGCCCCCCCCCCCCCCCCCCCCCGCCGCCTGTTCCTCCCTCTCACTCTCCCTCCTAATGTCCGGGCGGGTTATGCACGTGTATCCCCGCCCCCCCCCCTCGCCGCCTGTTCCTCCCTCTCCTAATGTCCGGGCGTGTTATGCACATGTATCTTAGCCATAACCCCCCCCCCCCAGCCGCCTGTTCATCCATCTCTCCCTCCCTCTCTCCTAAGGTCCGGGCGGGTTATGCACGTGTATCCCCGCCCCCCCCCGCCTGTTCCTCCCTCTCTCCCTCCCTCTCTCCTAATGTCCGGGCGGGGTATGCACGTGTATCCCCGCCCCTCCCCCGCTGCCTGTTCCTCCCTCTCTCCTAATGTCCGGGCGGGATATGCACGTGTTTCCCTGCTCCCCCCCGCCGCCTTTTCCTCCCTCTCTCTGGTTGTATTCAAATTTCTCTCTTCAGAAACATGGCGCCGGAGTTGGCACCTGCACATAGCATTTATCTCCGGTGCCATGTTTCTGAAGCCTGCAGTAGCTAGTATTACCTGCAGCTACGATATCGTGCTGCCCCAGGACACCGTGCCAGCACAGCAGCTGCCTAGGACACTGGGACGCCACAGGAAAAAGCCGACAGCAGCCTGCCAGCGACATCAGGGGGTCAGGTGAGGTAAGTTCACAATGGACTCACATGACCCCGTGACGGCAGTGCTGCGAGACCCGGTCACGGTGTCCTGGGGCGGCACGATATCGTAGCTGCAGGTAATACTAGCTACTGTGGGCTTCAGAAACATGGCGCCGGAGATAAGCGCTATGCGCAGGTGCCAGCCCCGGCACCATATTCCTGAAGAGAGAAATTTGAATACAACCAGAGAGAGGGAGGAACAGGCGGTTGGGGGGTGGGGTGGGGGGGATACACGTGCATAACCCGCCCGGACATTAGGAGAATGGTGCACACGTCAATCACAAAGTGCACAAATTTTCAAACTTTATAAAGTTGGATTTCACTGACTAAACACCCGAGCTTCCCCCTGATGGTATATACAGCCTGTGCCTGATAGTGCCAATACTGCACTGGCTGCACCTTATACAGTTAGGTCCAGAAATATTTGGACAGTGACACAATTTTCGCGAGTTGGGCTCTGCATGCCACCACATTGGATTTGAAATGAAACTTCTACAACAGAATTCAAGTGCAGATTGTAACGTTTAATTTGAAGGTTTGAACAAAAATATCTGATAGAAATTGTAGGAATTGTACACATTTCTTTACAAACACTCCACATTTTAGGAGGTCAAAAGTAATTGGACAAGGGACCCTAAGGGCTGCAATTAACTCTGAAGGCATCTCCCTCGTTAACCTGTATTCAATGAAGTAGTTAAAAGGTCTGGGGTTGATTACAGGTGTGTGGTTTTGCATTTGGAAGCTGTTGCTGTGACCAGACAACATGCGGTGTAAGGAACTCTCAATTGAGGTGAAGCAGAACATCCTGAGGCTGAAAAAAAAAGAAAAAATCCATCAGAGAGATAGCAGACATGCTTGGAGTAGCAAAATCAACAGTCGGGTACATTCTGAGAAAAAAGGAATTGACTGGTGAGCTTGGGAACTCAAAAAGGCCTGGGCGTCCACGGATGACAACAGTGGTGGATGATCGCCGCATACTTTCTTTGGTGAAGAAGAACCCGTTCACAACATCAACTGAAGTCCAGAACACTCTCAGTGAAGTAGGAGTATCTGTCTCTAAGTCAACAGTAAAGAGAAGACTCCATGAAAGTAAATACAAAGGGTTCACATATAGATGCAAACCATTCATCAATTCCAAAAATAGACAGGCCAGAGTTAAATTTGATGAAAAACACCTCATGAAGCCAGCTCAGTTCTGGAAAAGTATTCTATGGACAGATGAGACCAAGATCAACCTGTACCAGAATGATGGGAAGAAAAAAGTTTGGAGAAGAAAGGGAACGGCACATGATCCAAGGCACACCACATCCTCTGTAAAACATGGTGGAGGCAACTTGATGGCATGGGCATGCATGGCTTTCAATGGCACTGGGTCACTTGTGTTTATTGATGACATAACAGCAGACAAGAGTAGCCGAATGAATTCTGAAGTGTACAGGGATATACTTTCAGCCCAGATTCAGCCAAATGCCGCAAAGTTGATCGGACGGCGCTTCATAGTACAGAAGGACAATGACCCCAAACATACAGCCAAAGCTACCCAGGAGTTCATGAGTGCAAAAAAGTGGAACATTCTGCAATGGCCAAGTCAATCACCAGATCTTAACCCAATTGAGCATGCATTTCACTTGCTCAAATCCAGACTTAAGACGGAAAGACCCACAAACAAGCAAGACCTGAAGGCTGCAGCTGTAAAGGCCTGGCAAAGCATTAAGAAGGAGGAAACCCAGCGTTTGGTGATGTCCATGGGTTCCAGACTTAAGGCAGTGATTGCCTCCAAAGGATTCGCAACAAAATATTGAAAATAAAAATATTTTGTTTGCGTTTGGTTTATTTGTCCAATTACTTTTGACCTCCTAAAATGTGGAGTGTTTTGTAAAGAAATGTGACAATTCCTACAATTTCTATCAGATATTTTTGTTCAAACCTTCAAATTAAACGTTACAATCTGCACTTGAATTCTGTTGTAGAGGTTTCATTTCAAATCCAATGTGGTGGCATGCAGAGCCCACCTCGCGAAAATTGTGTCACTGTCCAAATATTTCTGAACCTAACTGTACACGAAAATCCTGATGTTTGGTTCCCTTTAAGTTTTTAGCTCATGAAAAATGGGAGCAAAAACAAAAGTGTTGCCTTGATATTTCTGTTCCATGTAGATAGATAGATTGATTGATATGGTAGATAGATGGTTACATAGATAGACAAATAAAAATGCAGATTACCTCTAGGTTTTCAGCTTCGCCACCATCTTTGGCCTTGGAGGACGACGCTGGAGATGATTGTTGATGAGAACTGACATAAAAAAAGACCAGATCATTTTAGACACATTTGTTCTGTATCTATAGATTAATTTCCTACAACTCAGATTTAATAAGGACTCTTATTAAGGCACAGAGGTCAGGTGTGCAGTGTCCTACATGATGCTTTATCAGTCTTCAGGTCTCTCTAAGGCCTTTTTCACACGTCAGTGATTCTGGTACGCATGTGCTAGTTTTTATACGTACCAGAATCACGGACATACACAGACCCATTAAAATCAAAGGGTCTGCGCACACATCAGTGATTTCTCACTGATCGTGTCCGTGATTGCTGTACGGAGACATGTCCGTTTTTTTGTGGCATCACTGATGTCACACGGACCACACTATGGTGTGATCCGTGAAACACGTACCAGAAAAACTCACCCTCTCCAGCGATGCTGTGTTTAGCAGCTGCTGTCTGCTTCTTCCTGCCCGGCCAATGACTGTCATGCATATTCATTTATGCAGGCACAGCCGACCCGGAAGTAGTCCGAAATGCGTAAAGTTTCCATGTAAAGATTCATACTCGGCCTTCACGATGTTTTTAATATTTCTAATAAAGACTTTGGAGATTTTATCTTAAAAGGAGAATCAGTGCCGGATCATTTTTCCTATTTCCTTCATCCACTAACCGGTTGGGACTCACCGACGGATCCTAGGCACCCGCAAGGTCCAGCAGTCCGGGCAACAGGTGAGCTGAAGAATTTTTCTTTCCTACAGCCGACCCGGAAGTAGCTGCAGAGGTGACACAGCGGCGGCCGGAAGCTGCATCGCAGGACTCTTCAGCACCACGGACAGCAGGAGCAGGGACAGGGGAGTTTATCTCCATGTGCAATCACAGATCACGGAGCCCGGATTGCACATGGACAACCCATGTGTGGCGTGAATCACAGCACACGGAGGGACGTATGCGTTTTTTACTCGTCAGTGAAAAACGTCTGTGTTTTTCCACTGATGTGTGAAACAGGCCTAAGGCTGTGTGCACACAGTGCATTTTTATCGTGATTTTTGATGTTTTGTTCGTGCAGTCTGTCACAAAACTGCATTCAAATCCTTATGTCAATGAGAAGCCTGGTGTAGTGCACATATTGAGTTTATTTCCCTTGCAGATTTAGTGCAGATAAACTGCAGCATTTTTCCTGTTTTTGTCACCATGGTAAGCATTGAAAATCGCATGCAAAAACATGCATCAAAAATGCGGCAAAACCGAGCGTTTTTGAGCTGCATTCTTCCTGCAAAAAGATGCAAAAATGGTGCAAAAAATTCTGCAACAAAAAACTCGACGTGCGCAAATACACTTATACTGTGTAAACTAAGAACTATGTGAGCATGTACAGGTGTGCTATAATGCGTTACCTGTGGATGTCCTCGGGGGTGACTCCAGACGTCAGCATGCTCTCCAGCATGGGGCCCTGACTGTCTTTCTTGGTTGGTTCCAGTCCGTTCTTTATATCGGCAAAGTTTTCATACTTCAGAGCTTGGACGAGCTGTAATAAGTACATCAGCAAATCCTGGGGGGGGAAACACTCTATAATTAAAAACTAATAGTTTCTTTCCAGAGATCTGAACATTACCCATTTAGGATTTGTGTTTCCTGGGGGATAAAAAAACCAAAAACAAAACCTTTTACAATTGTTGCAAAGTTGGAATCACATTTCATATGCTTCAGATAGAGTCACTCGTCTCTAGTTACTGCTGCTCTACCGTCTCCTCCCTCTCAAACAGAACTTGGTTTCCCTGGTAATTTCTTATTCCAGTACAGACTCTGGGTTCTCTGCTCTCTGTACAGATGGTGTAATCTCTCCTCTTCCTGCGCAGACTGTGGGTTCTCTGCTCTCTACAGACAGTGTAATCTCTCCTCTTCCTGCGCAGACTCTGGGTTCTCTGCTCTCTACAGACAGTGTAATCTCTCCTCTTCCTGCGCAGACTGTGGGTTCTCTGCTCTCTACAGACAGTGTAATCTCTCCTCTTCCTGCGCAGACTCTGGGTTCTCTGCTCTCTACAGACAGTGTAATCTCTCCTCTTCCTGCGCAGACTGTGGGTTCTCTGCTCTCTACAGACGGTGTAATCTCTCCTCTTCCTGCGCAGACTCTGGGTTCTCTGCTCTCTACAGACGGTGTAATCTCTCCTCTTCCTGCGCAGACTCTGGGTTCTCTGCTCTCTACAGACGGTGTAATCTCTCCTCCTCCTGCACAGACTCTGGGTTCTCTGCTCTCCTTACAGACGGTGTAACCTCTCCTCCTCCTGCGCAGACTCTGGGTTCTCTGCTCTCCCTCTACAGACGGTGTAATCTCTCCTCCTCCTGCACAGACTCTGGGTTCTCTGCTCTCCCTCTACAGATGGTGTAATCTCTCCTCCTCCTGCGCAGACTCTGGGTTCTCTACTCTCTACAGACGGTGTAATCTCTCCTCTTCCTGCGCAGACTCTGGGTTCTCTGCTCTCTACAGACGGTGTAATCTCTCCTCCTCCTGCACAGACTCTGGGTTCTCTGCTCTCCCTCTACAGACGGTGTAATCTCTCCTCCTCCTGCGCAGACTCTGGGTTCTCTGCTCTCCCTCTACAGACGGTGTAATCTCTCCTCCTCCTGCGCAGACTCTGGGTTCTCTGCTCTCCCTCTACAGACGGTGTAATCTCTCCTCCTCCTGCGCAGACTCTGGGTTCTCTGCTCTCCCTCTACAGATGGTGTAATCTCTCCTCCTCCTGCGCAGACTCCGGGTTCTCTGCCCTCTACAGACGGTGTAATCTCTCCTCCTCCTGCGCAGACTCTGGGCTCTCTGCTCTTCTTACAGACCGTGTAATCTCTCCTCCTGTGCAGACTCCGGGTTCTCTGCCCTCTACAGACAGTGCAATCTCTCCTCCTCCTGCGCAGACTCTGGGCTCTCTGCTCTTCTTACAGACCGTGTAATCCCTCCTCCTGTGCAGACTCCGGGTTCTCTGCTCTCCCTCTACAGACGGTGTAATCTCTCCTCCTCCTGCGCAGACTCCGGGTTCTCTGCCCTCTACAGACGGTGTAATCTCTCCTCCTCCTGCGCAGACTCTGGGCTCTCTGCTCTTCTTACAGACCGTGTAATCTCTCCTCCTGTGCAGACTCCGGGTTCTCTGCCCTCTACAGACAGTGCAATCTCTCCTCCTCCTGCGCAGACTCTGGGCTCTCTGCTCTTCTTACAGACCGTGTAATCCCTCCTCCTGTGCAGACTCCGGGTTCTCTGCTCTCCCTCTACAGACTGTGTAATCTCTCCTCCTCCTGCGCAGACTCTGGGTTCTCTGCTCTTCTTACAGACCGTGTAATCTCTCCTCCTGTGCAGACTCTGGGTTCCGTCCTCTCTCTACAGATGGTGTAATCTCTCCTCCTGTGCAGACTCTGGGTTCTCTGCTCTCTACAGACGGTGTAATCTTCCCTCCTCCTGCGCAGACTCTGGGTTCTCTGCTCTCTACAGACGGTGTAATCTCTCCTCCATCTGCACAGACTCTGGGTTCTCTAATCTCTCCAATGTAATCTCTCCTCCTGTGTAAGCTCTGGGTTCTCTTCTAAGTGATCTCTCCTCTTTTCCCCTGCAGACACTTCTCTAGATAAAAATCTCATGTGATCTACCCCTTGCATACTTTAAGTGTTCTCTCCAATACAGCTTGTGTTGATCTGCTCTGTACAACCTTTGTCCCCTCATTACTGGTATCCCTAACCCTGTCAATGAGAAAAGGGAGTGATAGTGTGAAAAGCGTCAGTCCTGATCTGACAACTGCCAGAAGCAAAGTGATGTTTGATCAATCAGAAACAGCCGCAGCACAGCCAGCCATTTGAAGGATCTACACAGACTCTACAGCAGCAAAGAAGTAACATTTTTCTAATGAAGTTGCTTAATTTTTCATTTAGGGAGCATGTGAACAGTTTCAAAATATGCACAAGTGACAACAATCTTTAAGGAAACCAATCACCAGGATTTTTGTATACAACCTAAAGCCAGTGCTATACTGGCACTATTAGGCCTAAGCCAGACGGCGAGAAAATCGGTGCGAGTGGAGTGCGTTAAAACATCGCATTCCACTCGGACCAATATTAGCCTGTGTGTCAGCGCACATGAGCAATTATTTTCCCAGCCCTAATCGGACGCAGAAAACAATCACAGCATGCTGCAATTGTAATGCGAGACTCTTTTCTCTCGCACCCATTCAAGTGAATGGGGCGAGAGAAAAATCGCACTGCACTCGCGGTACACCGGTGTACCGCAAGTGCAAAGCGAGAATCGCAATAGCCGGCTACGGAGGAGAGAGGGAGATAAATCCTTCCCTCCCCTCCGCAGCGCTGGCCCGTCCCTCCTGAGAGCTGGGCCGCCCCCCGCAGCTGAGGTCCGCTCGCACAGTCGGACCGCAGACACAGGGATACTAGCATGACACTCGGCTCCTGCTGTGCTGCCAGCGTGAGCAGAGTGCCATGCGAGCATCACAGTAATCCACGTGTGGCCACAGCCTCAAGCTGATTCTCTACTTACCTGTAGTGGTCAGCTCGGATGTTTAGGTTTTGAAATCCATGAAAGCTCATAAAATCAGCAGCTTCTTGAGAGACAGCAGCTGAGGATCAGATAATATCTGGAGAGAGGTGTTAAGACTTATCTCCTCCCCCTGTTAGAATTAGCATAAGTATTATACAAACAATTCCCTTTTTCTCTTGCAGGACCTGTGTGAGGTCATGCCCATGTGACCAGAAGGGGAGGGGCCTCAGCCATCAAAACTGATACCAGGAAGCAACATTTTTCTGTTGGCTGAGGCCCCGCCCCTTCTGGTCACATGGGTATGACCTCACACAGGTCCTGCAAGAGAAAAAGGGAATAGTTTCTATAATACTTATGCTAATTCTAACAACGATTCCCTTTTTCTCTTGCAGGACCTGTGTGAGGTCATACCCATGTGACCAGAAGGGGAGGGGCCTCAGCCATCAAAATTGATACCAGGAAGCAACATTTTTCTGTTAGCTGAGGCCCCGCCCCTTCTGGTCACATGGGTATGACCTCACACAGGTCTTGCAAGAGAAGAAGGGAATTTTGTTTACTTACCGTAAATTCCTTTTCTTCTAGCTCCAATTGGGAGACCCAGACAATTGGGTGTATAGCTACTGCCTCCGGAGGCCACACAAAGTATTACACTTAAAAGTGTAAGGCCCCTCCCCTTCTGGCTATACACCCTCCCGTGGGATCACGGGCTCCTCAGTTTTAGTGCAAAAGCAAGAAGGAGGAAAGCCAATAACAGGTTTAAAGACAAATTCAATCCGAAGAAACATCGGAGAACTGAAACCATTCAACATGAACAACATGTGTACTCGAAAAAACCAAAAATCCCTAAGAAAACAGGGCGGGTGCTGGGTCTCCCAATTGGAGCTAGAAGAAAAGGAATTTACGGTAAGTAAACAAAATTCCCTTCTTCTTTGTCGCTCCTAATTGGGAGACCCAGACAATTGGGACGTCCAAAAGCAGTCCCTGGGTGGGTAAAAGAATACCTCGTGATAGGGCCGTCAAACAGCCCTGTCCTACAGGTGGGCAACCGCCGCCTGAAGGACTTGTCTACCTAGGCTGGCGTCCGCCGAAGCGTAGGTATGCACCTGATAATGCTTGGTAAAGGTGTGCAGACTCGACCAGGTAGCCGCCTGGCACACCTGCTGAGCCGTAGCCTAGTGCCGTAATGCCCAGGACGCACCCACGGCTCTGGTAGAATGGGCCTTCAGCCCTGAAGGAACCGGAAGCCCCGCAGAACGGTAGGTTTCAAGAATTGGTTCCTTGATCCACCGAGCCAGGGTGGATTTGGAAGCTTGCGACCCTTTACGCTGACCAGCGACAAGGACAAAGAGTGCATCCGAGCGGCGTAAGGGCGCCGTGCGGGAAATGTAGATCCTGAGTGCTCTGACCAGATCCAACAAATGCAAACCTTTCTCAAATTGATGAACTGGATGAGGACACAAGGAAGGTAATGTGACCTCCTGATTGAGATGAAAGGGGGATACCACCTTAGGGAGAAACTCAGGAACCGGACGTAGAACCACCTTGTCCTGGTGAAACACCAGGAAGGGAGATTTGCATGAGAGCGCCGCTAGCTCGGACACTCTCCGAAGAGACGTGACCGCTACTAGAAAAGCCACTTTCTGTGAAAGACGAGAAAGGGAAACATCCTTCATAGGCTCGAAAGGCGGCTTCTGGAGAGCAATTAGAACCTTGTTCAGATCCCAGGGCTCTAACGGCCGCTTGTAAGGAGGGACGATATGACCAACTCCTTGCAGGAACGTGCGCACCTGAGTAAGTCGTGCTAGGCGTTTCTGAAAAAATACAGATAGCGCTGAGACTTGTCCTTTAAGGGAGCTGAGCGACAAACCTTTTTCCAACCCGGATTGCAGGAAGGAAAGAAAAGTAGGCAATGCAAAAGGCCAGGGAGGAACTCCCTGAGCCGCGCACCAAGATAAGAATATCTTCCACGTCCTGTGGTAGATCTTGGCGGAGGATGGTTTTCTAGCTTGTCTCATGGTGGTAATAACCTCTCGAGATAATCCTGAAGACGCTAGGATCCAGGACTCACAGTCAGGTTCAGGGCCGCAGAATTCAGGTGGAAAAACGGCCCTTGAGATAGCAAGTCTGGTCGTTCTGGTAGTGCCCATGGTTGGCCTACCGTGAGGTGCCACAGATCTGGGTACCACGATCTCCTCGGCCAGTCTGGAGCGACGAGGATGGCGCGACGGCAGTCGGCCCTGATCTTGCGCAGCACTCTGGGTAACAATGCCAGAGGTGGGAACACATAAGGTAGCCGGAATTGCGACCAATCTTGAACTAAGGCGTCTGCCGCCAGAGCTCGGTGATCGTGAGACCGTGCCATGAAAGCCGGGACCTTGTTGTTGTACCGTGACGCCATCAGGTCGACGTCCGGCATCCCCCAGCGGCGACAGATCTCCTGGAACACGTCCGGATGAAGGGACCATTCCCCTGCGTCCATACCCTGGCGACTGAGAAAGTCTGCTTCCCAGTTTTCCACGCCTGGGATGTGAACTGCGGATATGGTGGAAGCCGTGTCTTCCACCCACGTTAGAATCCGTCGGACTTCCTGGAAGGCTTGCCGACTGCGTGTGCCACCTTGGTGGTTGATGTATGCTACCGCTGTGGAGTTGTCCAACTGAATTCGGATCTGCTTGCCTTCCAGCCACTGCTGGAAGGCTTGTAGGGCAAGATACACTGCTCTGATTTCTAGAACATTGATCTGAAGGGTGGACTCTTGCTGAGTCCACGTACCCTGAGCCCTGTGGTGGAGAAAAACCGCTCCCCACCCTGACAGGCTCGCGTCCGTCGTGACCACCGCCCAGGATGAGGGTAGGAAGGACTTTCCCTTTGACAATGAGGTGGGAAGAAGCCACCACTGAAGAGATTCCTTGGCCGCCTGAGAAAGGGAGACGTTCCTGTCGAGGGACGTCTACTTCCCGTCCCATTGGCGGAGAACGTCCCATTGTAATGGACGCAGATGAAACTGAAAGGGACTGCCTCCATTGCTGCTACCATCTTCCCTAGGAAGTGCATGAGGCGTCTCAAGGGGTGTGACTGGCCTTGAAGGAGAGATTGCACCCCTGTCTGTAGTGAACGCTGTTTGTCCAGCGGAAGCTTCACTATCGCTGAGAGAGTATGAAACTCCATGCCAAGATATGTTAGCGACTGGGTCGGAGTTAGATTTGACTTTGAAAAGTTGATGATCCACCCGAAACTCTGGAGAGTCTCCAGCGCAACGTTCAGGCTGTGTTGGCATGCTTCTTGAGAGGGTGCCTTGACAAGTAGATCGTCCAAATACGGGATCACAGAGTGACCTTGAGAGTGCAGGACTGCTACTACTGCTGCCATGACCTTGGTGAAGACACGTGGGGCTGTCGCCAGCCCGAAAGGCAGAGCTACGAACTGAAGGTGTTCGTCTCCTATAACAAAGCGTAGAAAACGCTGGTGCTCTGGAGCAATCGGCACGTGGAGATAAGCATCCTTGATGTCTATAGATGCTAGGAAATCTCCCTGGGACATTGAGGCGATGACGGAGCGAAGGGATTCCATTCGGAACCGCCTGGTTTTTACGTGCTTGTTGAGCAGTTTTAGATCCAGAACGGGACGGAATGACCCGTCCTTTTTTGGCACCACAAACAAGTTGGAGTAAAAACTGTGACCTTGTTCCAGAAGAGGAACGGGGGTCACCACTCCTTCCGCTTTTAGAGTGGACACCGCTAGCCGCAGAGCATCGGCTCGGTCGGGAGGTGGAGAAGTTCTGAAGAAGCGAGTTGGAGGACGAGAGCTGAACTCTATCCTGTACCCGTGAGACAGAATGTCTCTCACCCAACGGTCTGTGACCTGTGGCAGCCAAATGTCGCCAAAGCGGGAGAGCCTGCCACCGACCGAGGATGCGGAGAGAGGAGGCCGAAAGTCATGAGGAAGCCGCCTTGGTAGCGGGTCTTCCGGCTGTCTTTTTTGGGCGTGACTGAGTTCGCCAAGAATCTGAGCTCCTCTGATCCTTTTGAGTCCTTTTGGACGAGGAGAATTGGGACCTGCCTGAGCCTCGAAAGGACCGAAACCCTGACTGTCCTCTCCTCTGTTGGGGTTTATTTTGTCTGGGCTGAGGTAAAGATGAATCTTTACCCTTGGAGTGTTTAATGATTTCATCTAAGCGCTCCCCAAACAGTCGGTCACGAGAAAAAGGCAAACTGGTTAAACACTTTTTGGAAGCAGAATCTGCCTTCCATTCTCTTATCCACAAGGCTCTGCGTAAAACTACGGAATTGGCGGACGCCACTGCCGTACGGCTCGTAGAGTCTAGGACAGCATTAATCGCGTAAGACGCAAATGCAGACATTTGAGAGGTTAAGGGTGCCACCTGCGGAGCAGATGTACGTGTGACCGTGTCAATCTGTGTAAGACCAGCTGAAATAGCTTGGAGTGCCCATACGGCTGCGAATGCTGGAGCAAACGACGCGCCGATAGCTTCATAGATGGATTTCAACCAGAGCTCCATCTGCCTGTCAGTGGCATCTTTAAGTGCCGCCCCATCTTCCACTGCAACTAAGGATCTAGCTGCAAGCCTGGAGATTGGAGGATCTACCTTGGGACACTGGGTCCAGCCCTTGACCACGTCAGGGGGAAAAGGATAACGCTTGGAAAAACGCTTATCCGGATAAGCGTGGTGTTTCTGGATTGCCTCTCTAAAGTCAGAGTGGTCCAGAAATACACTTAATTTACGCTTGGGATACCTGAAATGGAATTTCTCCTGCTGTGAAGCTGTCTCCTCCACAGGAGGAGCAGGGGGAGAAATGTCCAACATTTTATTGATGGACGCTATAAGATCATTCACTATAGCGTCACCATCTGGTGTATCCAAATTGAGAGCGGTCTCAGGATCAGAATCCTGATCAGCTATCTCCGCCTCATCATACAGAGAGTCTTGCTGGGACCCTGACCAGTGTGATGAAGTCGAGGGCCGCTCATAGCGAGCTCGTTTAGGCTGTCTGGGACTGTCGTCCGTGTCAGAGCCATCACCCTGGGATGCAAGAGACATCCCCGGATCCCGGAGCTGTTCCGACTGAGGGGGACCAGGGAGCAATGAGTTAACAGTGTCCATGGCCTGAGGTACTGGTCTAGACTGCAATGTTTCAAGAATTTTAGTCATAGTCACAGACAATCTGTCAGCAAAGACTGCAAACTCCGTCCCTGTCACCTGGACAGTATTTACAGGAGGTTCTGCCTGGGTCACCTCCAGCAGAGGCCCCGGCCGAGCAAGTGCCACAGGGGCCGAGCACTGCACACAGTGGGGGTCAGTGGAACCTGCCGGTAGAACAGCCCCACAAGCGGTACAAGCAGCATAGAAAGCCTGTGCCTTAGCACCTTTGCTTTTTGCGGTCGACATGCTGTTGTGTCCTCTGAGAATCTAGGAGGGTATATAGCAGAGGATCCCCAGCGACCGTACAGTGCAATGTAAAGCTGCAAGCATAAAATACAATATACACTTCGGCACCAGTGGGGGTCAGCCCTTGAGGGCAGCTTACCGCCCGCTGAAAAGCGGGTGTGTGGGCACCAAAATCCCGTGTCTGGGTCTCCCAGTCTCCTCTCTCCAGCTCAGACTGCACACAGGAGTGGCTGCCGGCGTCCTGTGAAGAGAGGTGGATCGTGGGCGTGCCTCAAACAAAGTGCGGGAAACTGGCGTCCCACTGTGCCCAGTGTGAGGGCTGGAGTATGCAAAGCAGACTCCAGCCCTCTGCGCTGACGTTCTATACAGCATCCCGCCCTTCCCCTGACTGGCAGGCCTGGGGGCGGAAACGAAACGAAACTAGGCCGCAGAAAGCCGGGGACTCGAGTAATAAGCGCGGCCGTGATATATGCACGGCCAGCGCGGAAGTCCCCGGCGCACCACAAGTCCCAGCCGCGTCGCAGCGAAAAAACTGACAACAGCGGCCGCGCGGCAGTTTCAAATACATGTCCCCTCTCAGCAAAGCTGTAGATAGGAATGGCACCAGCGCGCAGCGCTGTTGTCCCCGGTGCACTAACACACCCAGCAATGCTGCAGTGTGCGCGCGGTCTGTACGGGGACACAGAGTACCTTGGCGTAGCAGGGCCCTGTCCCTGACGATACTCCGCTCCATATCCAGCAGATTCCCCAGGGGCTGTGGACGGAGCACGGTCTCTGTGCCTGGAGACCGGTAAATCCCACTTCACCCAGAGCCCTAAGGGGGATGGGGAAGGATGCAGCATGTGGGCTCCAGCCTCTGTACCCGCAATGGGTACCTCAACCTTAACAAACACCGCCGACAAAAGTGGGGTGAGAAGGGAGCATGCTGGGGGCCCTATATGGGCCCTCTTTTCTTCCATCCGACATAGTCAGCAGCTGCTGCTGACTAAACAGTGGAGCTATGCGTGTATGTGTGCCTCCTTCGCACAAAGCATGAAAACTGAGGAGCCCGTGATCCCACGGGAGGGTGTATAGCCAGAAGGGGAGGGGCCTTACACTTTTAAGTGTAATACTTTGTGTGGCCTCCGGAGGCAGTAGCTATACACCCAATTGTCTGGGTCTCCCAATTAGGAGCGACAAAGAAAAAGGGAATAGTTTGTATAATACTTATGCTAATTCTAACAGGGGGAGGAAATAACACTGAATACCCCCCAGATATTATCTGATCCTCAGCTGCTGTCACTCAAGAAGCTGATGATTTTATAAACTTTACTTTGAGTTTCAAAGCCTAAACATCCGAGCTGACCACTTCAGGTATGTATAGAATCAGCCTGATAGTGCCAGTATAGCACTGGCTTTAGGTTTTTTACAAAAATCCTTGTGATTGGTGCGCTTTAAAGGGAATTAAGCCACAAACCCCCCCCCAAAAAAAAATATCAATTATCTTTACTGGAACATCAATCAGGAGAACAGGAGTTTTGAGGCCTCGTTCAGGAGAGCGGTAGTCACACATGCCCGCTGTGCCTTCTTTAAAGCCTATGGTCATGGTGGAGATTGCTAAGGACAGTACTGGTTTCTCCGTCAGACCTATGGACCCTGATGAAAGTGTATGTGGGGGGAAGATGATGATCAGACATTACATTCCTGAAGGTAGAGTTCCCCTTTAACGCTGCCTTTTGCACAATCATAGCCGGGGTGCACTTTTACTAAAGTCCATGCATAATAACTTTCTAATGAAGTAATTAGCAGCAGCCACTTTACTGTGTAAATGTGAAGGCGGCCACATCCTTTATTAGGTTATAAACACCCACCAACCAACATGACTAATGTCTCGGCGGAGGGTTTGAGAAACGGGCCCTTGAATAGAAGCAAGGGGAGAGACGTTACATTCCTCCATGGCATCTGTTCTGTCATCGAGCCGTGAGTCGTCCTTGAAGAGGGACAGGAATTCTTATGTTCAATATATGCGGGGAGAATCCATAAAAGAGGATGCTAATGGTGTGCGATGCATTCCACTGAAAACACGGCATAAATCAATATATGCAGATCGCACGGAGCGCATACAAAACAAGCCGACAAAAGTTCAAAGGGAAAAGTCTCTTTGTAGTACGAAGTCTTATGTGTCAGTAGCCTGCCGGCTAAAGGGGAGTCTCACATCACCCCCTACTTCTCAAATGGGGCACACAAGTACTTAAAGCGCACCAATCAGCAGGAATTTTCTATATAACTTAAAGCCAGTGCTATACTGGCACTATCAGGCTGATTCTATACATACCTTTAGTTGTCAGCTCGGATGTATAGGTTTTGAAACACAAGAAAAGTAAAATTTGTAAAAGGAGCAGCTTTTTGATTGGCAGCAGCTGCAGATTGCCTGATAGCTGGGGTGGGGTTTGATAGTGATTCCCACCCCCCTGCCTGTCTGTCCTCCCCGTTATTTATACTAATTATATTATAGAATTGTTTCACTAAGTGGCTAAAAGGACCTATGCTGAGGTCATACCAATGTGACTAGAAGAGGCGGGGCCTCAGCCAACATAGCTGATATCAGGAAGCAACATTATATTTCTGTTGGCAGAGGCCCTGCCCCTTCTGGTCACATGGGAATGACATCACCAAAGGTCCTTCTAGCCACTTAGTAAATCGATTATATAATAGAATTAGCATACATAACAGAGGGGGAGGAACAACAGGCAGGAGAGCGGGAATCACAATCAAAACTCACCCCAGCTATCAGCTGCTGCCAATCAAAATCTGCTCATTTTACTTTACTTGCTTGTGTTTCAAAACTTATACATCCGAGCTGACAAATAGAGGGATGAATAGACTCAGCCTGATAGTGCCAGTATAGAACTGGCTTTAGGTTATATAGGATAATCCTGGTGATTGGTGCGCTTTAAAAATATCCTTTTAGGAAATCCTGAGTTAGAGCATTACCTAGCCAGCTCATTCATTACAGTGGAAACCGTGTAATGCTTTGTGCCTCCTGTGGGGGCACTGTAGTAAAATTAAACACTTACTGCCCGGTTTCCCCAAAAGTTACAAGAGGCGGCTCCAGAAAAAGTGACAAAAATACCTTATAACAAAAAAGGCCCAAAAAGGCGAACTCACAAAACAAAATAAAGTACTGTAACTTTACTAATATGCCAGATCTAAAGTGGATTTAAGGTCCTAGTAGTAATTATACAGGACTTGTCACTTCTCAAATATGTATTGTTTCTACCTGGCGTAAAAGTCGCTGTTCTCCTGAATCCGGTAATGTTTTCCTTTTTTTTCCTGCGCCTTTCGGTCCCTGAGATTTGGCCCCTTCTTACCTGTATACAAATCTAGGATTTTTGTAAATGGGCATGATCCTCAAAAAGTCAAACAGAGAAGAGTTGATGGCCACGCCCACTTGGATAAATAGACTAGATTTTTTATACAAGGAAGAAAGTCATAACTCAGGAATGGAGGGAAGCAGTAACAAAATAAAAACTCCAGATTCAGGAGACCAGGGCATTTACAGCAGGGCCAAAATTACATTTATTGGAAAAGGCTGGTCCCTTTAATGTCCCAGCATCAGAAAGCTGCTGGGTCTTGGCAAACTAAGATTAAAGGGGTTGTCCATTTTAAAATGAGCAGGCGAGCTGCTCGGGATGCTCCCTCTCACAGAGCAGGCGAACGGCTCGGAGCGCCCCTCCCACAGAGCAGGCGAGCGGCTCGGAGCGCCCCTCCCACAGAGCAGGCGAACGGCTCGGAGCGCCCCTCCCACAGAGCAGGCGAACGGCTCGGAGCGCCCCTCTCACAGAGCAGGCGAGCGGCTCGGCGCGCCCCTCTCACAGAGCAGGCGAGCGGCTCGGAGCGCCCCTCTCACAGAGCAGGCGAGCGGCTCGGAGCGCCCCTCTCACAGAGCAGGCGAGCGGCTCGGAGCGCCCCTCTCACAGAGCAGGCGAGCGGCTCGGAGCGCCCCTCTCACAGAGCAGGCGAGCGGCTCGGAGCGCCCCTCTCACAGAGCAGGCGAGCGGCTCGGAGCGCCCCTCTCACAGAGCAGGCGAGCGGCTCGGAGCGCCCCTCTCACAGAGCAGGCGAGCGGCTCGGAGCGCCCCTCTCACAGAGCAGGCGAGCGGCTCGGAGCGCCCCTCTCACAGAGCAGGCGAGCGGCTCGGAGCGCCCCTCTCACAGAGCAGGCGAGCGGCTCGGAGCGCCCCTCTCACAGAGCAGGCGAGCGGCTCGGAGCGCCCCTCTCACAGAGCAGGCGAGCGGCTCGGAGCGCCCCTCTCACAGAGCAGGCGAGCGGCTCGGAGCGCCCCTCTCACAGAGCAGGCGAGCGGCTCGGAGCGCCCCTCTCACAGAGCAGGCGAGCGGCTCGGAGCGCCCCTCTCACAGAGCAGGCGAGCGGCTCGGAGCGCCCCTCTCACAGAGCAGGCGAGCGGCTCGGAGCGCCCCTCTCACAGAGCAGGCGAGCGGCTCGGAGCGCCCCTCTCACAGAGCAGGCCCGTACGCTAATCTCACAGAGCAGGGGAGTAACTTTTTAATGGCAGTGATCATAGTTGGCTAGGTCGCTGCGGTTAGTGGCAGAGGTACGGACAGGGCCCAATTTCTGGACTTGAGTCCACTTTCTCCTCGTAATTTCCGCTGTGTAATCACTATATCTGTAAGCTCTTAAAAAAAATGTACACCCTCGCTACTTTCATTGGTAAACTAAAAGCAGCAAAGTGAGACCCGCTAGCTCCTGTCCCTCTCTTTGTACATGGATGACACCTCTGCCCCTTTCAATCTCATTTATACATTTTTTTTCACGAAATTTAACAAAACAAAAAGACAATCTAAGAAAACGTGCGCTTCTGCGGCAGCTTCCCGGCTCGGAGGTTAAAGCAAAACTTGGAAATAAATTGAATCTTCCTGGCCACTTTGTCAGCTGAAGAAATGAGAGGCCTGACCCGCGGGCGGCACGATCGATATCATTCTTCACGCAAGTAATGGAATTTCTATCAGATTATAAGAAGAGGTCAGCGTCTGACAAGTGCGGCCGGCCGGGGAGATTATCCCGTCCACACAACTCCGCTCTAATAGCTTCCGGCTTAACCCTTCCCAGGACTGACGACACTTGTCTGACAGATTCAATCACTGAGATAGTCATGTGACACATTTATGTATTCAATGGCGCCATTTTTTGGAGATGTGACCTTTTTTCACGTTTGTTTTTTTTCACCCTTTTTTGTTTTTTTTGATAATAAGCAGACTTTATGGGGACAGAGCAATCACACTACCCAGCCTGCTGTCACTATACATTTTCTACCGGACTCGACGAACAAGTATTTAGATGAATAATGGTCGTCAATATCACATCTGACTCTCGACTGAAGGGGCTGTGGAGCTTCTACTCAGCTATGTATATATCACTTCATTTAGTAGCTGTAGCGCTGGTGCCTCTGCAGAGTCGTCGACTTACTTACCTCCCCTGCTGCCTCCTTCCCCTCCTGGTCTGTATACATGCTGCACAGGGTTCCTGGAAGTGCACCTAATACGTGAGTATGCACACCGGCCCCCCTCTTAAAAGGGCCGGCGTGCCATTTCGCAGAAATGCCTCCCAACCTATGGCTGAGAGGTACTGTGTATTCAAGGCACCCTCCCAATAGGGGAGGTACCACTGCAATCCATTCAGTTAGTCAGTTCCCCAGTCTACTAGCTAGATGTCAGATCACATTATCCCTGTGTGTCAGTCACCTGAGTTTGCCTTCCCATACCTGTCTGTCCCTGCTGTCCACACCTGTCTGTCCAGCTTTTCTCAGTAATCCCCCCTGTATCTGATTGTCACCTGTCCTGGGGGTCAGCTGCCACAGTCCCGGTCACTGCCCTGAGAGTGGTACCTGGCGTCTGCCTTGCAGTGGGTGCTTAGTTAAATCCCTCCCACTAAAGGTTAAGCTTGGGTCCCCCATGTGGTCCAGTGGGTCCACTAATCTTGCTCGCTGCCCATATACCGGCCGTGAGTTACAGTTGCCATTCACTTCAACTGGTCTTGAACACATCCGTGACCACAGCTTTCTATATGGTTAATAGCCAAATTGGAGATCAGTGACGGTTCTGGAAATGGATGAATGCTCGTGGTGAAGGCTTAGTTCTGAGCCAGAAGCTGAAGGTTACAGAAAGCTTATACGTAGGAATACACTGCCACAGGTTCATTCTGTTTGGTCCGTCACAGGTAAGGAGGTTAGTACAGCGTTACTCTGTAGGATGACCGTAAACACTGGGTCAGTCTGAACACTTTGGCCCCCATGAAGCACTTACCTCATCGTCTGCTTGCTGAAGTCGGGCCACAGCATAACGTCGCACGGTCGGGTTTGTAAAATGAGAGGAGAGAAGCTCCAAAGAGTCTTCAACATCCATCGGCTTCCATTTCCCCAAAAGCTCCAAAGCTTGTTTGGCTTCTTGAGGTAAATCCCAGTTGACACATTTCAGGAACTTCGTCAATGCCTAAAAGGAAAGCATGAGTGACTGTCCCATGGTCAAAAGTCCTGATGTCAGGGGAGAACTATTACATAATATGGCCATCGCAAGGAGAGGCTGCGGGCTGCTACACATATGGAAATACACGGACAACCATTTATTATTGGGACCACTGACTGCTCCAGACCACCTGAAGATGTCTATCTTATGACAGTAAATCAGAAATATTGAGAAATGGGAACTACAGGTTGGATGAAAGTTAATGGACTTATCAATAAGTTACCACATGACAAAAAAAAAGAGAATTTTGTTTACTTACCGTAAATTCTTTTTCTTATAGTTCCGTATTGGGAGACCCAGACATTTGGTGTATAGCTTCTGCCTCCGGAGGACACACAAAGTACTACACTTAAAAGTGTAGCTCCTCCCTCTGAGCTTATACACCCCCTGGAGAACCAGATCCAGCCAGTGTAGTGCAAAAGCTGAAGGAGAATGGCCACCCACAAGTAAAAACAGAGCAAGAACCGGAACAACCGGAGACTCTGTCCACGACAACAGCCGGTGATAACACGCGGAACAAGAAACTGCCAACAGGCAACAGGGAGGGTGCTGGGTCTCCCAATACGGAACTATAAGAAAAAGAATTTACGGTAAGTAAACAAAATTCTCTTTTTCTTTATCGTTCCTATGGGAGACCCAGACATTGGGACGTCTCAAAGCAGTCCATGGATGGGAATAAACAGAAAAACTGAGAAGTAGGCGGAGCCTAACTTCACAAATGGGAGACAGCCGCCTGAAGGATGCGTCTGCCCAAGCTCGCATCTGCCGAAGCATGAGCATGCACTTGGTAGTGCTTTGAAAAGGTATGCAGGCTAGTCCAAGTGGCAGCCTGACAGACTTGCTGAGCCGTAGCCAGTTGCCTGAAAGCCCAAGAGGCACCGACAGCTCTGGTCGAGTGTGCCTTGATCCCCGGCGGGAGAGGCACCTGAGAACACTGGTAGGCATCCGAAATGGTCGACCTAATCCAACGGGCTAAGGTCGGCTTAGAAGCAGAGAGGCCCTTACGCCGACCTGTGGTTAGCACAAAAAGAGAGGTGCACCGCCTAAGAGCAGCGGTGCGAGACACATAGATCCGGAGCGCCCGCACCAGATCCAGAGTATGCAATGCTTTCTCAAAGCGATGAACAGGAGCCGGACAAAAGGAAGGTAGGGTAATGTCCTGGTTAAGGTGGAAAGGAGAAACCACCTTAGGGAGAAAGTCCGGAGTCGGACGGAGAACCACCTTGTCTTGATGAAAAACCAAAAAAGGTGACTCCGAAGAGAGCGCAGCCAAATCAGAGACTCTCCTGAGGGAAGTTATGGCCACTAGAAAGACCACTTTCTGTGAAAGACGAAACAAAGAAACCTCCCTAAGGGGCTCAAAGGGGGGTTTCTGCAAAACCGTGAGAACCAAATTGAGGTCCCAGGGATCCAAGGGCCGCCGGTAAGGCGGAATGATGTGAGACGCACCTTGCATGAAGGTGCGGACCTGAGCCAGCCGGGCGATACGCCGCTGGAACAGCACTGACAGAGCCGAGACTTGTCCCTTGAGAGAGTTGAGGGACAGTCCCAGCTGCAGACCGGACTGTAGAAAAGACAGAAGGGTCGGCAGGGAAAAAGGCCAAGGAGAATGGCCGGAAGAGCGACACCAGGACAGGAAAATTTTCCAAGTCCTGTGATAGATCTTGGCAGAGGAAGACTTACGGGCCCGAGTCATAGTGGAGATTACCTCAGGGGGGATACCAGAAGCCGTCAAGATCCAGGACTCAAGAGCCACGCCGTCAACCTGAGAGCCGCAGAATTCTGGCGGAAAAACGGACCTTGTGAGAGAAGGTCTGGACGGTCCGGAAGATGCCACGGCACCTCTACGGACAGATGGAGCAGGTCTGGGTACCAAGCTCGCCTGGGACAGTCTGTAGCAATGAGGATGACTCGACGGCCCTCCATTCTGATCTTGCGCAGAACTCTGGGCAAGAGAGCTAGAGGGGGAGCCACGTAGGACAGACGAAACTGGGACCAGTCTTAAACCAGAGAGTCCGCGGCGAAGGCCTGAGGATCGTGGGAGCGAGCCACGTAAACCGGAACCTTGTTGTTGTGACGGGATGCCATTAGGTCCACTTCCGGAGTGCCCCACTTAAGGCAGATTGACTGAAACACTGCCGGATGCAGGGACCACTCGCCACTGTCCACGGTTTGACGGCTGAGATAATCTGCTTCCCAGTTTTCCACGCCTGGGATGTGGACTGCGGATATGGTGGACTTTGAGTCCTCCGTCCATTGAAGGATGCGTTGAACCTCCAACATTGCCAGGCGCCTGCGTGTTCCGCCTTGGTGATTGATGTAGGCAACCGCTGTCGCGTTGTCTGACTGGACTCAGATGTGCTTGCCCGCCAATAGGTGGTGAAAAGCTAGGAGAGCCAGAAGCACGGCTCTGGTTTCCAGCACATTGATCGAGAGGGCTGACTCGGACGGAGTCCAAGTGCCCTGCGCTCGGTGGTGGAGACATACTGCTCCCCAGCTGGATAGACTGGCATCCGTGGTGAGGATCACCCAGGACAGGGCCAGGAAGGAGCGCCCCTGAGACAGAGAGAGGGGCCGAAGCCACCACTGAAGAGAGCTCCTGGTCTGTGGCGACAGAGCCACTAACCTGTGCAAGGAGGAAGGCCGCTTGTCCCAACAGCGGAGAATGTCCAGCTGCAGTGGCCGCAGATGGAACTGGGCAAAGGGAACAGCCTCCATTGACGCCACCATCTGACCCAGCACCTGCATCAGGTGCCTGATGGAATAACGGCGGGGCCTCAGCAGAGAGCGCACCGCCAGTTGGAGGGACTGCTGTTTGATTAAGGGCAACTTCACAAGTGCCGGCAGAGTCTCGAACTGCATCCCTAGGTACATGAGCCTCTGGGTCGTAGTAAAGCTATGTGCGCACTGGGAAATGGAATTTTCTTGTGAAAATTCCGCATGCTCTCAAAGATTACCGCACCCGGAAAAAAACCGCGGGAAACCGCACCCGAAAACCGCATGCGGTTTGCCGCGGTTTGCTGCGGTTTTACCGCGGTATTATTCGCGGTATTGCCGCGTGCGGGTTGGGATGTGCTTTATTGCATTCAATGCAATAAAGCACATAAAAAAAAAAAAAAAAAAAAAAACTGTGTGTCAGTCGCGGCTGGATGGAAGCAGCGCAGGACGTCGGACCTGTGGATTACGCCGGAGCTTTGTTTGGGGGGGGGTTAATAAAATGGTGAACGAGGCTTGTTGGTTTTATTTAAAATAAAGGATTTTTCGGTGTCTGTGTTTTTTTCACTTTACTTATGGGTTGATCATGTCAGCTGTCTCATAGACGCTGCCATGATCAAGCCTGGAGTTAATGGCGGTGGTCCCCCACCATCATTAACCCCTTGTATTACCTTGCCACCACTGCTACACGGTGGCAAGAAGAGCCGAGGACACGCCGGTATTGCCGCATAATGCATGCGACAGTGCCGGGGCAGCTGCGGCTGATATTCTCGGCTGCGGGAGGGGGAGTGAGCCGGGGGACATTATCCCTGCCCCTCTCCCTCCCCAGCCTGAGAATACCGGGTCGCCGCTGTGTGCTTACCTCGGCTGGAAGGTAAATATGCAGCGGAGCCCACGTTCTTTGTTTTCTATATTTCCGTTTGCTTTCTATGTGTGTTCTATGTGTCTGTGTCTATGTGTTCTATGTGTCTGTGATGTGTCTGTGTCTGTGATGTGTGTGTGTCTGTGATGTGTGTGTGTCTGTGATGTGTGTGTGTCTGTGATGTGTGTGTGTTTACTCTGCACGGCTTCCTCTTCCTGTAATGACATCACTTCCCTGCAAAACCGCAGACAAGCGATGTACATTACCGGAGGTAAACCGCGAAATACCGCAGGGAATAACGCAGGAAAACGCAGTGAACCGCACAGAATTTGCTGCCTGCGTTATTCCCTGCGGGATTTCATGATTAACATTGGAGTCAATGGAGTGAAATCCCGCAGCGATGTGCGGAAAAGAAGTGACATGCACTTGTTTTTGCTGCAGGATTCCCGCAGCAAAACATTCAGCTGTCAAATTCCGCCCAGTGCGCACAGGATTTTTTTCTCCATAGGATTTGCTGGTGATTCACTGCAGAGATGTTCTGAACATTTTCTGCAGCGAAACATGCAGCAAAACCGCAAAAAATCCGCGGCAAAATCCGGTAAGTGCGCACATAGCCTCAGAGTGGATTTGGGCAGATTGACAAGCCACCCGAATTGGGCTAGAGTGGCGAGAGTGAGCGAGACGGATGAAGCCTTGACTAGAAGGTCGTCCAGGTAAGGAATCACTGCCAACCCCTGGAGGTGCAGAACCGCAACGACTGCTGCCATGACCTTGGTGAATACCCGAGGGGCCGTGGCTAACCCGAAGGGGAGAGCCACGAATTGGAAATGTTCCTCTCCGATTGCAAAACGTAGCCAACGCTGGTGTGAAACTGCAATTGGCACATGCAGATAGGCATCTCTGATGTCGATGGATGCCAGGAAATCCCCTTGGGTCATTGAGGCAATGACTGACCGCAGAGACTCCATGCGAAAATGCCGCACCTGAACATGCTTGTTGAGAAGCTTGAGATCCAGGATGGGCCGGAAGGAACCGTCCGTTTTGGGGACTAGGAAGAGATTTGAGTAGAAACCTCTGAACTGTTCCCGGGCGGGAACCGATACAATTACCCCGTTGGCCTGCAAGGATGCCACGGCCTGAGAGAAGGTGGCGGCCTTGGAGCAGGGGGAAGTTGAGAGAAAAAAATCTGTTTGGCGGGCTGGAAGAGAATTCTATCCTGTAGCCGTGGGAGATGATATCCCGCACCCACTGATCTGAGACGTGTTGAAACCACACGTCGCCAAAGTGGGAGAGCCTGCCACCGACCAAGGACGTTGCTGGCGCGGCCAGATAGTCAAGAGGAGGCTGCCTTAGTGGCAGCAGCTCCTGCGGTCTTCTGTGGACGCGCTTTTGTGCGCCAGTTGGATTTTTGGTCCTTGGCTGAGTTAGTGGACGAGGCCGAGGGCTTAGAGGACGACCAGTTGGAGGAACGAAAGGAACGAAACCTCGACTGATTCCTACCCTGGACAGG
Organism: Anomaloglossus baeobatrachus; assembly: GCF_048569485.1. NCBI lineage: Eukaryota > Metazoa > Chordata > Amphibia > Anura > Aromobatidae > Anomaloglossus > Anomaloglossus baeobatrachus. Next base: position 910,663,784 of record NC_134353.1, read on the forward strand.
TTTCCTGGTTTTGGTTTGTGGCATGGAAGTACTCTTCCCGCCAGTAGCCTCCTTAATAATTTCATCCAGCTGTTCACCGAACAGCCTGGATCCAGCAAAAGGGAGTCCACCAAGGAACTTTGAGGAAGTATCTGCCTTCCACTCTCGAAGCCACAAGATCCTGCGGATAGCGAGGGAATTAGCCGAAGCCACCGCAGTGCTGTGAGAAGCCTCCAGCATGGCAGACATGGCATAGGATGAAAAAGCTGAAGCTTGGGAAGTTAAGGTAACCAGTTCGGGCATAGATTCCCTGGTGAGGGAATGCATCTCCTCTAGAGAAGCAGAGATGGCTTTGAGAGCCCACACTGCTACAAAAGTTGAGGAGAACGAGGCCCCTGCCGCCTCATATACAGATTTGGCCAGAAAGTCAACCTGGCGGTCAGTGGAATCCTTAAGAGAGGTGCCATCAGCCACTGATACAACGGTCCGGGCTGAGAGTCTAGACACCGGGGGGTCTACCTTTGGTGAATGAGCCCACTCCTTAACCACCTCACGTGGAAAGGGAAAACTGTCATCAGAACTACGCTTTGGGAAGAGTTTGTCAGGACAGGCCCTAGGTTTGGACACAGTGGCCTGAAAACTGGAGTGGTTAAAGAACACACTCTTTGTCCTCTTAGGCGAGGTAAACTGGTGATTTTCTGCCAGAGAGGGTTGCTCCTCTGATACTGGCGGATTGAGATCCAGTACAGAATTAATGGACGTAATCAAATCACTAACATCTGAGTCACTTTCAGACAGATCAATGGGGCACATGGAGTTAGCCTCCGAGCCCCCGTAAAGGCAGCCTCCTCGTCCTGCGAGTCAGGTTCTGAAACAGAGCCGCGGGACGAGGAAGGAGAGGGAGCCCTGCGTCTATTCTTAGGAGGACGGGGTCTGGGACCAGATGAGGAATCCTCTGTGAGCTCCGCTGAGAGAGCCCTAGCAGCAGAGGCACCCTGTGAAGGGGGCTGATGCATGTTCAGCAAAGTCCTGGACAGCTGTCCCATGGAGTCGGCAAAAGACTGGGAGATAGACCTAGATAAGGATTCTACCCAAGCCGGGGGTTCAGCCACAGGAGCCGGGGCAGCCGGAGAGACCACTGGGGGTGCGATTCCAGGCTGAGGCATCGTCAGGTTAGAGCAGGCATCACAATGTGGATAGGTGCTCGGTTCAGGCAGTAGGAGCTTACATGCAATGCACACTGAATACAGCTTTGGAGCCTTGCTCCTCGTGTGAGACATGCTGCTGGAGAGGGGGCTCTGCCAGAATGACCCCCAGAGAGTATATACAGAGGTCCACAACCAGAGGTTGAGGCTTACCAGACCACTGGAGCGGTGTTGTGTGCCCTCCAGATCCCGAAGCCCGGACCCCCAAGCACCTCAGCAGGGATGCTGCAGCCAGCGCTGATCGCAGAGAAAACACTGAGAAAATGGCGCCGGAGCGAAGAGAGGGGGCGGGACCTACTCTGAGAGCGGGATCTGGAGGGCCATAGAGACTTACAGGGGAGGAGACATGTACCCAGTGAGGAGTGTCCCTCCCCTGTGCAGAACGGCCGCTGGGCGGAGCCGCGCTGTCCCTCTGCATGAATGACATGCGAGGGCAGTGAAACCGAAAGTAGGCCTCCGGCGAAGCCGGGGCCTAAATTTGAGCGGTGTGGCCGGCGCGCAGGCACCATCGGCACGGTTCTCAGGCGACAGCCAGAGAACCCGCCGGAAATGTCATAAAAATCACTCAGCACACTCTCCCACCACAATAAAGTACAGGGACCCCCAATATATAAACGTCTCAGGTACTTAGCTTGCTGAGACGCAGGGTTCCAAGTCCCTGGGGATGGGTGCTCCGGTCCAGCAGGATCCTGAAGGGCTGCGGATGGAGTCCGGTCTCCTGCCAAGCATGGAGAACCGTGCTGGCTCCCACTTCAAGCCAGAGCCCAGGAGGGATGGTGAAGGAGCACGGCATGTAAGGCTCCAGCCTTGGAATCAAGCTTAACAGCACCGCCGACACAGTGGGGTGAGAAGGGACATGCCGGGGGTCCAGGCTTGGACCCGCTTTTCTTCAAACTCTTTCCAAAAATGAAAAATCAGATGAGAATGCATGTGTGGATGTATGCCTCCTGAACACAAAGCGATAAACTGGCTGGATCTGGTTCTCCAGGGGGTGTATAAGCTCAGAGGGAGGAGCTACACTTTTAAGTGTAGTACTTTGTGTGTCCTCCGGAGGCAGAAGCTATACACCCAATGTCTGGGTCTCCCATAGGAACGATAAAGAAAAAGCGCCTGCATCAAACAATATTGTGTGTGATATGTAGATATTGCTGTGGTCTTAGGGGTACTTTGCATGCTGCGACATTGCTAGCCAGTTGTAGCGATGCCGAGCGCGATAGTCCCCGCCCCCGCCGCACATGCGATATGTTGTGATCGCTGCCGTAGCGAACATTATCGCTACGGCAGCTTCTCATGCACTTACCTGCCCTGCGACGTTGCTCTGGCCGGCGATCCGCCTCCTTCCTAAGGGGGCGGGTTGTGGGGCGTCACAGCGACGTCACACGGCAGGCGGCCAATAGAAGCGGAGGGGCGGAGATTAGCAGGACGTAAACATCCCGCCCACCTCCTTTCTTCCTCATTGCAGGTGCGATGCAGGTAAGGAGAAGTTCCTCGCTCCTGCGGCTTCATACACAGCGATGTGCGCTGCCGCAGGAACGAGGAACAACATCGTACCTGTTGCTGCAGCGAAATTATGGAAATGACCGACACTACACAGATCACCGATTTACGACGCTTTTGCGATCTTGTATCGGTGCTTCTAGGCTTTACACGTTGCGATGTCGTTACCGGCGCCGGATGTGCGTCACTTTCGATTTGACCCCGACGAGATCGCAGTAGCGATGTCGCAACGTGCAAAGTACCCCTTAGAGATGACTGATATTAGATCCACACTACAGAGAAGTCCAGGATACGTCTCTGTGTATATAAATTATATAAAAATGAAAGAAAAAGAAAGAAAAAGAAAGAAAAAGAAAGAAAGGAAAGGATAAAGAAAAAAAGAAAAAAAAGGAAAAGATAAAAAGAAAAAAAGAGAGAAAGAAGTGTATGTATGCATGTACTGTATTTTTCGGACTATAAGACGCACTTTTTCCCCCCCAAATGTTGGGGGAAAGTGGGGGGTGCGTCTTATAGTCTGAATGTAGGGCATGGCTGCAGGAATGAGGGTGCTGCGGTGGAGCGGGTCATCAGGGGCACGAGCAGGCTGCAGCAGCCTGTTGTGACCACGTGGGCCCGCTCATTACATATGCACGCCCATCCTCCCGCCCATCATCTCTCAGCACTGAAGCCGGCGCTGACAGGTGGGTGGGATGATGGGCGGGGGATGCACACATTATAAACAGCTGGCCTGCGTGATCACCCCTGGCAAATACAGGCTGGAGTGATCATGTGCGGCTGTATTCACTGCCCCCACGTATCATCATCAAAGCGGGGTACAGTGAATCAGTACACTCACCGGCCACGATCCCTGCAGCGTCGCGATCTCCTCCTGTCTGCCGGCCGCGGCTGTGTGGAGACTAGCGGTGCGCACAGCGATGACGTCATCCCTGTGCTCACCACTAGTCTCCACACACAGCCACGGCCATCAGACAGGAGGAGATCGCGATGCTGCAGGGATCGTGACCGGGTCCACACAGGTCAGCGGTGCTGGTGCTGCCGGCACAGACAGGAGGACGAGTGGTGCTGCGTGGAGTGAGGAAAGACGAGTATGAACGTTTATTTTTTTATTTGTGTGCCACAGGATGCAGCCATATACCCAGATGGAGCCATATACCAGGATGGGGGTGTATAGCAGGATGGGGGCTATACCAGGATGGCGGTATATAGCAAGATGGGGGCTATACCAGGATGGCGGTATATAGCAGGATGGTGGCTATACAAGGATGGGGGTGTATAGCAGGATGGTGGCTATACCAGGATGGGGGTGTATAGCAGGATGGTGACTATACCAGGATGGGGGTGTATAGCAGGATGGGGGTGTATAGCAGGATGGTGGCTATAGCAGGATGGGGGTATATAGCAGGATGGGGGCTATACCAGGATGGGGGTGTATAGCAGGATGGGGGCTATACCAGGATGGGGGTGTATAGCAGGATGGGGGCTATACCAGGATGGCGGTATATAGCAGGATGGGGGCTATACCAGGATGGCTGTATATAGCAGGATGGTGGCTATACCAGGATGGGGGTGTATAGCAGGATGGTGGCTATACCAGGATGGGGGTGTATAGCAGGATGGGGGCTATACCAGGATGGGGGGTGTATAGCAGGATGGGGGCTATACCAGGATGGGGGGTGTATAGCAGGATGGGGCTATACCAGGATGGGGGTGTATAGCAGGATGGGGGCTATACCAGGATGGGGGTGTATAGCAGGATGGGGGCTATACCAGGATGGGGGCTATACCAGGATGGGGGCTATACCAGGATGGGGGTGTATAGCAGGATGGGGGCTATACCAGGATGGCGGTATATAGCATAATGGGGGCTATACCAGTATGGGGGGTGTATAGCAGGATGGGGGCTATACCAGGATGCGGGACATATATACAAGAATGGGGATCATATACAAGGCAGGAGGATCATTACCAGGATGGGGTACCTTAGTAGAGAATTTGGGGCCCCATAACAGTGTGTCATGACCACATTTTTTTGCTTAAAATTTTCCTCCTCTAAAACCAGGGTGCGTCTATAGCCCGGTGTGTCTTATAAGTCCACAAGTTGGAAAAATAATGCACAGAGAACTTTTATCCCTGCTCTTATGGTTGTCATATTGCTTTTTTATTTTAAATCTTTGGATGTACTTGACATCACTGCAACAACGCACTCACCGCTGCAGCCAATCACTGAGTTTAGCTGACGCACAAGCCACAAACTCCACAATTGGTTGCAGCAGTGATTTGATGTTCGCTGCTGCAGCCAAAGAAGGGAATTTTGTTTACTTACCGTAAATTCCTTTTCTTCTAGCTCCAATTGGGAGACCCAGACAATTGGGTGTATAGCTACTGCCTCCGGAGGCCACACAAAGTATTACACTTAAAAGTGTAAGGCCCCTCCCCTTCTGGCTATACACCCCCCCGTGGGATCACGGGCTCCTCAGTTTTAGTGCAAAAGCAAGAAGGAGGAAAGCCAATAACTGTTTTAAATACAAATTCAACCCGAGAAACAGCCTCGGAGAACTGAACTGTTCAACATGAACAACATGTGCACCCGAAAAAAACAAACTTCCTAAGAAAACAGGGCGGGTGCTGGGTCTCCCAATTGGAGCTAGAAGAAAAGGAATTTACGGTAAGTAAACAAAATTCCCTTCTTCTTTGTCGCTCCTAATTGGGAGACCCAGACAATTGGGACGTCCAAAAGCAGTCCCTGGGTGGGTAAAAGAATACCTCGTGATAGGGCCGTCAAACAGCCCTTTCCTACAGGTGAGCCACCGCCGCCTGAAGGACTTGTCTACCTAGGCCGGCATCCGCCGAAGCGTAGGTATGCACCTGATAATGCTTGGTAAAAGTGTGCAGACTCGACCAGGTAGCCGCCTGGCACACCTGCTGAGCCGTAGCCTGGTGCCGTAATGCCCAGGACGCACCCACGGCTCTGGTAGAATGGGCCTTCAGCCCTGATGGAATCGGAAGCCCAGCCGAACGGTAGGTGTGAAGAATTGGTTCCTTGATCCACCGCGCAAGGGTGGATTTGGAAGCTTGCGACCCTTTACGCTGACCAGCGACAAGGACAAAGAGTGCATCCGAGCGGCGCAGAGACGCCGTGCGGGAAATGTAGATCCTGAGTGCTCTCACCAGATCCAATAAATGCAAACCCTTTTCAAATTGGTGAACTGGATGCGGACACAAAGACGGTAAAGTGATATCTTGATTGAGATGAAAGGAAGATACCACCTTGGGAAGAAATTCTGGAATTGGACGCAGAACTACCTTGTCCTGGTGAAACACCAGGAATGGAGATCTGCATGATAACGCCGCCAGCTCGGACACTCTCCGAAGAGACGTGACCGCCACTAGAAAGGCCACTTTCTGTGAAAGACGAGAAAGGGAAACCTCCTTCATAGGCTCGAAAGGCGGCTTCTGGAGAGCAATTAGAACCTTGTTCAGGTCCCAGGGCTCCAACGGCCGCTTGTAAGGGGGGACGATATGACAAACCCCTTGCAGGAACGTGCGTACCTGAGGAAGTCGCGCCAGGCGTTTCTGAAAAAATACGGATAGCGCGGAGACTTGACCTTTAAGGGAGCCAAGCGACAAACCTTTTTCCAACCCAGACTGCAGGAAGGAAAGAAAAGTAGGCAATGCAAAAGGCCAGGGAGAAACTCCCTGAGCAGAGCACCAAGATAGGAATATCCTCCACGTCCTGTGGTAGATCTTGGCGGAGGATGGCTTCCTAGCCTGTCTCATGGTGGCAACCACTTCATGAGATAAACCTGAGGCCACTAGGATCCAGGACTCAATGGCCACACAGTCAGGTTCAGGGCCGCAGAATTCAGATGGAAAAACGGCCCTTGAGACAGCAAGTCTGGACGGTCTGGTAGTGCCCACGGATGGCCTACCGTGAGGTGCCACAGATCCGGGTACCACGACCTCCTTGGCCAGTCTGGAGCGACGAGAATGGCGCGGCGGCAGTCGGACCTGATTTTGCGGAGCACTCTGGGCAACAATGCCAGAGGTGGGAACACATACGGTAGCCGGAACTGCGACCAATCTTGAACTAAGGCGTCTGCCGCCAGAGCTCGGTGATCGTGAGACCGTGCCATGAAAGCCGGGACCTTGTTGTTGTACCGTGACGCCATCAGGTCGACGTCCGGCATCCCCCAGCGGCGACAGATCTCCTGAAACACGTCCGGGTGAAGGGACCATTCTCCTGCGTCCATACCCTGGCGACTGAGGAAGTCTGCTTCCCAGTTTTCCACGCCTGGGATGTGAACTGCGGATATGGTGGAAGCCGTGTCTTCCACCCACGTTAGAATCCGTCGGACTTCCTGGAAGGCTTGCCGACTGCGTGTGCCACCCTGGTGGTTGATGTATGCTACCGCTGTGGAGTTGTCCGACTGAATTCGGATCTGCTTGCCTTCCAGCCACTGCTGGAAGGCTTGTAGGGCAAGATACACTGCTCTGATTTCTAGAACATTGATCTGAAGGGTAGACTCTTGCTGAGTCCACGTACCCTGAGCCCTGTGGTGGAGAAAAACCGCTCCCCACCCTGACAGGCTCGCGTCCGTCGTGACCACCGCCCAGGATGGGGGTAGGAAGGACTTTCCCTTTGACAATGAGGTGGGAAGAAGCCACCACCGGAGAGATTCCTTGGCTGCCTGAGAGAGGGAGACCTCCCTGTCGAGGGACGTCGACTTCCCGTCCCATTGGCGGAGAATGTCCCATTGTAATGGACGCAGATGAAACTGCGCAAAAGGAACTGCTTCCATTGCTGCTACCATCTTCCCTAGGAAGTGCATGAGGCGCCTCAAGGGGTGCGACTGGCCCTGCAGGAGAGATTGCACCCCTGTCTGTAGCGAGCACTGTTTGTCCAGTGGAAGTTTCACTATCGCTGAGAGAGTATGAAACTCCATGGCAAGATATATTAGTGATTGGGTCGGGGTTGGATTTGACTTTGAAAAGTTGATGATCCACCCGAAACTCTGGAGAGTCTTCAGTGCCACGTTCAGGCTGTGTTGGCATGCCTCTTGAGAGGGTGCCTTGATAAGTAGATCGTCTAAATACGGGATCACAGAGTGACCTTGCGAGTGCAGGACTGCTACTACTGCTGCCATGACCTTGGTGAAGACCCGAGGGGCTGTCGCCAGCCTGAAAGGTAGAGCTACGAACTGCAGGTGTTCGCTTCCTATAACGAAGCGTAGAAAACGCTGATGCTCTGGTGCAATCGGCACGCGGAGATAAGCATCCTTGATGTCTATTGATGCTAGGAAATCTCCTTGAGACATTGAGGCGATAACGGAGCGGAGAGATTCCATCCGGAACCTCCTGGTTTTTACGTGTTTGTTGAGCAGCTTTAGATCCAGGACGGGACGGAACGACCCGTCTTTCTTTGGCACCACAAACAAATTGGAGTAAAAACCGTGGCCTTGTTCCTGAAGAGGAACGGAAGTCACCACTCCTTCCGCCTTTAGAGCGGACACCGCTTGCAGCAGAGCATCGGCTCGGTCGGGCGGTGGAGAAGTTCTGAAGACACGAGTTGGAGGACGAGAGCTGAACTCTATCCTGTACCCGTGAGACAGAATGTCTCTCACCCAACGGTCTTTGACCTGTGACAGCCAAATGTCGCCAAAGCGGGAGAGCCTGCCACCGACCGAGGATGCGGAGAGAGGAGACTGAAAGTCATGAGGAAGCCGTCTTGGTAACGGTTCTTCCGGCTGGCTTTTTTGGGCGTGATTGAGTCCGCCAAGAATCTGAGCTCCTCTGATCCTTTTGAGTCCTTTTGGACGAGTAGAATTGGGACCTGCCTGAGCCTCGAAAGGACCGAAAACCAGACTGTCCCCTCCTCTGTTGGGGTTTGTTTTGTCTGGGTTGCGGTAAGGCTGAATCCTTACCCTTGGAGTGTTTAATGATTTCATCCAAACGCTCACCAAACAATCGGTCACGAGAAAAAGGCAAACTGGTTAAGCACTTCTTGGAAGAAGAATCTGCCTTCCATTCTCTCAACCACAGGGCTCTGCGTAAAACCACGGAGTTGGCTGACGCCACCGCCGTACGGCTCGTAGAGTCTAGGACAGCATTAATCGCGTAAGACGCGAATGCAGACATTTGAGAGGTCAATGGTGCCACCTGCGGAGCAGATGTACGTGTGACCGTGTCGACCTGTGTAAGGCCAGCTGAAATAGCTTGGAGTGCCCATACGGCTGCGAATGCTGGCGCCAACGACGCTCAAATAGCTTCATAGATGGATTTTAACCAGAGCTCCATCTGTCTGTCAGTGGCATCTTTAAGTGCCGCCCCATCTTCCACTGCAACTAGAGATCTGGCTGCAAGCCTGGAGATTGGAGGGTCCACCTTGGGACACTGTGTCCAGCCCTTGACCACGTCAGGGGGAAAAGGATAGCGCGTATCTTTAAGCCGTTTGGAGAAACGCTTATCTGGATAAGCGTGGTGTTTCTGGATTGCGTCTCTAAAGTCAGAGTGGTCCAGAAAAGTGCTTAATTTACGCTTGGGATACCTGAAATGGAATTTCTCCTGCTGTGAAGCTGCCTCCTCCGCAGGAGGAGCTTGTGGAGAAATATCTAACATCTTATTGATGGACGCTATAAGATCATTCACTATGGCGTCACCATCCGGGGTATCTAGATTGAGAGCGGCCCCAGTATCAGAATCCTGATCAGTTACATCCGCCTCATCACACAGAGAGTCGTCCCGCTGGGACCCTGACCAGTGTGATGAAGTTGAGGGTCGCTCATAGCGAGCCCGCTTAGGTTGTCTGGGACTGTCGTCCGAGTCAGAGCCGTCACCCTGGGGTGCATGTGACACCCCCGGAGCTAGGAAGTGTTCCAGCTGAGGGGGACCAGGGGGCAATGAACCAACAGTGCCCATGGTCTGAGTTACTGGTCTAGACTGCAATGTTTCAAGAATTTTAGACATAGTCATAGACAATCTGTCAGCAAAACCTGCAAACTCCGTCCCTGTCACCTGGACAGCATTCACAGGTGGTTCTCCCTGGGTCACCTCTAGCAGAGGCCCCGGCTGAGCAATTGCCACAGGGGCCGAGCACTGCACACAATGGGGGTCAGTGGAACCTGCCGGTAGAGCAGCCCCACATGCGGTACAGGCAGCATATAAAGTCCGTGCCTTGGCACTTTTGCTTTTTGCGGACGACATGCTGTTGTCTCCTTGAGAAATCTAAGGAGGGTATATAGCAGAAAATCACCAGCGACCGTACAGTGTAAAGTATTGCCAGCACAAAATACAAAGTACACTATGGCACAAGTGGGGGAGAGCCCTTGAGGGCTGCTTACCGCCCGCTGAAAAGCGGGTGTGAGGTCGTAGAATCCCTTGTCTGGGTCTCCCAGCCTCCCCTCTGCAGCTCAGCGTGCAGGCAGGAATGGCTGCCGGCGTCCTGTGAAGAGGGGCGGACCGTGGGCGTGCGACAAACAAAAGTGCGGGAAACTGCGTCCCACTGTGCCTAGTGTGAGGGCTGGAGTATGTAAAACAGACTCCAGCTCTTAGCGCTGCTGGTCTGTACAGCGTCCCGCCCTCCTCCTGACTGGCAGGTCTGGGGGCGGGAACGATACGAACTAGGCCGCAAAAGCCGGGGACTGTAGTAATCTAGCGCGGCCGTCATATATGCACGGCCAGCGCGGAAGTCCCCGGCGCACCACAAATCCCAGCCGCGACGCAGTAAACACTGACCCCAGCGGCCGGATCGGCCGATCGTACTAAGTCTCCTCACTCAGCAGAGCTGTAGTGAGTAACGGCACAAGCGCAGCAGCGCTGTTTACCCCGGCGCACTAACACACCCAGCAATGCTGCAGTGTGCGTGCGGTAAGCAAGGGGACACGGAGTACCTTAATGAAGCAGCGTCCTGTCCCTGAGGAAACTCCTCTCCGTATCCAGCAGATCCTCCAGGGGCTGTGGATGGAGCACGGTCTCAGTGCCCGGAGACCGGTCAAGTCCCACTTCACCCAGAGCCCTAATGGGGATGGGGAAGGAATCAGCATGTGGGCTCCAGCCTCCGTACCCGCAATGGGTACCTCAACCTTAACAAACACCGCCGACCGCAAGTAGGGTGAGAAGGGAGCATGCTGGGGGCCCCCGTATGGGCCCTCTTTTCTTCCATCCGACATAGTCAGCAGCTGCTGCTGACTAAACAGTGGAGCTATGCGTGCATGTCTGACCTCCTTCGCACAAAGCATAAAACTGAGGAGCCCGTGATCCCACGGGGGGGGTGTATAGCCAGAAGGGGAGGGGCCTTACACTTTTAAGTGTAATACTTTGTGTGGCCTCCGGAGGCAGTAGCTATACACCCAATTGTCTGGGTCTCCCAATTAGGAGCGACAAAGAAAACACACATACTGGAGTAGGTGGACCCGGGGAGGGTGAATACTACATGCATTTTATTTAATTTGTTTTACTAGGATATGACAGTTTGTGGGGACCCCTATTAGTGGTTTGGGAGAAGAATGCTCCTAAATCCTTGCAGCAGAGAAGTCCCCCTTACTGATGAGCTGCTCGCCTGGCCCACCAGCAGCGCATACAGTTCTCTGATATACCATATTTTTCGGACTATAAGACGCACTATTTTCCCCCCAAATGTTGGGGGAAAGTGGGGGGTGCGTCTTATGGTCTGAATATAGGGCTGCGGGGAATGAGGGTTCTGCGGTGGAGCGGGTCATCGGGGGCATGAGAAGGCTGTAGCAGCCTGCCGTGACCATGTGGACCTGCTGATTTAATATGCACGCCCATCCTCCCGCCCATCATCTCTCAGCGCTGAAGCCGGCACTGACAGGTGGGCGGGATGATGGGGGAGGGATAAACAGCCGGCCCGCATGATCACCCCTGGCAACTGCAGCCTGGAGTGATCATGTGCGGCTGCATTCACTGCCCCCCCGAGTATCATCATCATCATCAGTGCGGGGTGCAGTGAATAAGTACACATTACTCACCGTTCCCCTGCAGCACCGCAATCTCCTCCTGTCAGTCAGCTGACTTGCGTGGAGACTAGCAGGGCGCACAGCGATGAAGTCATTGCTGTGCGCACGTGTCCACACGCAGCCACCGGCACAGACCGGAAGACATCGCGATGCTGCAGGGGAACGGGGACGGCTCCACACTCCAGCGCTGCCACTGACAGAAGGTAAGAGGTGCAGTGCTGCAGGGAGTGAGGGGAGTATGAACGTTTATTTTTTTTTTTATGTGCTACAGGATGCGGCCATACACCAGGATGATGGGGGTATATGAGCAGGCTGGGGAGTATATGAGCAGGCTGGGGAGTGTATGAGCAGGCTGGGGAGTGTATGAGCAGGCTGGGGAGTGTATGAGCAGGCTGGGGAGTGTATGAGCAGGCTGGGGAGTGTATGAGCAGCATGGGGAGTGTATGAGCAGCATGGGGAGTGTATGAGCAGCATGGGGAGTGTATGAGCAGCATGGGGAGTGTATGAGCAGCATGGGGAGTGTATGAGCAGCATGGGGAGTGTATGAGCAGCATGGGGAGTATATGTGCAGCATGGGGAGTATATGAGCAGCATGGGGAGTATATGAGCAGGACATTACCCCATAACAGTGTCAGCAGCAGATCCTCGCCCCATAAGTGTGTCATGACCACATTTTTAGCTTAAAATTTTATTTCCCTATTTTCCTCCTCTAAAACCAGGGTGCGTCTTATAGTCCGGTGCGTTTTATAGTCCGAAAAATACGGTAGATGTAGGAAGACCACTGACCTTCTCCTGGTTTGTGAGGTAGTATCGGAATTTCCACACCAGGTCCTGTTCCTCCGATGTCAGCAGTTTGGTTGGTGGGTAGCTGACAATGATCTGCTCAAAAAAAAAAAAAAAGCAAACCTGTAACATCTGAGCGACTACAGCAGGAAATAACTGCAGTGTGACAATTCACATATAAACACAGTGCACCCGTCCAGACACTCAATGCTCTGGTCATCCTCAGAGCTGCACTCAGAATTCTGCATCACAAGCTTAATGCTGCCCTCTACTGGTTCGGTGTCTTTACAGACATGCATTACGGGGGATGAACTTCCACCAGCCATGTCCTCGGTATGCGCAGGTATTGTCTCAGTAGTGCAGTCTGTACAGCACACGTCTCATTAGTGCAGGCTCAGGCTTCGGGCTGATAACTGTTATAAGGAGACTTATATCCGCATCTTCTGCTTGGAACCAAAGATCCCAATAAATGTCCATAACTAAAATAAGGGGTCTGAGAAGTCGGATTTGACCCTGCTGTATTTTCCAGAGCGGCTGCACACATCACCCCCATTCCAGGGCTATAGACATAGCTTGCACATTACTGGTGAGATCAGGGCAGGCGAAAGCTGGATGAGTGGATACCCCATATCTACGGCCACTTCCACCTGCTGTGCACTCACATTCAGCTGATCCCGCACTGCAGCGTTTGGCTTCAGATCGTGATCCGAGGGGCCACTCCGGAGACTTCTGGCAAGTTTGTGGTGTTTGCTCTCCACCAGATTCTCCTGCAAAAGTTAAAAATATATATATATTATATAGGTTTATAGATTTTTTTTTTTATTATTTATTTTTTGGCATTAGAGGGGGATTGTCAGAAACTTTACCCTCTCGGTAATAATGTGTAAGACTCCAAAGTATTTGCTCCAGTTGCAAAAAATTGTGTTTTGACGTTGTGTCTGGAAGTATATGGGGCGTGACGATGCACTTACAGCTTCTCACCCTTACCCTGCATTTCCTACCTCGATGCATATACAGCTTCTCAGCCTTACCCTGCATTTCCTACTTCGATGCATATACAGCTTCTCACCCTCACCCTGCATTTCCTACCTCGATGCACTTACAGCTTCTCAGCCTCACCCTGCATTTCCTACTTCGATGCATATACAGCTTCTCAGCCTTACCCTGCATTTCCTACCTCGATGCACTTACAGCTTCTCAGCCTTACCCTGCATTTCCTACCTCGATGCACTTACAGCTTCTCAGCCTCACCCTGCATTGCCTACCTAGTTGTGCCCTCTACTGGCTGGCTTAACATATATCAGAGCAAAACAACCTATAAGGAAAGAAGGAAAATCTGAAAGAGCCCCAAAGTTGAGGAGCTGTAAGTGCATCATCCCGCCACAACGCACTTCCAGACATAACTTTTCGCTGCAGAAACAGTGCTTTGGCGTTAAATAGAGATCCACTGGCTTATAATTTAAAGGGTAACTCAATAATATTAATGATTTAGTGGGAATAAAGTGTGAGAGGTTCCTTTTAATACAGCTTTTTTTTTTTTCTTCCTTCTATCACTGATTTGTTTCTTCAGGTTATAAGACCAGTCAGATCAGAGATCTCTCAGCTGGTCCTGGGCTTTAATAGTAAGACTAGCAATTAATGTGTCACTGAGGCTGGTGATCAACCGTTGTCACTGGTCCTTCATGTTCCTTGATATAAACGAGGTAATAGTCCTCAATCACCAAGGAAGATTTTTTTTTTTTTTTTGGAGGTAGTGTTTAATTTACCATAAGCATGTGCACACGTTAATAATTTTCTGTGTTTTTCTCTAGGTTTATTTTTTGCTCAGTTTTGTCACAGAAATTGAAGGATTTCCTAGTATCAGCAAAGTAAATTGCATTCCTGAAGTCTCATGCACTCTATGCTTATTTTTATTTAAAGGGAACCTGTCACCAGTTTTTTGCCCTATAAGCTGCGGCCACCACCAGTGGGCTCTTATATACAGAATTCTAACATGCTGTATATAAGAGCCCAGGCCGCTGTGTAGAACGTAAAAATCACTTTATAATACTCACCTAAACTGGTCGCTCCGGTGGATGTGGCTCAAATGGGCGTCTCCGTTGTCCGGTGCCGGAGCCTCCTCTTTCGTCCATCTTCCTCCTCTTTCCGAAGCTTGTGTGCATGACGCGTCTACGTCATACACACTCGCCTGTCCCGTGCATGTGCACTACAATACTTTGATCTGCGCTGCTCAGGATCTGAATACCGGCGACTGTGTATGACGTCAGACGCGTCATGCACCGCGGCCTCAGAAGGAGGACGACAAAGATGGTCGAAAGAGGAGGTCCCGGCACCGGAGAACAAAGACGCCCATTTGACCCACATCCACCGCAGCGACCGGCTTAGGTAAGTATTATAAAGTGTTTATGTTCTACACAGCGGCCTGGGCTCTTATATACAGCAAGTTACAATCCTGTATATAAGAGCCCACTGGTGGTGACCGCAGCTTATGGGGCAAAAAACTGGTGACAGGTTCCCTTTAAGAGACAGATCCACAACATGTCAATTTTGAGTGTTTTTCACGGATTCTAATTACTTGGGGGGGAGGAAATCTCACTTTTTTTTAGTGCAGCATTCTGCTACAGAAATATCTGCAGCAAATACTTAAAAGGGAATCTGTCAGCAGTTTTTTTTCTACCTCATCTGAGAGCAGCAGGATTTAGGCAAGAGATCCTGAATCCAGCGATGTGTCACTTTGATTATGGCAGAACGGCTGCATCCAGTAATCTGAGTTTTTATAATTAGCAAGCCAGCACAGCTGCCCCCGCCCACACTAGGCTCTCTATATACAAAGTCTATAGACAGTGAGCGGTTTATCACAGGGGTGGGCATGCCAGACTAGCTAACCTAGCTCAGCAGTGTGATAAGAGACACACTGATGAAATCTGTGTGTCAACCCTTACAGCATGCTGTCTTCAGATCACATAGCAAAAACCTGATGACAAGATTCCCCTTAACACGTATTAGCACGTATCTTGCACTATGTGCACATAGAGTCTTTTTACTGAGTTTTCAGAGCAGAAATTCAACGTATTTGGAGGAGTTTTGAAACTTGGAGGAAGATTTGGAGAGCTCTGCTCCAAAAACTCAGTGTGCATAACCTAAAAAAGAATGAAGGCGGTAAAAAAAAAAAAAATAAAATAAAAAAAAAAATAGCGATGACATCGATAACTATAGGAAAAAAAAATGTCAGTGTGTGAAAGTAAAAAATGTAATAGTGTGTGAAAGTAAAGGCGTACAACCCCCCTTTATGTAGGAGAAATAGGGCACATCAATATAACAGTGAGCGTAGAGATACTGCTCACCCGCTACTGCACCATTATGCTGGCATCCATAATGGGAAAACTGAGGGAATGATTAACGGGTTGGGAATATTAACATCAGATTGCAGAGGACGACATTTTGTAGGGAGTTTGTGAAGGTCAGAGTCAAAATATAGATTTTATTTTAAACACATTAGTGCCAATGGGATTAATTAAATTGAATTATTTTTGTTTTTTTAAGTTACAGTTTTAAAGAATGTGTTTTTTTTACCTTCATAAAATCAATAGTTGAGACAAAATAAGAATTTTAGCAAATTTAATTTTATTTTTCCTTTTTTTTATTTATGGTTTTAATTCGAGAAATCTGCTTCTCACTCCCTGGACTGATCTTTCACTCCAAAAATTCTCATTTCAAAATATGTTTTCAGTGAATACTGACTTTCCCATTACAGAGATAGGTGATGGCAGTTGGTGCTTATAAAGTTCTATGGAGAACTTGCAGTAGACTGTGTCTTCCATGACGCCGCGTTCTCACATCAAGTCTCGCGAGCAGTCCAAGACTGTGACTAGCGGTGACATCAAGTGCAGCTTGCGATACTTCGCTTGGGAACGCGGCAGACAATAGAAGTCACTGACGAGTGCTGATGTCACGAGTTCAGCGGAGTTCATCATCACAGGTAATGTACCTAGCTAACCTCATGACGTCAGCGCTCGTCATGCCCTGCAGTGATCTGGCCTGACCTATTGATGTTAGCTCAGGTCACTGCACTGCTCTCCCAGCCAACGGGGAACATTCTGTTATTCATTGACTAGGGCAGTGACTATGGTATGGATCGTCGTGGGACCCCCTTGTTGGATTACGCTGGACCTGGATTTGATTTTTCTTTCCAATAAATTGGTGACAGAGGTAATGTGTTGGGGAGTGTTTTTTTCAAATAAAAATTTGTTTTGGTTTTCTTTTTAATTACTGACTGGGTTGGTGATGTTGGGTATCTGATAGACGCTGTGACATTACTAACCCCAGGGCTTGATGCTAGGTGACATTACACATCTGGCATCAACCCCATATATTATCCAGTTTTCCACCGCAACAAGGCAACGGGATGAGCTGGGGTGGAAGCGCCAGAATTGGCACATTTAATGGATGGGTCACACTTGAGGCGGCTGTGGCCTGCTATTTTTAGGCTGGAGTGTGCACAACAACCGTGGACCTCCTTAGTCTGAGAATACCAGACCACAGCTGTCCGCTTTACCTTGGCTGGTAATCCCATTTGGGGGAGGAGCCCACGTTTTGTTTTAAATTATTTGTTTAATTTAAAATAACAGCGTGGGGTGCCGTCTGTTTTGGATTACCAGTCGAGGTGAAGCTGCCAGCTGTGGTCTGTAGGCTGCAGCAGTCTGCTTTACCCTAGCTTGCTACAAAAAAAAAAAATACGGGGAACCCACGTAGTTTTTTTTGGCTAAGTACAAGGCTTAACACTTTTTAGTGCCACATGAAAGGCACTAAAGGGTGAAAAATTACAAAAATTACAAAATGTAGGGGAGTGGAACATTATACATGTCTTTCTCATCTATCTATATGCCAAGCGCGACATCCTGAGGTTAGCCAAATTCATTACATGCGGTGATCAGCGGTCGTCACAGAGTTCCATGGTCCGCCGCGTTCTCACATCAAGTATTGCGGGCTGTGACCAGCGGTGACGTCACTCAGGTGATGTGCAGTCACAGCTTGAGTCCTCCACTGGTGACCGGAAATGACCTGATTGACGTCTCTGCGCGGCTCACTTCACTTGCAGCCTGAATCTCACAGTGGGCAGTCTTCTTCTAAGGCTCTCGCTGTGAAATTCAGATGTAGCAGTGCTCAAAGCGTCGTGGGACCTTGTGTGGATTATGTCGGACCTGGAGAGGTGTTATGAAGGTTAATAAAGTGGTGAGAGTGGGTGCTTTTTTGTTTTATTTCAAATAAAAGGATTTTTTTTTTAGGTGTTTGTGTTTAATTACTTTCACTTACAGATTAGTGATGAGGGGTGTCTCAGATGCCTGCCATCACTAATCTAAGACTTAGTGGCAGCTATGAGATGCTATTAAATCATTATTACCCAGATTGCCACCGCACCAGGGCAGTCGTAAGAGCCAGGTAAAGTCCCAGGACTGTCGCATCTAATGGATGTGGCAATTCCGGGTGGCTGCTGGCTGATATTTGAAGGCTGGGGGGTCCCAAAACAGTGAGTCTCCCCAGCCTGAGAATACCCGCCCTCAGCTGTGAAGCTTTATCTTGGTTAGGTATCAAAATTGGGGGGACCGCATGCAGTTTTTTTAATCTTTATTTTACTGTACGATATAGACCTGCTCACTGGCGGCTGTGATGGTTTGCAGTAAGACACTCCCCCATGCGGAGTGACAGCTGTCTGACTGCAACCAATCACAAACGCTGGTGAGCGAGGAAAGCAGTGATGGGAGTAGTACGACAGTCACCCCGGTGATTGGTGAGTATGAAGCGCTTGCTCCTACCCCTTTGCGCCAGATTCTGTTCCCCACAGACTTTATATGGGAAGCAGCATCTGACCAGATACCAGGGATCAATCCCCTGTCGACCCCGAGTCAGTGGAGGATTGATCTGCTTGTTACCCTCTGTCACAAACCACCGGGGGGGTCACTCAGAAATCCCCCGCGCTGGCTACCAGTACGTCACAATCGGGGGGTAACAAGTGGGGGTCACCCCTCCTTTATACCTCCCGACCGACAGACAGAGCACGTGATGCGCTCTCTAGCGCCCCTCTTATAGTCAGGCCAATTATGGAATTGCCCGACGATAAGCAAGGAGGCCGCTATACTACTTATGCCGATTATTGAAGGGTCCCCGGTGAGAGTAGGGTATATATTCCCCCGACCTCCGCGGGCGGAATATATAATATCTTCCCGAATCTCACTGGCCTCCCCACAATAATCCTTGGCACAACTCGCTGCCACCAACCGCTTCACGGTAACTATTAGCCGAACACACAGACGTGGGATTCAAGATCGAGATAACAGAACAGCCCAAGATTAATTATATAATTTAATCAGCCTAAAGCACACTAGAAACTACAATATATACAATAGGGAATCTACAGAATATACATATGTCAGAGTACAGTTACAATCAAAGCATGGGTTACAAACAGGCATACACAGTTCAATCAGTTACCTTGTGCGTCTGGCCACAGGGGGGCACTGTAGACCAGGTTTCTAGGAACTCCCGCAGATGTTTCCTGCACGTGACCCCCAGCGAAAGAACCTTGGACAATGGCCGAAGCAGGGTTATCAACCTGGGCAAATCCAGGTCCCCTCCTACCTTAGTGACCTCACAGGGAGCACTGCTCCACCCCTGGCTGGAGTTATGGACAAATTCACAACATGGAATATGGGCCATAACTTTGCCTGGGAGCGTCGTAGGCGGACGCCAATGCTCTCATTGTGACAGTTATGAATTTAGCTACAGAACGAGGGGACTCATGACCTGTCTACGAGTTCCCATATGGCTGATATCACGCCTGGGGTATTTCCCCAGCTCCCCCTTCCATAAAAAAGGTGTGCCAGCATCGTCCGCCTGCGCAAACACCATTTTTATGGTTGCCATATTTATCGGAGATATGGCTTGCGAGATATGAACCATTTTTTACTGGAGTCGTTCTGTCTGGCTACTTCCAAGCCTTGCTAATGAGATACAACTCTTGTTACAGGGTGACGGCAGGGAGCCATCCTGTGTCCATTGTCCGCACATCATCTCATCTCCATATCAGAGGAGATGGCTGTTGGAGGTGTAAGTGGGATGTGACACCTTCACAGATGCTGGACATTTGGGAACAAGGAGGGAGGGGGGGCACTGCCAGGGAGTGATGAGAGCAATTATGACTTCTAGTCATAATTCCTCTTCATATCCCAGGATTTACCTCACACCTCCCCCCTTTTTGAGGGCGCTAGGGGGCAGCACACTCCGGTGTTCCCCCGTGCGCCCGTCCGCGACCTCTCCTTGTCGGGACAGCCCGTCTGCGTTACCGTGGTCACGGCCCCTTTTGTGGCGAATGGTGAAGTCGTATTGCTGGAGCGCAAGGCTCCATCGCAACAATCGCCCATTCGTCCCAGAGACGGTGTGCAACCAGCTGAGGGGATTGTGGTCCGTCTCCACGATGAAGTGGCGCCCGTATAGATAGGGTTGCAGACGCTGCAGGGCCCACACTATGGCCAGGCACTCCTTCTCCATTGTAGAATAGGCCACTTCCCTTGGTAACAGCTTCCTGCTCAGGTACAAGACTGGGTGCTCTTGGCTCGCAGAGTCCACCTGGCTGAGCACCGCACCGAGGCCGAAGTCACTGGCGTCGGTCTGTACTACAAACGGCCGCGTGAAGTCGGCTGCCTGTAGCACGGGCGGGCTGGACAGGGCGTCCTTTAGGGCCCGGAAGGCTGTCTCGCAGTCCACTGTCCAATCGACTGCAGAGGGCAGCTTCTTCTTGGTGAGGTCCGTCAAGGGCTTTGCCAGGCTACTATAGCATGGAACAAACCTCCTATAGTACCCAGCGGTCCCCAAGAAGGACATCACCTGCTTCTTGGTCCTGGGGATGGGCCAGGATGCGATGGCCTCCACTTTCTCAGGCTCGGGCTTCAGCGTTCCCCCACCTACCCGGTGACCGAGGTACTGGACCTCGCTCATGGCCAGCTGACACTTTCCCGGCTTGATGGTCAAACCTGCCCGGTGGATCCGCCTGAGCACCTGTGCTAGATGCTCTAGGTGGTCCTCCCAGGTGGAACTGAAGACGGCAATGTCATCCAGGTACGCGGCCGCGTACCCTTCAAGTCCCTTGAGCAGGGTGTTGACCATCCGCTGGAAAGTGGCAGGGGCATTCCTCATCCCGAATGGCATCACCGTGGACTCGTACAGTCCAAATGGGGTAATAAAGGCAGAGCGTTCCCTGGCCTTGCGAGTCAGGGGGATCTGCCAATATCCCCGGCTCAGATCCATGATGGTCAGGTACTGAGCCCCGGCCAACTGATCGAGCAGGTCATCGATGCGTGGCATTGGGTACGCATCGGCGACCGTGACCGCATTGAGCCCCCTGTAGTCCACGCAGAACCGAGTGGTTCGGTCCTTCTTAGGGACGAGGACTACAGGCGAGGCCCAAGCGCTGTTGGATGCCTGGATCACCCCCAGGTTCAGCATCTCGTCAATCTCCTGGCGCATGTGTTGCTGCACCTCCAGGGAGACCCGATATGCTGAACGCCGGATCGGGGGATGATCCCCAGTGTCCACGTGATGGACAGCCAAGTCAGTCCTTCCGGGCTGGTTGGTAAACAACCCCCGGAAGGGGTGTAGGGTGGCCCACAGCTGGGACCGTTGGTCCTCCAAGAGCTGGTGGCCAACCCCCACATCCTCAATGGATCCGCCTGCCCTAACCTGGGCTAGCATATCCAAGAGGGTTTCCGCTTCTCCCTCCTCGGGCAGGTTGCACACGGGGAGCGCACATGCCTCCCGCTCATGATGTGCCTTCATCATGTTCACATGGAAGGGCTTCCGCCTTCCACGGGCAGGGTCCAGGGTGACCAGGTACGTCACAGGGTTGAGCTGCTGGTACACGAGGTATGGGCCTTCCCAGGCTGCCTGAAGCTTGTCCTGTGGTACGGGGACCAGTACCCACACCTCTTGACCCACTTGGTAGGTCCTCTCACAAGCGTTCTGGTCGTACCAACGCTTCTGATCGGCCTGGGCTTGAGCCATATTGTCGTGTACCAGTTGCGTCAAGGCCTGCATTTTGTCCCGGAAGCGCATGACATACTCGATAACCGACACTCCAGGGGTGGCCAAATCCCCTTCCCAAGCCTCTTTCACCAGAGCCAGGGGGCCCCGCACACGTCGCCCGTACAGGAGCTCAAACGGTGAGAATCCTGTTGAGGCCTGTGGAACCTCCCGGTAAGCAAATAACAGGTGTGGGAGATACCGCTCCCAGTCACGCCCATGGGAGTCGACCAACATCTTAAGCATCTGCTTTAAGGTGCCATTGAACCGCTCGCACAGGCCATTAGTCTGTGGATGGTACGGGCTGGCCACCAGATGTCGCACCTGGACCTGCTTACAGAGGGCCTCCATCAGCTGGGACATGAATTGGGTCCCCCGGTCAGTGAGCATTTCCTGGGGAAAACCCACTCGGGAGAAAATCTCCAGCAATGCGGTGGCCACCTTGTCAGCCCGAATGGACGACAAGGCCACTGCTTCTGGGTACCGGGTGGCATAGTCCACTACCGTCAGTATGAAGCGTTTCCCGGAGCTGCTGGGGATGGCCAGCGGGCCGACCAGATCCACAGCCACCCTCCTGAAAGGCTCATCGATGATTGGCAGAGATACCAGTGGGGCTTTGGGGCGTGGCCCCGCCTTCCCCACTCTCTGACAGGTTTCACACGAACGGCAGTAGGCAGCCACATCGGCCCCCATTTTTGGCCAGTAGAAATGCTGGTTTAACCTGGCCTTGGTCTTAGCGATCCCTAGGTGTCCGGCCATCGGAATCTCATGTGCGATCCGCAACAACTCCGTCCGGAACGGATAGGGTACCACCAACTGTCGGTCCCTGGGCCACGCCTCCGGTGAACCCTGCTGGACCGTGGCCCGGTACAGCCGTCCTTGGTCCCAGACCACTCGCTCCGGGTCCGAGTCCGAGGGAGGCTGTGCCGCCTGCTCCTTTAGAGCTTTCAGGCTGTCGTCAGCTTCTAACGCTGCCTGAAACTCCTGACTAGATGTGGCCAGAATCGACGAGACTGTCACATCTTCAGTCAGTACCCCGGGACCTGTGTCCTGGCCTCCACCTGACTCGGCTGCCACTTGGTCAGAAGGGGAAGAGCTATCGGACCTCCGGGAGGCCCCTTGGCTTCCAGCACTCCCACTGCGGGTGACAGCGGCCACAGCCGCTGCGACCGTGGGTCGTGCCTGCTCCTCCTCCGTTCCTGACCAAGTCGCCGGTTCAGGCAGACCTACCTGGCTTCCTGACACCCCGGTTGTGGGGGAACCATGCACCGAGATCTTACCTGGGAGCACTTCCGCTCCTGGACCGGCCCCAATCTCACCTGCCTGTTCCCCTCCTGCAGCAACAGAACCCCGCTGTGAAATCTCTGGGGACCCCACATTTGCTGTGGTAGCCCCCACCCCACACACTGGTCCTCCCCCTGCAGCACCCTGCTCTCTGCTTATCCCTGCAGAGGGCAACAGATCCCAGCTCACAGGCTGATTACTTGTAGAGGCATTGTCACACCTTTCTCTGACCCCCTCCCCTCCTGTCACAGCTGCAGCTGCGTGTGTGTCTATGGTGTCTGTGCAAGCAGAAATATCAGAGTTCACTCCCTCCTCCCTTACATCATTCATAGATAACACATTAACATTGTCAGGAGTCATGTCAGCACTGGCTGAAGGTTCAGCCTTTGGGGCGGGGCCAAACTGGGAGGTTATTTGCCCCAAATCTGTCCCAAGTAGCACGTTTGCAGGGATCCGATCAGTTACCCCCACCTCCCTCACCCCTCGCCCTGCGCCCCAGTCCACATAAATGTCAGCAACAGGCAGCGCCGGGTCAATGCCTCCAATCCCGGAGACAGCGAGGGTTTTTCCAGGGATCAAGTCTTGGGGGGACACCATCTCAGGCCGCACCAGAGTCACCTCCGAGGCGCTGTCTCGCAGTCCTATGGTCACAGACCGGCCGACGGTGACAGGTTGGAAGCTGTCCAGGGACCTACCACCACCCCCACCCACACAATACACCTTGGGCGGCCCTTGGGACGGGGACGGAGCCGGGGCCTTGGGACGCTGAGGGCACATGGCCTTGAAGTGTCCAGGTAGGTTGCACTGGTGGCACCGTCTTGGTTCTGCCACGGGCCTGGAGAGGGGAGTTGAGGGGGACACCCCCTGCAGTCTAGGGGCAGGTGGGGCAGTCGCAGAGTTCATCTTACCCCCTCTCCAGGTGCTGCTGGTGGCTGCTCTCCTGGCTTCAGGAGCCCGATTGTTGGTGTAGTCATCTGCCAGGGCAGCTGTAGCCGTGGATCCCTTTGGCTTCTGGTCTCGGATGAACTGGCGGAGATCCTCAGGGCAGTTCCACAAGAGTTGCTCCGTGATGAACAAGTCCAGGATCTCCGGTCCGGTGGAAAGCTGCAGGCCTTGGGTCCAGTGGTCGGCAGCTCGGGCAAGTGCCCGCCGGTGGTCAGCCCAGGAGTCCTTTGGTCCCTTCTGCAGCGTCCGGAACTTCTTGCGGTAGGACTCCGGGGTGAGGTTGTACTGTTGGATCAGGGCCCGCTTGATGGTGTCGTAGCCCTGATCCGCCTCAGCAGGCAAGTCCCCAAGGATATCCAGGGCCTTACCCCTTAAACGGGGGGTCAGGTATTTGGCCCACTGGTCCTTGTTCAGATGATGCTGCAAGCAAGTCCGTTCAAAAGCAGTCAAGAAAGAGTCCAAGTCTCCATCCTTCTCCAGCACTGGGAAGTCCTCAACACGGACCTTTGGAAGTTTGGTGTCTGGAAGGTCACGTGTGGCTGATGAGGGCCGGAGCTGAGCTAGCTGCAGCTGGTAGTTACGCTCTGCCTGGCGCTCTTCACGCGCTGCTTGCCGCTCACGCTCGGCCATGAGTTCCTTGTAGCCCTCCCGGTCTCCAGCCTGGCGTAGGGCCATAGCCATTTGAAGAAGGCTATCCGAGCCTGCCAGGCTCGGTGGAATGGCACGTGGTGATCTGCGGCCCGCTGCGGAGCCTGGTGATTCACTGTCCATTGCAGAGCGGAGGGCTGGCATCTGGCTCGTTGAGGAACCTTGGGTGAGCTGCTCCTCATCTTGTCCAGCAGTGCCAGGTTGCGCAATGTCCTCTGCAGAACGGTTTTCTGGCGTCGAGCTCCTGGAGGACTCGTGGGCAACCTCCTCATTGCTGTCCACAGCACCGTCCTCCCTCTCTTCGGCTCCTGCTTTAGCATTGGCCAGTTGCATAGCTCTGCTCCTGGTGCCATCAGCCATTCTTGCAGACTTTTGGTCACTGACACAGAACTGACACCTGATGCCTCCACACACCTTACAGTATCTGCACTCTGACACTCTAGTGTTGAGCTGGTCTGAAGACCCCAGCAGCCACAGCTGCTGCAGGCAGTCTTTAGTGTCTGGGAGTATGGGTCTCACACTCACACACACTATTATCTCGATCCCACCGCTATGCCACCAATATGTCACAAACCACCGGGGGGGTCACTCAGAAATCCCCCGCGCTGGCTACCAGTACGTCACAATCGGGGGGTAACAAGTGGGGGTCACCCCTCCTTTATACCTCCCGACCGACAGACAGAGCACGTGATGCGCTCTCTAGCGCCCCTCTTATAGTCAGGCCAATTATGGAATTGCCCGACGATAAGCAAGGAGGCCGCTATACTACTTATGCCAATTATTGAAGGGTCCCCGGTGAGAGTAGGGTATATATTCCCCCGACCTCCGCGGGCGGAATATATAATATCTTCCCGAATCTCACTGGCCTCCCCACAATAATCCTTGGCACAACTCGCTGCCACCAACCGCTTCACGGTAACTATTAGCCGAACACACAGACGTGGGATTCAAGATCGAGATAACAGAACAGCCCAAGATTAATTATATAATTTAATCAGCCTAAAGCACACTAGAAACTACAATATATACAATAGGGAATCTACAGAATATACATATGTCAGAGTACAGTTACAATCAAAGCATGGGTTACAAACAGGCATACACAGTTCAATCAGTTACCTTGTGCGTCTGGCCACAGGGGGGCACTGTAGACCAGGTTTCTAGGAACTCCCGCAGATGTTTCCTGCACGTGACCCCCAGCGAAAGAACCTTGGACAATGGCCGAAGCAGGGTTATCAACCTGGGCAAATCCAGGTCCCCTCCTACCTTAGTGACCTCACAGGGAGCACTGCTCCACCCCTGGCTGGAGTTATGGACAAATTCACAACATGGAATATGGGCCATAACTTTGCCTGGGAGCGTCGTAGGCGGACGCCAATGCTCTCATTGTGACAGTTATGAATTTAGCTACAGAACGAGGGGACTCATGACCTGTCTACGAGTTCCCATATGGCTGATATCACGCCTGGGGTATTTCCCCAGCTCCCCCTTCCATAAAAAAGGTGTGCCAGCATCGTCCGCCTGCGCAAACACCATTTTTATGGTTGCCATATTTATCGGAGATATGGCTTGCGAGATATGAACCATTTTTTACTGGAGTCGTTCTGTCTGGCTACTTCCAAGCCTTGCTAATGAGATACAACTCTTGTTACAGGGTGACGGCAGGGAGCCATCCTGTGTCCATTGTCCGCACATCATCTCATCTCCATATCAGAGGAGATGGCTGTTGGAGGTGTAAGTGGGATGTGACACCTTCACAGATGCTGGACATTTGGGAACAAGGAGGGAGGGGGGGCACTGCCAGGGAGTGATGAGAGCAATTATGACTTCTAGTCATAATTCCTCTTCATATCCCAGGATTTACCTCACACCCTCCTTTCGTTTTTTTGGGGTTTTTTTGCGGTCCACTAAACAAAAAACAAAAACAGAAGTCACATGGACTGTATAAGGAATGGAACCGATGCGGTTGTCACACAGGTGCATCCGTGAAAAAACAGGACCGCCTTTTTGCAGACCGCAAAAACAGGACGGTCGTGTGAATGTATCATTAATCCTACAAATACTAACCAAAGCTATGTAGAAATAGTATTGACTAGTAAAAAAAAATAAAAAATGTATCAAACATGAAGCCAATTATCTAATAGAAGGAAAAAAAAAAAAATATACATAGTTGAGAAAAATAGAATTCTTTATTAAATCACAAAAATGAATAAATACAAAAATACAGCATAACTATATTCCAGCCAGAAAATCACCGGTAAACAGCTAATCATAACTTGATTCTAAGTGGTTTAACCTGACATGATCGTGACTGGGGGTGACCTTTCCTGTGCAAATACCTCAACGAGTGTTTTGGAACCTTCGTCAGGATTGTGGAACATACAATGGTGTTATTATAAAGCCCTAATAAAATTGATCGTCCAATGGCAGGCAGGCGTTTGTTTAGGGCAATGCGCTGTCCTTTAGTGTCATGAGCATCCAACAGTGATGGAAGATGGAACTGCCCATCACCGGCTTCAGCCCAATCATTGACATTTTTTGACCAGTGCATCTACCAACTAACCGCGCGCATGCGCTCACGTTCAAGAATTACATATAAAAAGTGCATATCCCAGGGAGAAGCATTTAACTTTCTCTCTCTGAAGCAGCTTATATTACTTAAAGAGGTTATCCAGGATCTGGGGTTCTTTTGTTTTTTTTTTTGTTTTTTTTTTTTTACTATAAACGGAAAGAAATAGGCAGCTAAGCAACTACTAATCTGCTGCACTTAGCGCCAGCACACAACAGTCAAAGACTGCTCCCGCCGGCGATTCAGCTGCTCCATGTCAACAGAACAGCTCTTTTGCTCACTCTGCTTAGTCGATGGGGCATGCATGTTGACATCATGCCGATTTGACTGCCTTCTTCCCAAAGTAAGGCAGTAGGGCGCCGGCTGTCAGTTAGGATGATGTCAGCAGCCGGCTGTCAGTTGGGGTGTGACTGCTGACATCATCCTATCAACAAACGAGAGCAAAAAAGCCACCGCTCTCTCGACATGACATCAGCAGAAGCCACTGGATCAACGGCAGGCGCGCTCTGTGCCGGCAGAGACTGTGCCAGGCACAACAGACCGGTAGCTAGCAACTAACTTCCCAAAAAAAAAAAAAGTCCAGGATGACCTATCTAAAAGGAGGAGGGGAAAGGGTGGGGAGGAGGGGAAAGGGTGGGGAGGAGGGGAAAGGGTGGGGAGGAGGGGAAAGTGTGGGGAGGAGGGGAAAGGGTGGGGAGGAGGGGAAAGGGTGGGGGGGGGGGGTTGCGGGCACTACTAATATTTGATGTTTACTTAATCAGAATTTACACAAAAAATAAATCCATAAATACAAAAATGTAAACAAATTGGTGTACAAATATATATTCGTATACCCACATGTGCAGTATATACATGAAAATCTAATAAACATGGACAAAAACCTCATGGACCATATAAAACATGTGTAAATCTATAAAAACCAAAATGACAAAACGGAATTGTGAATGTTGAAAGTTTACATAAAAATGTGAAAGTAATCATACAAAGTACAGAGAGAAAAAAAAAGTATGCATTATACAAAATATGGAAAAGTGAAGGGAAAAAAAACAAACCACATTGTAGTAATAAGTTTTAAGTATGTAATAATTACATAAATGATTAAAAAAAAAAAGTAAAAAAAACACTATACAGAAGCAAAAAGTGCTATACAAAAGTGACAAGGACACATATACATGATATAAATATTATAAATAAGTGCTATTACACAATGGCAAAGTGAATAAGTATAGACAGGTCTTCAGGGCAGGTTTCAGCCCCAATGTAGTGAAGATGATGACGATGATGATCATAAACATTAGCTCATAACTTGACCAGTTCAAAACCCCCAAAAATCATTGGCGCGGTCTAAAAATACAAAAATAAAAAAAAATATATAAATATACAGAATAAGTGTTACAAACACCCCGGCCACTAACAGATAAAATGCAAAGCAAAGGGCCTAATTGGTAGGTACCATTGTGTCTTTAAAAGTTGGGTTCGTACATCGCCCTTGATAGGAAAAACATCGCCCTTGCGAGTACATACAGGGATCCTATCTCTTACTCTCAACCCTCAACAACCTCCAATTACCTCCATGAAAACCTCAAAACGGTGTTGGTCTTGGGGCTTCTCCTGGAGCAACTGCAGACTCTACTCAACAACCCTCCAAGATCCCTTAATATTTTCCATCATCACCCTTAACTCAAATGATGTCCCGCTGCTAGATCACGTTCACGGCATCATAGTTTATAGGGAAGGGGGAGGAGGAAGTAGGATAGTAGAGTTTAGAGGTTCTTGACCCCCCATTACGCCCCCCCCCCAAAAAAAAAAAAAAAGAACCATCCCTCAAATTTGGACTATGGCCCATTGCTGGTTTATCAGCAGAGTTGGGTCCAGTTTTCCATCAGTCCACAAACTACACCAATGTATCTGGACTATATCTCTCACCAATAGCCAGGTACATGGCCGTATCATTCTTGCTCGGTGATTGAGAGCTGATCTTTTTTGGTAATTCTGGGGGCACTAGATCATAGGGTATTGTTCAGTTTATTAACTGTGATACCGCGAATGTCATCCGTCACATGCACTGCTCTTGCGGCCTGTATAGGCATGACGTCTTGTCAGTTGAAAGTGATGGAACATACCGTATTTTTCGGACCATAAGACGCACTTTTTCCCCCCCAAATGTTGGGGGAAAGTGGGGAGTGCGTCTTATGGTCTGAATGTAGGGCTGCGCGGAATGAGGGTGCTGCGGTGGAGCGGGTCATCGGGGCATGAGCAGGCTGCAGCAGCGCCTGCCGTGACCACGTGGACCCGCTCATTTAATATGCATGCCGATCATCCCGCCCATCTCTCAGTGCTGACAGGTGGGTGGGATGATGGGATAAACAGCCGGCCCGCATGATCACCCCTGGCAACTACAGCCTGGAGTGATCATGTGCGGCTGTATTCACTGCCCCCCGTACATCATCATCAGCGCGGGGTGCAGTGAATCAGTACACTCACCTGTCACCGTTCCCCTGCAGTACCGCGATCTCCTCCTGGCTGCCAGCGGCTGCGTGTGGACATGTGCGCACAGCGATGACGTCATCGCTGTGCGCACCGCTAGTCTCCACTCAGCGGCCACTGGCAGCCAGGAGGACATCGCGGTACTGCAGGGGAAAGGGGACGGCTGCCGCTGACACAGACGGGTGAAGGAGCGATGCTGCAGGGAGTGAGGTGAGGTAAGGCGAGTATGAACATTTATTTTTTTTTATGTGCCACAGGATCCGGGCCGTATACCAGCATGGGGTTGTATAGCAGGATGGGGGTATATTATGAGCAGAATGGGGGTGTATGAGCAGGATGGGGGTATATGAGCAGGATGGGGGTATATGAGCAGGATGGGGGTATATGAGCAGGATGGGGGTATATGAGCAGGATGGGGGTATATACAAGGCATGAGGATCATTACTAGGATGGGGTATCTTCGTAGAGAATTTGGGGACATTAGTCCCATAACAGTGTCAGCAGCAGATCCTCGCCCCATAACAGTGTGTCATGACTCAATTTTTTGCTTAAAATTTTAGTTTTCCTGCTCTAAAACCAGGGTGCGTCTTATGATCAGGTGCGTCTTATAGTCCGAAAAATATGGTATTCACAATATTAATGGATCTTAAAAGGGAACCGGTCACCAGTTTTCTGCCCTATAAGCTGCGGCCACCACCACCGGGCTCTTATATACAACATTCTAACATGCTGTATATAAGAGCCCAGGCCGGGAGTATAACATAAAAGACACTTTATATTACTCACCTAAACCGGTCGCTGCAGTGGATGTGGCTCAAATGGGTGTCTGTTCTCCGGTACCGGCGCCTCCTCTTTCGGCCAGCTTTGTCCTCCATCTTCTGAAGCCACGGAGCATGACGCGTCCGATGTCATCCACACTCGCGGGCATTGAGGTCCTGTGCAGGTGCACTTTGATCTGCCCTGAGCAGGGCAGATCAAAGCATTGTAGTGCACCTGTGTGGGATCGGTGAGTGTGTATGACGTAGGACTCGTCACGCACACAGGCATCAGAAGGAGGACGAAGATGGCCGAAAGAGGAGGCGCTGGCCCGGGAGAATGAAGACGCCCATATGAGCCACATCCACCGCAGTGACAGGTTTAGGTGAGTATTATAAAAAGTGATTTTTACATTCTACACAGTGGCCTGGGCTCTTATATACAGCATGTTAGAATGCTGTACTTAAGAGCCCAGTTGTGGTGGCTGCAGCTTATAGGGCAAAAAACTGGTGACAGGTTCCCTTTAAGGACACCGGGGGGGGGGGGAGCAGAGGGACAAGAGGTGGGCAAGGAAATTTTCTCGGCTGTAAGGCAGATATCAATGGAGACATTTTTTATTCTATCAGTCAGTGAACTATTTTTTCCACAGATACATTGATTTGCATGGCAGAGAGCGACTTACAGAGGCAAAGCTGCAATTTTTCTTCAGATAGACGCAGTTCGAGGAAAAAGAATAAAAAACGGATTTGTGTATGGTACTGCAGAACATCAATCCCGAGTGTAATCTAATGTTTTGTAGGATCGCACCAGGACTGAAAAAAAAAATGGCCTTTAAGAGGAGAAATTGGACCTAAGCAGGTAATTGAGAAGTTGATGTACGGACCCAACTATGGAGGAGGGAAACTAAATGGATTGTGGCACTTAACGTTGTCACCTAGAGGTACAAATCAAGACGTTCACTTTGCATATTATTTAAAACGTCAGGGTTGTTTTCAACCCCCTCCCACAAAAAGATATTTCATTCAAGTTCTGAGAAGGTGCCCTTGGGTGAGGAGAGGGCTCACAATCGGAGTTTCCTCCATACATGGCACAGTGGTGTGAAAAATGGTTCTCCCCTTCCCGATTTCTTATTCTTCTGCAGGTTTGTCACACTTCAATGTTTCAGATCACCAAACAAATGTAAATATTGGACAGAGATGACACAAGTAATCACAACATGCAGTTTATAAATGAAGGTCTTTATTATTGAGGGAAAAATGAATTCAAATCTACAGGGTCCTATGTGAAAACGGGATTGCCGCCTAAAGCCAATAACTGGTTGGGTGACCCATAGCAGCAACAACTGCAATCAAGCGTCTGCGATAACTGGCAATGAGTTTTTCTTACAACACTCTTGAGTAATTTTGGGCCACTCATCTTTGCAGAATTGTTGTAATTCAGTCACATTATAGGGTTTCCGAGCATTTTTAAGTTCATGCCACATTTCAATTGAATGAAGGTCAGGACTTTGACTAGGCCACTCCAAAGTCTTAATTTTGCTTTTCATAAGCCAGATGTGGACCTTCTGGTGTGTTTTGGATCATTTTCCTACTTTCTAATGCCATTGCACTTCTACTTTAGGTCAAGAACAGATGGCCGGATATTCCCCTTCAGGATTTTTTGGTAGACAGCAGAATTCATGGCTCCATTTACCATGGAAGTCTTCCAGGTCCTGAAGCAGCAAATCAACTCCAATCACACTACCACCACCACCACTATATTTTACTGGTGGTATGATGTTCCTTTTCTGAAATGCTGTGTTACTTCTACAGCAGATGTAATGGGACATATACTTCCAAAAAGTTCAATTTTTGTCTGTCAGTGCACAGCGTATTCTCCCAAAAGTGTTGGGGATCAAAATGTTTTCTGGCAAAACGGACACAATCCTTTATGTTTTTGCTCAGCAGTGGTCTTCATCTTGGACCTCTGCCATTCAGGACATTTTCGCCCAGTGTCTCTCTAAAGGGTGCTTAACACGCTGCGACATCGCGAACGATATAACGTCGGGGTCACATCGTTAGTGATGCACATCCGGCGTCGTAAGCGACATCGCAGGGTGTGACACCAAGGAGCAACGATCGCAAAAATGTCAAAAATCGTTGACACGTCGCTCCTTTTCATAATATCGTTGGTGGTGCATGCCGCCGGTTGTTCGTCGTTCCTGCGGCGTCACTCATCGCTGTGTGACACCGCAGGAACGACGAACATCTCCTTACCTGCGTCCACCGGCAATGAGGAAGGAAGAAGGTGGACGGCATGTTCCGGCCGCTCATCTCCGCCCCTCTACGCTATTGGGCGGCCGCTTAGTGACCCCGAACACACCTCCCCCTTAAAGGAGAGATTGTTCCGTGTCTCCAGAGACGTCGCTAAGCAGGTATGTGCGTGTGACGCTGCCGTAGCGATATTGTTCGCTACAGCAGCGATCACTCCCATGACGAAACAGCGACGTGGGTGCTATTGCGCACGACATCGCTAGCGATGTTGCAGCGTGTAAAGCACCCTTTATGGTGGAGTCCTGAATACCGACCTTAACTGAGGCAAGTGAGGCCTGCAGTTCTTTGTATATTGTCATGGAGTCTTTTGTGACCTCTTTGAGTCATTGCTGGGCTCTTTGGGCAAGTTTGGTCGGCCAGCGGGAAGGTTCACCACTATTCCTGTCACGGCCATCTCCCTTTCCAGCAGCTTCTGACTCCTGGCCTGAGCAGCTTCCAGATGGTGACCACTCCCTTCCCCTATATATAGTCACCTCTCCCAGTAGAGGGGGCTAGTTATTCTGAATCCATTCTGAAGCTGGGCCTTGAGGTGGAAGGAGCTGCTGAAGCCATTGTAACAGTGAAGAATTGTAGGCTGCAGTTCTGGTGTGACTGTAGTCGTGAAGTTGGGCTTTATCCTTTGTGGTTTCCCCCATCTTTTGTACCTGCCCTTCATGTTGTATTAATTGGACTAGTGATCCTTACCTGCCAGTGCAGTAGTCAGGGTTATTAAAGTATCTTTCACGGTTTCAGGTATCCTGCTTGGCGACAGGTGCACAACCTGTATAGAGACCGGCTACCAGTACAGCTGCAGGTGAGTGAAGGAGGTGTCCCATCTTCCCCCTCATTAGCACCTGGGCCCACCAAGGTTAACGTGTCCCCGGAGTACCCCTTGTTTGTAGTTGGGGAATCTCCAGTTTGTCTTGCTCCACGCCGGACCTTCTCCATGTCAGTGCATGACAGTTCCATGTTTTTGCCATTAGTGGACAATGGCTCTCACTGTGGTTCGCTGGAGTCTCAAAGCCAATGCTTTATATCCTTTTCCAGACTGATAGATCTCAATTACTTTGTTTGCCGTTTGCTCCTGAATGTCTTTGGATCAGTGCATGATATGTAGGTTTTTTTGGATCTTTTGGTCTACTTTACTTTGTCAGGCAGGTCCTATTCAGTGATTTCTTGACCGAAAAATGGTGTGGCAGAAATCAAATTCCTTAGCCAAACCAAAGCCTTAACTCCATACCCAAAGATGTGATGAAACATACATTTTAAACTGTGGTTTAAAGAGGAGGAAGGGGCAATCACCTTACTCACACAGGGCCCGGTAGGTTTGGATTTATTTTTCCCCTTACTACCTTCATTTATAAAAGGTGCATTTTCTGTTTACTTAGGTTATCTTGTCTAATATTTTATTTTGTTTGGTGATCTGAAACATTTAAAGAATGATAAACATGCAAAACAATAAGAAAATCAGGAGGGGGGAGGCACTTTCACACCACTGTATATAGCGGAATCTGTTTTAACTGCCGTGGTGGTTAACCATTTGAATACGACATATCTTTTAGGCCTGTTTCACATGTCAGGGAAAAACACAGACTTTTTCACTGACGTGTTAAAAACGCACGTCGCTCCTTGTGCTGTGATTCACGGTACACGTGGGTTCTACATGTGCTATCTGTGATCAGTGATAGTACATGGAGATAAACTCACCTGTCCCCACTCGTGCTGTCCGTGGTGCTGGGTCTCTCACCGCTGCAGCTACTTCCAGGTCGGCTGTGTGGTGCAAAACTGCATATGTACGAGAATAATGAGCCGGCTTGGAAGTAGGAGAGAGCAGGGGCCCGAGAGAGCAGGGGCCCGAGAGAGCAGGGGCCCGAGAGAGCAGGGGCCCGAGAGAGCAGGGGCCCGAGAGAGCAGGGGCCCGAGAGAGCAGGGGCCCGAGAGAGCAGGGGCCCGAGAGAGCAGGGGCCCGAGAGAGCACTTTACTCCCCTTCTCCTGCCCTCCTGTCTCTGCCGTTGCTGTCACTTGCTTCCGACCCCCGCTCATTATGCTCATTGCATATTCACTTCACTGCGTACGAAAGCTGCAGCAGCGGGGAGTTGGCAGGACGAAAAAACGAAGATCAGCGCCAGGGACAGGTGAGCAGAAAGTTCCTGTTCTCCGTGTGTTATCATGGATAACACACGGAGAACACAAGTGTGCCATAAACACGGCTCACGGAGGGCAAAACGCACCTCTGACACGTCCATGAAAAACGTGCGTGATTTTTCACGGACGTGTGAAAGAGGCCTAAAAAAAAAAAAAAAAAAATATCCTACAATGGCTAGTGAGAAAATGCACGGTACGGGCCAAACAGCAAAGGGTTAACAGATGAGAATCATAAAAATCATAGAATAACCATTCCAAGGCATAGTTAGATGTCAAATATTAAATAAAATAGTGGTGCCTTTAAGAAATATAAGCAGTGCGCACAGTAAAGTAATAAGTGCTACAGTGCATAGAAAAGGAGCCATTTGCTGTACTAAAAAAAAAGATAAGATTCTCAAAGCTCACCCCTCAGAAAAAGCTGCATGCGAAACGCAAGTTTCACACAGAGTTTGGTTCAAAACTCGCTGAGTGTCATGGCGGGATCAGTAGCTGTTCACACTACAGATTCTGACACTCCTCACTATGGTTTGTCTGGTGCTTTTGAGTTGAACAGGCCGGCTTGGCCGTCGACCAGTTGTGTGTTCATTACTGTTCAGGCTACCAAAAGTTAATCTCTGCTAGCCTGTGGTTACCTCTAGGATCACATGCTGTGGGAAACCTATCACAGTTTCTCCCCGCCTTGTTAAGATGGTGGAATCTGTCTTCCCATGCCGACTATAGCTGCTGCTAAACCTGTCAGTGTACTGTGTCCCAGGTTTCTGGTGTTTATACTGTGTGTTGCTTAGGTTGTTGTGCAATTCTCTTATTGTCTTGTTTCGACCCTGGTGTTAATTTTCCTCCTTATCACTTGTTGTCTAATATCGCTGTGTGATCAAGTTTTGGTTTCCCCTGTGTCTATTTCCATGGGTTTAACAACTCCTGTCCCAACAGTCTCTTGAGGAGAGGGAGAAGGGGGTATTAGATCAGGGCTGGCCAGGAAGGTGGCCCAGACATCTTCACCTTCAAAAGTATCTCTGGGAACAGGAATTCTTAGGGCCATTCTAACCTGAAGGCCAGTCTAGGAGCCCCGGTCCCCTGTTCTCTCCATACCA
Organism: Anomaloglossus baeobatrachus; assembly: GCF_048569485.1. NCBI lineage: Eukaryota > Metazoa > Chordata > Amphibia > Anura > Aromobatidae > Anomaloglossus > Anomaloglossus baeobatrachus. The sequence goes on from NC_134353.1 coordinate 910,699,509, forward strand.
CCCATGACGGCGTTTAAGGGGTGCTCCTTTTGGCTGTCACACGTTACGTTATGTCTCATTATTGTATTACTTCCCATTATCTAGCACCCAAAGCTTTTAGCACAGTGCATTATACTTCTTGCATTTGTGCTCTTGCACCTTCACTGTCCTAAATCCAGTTATGCACCAATTGTGACCTAACCGTGCTACTTCTATGGGATTAGTATTCAGAGGATATTTTTATTAAATTTGATATTGGCTCTTATTAAGAATCCTTTTTTTCCCCTTTCTATGCACTATGGCACCTTATATTACTTCACTACCATCATTTCTTAAAAGCACCAAGACTTGATTTCAGATGTGAAATCTCATTATGCCTAAGGCCCTGTGCGCACTGGAAAACGGAATTTTCTTAAGAAAATTCCGCAGGATCTGAAAGATTACCGCACCCGCGGTAAAAAACTGCGGCAAACCGCACCCGAAAACCGCATGCGGTATGCTGCGGTTTCACCACGGTACTGTTCGCGGTATTGCCGCGGTTTTTCCGCGTGCGGGTTGGTACATGTGCTTTAATGCATCCAATGCAATAAAGCACATTGGGGAAAAAAAAAAAAAAGTAATTTCCTTCTGAGATAGATAGCAAACAGATAGAGTCCCTGTGAGCACATGCTGCATTTCTCCCGAGCGGTAGTGTGTTCACATTACCGGCCGTGGGAAATGCCCTGTGGTTACCTCTGCAGTCTGTCTCGTTGCGAGGCTGCATTCAGCAGTGTGTCAGTCGCGGCTGGATGTAAGCATCACAGGACATGGATTACGCCGGTCCTGTGTGGATTACGCCGGAGCTGTGTGTTGGGAGGGGTTAATAAACGGGTGAACCAGGGGCTTTTTTGTGTTTTATTTAAAATAAAGGATTTTTCGGTGTGCGTGTTTTTTCACTTTTCTTATGGGTTTGATCATGTCAGCTGTCTCAGACGCTGCCATGATCAAGCCTGGACCGCCGCCATTAACTCCTTATATTACCCTGATTTGCCACCGCATTACGGCAACAGGAAGAGCTGGGGACATTTCGGTACTGCCACGTAATGGATGTGACAGTCCCGGGGCAGCTGCGGCTGATATACTCGGCTGCGGCAGGAGAGGGGCCATTAACCCTGTCCCTCGCCCTCCCCAGCCTGAGAATACCGGACCGCCGCTGTGTGCTTACCTCGGCTGGACGGTAAAAATACAGCGGAGCACACGTGGTTTTTTTCTATATGTCCGTTTGATTTCTATGTGTATTCTATATGTCTGTGTGTGAGTGTGATGTGTGTGTGTGATGAGTGTTCTATGTCTGTGATCTCTGTGCGTTTACTCTCTGCTCCGCTTCCTCTTCCTGTCATAATGACATCACTTCCCTGCAAACCGCAGGCAGCGATGAACATTACCGCAGGTAAACTGCGAAATACCTGAGGGAATAACGCAGGAAAACGCAGTGAACCGCACAGAATTTGCTGCCTGCGTTATTCCCTGCGGGATTTCACGATTACATGGCAGTCAGTGGAGTGAAATCCCGCAGCGACGTGCGGAAAAGAATTGACATGCAATTGTTTTTGCTGCGTGAATCCCGCAGCAAAACATGCAGCTGTCAAACTCCGCCTAGTGCGCACAGGATTTTTTTTTCCCATAGGTTTTGCTGGTGAATCACTGAAGAGATGTTATGAACATAACATGCAGCGAAACATGCAGCAAAACCGCAGGAAATCCGCGGCAAAAACCGGCAAGTGCGCACAGGGCCTTAGGTTGGTTGTTCTATGATTACTCTCCTCTGTTAACCCTTTGGTGTTTGGCCCTTTCTTAAAGTGCATTTTCTGAATAAACATTGTAGGATATTTAATGCACAGTATATTAATGGTGATGTGATCTGTGCATAAATGGAATAACATTAATAATCTTACCAATGCTTGCATTTTCTATTTACATTATGGGCTGGAAAGCTTTTATTACACTAATACTTAATACATTGATCTGCTGCAGACCCCAACTTGAAGTCGCCTCGCTCCTCCTGTGATGCTCAGATATATATTATTACATCTCCTTTCTTAAAAGGGAACCTGTCAGGTGTAATATAAACTACTTCTAAAGATCCTTTATGATATGCTAATGAGCGCACGGGACTAGTCACAAGGTCATTAGTTCCCTTGGCTAGTCGGCCCACTTAGCATGTAAACATGCCCCTGTGGGCATGCTAATGAATGCACAGAGTCAGAGGCATGGTCGCACTCACCACTGCTGCAGGATTCGAATCCGAATGCCGAATCCGAAGCAGGATTTCGGCATGCACTCTATGAAGCCGGGTGTGCGCGTACGGGCTTCAAACTGGTTGCAGTGCGCATAACCGGAAGTGTTGGATTATGCGCACTGACCATATGCCCAGCGTTATGAGGCTGTGACAATGGGCACAGGTACTCGCATCACCGCCGAAATTGGGCAATGGACATTGAATAGTATGTTAGCATAGTAACACACCCACAGGGGCGTGCTAAGAGGGTGGAATGAGCAGGAACTAACGCCCTTCTGACTAGTCCCAATGCTCATTAGCATATCATAAAGGATCTTTAGAAATACTTTAATAGATACAGGGACAGTTCGGCATGGATTAGTAATATGCACCCAGAATTGCTCGTAATCCTAGGTACATAATGCACCTGACAGGTACCCTTTAATATAGGGGTTATGGCTAAATTATAAAAAATAGAATATATTTATTGAAAATAAAAAAAATATACAAATATAAAAAAAAAATAAAAAAAAATTGCCTAGTCCGTAAAAGGGTTAATACTTACCTGGTTATTTATATTTTCGTTTTGCACTTTTTAGATACAGCATGGATGGGATGTATGTGGGTTCTGGACGGATCAGGTTATGAGCTCATATTTCTCATCATTTTCACAACAATGGGGTTAAAAACTGTATATGTTCACCGTGCCATTGTGTAATATTCATAACACTTATATGTATATCTATACGTTTGTATGTGTGTCCACGTCACTTTTCCCTTTATCATCATTACTTTATATAATTATTACATATTTAAAAAGGGAATCTGCCACCAGGTTTTTACCACCAAACCTGACAGCAGCATAAAATAGAGGCAGAGAACCGGATTCCAGTGATGTGTCGCTTACTGGGCTGCTTTGTGTAGTTATGATAAAAATCACTGTTTTATTAGCAGGAGATCATCACTATCTGATTTGTAGACCTGTTGCCAGGTAGTCCTCCATATTCACGAACTCTGTATAACCCCGCCCTAATCATTGATTGCCCGCTGTGTACACTGTGCATAGTCAGAAAGCTGCCAATCAATCAATGACATACAGGGATCAACCTTCATGGAACTGCTAGATCTGAAGCCGAAAAATCAGTGATTCTATCAAAACTGCACTAAGCAGCAAAGTAAGTGACACATCGCTGGAATCAGGATCTCCATCTACATTATGCTGCTCTCCAGTGGGAAGGGGGGGGGAACTAACAGCTTTTTCATATACAAATATTTGTATAAGCCTGGTAGAATTTTACTATGATTATTTTCACATTTCTTCAATTGTATTTTATCATTCACCGTTGGGTGTGTCTTATTTTGATTTTTTACATGTATTATATGGTACAGAATATTTTACTATGTACTTTTTTCTTTTGAAATATACAGTCCCTGACAGAAGTTCTATCGCTTATCCATGTTATGTAAATAAAAGCTTATTACCGGACTTTAATTTCATCCATTGGTTTTATAAATTACTCTTTTGAAAGCTGAAACCCTCCCAAATTTGGTTTAGGTTATGAAAATAAAGTTGCTGCAAAGCTGAAATATTGATCATTTAACGAACACAGAAAGGTCAGATTTTGGCAAGACAAAAGTTTTGTCACCCACAGAAAGTAATGTGAAATTCAAACAAATAATTAACTTCTAATACAAAGATATGTTGCATAACATTGGTGAATGAAGTTGTGGTGCTATTAGAGCCATATTTAATACTTTGTGTGACTTCCATGAGCTTGAAGGACTGCATCCATGGGGTTCAACAATGATTCATACAATTTATTGATGAAGTCATCAGGAATAGCAAAGAATGCAGTCTTACATGCCTCCCAGAGTTCTTCTAGATTCTTTGGTTTTGTCTTCCAAGCTTCTTCTTTCATCCTACCCCAAACATGCTCAATGTTCATGTCTGGTGACTGGGCTGGCCAGTCTTTGAGCACCTTGATCTTCTTTGCCAGGAGGAACTTTGTTGTAGAGATGGAGCACCATGCTGCTGCAGAATTTGACCCCTTTTATGATTGAGAATGTAAGAGGTAGCTAATACTTCTTGAAATGTTTTGCACATCCCCATACTGATTGTAACCCCAGACCATGATCTTTCCACCACCAAACGTAACTGTTCTCTGGATCCATACGGGCTCCAGTAGGTCTCCTGCAGTATTTGCAGTGGCTGCGGTGTAATTCACCTGAAAATTCATCAGAGAAATCCACCTTCTGCCACTTTTCCAACGTCCATCTGTTTAGCAGGCTGTGGGACTTGGCAAATGCCACATGGTTTTTTAAATGCCTTTCGTTTAGTGCTGGCTTCTGGGCACTGATTTGACCATGGAGGCCATTTTGAGACAGAATCCTACAAAAACTGTTCTAGTGGACACAGGGACTTGAGGTCACCAGGCCTGTTGGAGCTCTGCTGCAGTGGACGAGAAGATGAATTTAGATTTTCTAACCAACAAATGTTCCTCCTGAGCAGTTGTCTTGCGGGGTCTGCCGGACCTGGGCTTGTCAAAAACATCTCCAGTCTCTTCAAATCTATTTTTTAATCCTTTGTACTTGACGTTGAGACACTTTAAAGGTGCCAGCCACCTCTGCAATGGATTTGGTCTTCAGCCTCTTGATAATCAAGGCTTTGGTCACAGGGTGGATTTTTGGCATGTTGTCAAAGGTCAAGTTGCAGTTCACCTAAAGGTCTGGGGTGCTGGGTTTCTTTTTATACACACCTACTAATTAAGCGATCATTTAGTGAGCACAGGTGAGGATGTAAACTAGGATTGGGTGCATTATATGACAAGGCGACAAAACTTTTCTCTTGCCAAAATCTGATTTGTGTTCATTAAATGATCAATATTTCAGCTTTGCAGCAACTTTATTTTCATAACCTAAACCAAATTTGGGAGGGTTTCAGGTTTCAAAAGAGTAATTTATAAAACCAATGGATGAATTTAAAGTCAGGTTATAAGATTTTATTTACATAACATGGATAAGCGACAGAGATCCTGATTCAAGCAATGTGTCACTTACTGAGCTGTTTGTTGTCATTTTGATAAAATCAATATTTTCTCTGCTGCAGATTTAGCAGTTACAAGGGGCTGCTGATAAGTCTTTGGCTTTATGATTTTTTTTGTTTCTATGGTAACAAATGTTACATTATATGAAAGCCTTGCGTGTCTAATATAGGTTTTCAAAATTTTGTGTTTGTTGCTTATGGCAGCAGTGTTTTACGCATGCGGAAAAACAAAATGGCGGAGCCTAATGCGATATTCATGGGGATTTCCCGTGAACGTGTTTGTTTGTGTCATTATCCATGAACATTTGGAGATGAGGAAGCTTCTGCAAAGTGGGTCCCCAAATGTGTGACAACAGATCAGAGAAGCATGCGAGTGAAAACTTCCCGGTCCATTTGTCAGCATTTTTGGACAGATAAGAACTTCCTGGATCGACTGGTCACTATGGATGAGACCTGGATTTATTTGTATGACCTTGAAAACAGGTAGCAGTCAAAAGAGTGGAGGCACAGTGGTTCTCCTTACCCAAACAAGTTAAGGGTGCAAAAATCAGCCACTAAGGTGATTGCATCTGTGGTCTGGGATAAGGAGGGCGTGCTGCTAGTGGACTACCTTCAAAAGAGTTCCATCAATGCAAGGTATTACATTGAACGTTTGGACCAACTGAATGCAGCTCTGAAGGCCAAATGGCGCGGCAAGCTGTCCAAAGGAATCTTGTTCCTGCAAGACAAAGCCTCCTCTCACACTGCACAAGCAACCACGGCAAAACTGGCAGAGCTGGGCTTCCAGCTAGTGACCACCCACCTTATTCACCAGATCTAGCTCCCTATGACTATCATTGTTTCTAAACCTGAAGAAACACCTCAAGGTACCAAATTTCACACCATTTCTGATGCGATGGCTGCTACTGATGCCTGGTTTGAGGCGTATCCGAAATCCTTTTTGCTAGGCTTACAAAACCTGGAATATCAATGTAAGAAGTGTGCTGACATCAGTGGAGACTATGTGGAATAAATGTAAAGTTTCATCATCCTCTCTCGTTTCTTTCTGGGTAAAGCCAAAGACTTATCAGCAGCCCCTCGTATACAGAGCTCATGAATATGTTGGACTACCTGCAGCATGCCAAGTAGTGCTGTAATGACAATCTACTGCTGATTAAACTGTGATATTATAAAAACTACACTAAGCAGCCCAGTAAGTGACACATGGTTGGAATCAGGGTCTCTGCCCCTACGTTATGCTTAGATGGCAAAAACCTGGTGACAGATTCCCTTTAAATGGTATTACCTGATTCAGAGAAGAGTTAAAAGGGTGGTTCACGACCCTGTAAAACTGATAGAGAAGGCTTTTTCTAAATACCTTTTTCAGCCAATTCTGCCTCTGAGCGGTACCCTCGCGGTCCGCTCATCCCATCAAGTGACTCCCGGGCTCCGTGACCTCTGGGATCTGGTGAGGTCACGTCAGTGTACAGTTGACCTGACATCCCCGAGGCAGCCCCAGTCTACCTGAGTGACTGGGTCGTGGGCAGTGTTACACCGCTCGTCACAGCGCAGCATCTCACACGCTCTCTCCTTCACTGCAGCGCGCCGCAGGCAGGAGAGATGCTGGGCTGTGATGTGTGGGGAAACTTTGCCCACAGCCCCATCACTCAGGTAGACTGGGGTCAGCCGCCGTGAGGTCAGGTCAACTAGAAGTTGACGTGACATCACCGGAGCCCGGGGGTCACTTCATGGGGGATGAGCGGACTGCGAGAGTGCTGCTCAGGGGCGGAATTGGCTGAAGAAGATATTTAGAAGAAGCGCAGGAGTGTAGCATTATACTATGTTTTTTAAAGGGAACCTGTCAGCAGAAATTTTGCTCTAAACCTAAAAGTTCCCCCTCTGCAGCTCGTGGGCTGCATTTTAGCAAGGTTCCTGTTGTTATTGTGCCCCCTTTCTGACCAAATTAAATACTTTATAAAGTTGTACCTTTTGGTATGCAAATCTTCTAAATTATCCATGGGGGCGGGCTGTCTGGTGTCAGTTACTGTCCCTCCTGTCGAATTACGCCGGCCCCCCAACGCTCCATTTCATACTTCAGGACCCACCCAGTACGTCCGTGGTCCCGCGCATGCGCCGTGCAACTGTACCGGGACTGTGCACTGTGTGACTGCTGGTGACATGTTGCGCAGGCACGAGATATGGGCGGCGCTGTGATTGTTATCAGCAAGTACCCGCCCATAATCTCGTGCCCGCCCTTTCCCTCTGCCTCCAGCATACTGCGCAAGTGCTGGCCATATGACCAGACGTCACCTCTCGTAACCGGTGGTGTCCTGCTCCGCTCCTCCCATCTATTTCCTGCTGCAGGGCAAGATGGAAAAGAGGTGACGTCGGGTCATCTGGCCAGCGCTTGCGCAGAACGCTGGAGGCAGAGGGGAAAGCGCGGGCACGAGATTATGGGCGGGTACTTGCTGATAATCACAGCGCCTCCCATAATCTCGTGCCTGCGCAACACGTCACCAGCAGTCACACTGTGCACAATCCCGCTACAGTTGCACGGCGCATGCGCGGGACCACGGACGTACTGGGCGTGTCCTGAAGTATGAAATGGAGCGTTGGGGGCCGGCGTAAATCGGCAGGGGGGACAGTAACGGACACCAGACAGCCCACCCCCATGAATAATTTAGAAGATTTGCATACCAAAAAGGTACAACTTTATAAAGTCTTTAATTTGGTCAGAAAGGGGGCACAATAACAACAGGAACCTTGCTAGAATGCAGCCCACGAGCTGCAGAGGGGGAACTTTTAGGTTTAGAGCAAAATTTCTGCTGACAGGTTCTCTTTAAATCTGTTTATGTGTATGGTCTGCAGGTATCAACACCATTCCTGCAGCTGGGGCAACGCATTGTGCTTTTGTTTTAAGTTCAATAATACAAGACAAAAACAATAGAAATAATTCTAATCGAAACTCACCATAGACATCTGAGGATCTGGAACGCGCACAATCTCCGCACTGGTGGAAATGGGCGTGGACTCATCCCCATCCTGCAAGAGAAAGCCAAGACTTACCAGACTACAACTACCAAGAACCGCACAACAGTAACATTTACAGCAGAAGAGGGGAAGATGTAATAATGATTAGCAGTCTGCTGACACAGAGTAAGTATAGGGCTATACATCCGCCACATAGTGAGTTGTGGACCTCTAAATTCAAATACTAAAGATGGATATTTTTTATTTTTTTAAATACTCCTTATGTACAAGAATATAACTATTATAATACTGCCCCCTATGTACAAGAATATAACTACTATAATACTGCCCCCTATGTACAAAAATATAAACTACTACAATACTGCCCCCTATGTACAAGACTATAACTACTATAATACTGCCCCTATGTTCAAGAATATAACTACTATAATACTGCCCCTATGTACAAGAATATAACTACTATAATACTGCCCCCTATGTATAAGAATATAACTATTATAATACTGCCCCCTATGTATAAGAATATAACTACTATAATACTGCCCCCTATGTATAAGAATATAACTACTATAATACTGCCCCCTATGTATAAGAATATAACTACTATAATACTGCTCCTATGTACAAAAATATAAACTACTATAATACTGCTCCTATGTACAAGAATATAACTACTATAATACTGCTCCTATGTACAAGAATATAACTACTATAATACTGCCCCCTATGTACAAGAATATAACTACTATAATACTGCCCCCTATGTATAAGAATATAACTACTATAATACTGCCCCTATGTACAAAAATATAAACTACTATAATACTGCTCCTATGTACAAGAATATAACTACTATAATACTGCTCCTATGTACAAGAATATAACTACTATAATACTGCCCCTATGTACAAGAATATAACTACTATAATACTGCTCCTATGTACAAGAATATAACTGCTATAATACTGCCCCCTTTATAAAAGCAACAGCCAGCACTATTTGTAGCATGCTTTTCTGACAATGAAGTGAATGAGCACATGACATACCTTCTATCACACTGCTTATAGCAGACTATGTGCTGTGGACGGTAATAGCGGACTATGGCTGGTAATAGAGGTCAGCAGTGTGAGGCGCAGCGTGAGCACAGAGCGGCTTGCAGACAGTATAATAGGAGCTCGGGGGCTTCTGACTGTTAAACGTTTTGATTTTTGCAGAAAACTAAGTGAGGAGAGAAGGTGCTCAGAGACGGCGGCATTTTGCTGTATGCGAGCTGCAGAATTGCTCGGGTAATTTGGGCCTGATTTGGATGCTGAGCTCAGATATGGCGGATGCAGGTCAGACGTGGAGGTGTCCTGTGTAACTATAGCCAGTAATGAGCGCAGCACACTGCGGAGTATACACTGCTCAGACAGACCAGGGGGGGGCGCCATCGGGGCTGAAAACACCTCTTTACTTCTCAATTGAAGCGATAGCCCCGATGTTACCATCTAGGAGAAATCCTGGTTACTTACACGGTATAAAGGATTATCTAGCAATAACCAGGTTTTACTTGGCCACTAGGGAACGGCTCCACACCTCTAGTCATGCAATGGCGGTGACCAAGTCTTCAGTCCCCGCACCCTGTAGTGAAGCATTACGGTGGGTGGGGACCAGCACCGATCCAGAACGGGGCTTTCTGCAGCCATTACCTGAATGAACTTCTGGTGCCTCCGCTCCATTCATCATCTATGGGACTGGTGGAATACCCAAACACTATACTCATACACAATGCGTGGAGCGGAGGCTACGTATGTGCACCTAAAACGCTACAGAAGCCAGATTCTACAGCCCCCCAAGTGGTCGAACCCCCAGCTATTAACATATTATCCATCATCCTATAGATAGGGGAGAATTTCATTTTTGGAGGAGATTAACCCTTTCATTTTTAAAACACAAGAGGACATTATAACCCCAGCGGGTGGGGAATGATTATTAGAAGGGGGAATATACCGTGTTTCCCCGATAGTAAGACACCCCCAATAGTAAGACGTAGTGGGGGTTTTGGGGGGGGTCGGCTAATGTAAGACGTACCCCGAAAGTAAGACGTAGTAAAAAGAAGGGAATTTTGTTACTTACCGTAAATTCCTTTTCTTCTAGCTCCTATTGGGAGACCCAGACGATTGGGTGTATAGCACTGCCTCCGGAGGCCACACAAAGCAATTACACTAAAAAGTGTAAGGCCCCTCCCCTTCTGGCTATACACCCCCAGTGGGATCACTGGCTCACCAGTTTTAGTGCAAAAGCAAGAAGGAGGAAAGCCAATAACTGGTTTAAACAAATTCACTCCGACGTAACGACGGAGAACTGAAAACCATTCAACATGAACAACATGTGTACCCGAAAAACAACCAAAAATCCCGAAGGACAACAGGGCGGGTGCTGGGTCTCCCAATAGGAGCTAGAAGAAAAGGAATTTACGGTAAGTAACAAAATTCCCTTCTTCGGCGCTCCATTGGGAGACCCAGACGATTGGGACGTCCAAAAGCTGTCCCTGGGTGGGTAAAGAAATACCTCATGTTAGAGTTGCAAGACAGCCCTCCCCTACGGGGAGGCAACTGCCGCCTGCAGGACTCTTCTACCTAGGCTGGCGTCTGCCGAAGCATAGGTATGCACCTGATAATGTTTGGTGAAAGTGTGCAGACTCGACCAGGTAGCTGCCTGGCACACCTGTTGAGCCGTAGCCTGGTGTCGTAGTGCCCAGGACGCACCCACGGCTCTGGTAGAATGGGCCTTCAGCCCTGATGGAACCGGAAGCCCAGCAGAACGGTAGGCTTCAAGAATTGGTTCTTTGATCCATCGAGCCAGGGTGGCCTTGGAAGCCTGCGACCCTTTGCGCTTACCAGCGACAAGGACAAAGAGTGCATCCGAACGGCGCAGGGGCGCCGTGCGGGAAATGTAGATTCTGAGTGCTCTCACCAGATCTAACAAATGTAAATCCTTCTCATAGCGATGAACTGCATGAGGACAAAAAGAAGGCAAAGAGATATCCTGATTAAGATGAAACGAGGATACCACCTTCGGGAGAAACTCCTGAATGGGTCGCAGCACTACCTTGTCCTGGTGGAAGACCAGGAAGGGAGCCTTGGATGACAGCGCTGCTAGCTCAGACACTCTCCGAAGAGATGTGATCGCTACCAAAAAAGCCACTTTCTGTGATAGTCTAGAAAGTGAAACCTCCCTCAGAGGCTCGAAGGGCGGCTTCTGGAGGGCAACCAGTACCCTGTTCAGATCCCATGGATCTAACGGCCGCTTGTACGGGGGTACGATATGACAAACCCCCTGCAGGAACGTGCGTACCTTAGAAAGTCGTGCTAGACGCTTCTGAAAAAAGACGGATAGCGCCGAGACTTGCCCTTTAAGGGAGCCGAGCGACAAACCTTTTTCTAACCCAGATTGCAGGAAAGAAAGAAAAGTAGGCAATGCAAATGGCCAGGGAGACACTCCCTGAGCAGAGCACCAGGATAAGAATATCCTCCACGTTCTGTGGTAGATCTTAGCGGACGTGGGCTTCCTAGCCTGTCTCATGGTGGCAACGACCCCTTGGGATAATCCTGAAGACGCTAGGATCCAGGACTCAATGGCCACACAGTCAGGTTCAGGGCCGCAGAATTCCGATGGAAAAACGGCCCTTGGGACAGCAAGTCTGGTCGGTCTGGTAGTGCCCACGGTTGGCCGACCGTGAGATGCCACAGATCCGGATACCACGCCCTCCGTGGCCAGTCTGGGGCGACGAGTATGACGCGGCGGCAGTCGGATCTGATCTTGCGTAGCACCCTGGGCAAGAGTGCCAGAGGTGGAAACACATAAGGGAGCCGGAACTGCGACCAATCTTGCACTAAGGCGTCTGCCGCCAGAGCTCTGTGATCGCGAGACCGTGCCATGAAGGTTGGGACCTTGTTGTTGTGCCGGGACGCCATTAAGTCGACGTCCGGCCTTCCCCAGCGGCGACAGATTTCCTGAAACACGTCCGGGTGAAGGGACCATTCCCCTGCGTCCATGCCCTGGCGACTGAGGAAGTCTGCTTCCCAGTTTTCTACGCCGGGCATGTGAACTGCGGATATGGTGGAGGCCGTGGCTTCCACCCACATCAGAATCCGCCGGACTTCCTGGAAGGCTTGCCGACTGCGTGTCCCCCCTTGGTGGTTGATGTATGCCACCGCTGTGGAGTTGTCCGACTGAATTCGGATCTGCCTTCCTTCCAGCCACTGCTGGAAGGCTAGTAGGGCAAGATACACTGCTCTGATTTCCAGAACATTGATCTGAAGGGTGGACTCCTGCTGGGTCCACGTACCCTGAGCCCTGTGATGGAGAAAAACTGCTCCCCACCCTGACAGACTCGCGTCTGTCGTGACCACCGCCCAGGACGGTGGTAGGAAGGATCTTCCCTGTGATAATGAGGTGGGAAGAAGCCACCACTGCAGAGAGTCCTTGGCCGTCTGGGAAAGGGAGACTTTCCTGTCCAGGGATGTTGACTTCCCGTCCCGGAGAATGTCCCATTGAAGTGGGCGCAGATGAAACTGCGCAAACGGAACCGCCTCCATTGCCGCCACCATCTTCCCGAGGAAGTGCATGAGGCGTCTTAAGAAGTGCGACTGACTTTGAAGGAGAGCCTGCACCCCCGTCTGTAGTGACCGCTGCTTGTCCAGCGGAAGCTTCACTATCGCTGAGCGAGTATGAAACTCCATGCCAAGATACGTCAGTGATTGGGTCGGTAACAGATTTGACTTTGAGAAGTTGATGATCCACCCGAACGTCTGGAGAGTCTCCAGTGCAACGTTCAGGCTGAGTTGGCATGCCTCCTGAGAGGGTGCCTTGACAAGTAGATCGTCCAAGTAAGGGATCACAGAATGTCCCTGAGAGTGCAAGACTGCTACCACTGCCGCCATGACCTTGGTGAACACCCGTGGGGCTGTCGCCAGACCAAATGGCAGAGCTACGAACTGAAGATGGTCGTCTCCTATCACGAAACGTAGAAAGCGTTGGTGCTCTGTAGCAATCGGCACGTGGAGATAAGCATCTTTGATGTCTATTGATGCTAGGAAATCTCCTTGAGACATTGAGGCAATGACTGAGCGGAGGGATTCCATCCGGAACCGCCTGGCGTTCACATGCTTGTTGAGCAGTTTTAGGTCCAGAACAGGACGGAATGAGCCGTCCTTTTTTGGCACCACAAAGAGATTGGAGTAAAAACCTTGTCCTTGTTCCCGAAGAGGAACAGGGACCACCACTCCTTCTGCTCTTAGAGAATGCACCGCCTGCAGAAGGGCATCTGCTCGGTCGGGATGTGGGGAAGTTCTGAAGAACCGAGGCGGAGGACGAGAACTGAACTCTATCCTGTACCCGTGAGACAAAATGTCTGTTACCCACTGGTCTTTGACCTGTGGCAGCCAAATGTCGCAAAAGCGGGAGAGCCTGCCACCGACCGAGGATGCGGAGGGAGGCGGCCGAAAGTCATGAGGCAGCCGCCTTGGAAGCAGTACCTCCGGCTGCTTTCTTGGGGCGTGAGTGAGACCGCCAGGAATCAGAGCTCCTTTGCTCTTTCTGAGTCCCTTTGGACGAGGAGAATTGGGACTTGCCCGAGCCTCGAAAGGACCGAAACTTTGACTGCCACTTCCTCTGTTGAGGTTTGGTTGATCTGGGCTGGGGTAAGGAAGAGTCCTTACCTTTGGACTGTTTAATGATTTCCGCCAATTGCTCACCAAACAGTCTGTCTCCAGATAGTGGCAAGCTGGTTAAACATTTTTTAGAAGCAGAATCTGCTTTCCATTCTTTTAACCACAAGGCTCTGCGCAAAACTACAGAGTTGGCGGATGCCATTGAGGTACGGCTCGTAGATTCTAGTACCGCATTGATAGCGTAGGTCGCAAACGCAGTCATTTGCGTAGTTAAGGACGCCACTTGCGGCACTGCTGGACTTAAGAAAGAGTCCACCTGTGCCAGACCAGCTGAAATAGCTTGGAGCGCCCACACGGCCGCGAATGCTGGAGCAAACGACGCGCCAATAGCTTCATAGACAGATTTCAACCAAAGGTCCATCTGTCTGTCATTGGCATCTTTAAGTGAAGCCCCATCCTCCACTGCAACTATGGATCTAGCTGCAAGCCTGGATATTGGAGGGTCCACTTTTGGACACTGGGTCCAGCGCTTGACCACGTCAGGGGGAAAGGGATAACGTGTATCCTTAAGACGTTTGGAAAAACGCTTGTCCGGATAAGCATGGTGTTTCTGGATTGATTCTCTGAAGTCAGAGTGGTCCAGAAAAGTACTCAATTTACGCTTGGGATACAGGAAATAGAATTTCTCCTGCTGGGCAGCTGCCTCCTCAGCTGAAGGGGCTGGTGGAGAAATATCCAGCAGCCTATTGATGGCCGCTATAAGGTCGTTTACCATGGCGTCACCATCTGGCGTATCCAAATTGAGTGCGGTGTCAGGACCAGACTCCTGATCACCCACCTCTGTCTCATCATATAGAGACCCTTCTCGCTGAGACCCTGACCCGCGTGACGACGTGGAGGGTCTCTCCCAGCGAGCTCTCTTAGGCGGCCTGGGACTGTCATCAGAATCAGAGCCCTCAGCCTGTGATGCCTGGGACCCCCTCGAAGTACGGATTAGTTCCAACTGCGGGGGACCTGGGAACATAGCCACAGCAGAGTCCATGGTCTGAGCCACTGGCCTGGACTGCAAGGTCTCCAGGATTTTTGTCATAGTCACAGACATTTTATCAGCAAAGACTGCAAATTCTGTCCCCGTCACCGGGGCAGGGTTCACAGGCGCCTCTGCCTGGGCTACCACCACCATATGCTCTGGCTGACGAAGTGCCACTGGGACTGAACATTGCACACAATGAGAGTCGTTGGAGCCTGCTGGTAGATTAGCCCCACATGCTGTACAAGCAGAGTATACAGCCCGTGCCTTGGCACCCTTGCGTTTTGTGGATGACATGTTGCTGTCTCCTCAGAGCAATATAGGGGTATACAGCCAAGAAGCGACCGTACAGTGCAGTATATATATATATATATATATATATATATATATATATATATATATATATATATATATATATATATATATATATATATATATATATATATATATATATATATATATATATATATATATATATATATATCTGGTACAGGAAAAAGTACACCAATACACACTGTGGCACTAGTGGGGCCAGCACTAATGTGCTGCTTACCGCCCGCTAAACGCGGGTGTGTGGTCGCCAGAAATCCCTAGTCTGGGTCTCCCAGAGCCTGTGTCCGTCCTCCAGCCAGACTGCATGCAGGAATGGCTGCCGGCGTCCTGTGGAGGGGGGGGGCGGGCCCTGGGCGTGCTCAGACCAAAAGCGGGAAACCTGCGTCCCACTGTGCCTAGTGAGAGGGCTGGAGCATGTAAATAAGGCTCCAGCCCTCGGCGCTGACGATTGCACAGCGTCTGTCCCATTCCCTGATTGACAGGGAGGGGGCGGGAACGAAGCGGAGCTAGGCCGCAAAAGCCGGGGACTAAATTTATAAGCGCCGCCGCCGTAAAAGCGCGGTCGGCGCTAAGTCCCCGGCGCACTACAAGTCCCAGCCGCGCCGCCGCTCCGAGAGTGGCCGGCGCGGTAGTTCCCAGCACATGAATCCACACAGCTAAGCTGCTGTGATCCAAGCCCAGCGTGGAGCGCTACTGTCCCCGGCGCACTAACACACCCAGCAAGTCTGGCGTGTGCGTGCCTGTCTGTACGGGGACACAGAGTACCTGAAAGTTGCAGGGCCTTGTCCCTGAACGGTACCCCGGCTCCTTATCCAGCAGGTTCAATGGGTCTGTGGACGGAGCCCGGCCTCAGGGCTTGGAGGCCGGTAAGATCCCACTTCCTCAGAGCCCCTCAGGGGGATGGGGAAGGAAAGCAGCATGTGGGCTCCAGCCTCTGTACCCGCAATGGGTACCTCAACCTTACAAACCACAAGTGGGGTGAGAAGGGAGCATGCTGGGGGCCCTATATGGGCCCTCTTTTCTTCCATCCGATAGAGTCAGCAGCTACTGCTGACTAAACAGTGGAGCTATGCGTGGATGTCTGACCTCCTTCGCACAAAGCAGAAAACTGGTGAGCCAGTGATCCCACTGGGGGTGTATAGCCAGAAGGGGAGGGGCCTTACACTTTTTAGTGTAATTGCTTTGTGTGGCCTCCGGAGGCAGTGCTATACACCAATCGTCTGGGTCTCCCAATGGAGCGCCGAAGAAATTTATTTTTTTTTTTTCTTCTTTACAGTACAGTTATAGCGGCCGAGCGCTCAGCTGAGAGCCCTGACATGCCGGCGGCAAAGCGCTCAGCTGAGAGCCCTGACATGCCGGCGGCAAAGCGCTCAGCTGAGAGCCCTGACATGCCGGCGGCAAAGCGCTCAGCTGAGAGCCCTGACATGCCGGCGGCAAAGCGCTCAGCTGAGAGCCCTGACATGCCGGTGGCAAAGCGCTCAGCTGAGCGCCCTGACATGCCGGCGGCAAAGCGCTCAGCTGAGAGCTGACACATGCCGGCGGTCGGGCGCTCAGCTGAACGCTCGGCTACCGAGAAATGTTGAAATGTTGCAGTAATGTTGTCCGTGGTCCATCAGGACCATGGACAACATACAAAATCACGCAGCCTCAGTGCCCTCATGTGCAGCCGCTGGTGGTTAAGTTTCCTTAACTTGCGGTACACTTAGGGCGCAATCGCGGCAAGTCCCCATACGGTACATTGCATGGAGACTTGCTGCGATTGCTGTGGGATTTTTTCCAATATAAGACATACCCCGAAAGTAAGACATAGTGGCACTTTTGGGGGTAAAAAGAATGTAAGACACTGTCTTACTTTCGGGGAAACACGGTATTACATTTATGATGGATGATGGATTATTATGCAACGGGTGTGGGGGGTTTGATTATAATCAGAGGGGAAGGGGGGGGTGATTATTGAAGCATGGGGACATGGTATAACCTGGGTGGATGGATGCTTCTATTATGAGTGATCATTGCAGGGGGGTATGAAATTATATTTGGGGCGGTGGGAAGGAATATTATTATACATATAGTGAGGATGGGTCTAAGACTACGATGGGGGGTAGGGGGGGGGCTCAAATCATTGAGTCTATGTAAAGTGCAAAATGGCCAAATTTCTTGTTTTTTTCCCCAAGGCAATGGCTGCACGTGTGGGATTCTCTCTATGCACTCAACAATTTTCAGAGCTGCCATAGAAATTAATGGAGAGCGCCACGCAT
This sequence comes from Anomaloglossus baeobatrachus, assembly GCF_048569485.1. Classification (NCBI taxonomy): domain Eukaryota; kingdom Metazoa; phylum Chordata; class Amphibia; order Anura; family Aromobatidae; genus Anomaloglossus; species Anomaloglossus baeobatrachus. The sequence continues at coordinate 910,717,033 of NC_134353.1, forward strand.
GCCCGGCCGCCTCGTCACTGACGGTTGTGTCAATGGTGGGATCCGCAGGGATCATACATCTATGGGATATCCTAGACATAGGGGGGTTAAGCAGATGAAACTTCCATTGTTCTCCCCGGTATGGATCAGATGGGCGGCTGCAGAATTCTGCTCACATCCGGAGCTGTAAGCGCCACTTATCAATGTCTTCATGGAAGGCGAGCTAAAATGAATTCCCGTCTACCCTGACAGGACAAAACGAGAAAAACTCTGGGTCTTTATCAGGCACGGCCGTGTAGGTGCAGTCTGGTCACACGACACTGGGCAGGGGAGACATGGAAGGGATCGCCCCGAGAGTCTCTGATCTGCTACAGCCCCTGACCGTGAGTGTGCCGAAACCCCAGCGAGGAGCATCTGCCACATATAGGACTATACAGCTGCGAGCTCAGGAGACCCCCAGTGGGACCGGACACTGCGACCGTAGTGTAGGCGCCTGTGAATGCACACTAACGTTACCCGCCTGATAATGCTCCTGGTAGCTATCGTTAGAAGGTTATTCCCAACACAGAGTAATCACCTATCCACAGTGTTATCTCTGTGATCAGTCGGGGGTATGACTTGTGGGACCCCCCATTGATCCTGAGCACAGAGCTACCACATCTGCGTCACTCTGAAAAGCCCAACTGAGCTATAACAACAGGGGCTCTCCGGATCGGAGAGGATGCCGGCGGCCGGACCCCCCATCCGACTAACGTTACAACCTATTCACATTCAAAGTTTTGAATGCCCCTAGAAAAGGGCCTTACTCTGCAGTAGAGCACTAGCTGGATGGAGAACGGTGCCGATATAGGTGTGGTGACCGGCTGAGGAGACCAGGCATCTCTGCCCTTCTCATCCCTGTATGCAACGCCACTGCCTATTTACCTCCCGAAGCGTGTGACCCAGAGATGCTGCCCTCACTACAGTAAAGAGCTGCTTGTGACAATGGTTACATCAGAGCGGTTTTCACACATGGTAAAGAGCGCGAGCAAGCTAGGGCGAGAGAGAGGCAAGACAGCGATAGGGGGGGGCGAGAGAGAAACAAGACAGTGATGGGGGCGGGGGGGTGAGACAGCGGGGGGCGGGGGGGTGAGACAGCGATAGGCGGGGGGGTGTGAGACAGCGATAGGCGGGGGGGTGTGAGACAGCGATAGGCGGGGGGGTGTGAGACAGCGATAGGCGGGGGGGTGTGAGACAGCGATAGGCGGGGGGGTGTGAGACAGCGATAGGCGGGGGGGTGTGAGACAGCGATAGGCGGGGGGTGTGAGACAGCGATAGGCGGGGGGGTGTGAGACAGCGATAGGCGGGGGGGTGTGAGACAGCGATAGGCGGGGGGGGTGTGAGACAGCGATAGGCGGGGGGGTGTGAGACAGCGATAGGCGGGGGGGTGTGAGACAGCGATAGGCGGGGGGGTGTGAGACAGCGATAGGCGGGGGGGTGTGAGACAGCGATAGGCGGGGGGGTGTGAGACAGCGATAGGCGGGGGGGTGTGAGACAGCGATAGGCGGGGGGGTGTGAGACAGCGATAGGCGGGGGGGTGTGAGACAGCGATAGGCGGGGGTGTGTGAGACAGCGATAGGCGGGGGGGTGTGAGACAGCGATAGGCGGGGGGGTGTGAGACAGCGATAGGCGGGGGGGTGTGAGACAGCGATAGGCGGGGGGGTGTGAGACAGCGATAGGCGGGGGGGTGTGAGACAGCGATAGGCGGGGGGGTGTGAGACAGCGATAGGCGGGGGGGGTGTGAGACAGCGATAGGCGGGGGGGTGTGAGACAGCGATAGGCGGGGGGGTGTGAGACAGCGATAGGCGGGGGGGTGTGAGACAGCGATAGGCGGGGGGGTGTGAGACAGCGATAGGCGGGGGGGTGTGAGACAGCGATAGGCGGGGGGGTGTGAGACAGCGATAGGCGGGGGGGTGTGAGACAGCGATAGGCGGGGGGGGTGTGAGACAGCGATAGGCGGGGGGGTGTGAGACAGCGATAGGCGGGGGGGTGTGAGACAGCGATAGGCGGGGGGGTGTGAGACAGCGATAGGCGGGGGGGTGTGAGACAGCGATAGGCGGGGGGGTGTGAGACAGCGATAGGCGGGGGGGTGTGAGACAGCGATAGGCGGGGGGGTGTGAGACAGCGATAGGCGGGGGGGTGTGAGACAGCGATAGGCGGGGGGGTGTGAGACAGCGATAGGCGGGGGGGTGTGAGACAGCGATAGGCGGGGGGGTGTGAGACAGCGATAGGCGGGGGGGTGTGAGACAGCGATAGGCGGGGGGGTGTGAGACAGCGATAGGCGGGGGGGTGTGAGACAGCGATAGGCGGGGGGGTGTGAGACAGCGATAGGCGGGGGGGTGTGAGACAGCGATAGGCGGGGGGGTGTGAGACAGCGATAGGCGGGGGGGTGTGAGACAGCGATAGGCGGGGGGGTGTGAGACAGCGATAGGCGGGGGGGTGTGAGACAGCGATAGGCGGGGGGGTGTGAGACAGCGATAGGCGGGGGGGTGTGAGACAGCGATAGGCGGGGGGCGTGTGAGACAGCGATAGGCGGGGGCGTGTGAGACAGCGATAGGCGGGGGCGTGTGAGACAGCGATAGGCGGGGGCGTGTGAGACAGCGATAGGCGGGGGGGTGTGAGACAGCGATAGGCGGGGGCGTGTGAGACAGCGATAGGCGGGGGGGTGTGAGACAGCGATAGGCGGGGGGGTGTGAGACAGCGATAGGCGGGGGGGTGTGAGACAGCGATAGGCGGGGGGGTGTGAGACAGCGATAGGCGGGGGGGTGTGAGACAGCGATAGGCGGGGGGGTGTGAGACAGCGATAGGCGGGGGGGTGTGAGACAGCGATAGGCGGGGGGGTGTGAGACAGCGATAGGCGGGGGGGTGTGAGACAGCGATAGGCGGGGGCGTGTGAGACAGCGATAGGCGGGGGCGTGTGAGACAGCGATAGGCGGGGGCGTGTGAGACAGCGATAGGCGGGGGGCGTGTGAGACAGCGATAGGCGGGGGGGTGTGAGACAGCGATAGGCAGGGGGGTGTGAGACAGCGATAGGCGGGGGGGTGTGAGACAGCGATAGGCGGGGGGGGTGTGAGACAGCGATAGGCGGGGGGGTGTGAGACAGCGATAGGCGGGGGGGTGTGAGACAGCAATAGGCGGGGGGGTGTGAGACAGCAATAGGCGGGGGGGTGTGAGACAGCAATAGGCGGGGGGGGTGAGACAGCGATAGGCGGGGGGGGTGAGACAGCGATAGGCGGGGGGGGGGGGGTGTGAGACAGCGATAGGCGGGGGGGGGGGTGTGAGACAGCGATAGGCGGGGGGGTGTGAGACAGCGATAGGCGGGGGGGGTGAGACAGCGATAGCGATGGGGGTGGGGGGGGGGAGATGATAGCGCCAGGGGGAGGAATTTTAAAACAAACAATAAAGGCAAAGTTACAAACAAACCACCGCTGTGATCCTGATTCATCAAGACTGGCGTTTTACAGTCCAGGGTGCGCTGGTGTAAGATTAACCAAAGTGATAGAATTTGGAGCAAGAAATGTCCTCCACTCACTTCAATTTGACAACCAAGCCCCCTCCATAGAAGTCTCTACCCCCTTTTGTAAAAATGCCAAAAGTTCTGCTACCAAACCACAGAAGAAACATGCAAGATTGCAGGGACCCTGAACAATGAGGAGAATGAGGGGTCCCAAATCCCCTGTGTGAATAGAGTAAAGGTGAGTATATGATCGGTTGGATCATCTCTCCTATGGATACATATAATTTAGTCTAAAAAGATCTGTTACAAGAACATACTGCCCAGTTTGCAGGAAATCTGTCAGCAGCTTGTTGCTCCGTAATCAGAGAGCAGCGTGATGTATAGGCAGAGACCCTGATTCCAGCGACGTGTCACTTCGTTTACTGGATGCAGAAGTTTTCTCTGCTGCAGATCTAGCAGGGCTCTGAATAACCTCACCCACACCCGATTGGCTGCTTTCTGGGAACACTGTTCATTGACAAAGCGGACAATCAGTAGTTAGGAATGGGGTTACACAGAGCAGTTGACTAGGACGCACCACACTTAGTCCTCAAGTGATAATCTCCTACTGATAAAACATTTTATTGCAACAAGCAACCCAGTAAATAGCACAATGCAGTAATCAGGGTGGTCACTTACCCTACATCATGCGTCTCTCAGATTACATATAAAAAACCTGCTAACAGATTCGCTTTAAATGAGTTGTACAGTGAAGATGTCACCATCTATCCATAGGGGGTCCTATGGGCTGAGATTTGCATCAAGTGCCAGAACAGGACACCTTTACTTGTGACCGACCAGCTGCTATGCACACGCACGACCGTCGCTCAATTCAATCCATGGGGCACAACGCTGGCCAGCCGCATAGAGAATGAATGGAGTACAAAGAAGACGTCATATATTGTAGCTGAAATATAGATCATTTTCTGGTGCACAGACAGAAAAAAAAAAACAAAAAACAAAAAAAAAAAAAAGCACTGTTAAGCCTCCACTAGGGGGCGCAGGGACTTCGTGGAGATTGAATTCCAAAGTGCAATAATACAAGAGCCCACCAGAGGTCGCTAGCACAAAGTAAAAATAGAGGGGTCAGAAGCCGAGAAGTCATGTAAAGAGCCAAGGAGGAGCAGAGCCATAGTCAGGGGACATTGCCGAGGTCAGAGGCCGAGAAAGCATGTAAGTACAAAGGTGGGAGTGGATGCAGACACAGGATGGGACCAGGGTCAGGTAGACAGGGAGGACAGACAGTACAGGGAGAACAGGTAGGGAGAGGAAAGCTGGGTAGTGGGACAGAGACAGATCAGAGCAACTCCCAGGAACCTGTGGGCAAGCTGCAGAACAGGAACTATTACTGGCGGCGTCCCGGAGAAGTCCACACCATGCTAAAGCGGCGAGAGTCTCGGAACGAGGCACGACCGTACAGACCCCTCCCACCAGACTTAACCCCGTCAGAGCAAAGCAATAGTCATGACAGCACTAAAAACGAAGAGGAATGAACTTCTTAAAATGTGAGCACTGTTCTCGCAGGTTATAGATTATATCAGTGTCTGTAGAATTCCCCCCAGTCTTGTTATTTGGATAATAGGCCCCCTTACAAACAGGTCCGGTCTCTTTGTTAGTGTCTAAAAAGAATCACCGGTCACATAACGTTCAATAAATAAAAGAATTAGGAAGTGTACCTTTTCATAGTAGACTATTCCGTACTCCTTGTCATCACTTTTCACGCAGGGGAACTCGATCATCAGGTACATGAAGTTAGAGCTGCGCTTTTCACTCTGCGGCCAAGAAAAAAATTTCCATTATTCCTGGGAGTTTTTGGCTGCGGTGTAAGTGGTTGCTGATCCCTACGCTACGGGGAACACCGCCTGATAAGAGGAATGGCAGCACCAAATGATCAATGCAGAAATACATTTCCAAAAAAAAAAATAGTTTTTTGTTTCTCTTTTTATAGCAAATAGTAATAATTACTAAACCAGGGAGATATGGATTAGTTAGCAAGTTAGATGGCTGCGGTATCCCCAAACGGGCATCGCAGAGACCGCACAACTCGCAGCACTGCACTGCCATCTAGTGTCCAGCCGTGCGGCTGCGGCTCCCACCACTCAATGACATTTCAGGCTGATCAGCTCATTATTGAAGAGCCACAATTAACATTTTATAACAAGGTTTTCATGGATCTCGGCTAATAAACCCTGCACAATAAATGGGACCTCAATTAGCTTTAGAGGAAAGAGGAAGGAAAAAAAAAAAAAAAGAGAAAAAAAAAAAGAGTCTACTGCAGATGGAGGCGGCCATAAAGAAAAACGACCTGGTAAATCAGTACTATGCACTTCATGTCTGTGCATTAACCCTTTAAGAACAGACCCATTTTAGGCTTTTTTTACCCACTGTCTGATTCCAGAGGTTGTAATATTTGGGCCCCCCCCCCCTCATCAGCCTTGTTAGAGGATGACTTTGTTTGGCAATTGGGTACAGATTAACAAATTTACTATATGGGGAGAGATTCGCGTACACAAAAATTCAGATTTTTTTTATTTTTTTAATTTACAACAGGTTTTATATTTGACGCTATTGACAAGATGCATAAAAGTCTTAAAGGGGTTGTCTAGGTTTGGGGCAGAATGTGACTGCAGACGTGTGAACCTCACTGCCAGGATTCTCCAATGCTGGGTGTATACAGTATGCTGTTTTCATCTGGCCAGTAACCATAACCGAGCGCACTAGTGATTCCAAGAGTTGGGTCCCGAATGAGCTGGTATTTATGACCATTAATAATGTCTTGGAACACCTGGTTAAAACAGTGCAGTTTTATTTTGGTTTAACCCCTTCCAGACATATAAATGCAAATTTGCTGCATTCTTCAACCAGAAGATGGTTTATAATCAGAGATAGCTTTGCCCTACAGCCATTCCTCCGAAATGCTCAACCCTCAATGCTCAGCCATTCCTAGTAAATATTCAACCCTCAATGCTCAGCCGTTCCTCAAATATTCAACCCTCAATGCTCAGCCATTCCTCCTAAAGGCTCAACCCTCAATGCTCAGCCATTCCTCCTAAAGGCTCAACCCTCAATGCTCAGCCATTCCTCCTAAAGGCTCAACCCTCAATGCTCAGCCATTCCTCCTAAAGGCTCAACCCTCAATGCTCAGCCATTCCTCCTAAAGGCTCAACCCTCAATGCTCAGCCATTCCTCCTCAATGTTCAACCCTCTTCCTTCCAAACCAGCTGCGGTTTTCAAAATTACAGGAAAGGAACTTTCCTTTCTTCTCTCCAGATCACATCTCACCATCTGTGTACTTGATCCAATCCCGTCCCGTCTCATCCCCAACCTCACCACAGTCTTCATCCCAACCCTAACTCATCTCTTCAACCTATCACTAACTGGTGTCTTCCCCTCATGCTTTGAAACGTGCCTTGATCATACCAATCATCCAAAAGCCCTCCCTTGACCCATCTTCTGTGTCAAGCTATTGCCACATATCACTTCTTTCTTATGCCTCAAACCTACTGGATCAGCAGGTCCATCTTAAAGTGTCCTCCCACCTCTCCTCCTGCTCCCTCTTTGACCGGTTACAATCTGGCTTCTGACCACGTTATTCAACTGTTACTGCACTAACAAAAGTCACCAAGGACCTGCCAAAGCCAAACGACACTACTGTCGTCGTCCTGGACATGCCCTCTGCCTTCGACACAATGGACCACTCCCTCTTACTTCAGGCTCATCTCTTGGCATCACAGACGTGGCCCCATCTTGGATCCCTTCATACCTAATAGATCGGATTTTCATTGTCTCCCACTCTCACACCGCCTCATCTTTCCCCCGTCAGTGTCCCCCAAGGTTCAGTTTTGGACCTCTATTCTTCATCTACACCTTTGTCCTGGGACAGCTCAGACTCCTACAGCTTTCAGTATCACCTCTATGCTGATGATATGCAGATTTACATCTCTGGACCAGATATCACCTCCTTACTAACCAGAATCCCACAATGTCTGTCTGCTGTTTCATCCTTTTTCTCCTTTCACTAAAACTTAACTTCGACAAAACAGAATTCATTATCTTACCCCCAAACCCATTTCACTAACCACTCCATGGCTCTTTTGATTAAGGTCAATGGCTGCTCAGTCTCCTCAGTCCCACAAGCTCGGTGCCTCAATGTAACCCCTGACTCGTCTCTACTTCAAGCCATGTATCAAAGCCCTCTTCACTTCCTGCAGCCTCCAAGTCAAAAATATTTCCCTGGTCATTACTTTCTTAAAGATTCTGCAAAATACTTGAGCATCATCTCCCGCCACGGCTACTGCAATCTCCTGCTCTGTGGCCTCCTTTCTATCCTAAAGTTTGCTGCCCAATTAATAAACCTCTCCTCTCGCTATTCCCTGGCCTCTCCTTTCCCCAGTCCCTTCACTCGCTTCCCGCATTGCCCAAATACTCCTGTTCAAAAACCTATCCATGACAGACCAGGCTATCCACAACTTGTCTCCTCCAAACATCTGTGACCTAGCCACCCGGTACATAACACAAAACCTCAGATCCAAAACCTCAGATCCTCACAAGATCTTCCCTCCTCTTCTTTTATCACAATCACATACAAGATTTCTCATGTGCCTCCCCCATACTCTGGATCTCTCTGCCACAACATAGACGAGTCTCGTCTACCATGGAAACTTTCAAAAGCAACCTGAAGACCAACCTCTTTCCGACAAGCGTACAACCTACAATAACCCTCAGTCCACTATACCACTGCACGACCCGCTCTGTCCTTACCTATTGTATCCTCACCCATCCCCTGTAGACTGAGCCCTCATAGGCAGGGACCTCTCTCCTCCTGTACCAGTCTGTGCCCTGTATTGTTCATGATTATTGTACTTACCCCTATTATGTATTCCCTTCTCACTTATAAAAAGGTATAAGCTGGCTGTGAAACACAGCCACGATCTGGAACGCAGGACAGCCGGGGGTCTGCGGAAAACCCTGGTGCAGGCCATTATGGGACTGCTGGAAAGTGCAGGAGACTGATTTTTAGTATATTCTGCAATACTTTGGTACTGCAATAAATAGGATAGAATATATAAAAAAAATAAAAAAATAATCTGCCATATTGGGAAAGAGTGAAGATCCTTTCCTAACATGTGCAGCAGACTGGTTGCAGTACAGGGCGTAAAACTCCCACCAATAGCGCTAAACGCTTATCTCCAGGTAATACACTTTCTATTTTCCGGGTGCCCCGCTTTGTGCCAGCGCTAAGCAGTTTTATTTTTGTGATGGGAGGAGATTTTGGGTCCCACTGATCTGCTGCATATTAGGAAGAGACTAGACAATATATAAATTTTACCAGGTATACTTGGCTAATAAAGATTGAACCTGAAGCTTAACCCGCTGTAACACTGGCGTCCCTGCATTGCCGCGCTTCTCCTTCCTGGCAAGGGTGCCAAGGCACTTACCGCTGCGGCCACACACAAGTTCCTCCTGTCCTGAGCTCCTGCACACGTCACACAGGTCTACTGGCAATGTGCTTAGGAAGCGGGTGCACTCTCCGCCTCTCAGAGGAGCAGCACGGGCTTTCTGGAAGTGTGCCAGCCTATGGCTCAGAAGCACTGCCTATTTAAGGCACCCTCCCCTGTAGGGAGGTGCCTGAGCAACTATAGTTCCTACTTAGTTTCTGTACCTGCTAGTAATGTTATCTGGCCCCTGTGTATCTGAAACTCACTGACCTGGTGGATTTTTTTATGATATAAAAACATTTAAATTTTAAAACCTTACACACCACCATATACAGGTCTGTTCAGCAAATGATCCACCAACTAACATTTAATTATTACTTACCTTACCTGTGTATCTGAATGCTTACTCCTGTGACCCCAGAACAAATACTCCTATGACTAGAATCTGTTCTGCCAACCAGACTCCCGTACCTGACTATGTACATACTGCCCTCCGTACCAGTGTTCCTGACCCCTGGATCAGCTGTTGTAGTATAGGGGACTGCCCTGGAGTGATACCTGGTGTCTACTGACCAGCCCATCCAACCCATCAGAGGCTCTGGTGAAAACCCGGTAAAACAGCTAGTCACACCACTCCAGGGTAAGCCAGGTCTGTGGTGCAGGCGATCCACACCTGCAATCGTGACATCTGCCCACACCCCACTGTGGCCAAGGTATTTCATAATAAATGGCCCACTACAGAATAAATCGCTGCCATCTATAATCCCAATCTACAGAGAATAAACATGGTCACGGCAATTCATGGAGAATAAAATCCCTGCCGACTCCTCACCTCCCCGGTCTTCATATACCTTTATGAACTTGTATTCTGCCTATTTTTGCCAACACGGCTCTAAAATTAATGAGAAGGTTGTTTTTATATAAAGCAAAGACAGACAGTAAGGAGCGGCGTGTCTGGAGTCGGATTTAACAGATTAGGTGTCACGGCTGCCACCGGAATCAGACCAAGACAAGACAGAGGTGTCTGCGCACTCGCCTCATTGATCATTTCAATCTCTCGGAAAGTCAGTCGATCCAACCAGTCAACTTTCACCATGTGACCTTGTCTGTGCGCCTTGGTGAGCTAAGGAGAGAAAAAAAAAATATATTATAATGATTAGCAGCAGTGGGAAGTATATACCGGTATAAAATATTATATTATATTATATTATATTAATATATATATACACACACACACACACACACACACACACACACATACATACATACATACATACATACATACAAACACACATATATACATACCGCACACACTAAGAAAAGAGATGTCTGTTCTCTATAAAGCAACTTTGCCACAATCTAAAAAGACATCATGTGCACATACTACGGTATTACACAGATTATTCCAGGTGTAACAGGAGATTTACATTTTTCGTATGCAAGAAGCAGTATTGTAGTAGTTCTATTCTTGTTCATGGGGGCAGTATTCTACTAGTTATATTCTTGTACATAGGGGCAGTATTATAGTAGTTATATTCTTGTATATATGGGGCAGTATTATAGTAAGTATATCCTTGTACATAGGGAGCAGTATTATAGTAGGTATATCCTTGTACATAGGGGCAGTATTATAGTAGGTATATCCTTGTACATAGGAGCAGTATTATAGTAGTTATATTCTTGTACATAGGAGCAGTATTATAGTAGGTATATTCATGTACATAGGGGCAGTATTATAGTAGTTATATTCTTGTACATAGAGGCAGTATTATAGTAGTTATATTCTTGTACATAGGGGCAGTATTATAGTAGGTATATCCTTGTACATAGGAGCAGTATTATAGTAGTTATATTTTTGTACATAGGGGCAGTATTATAGTAGGTATATCCTTGTACATAGGAGCAGTATTATAGTAGGTATATCCTTGTACATAGGAGCAGTATTATAGTAGGTATATCTTTGTACATAGGGGCAGTATTATAGTAGGTATATCCTTGTACATAGGAGCAGTATTATAGTAGGTATATCCTTGTACATAGGAGCAGTATTATAGTAGGTATATCTTTGTACATAGGGGCAGTATGATATTCGTTGATTCTTGTACACAGGAGGACCAGATTATTGCAGTTCACATATTAATCTCCTCTCTCAATTCAGACTCAGTAAAGCAATGAATTTACCAAGTTTTCCATCATTTTACAAATAAATGTATCATGCATGGTATCTGTTGTTCACGTTCATACCTTGCTCCTGAAATAAAGTTTTGGGTTTTTTTCATCCCATTAGAAAAAAAATAAAATAATTTTGTGGCATTTTAGTTTTGTTTAGTCAGTGCAGGTAATAACAAAAAAAAACATGGACAAGCAGACGGATAGGTAGTTGTACACAAGTCATCAGGATCACAAAATTAGTAATAGCCATATTCTTTATGTGTAAGAAAAAAAAAAAAAAAAAAAGCAACACAACATCAAGTCTCTGTGCACAAGGTACATGCAGAAATCCAGACACCCTACATATCTGGGCATACAGGTAATGTGTGCACACAGGGTTGTTTAGTAATTATATATATGTATAAGGGTACCTTCACACTTTAGCGATGCAGCAGCGATCCCACCAGCGATCTGACCTGGTCAGGATCGCTGCAGCGTCGCTACATGGTCGCTGGTGAGCTGTCAAACAGCCAGATCTCACCAGCGACCAGCCCCCAGCCACCAGCGATGTGCAAGCGACGCTGTGCTTGCACGGAGCCGGTGTCTGGAAGCTGCGGACACTGGTAACTAAGGTAAATATCGGGTATGGTTACCCGATGTTTACCTTAGTTACCAGCTCACACCGCTTAGCTTAGCGTGTGCAGGGAGCAGGAGCCGGCACTGGCAGCGTGAGAGCTGCGGAGGCTGGTAACGAAGGTAAATATCGGGTAACCACCTTGGTTACCCGATATTTACCTTGGTTACAGCTTAACGCAGGCTGTCAGACGCTGGCTCCTGCTCCCTGCTCATTCAGGATTGTTGCTCTCTCGCTGTCACACACAGTGATGTCTGCTTATCAGCGGGAGAGCAACAATAAAAAAACGAACCAGCACTGTGTGTAACGAGCAGCGATCTCACAGCAGGGGCCAGATCACCGCTCAGTGTCACACACAGCGAGATCGCTAATGAGGTCACAAAAAACCTGACTCAGCAGCGATCTCAGTGGCGTTCTCGCTGTGTGTGAAGTACCCCTAAGGGTTTGTTCACACGTTGCATTAAAAAAAAAAAAAAAAATAAAACACAAATAAATAAATAGGCATGTTACAGTATTCAGAAACCTCATGCATACACAGATTATTGGTTTTCCTTGCAGGTTTGAACCAAAGTTTTTTTGTTTTTTTTTATTAGTTCTGCAGCCTGTTATTTTTTCACCAGAATGGGGAGGAGGTGGGGGGGGGGTGTTGTTTTACAGCGCTTTTCCTCTGAAAAGAAGGGTATGTGGTGCATGAAAATTCACAGCAAATACTCAACGTGTGCACATAGCCTACATGACCAAACTATTCTGGAGCCTCATTTCTGAGAAGTCATTGTGGCATCCCTCTGTTGTTGCTCTTGAAAGTGTGTGAATATAGTGTTACCTGGGAGTTCCAATAGAGTGTGGTGTCCTTTACCGCAATGACAGGCGATTGTCAGGGGTGGCACCACACCAAAATTGCCATTTTGCCATACTTAAAAAGATTCTGGTGCATCAGCCATATCTAGTTGGTGACCACCAGACCAGCACCTGGGGTACCTCCTCCTACCTGCAGGCGCCTCTTCTGATCAGCAGGCGCAATGTCATTGTGCCGGGTCTATTAAATCAGATGTCCCAGGGATGCCAGCAGCACGAGGCTCGGGGGTTCTGATCTGATGGACAAAGACTACCAACGTGGCCAGTAGACCAGGGTACTACAGATTGACTCCAATATATTCAATAAATGTGCAATATTGGAATAAAGTAAGCCTAATAAAAAAAAAATAAAAATTTAAATAAAAAAAAAAATAATAATTTCAGCTCAAAATACATGTACATAAAGGTTTAAAAAAAAAAAGTGTGCCTTTTGAAGGTGAATATCTTCTATATATACACAGTATATATTAAAATATATCAATATATAATATATTATATTATAGGCTGGTGCCTTTCCAGGGTCATTTGTACAGAGTAGATGAAACGTGGCATGGAGTGTATGGCATGAAGCATTCTTTTTCCCAGCGTCATACAGAACCGTGGCGTGCCTCGGGCCTCGGGCCCATAGGGGGCTCCACATCCTGCACACATTCCCATTAAGATATTGGCCACTTCCATTCTGGATGATTTTTAAGATGAGGACACCCACCAAAAATCCTTTTTTTTTCCCAACTGTGTTTCATTAAAAATGTTGCACCACTTTGCTTTTAAGGATTATTTATCTCCGTAGCTGCAGAATGAGTTCGGCCGCTTTCACACATCTGGCTTTGGCGGATGCGGCGCACGCCAGTATAGTGTATACAGTACAATGGCAGCGCAACAAGCACCGGTCACATGCTGTCATGTAAAACAAGAATGCCGCGGAGACACAATCACATGTTTCTCGATACTGGCAGGAAACTAGCCAGGTCTTTCACCGGGAAGAAACAACCACGGGAAGGGCAGTCTCCAGTCTAGGAAACCGCCTATACCAAAACATTTAAGAAATCAGACAGAACAGGAGCGTTTAGAAGCAAATTACCTTAGGATCAAGCGGATTTGCTCTCAAGAGAACTCCTTTCATGACCAAGCAGATGATTTAAGGATGAGATTTAAGGCAAGGGGATATAGTGATCGTTGTGTTAAGAGGGCATACCAGCGAGCAAACATGGCCCCCCGCGACGAGTTATTGCGTGAAGGAGGTGGACGAACTAAAAGGGCATTACAGAATGAATCTCAAAACATTAGATTCATCTCAACATTTAATGAGAAGTGGAATGACATGAAACAAATTTTTAAAAAATATTGGCATGTCCTCCAGTCAGATCCCTCCATCAAATCATTCTTACCAGAGGTGCCTATGATGACTGCAAGACGTTGCAGAAATCTGAGAGATATATTGGTGAAAAGCCATTATGTTGCCCCACAGAAGGAATACATTTTTGGATTGCCTGGTCCGGTTCATGGCTGTTTTCCGTGTGGCCGTTGCCTTTCCTGCCCTAATGTGTCTCGCTGCTCGGAGTTTATGACCAGTGATGGTATGAAAACCTATTCTATTAGGGAACATATTTCATGTGATACCGTCAACGTGATATATTACGCCACTTGTGGCTGCAATAAGATCTACATTGGTCTTACATCGAGAGAACTGAGAGTTAGGATTAGAGAGCATGTGAGGGACATTGTGGCGGCAAAGACAGCGACCGATATTACAACACTGAAAACTATCCCTCGCCACTTTAGGCAATTTCATTCATGTGATCCCAAGACATTTATGGCAAGAGGGATTGATGTGATCCATCTAGGAATAAGGGGTGGGAATTTTAAAAAATTGTTGGCACAGAAAGAAATGAGATGGATCATTATGTTAAATACTGTTGCCCCTATTGGGCTGAATGAAGCAGTTAATTTTGCACCTTTTTTATGAAAATACTAGTTAAAAAATCCCCCTTTCCTGAATTCCTATGATTTATACTATGGCATATTTTCCTGTGTCAAAAGAAAAGAATTTTTAAATTTGTCTTTTTAAATGTTGGTCTTTTTTAATTATTGTGCTATATGTTTTCTAAAACCATGTCTTCTCAATCCTGACTTATAGGATCTATAGTGTGGCTCAGACACGGAATGGTGTTGAGTGTGTAATGAGGAGAAAATAATATGAAAATAAAGGGAAGAATGAGAGAGATAAAAAATATGAGAGCAACATCTGACTACGATCAACTGAGGAGAACCAGAAATTGATGTATTTTTCCTATGATAATTGTTTTCTTTTACTTATCTCCCATTTTAATATATGTCCACACTCTATATGAATCGAATATCTCCACTGTTCCATGCTGTGGTTACGGATATGTCCTTGATCATATCTATTAAGTTCTTCATTGGTATATGCAGAGTTAACGGTAGAATTATATATCGATCTGCAGTACTTTGTTTTCATGTCCTGTGGGATCGTGGTGCGCATGCCCGTCATGGGTACAATTCGTCCCTCCGCCTTGCCCGGCGCATCTATGACGAGGGTAAAAATGACGTATGGCGTCCATAACGACCTGGATTTCCGGGTGTCTCCCTTTTACATATTGCCGGGCAGGACGGAAGTGGACGTCTTGTCTGTGATGCGCATGCGCCGCTATTGCGATCCCTGTTGATGGACATGTGGGATGACCAATGGGAACGCGCTTTAAATATATATAAGTTCCGGTCTCGGATTTGAGATTTCTAACCCGCCCTGAGGAAGCTGCGATATACAATGCGAAACGTGCGTCGGTTGGGTCCTTCTGAATTGTGAGACGCAGGTGCGAGGCTCTACTACAATGGGTGAGTGTATGGCCTAAGGCTCTGGATATTTTCCTTCTACTTTCAGCTCATTATTTGAGCTTGTCTAGCCACGAAATACCCTATACCTTTGATAGATTTATGAGCTCGCCTTGTAGTCCCACTTTTCATGGGTGTTCTTTCCCCCTTTCAGCACAAACTTTTAAACTGTCTGTTTCATGTTTTAAATAATGTTATGGAATTAACTCTAATAAACTTTTGTAATTTGCTTCTAAACGCTCCTGTTCTGTCTGATTTCTTAAATGCTATTATGGAGTGGCAATTCTATGTGATGAGATTATAAAAATGGAGATGTGCATTTTGTTCAAGTATCTAACATATCTATACCAAAACATGGTATCCATCCACAGACAGCTCTTCCGGGGTATTTGCCCCTCATCAGTGTGGAGTAGGAAACTGGCTAGTGGGAGCAATGCCTAGTAGAAGACCACATAGGTAAAGATTGTTGACCTTGGTTGGCCTCTGCCAGCGTTGAGAAACATGTGATGGTGTGTCCGCGGTGTTGGATGTTGATCTCCCTGAGGTCAACCATCTTTACAAATGTAGTCTTCTACTAGGCATTGCCCCCACTAGCCAGTTTCCTACTCCACACTGATGAGGGGCAAATAGCCCGAAACAGCTATCTGTGGATGGATACCATGTTTGGTATAGGCGGTTTCCTTGACTGGAGACTGCCCTTCCCGTGGTTGTTCCTTCCCGGTGAAAGACCTGGCTAGATTCCTGCCAGCGTTGAGAAACATGTGATGGTGTCTCCATGGTGTTGGATGTTGATCTCCCAGAGGTCAACCATCTTTACCTATGTAACATGCTGTCACACTGTACTGGCGTGCGCCAAATCCCCCAAACCGGCGAAAAGCCGGATGTGTGAAACTGGGCTTAACTGAGAATCTATCATTGTGCTTGATCTGATGAAGGGTTTATAGTGCTTATATTTTGTATCCACCCCCCAAGTACTTGGTGCTTATTTAAAAACACATCAAAGTTTACAGAACTTCAACGTGGTCATTAATCAGCCAAGAGAAGCTGTACACTGGTTATTTTTGGTGATTTACCGAACGTTCATATGCCTTCGGCAGGGCAGATCAAAGTGCGTCTGCGCAGGAGCTCAACACCGGCCTACGTGGATGACAGACGTGTCATCCATACTGGGCTAGGTAGAAGGAGGATGGAGATCGCAGCAGAGAGGAGGCGCCGGATCGGAGAGCAGAGACACCCATCGGAGTGGGCCACCATCTAGGTGAATATTATAAAGTGTTTTTTTATGTTATACACAGCGGCCTGGGCTCTTATATAGAGTATTCTGGAATGATGTATATAAGAGCCCACTGGTGGTGGCTGCAGCTTATAGAGTAAGAATATAAGGATAGTCCAAGAAAGATGTCTTTAAACACACACACATACACAAAACGGGAGCCAATGTACTCATCTTTATTAGAGAACCAACAACTGAGATTCGCCATGGACAAGTACACGTTTTCCAACATAGCTCTCAGGTAAAGGGTGCTTTACACGCTGCAACATCGCTAGCGATCTCGTTGGCGATGTGACACGCGAGATTGCAGATGCGATCTGCTGAGGTCGCACATAGGTCGTTTTTATAGTGCCGGTCACATGTGCGACCTCGGCAGATCGCATCTGTGATCTGGCGTGTCACATCGCTAATGAGATCGCTAGCGATGTCGCAGCGTGTAAAGCACCCTTAACATTTGCACCTTTCTCCCCCCACCACCCTCCCATAATGTCTAACTTACCCCACATCTATCTATCTACTAAGCGGACTCACATAGCACATCACTGCAATCTGATGGAGCCATGCCGGGGCCCCTACAAGCTCAGCATGGTGCCCGATGCATGCGGGGAACACAAGTACTTACTTCTTCCATCCGCTCTTTACCAGACTCCTGCATTAAAAAGAGTTCATGAACTAATAAGAAACATAGTAACCAAATGATTCTCTATGTGGTCTGCAAGGTCTGTGTGCCTAGGACGCTGCCAGCTTCACTAGCTCTCATGTATAAGTACATTCCCCCCCAACTGTACATACATAGCCCATGTGTTATCTTGTCGTAACTGTATATACTGTGGCACTTGCCATATTTTTCGGACTATAAAGACACTTTTTACCCCAAAATTTTTGGGGAAAGTGGGCAGTGCGTCTTATAGTCCGATGGCTGCGGGGAAGGGGGGGGGTGCAGTGGTGGTGGAGTGGGTCATCAGAGGCAAGAGCAGGCTGTAGCAGCGCCTACTGTGACCAGGTGGGCCCACTCATTAGCCTCATTTGATATGCACTGCATCCCGACGCCCATCATCTCTCAGCGCTGAATCGTCAGCGCCAATAGGTGGGCGGGGTGATGGGCGGGGGGGTGTGTGCATACTAAACACCCGGCCCGTGTGATCATCCCTGGCTCCTACAGCCTGGAGTGTATCATCATCAGCGCAGGGGGCAGTGAATAAGTACGGTATACTCACCGGTGACCGTTCCCTGCACAATCACGATGTCCTCCTGTCTGTCGGCCGCGGCTGTGTGTGGAGCCGTGCGCACAGTGATTACGTCATTCCTGTGTGCACGGCTCCACACAGGTCAGTGGCGCTGCTGCTGGCACAGACAGGAAGACGAGCCATGCTGCTGGAGTGAGGAAAGGAGAGTATAAAACGTTTATTTTTTATGTGTGCGGGCCATATACCAGGATGGGGACATATACCAGGATGGAGGTATTTACCTGGATGAGGGACATTTATACAAGGATGGGGATAATATACAAGGCAGGAGGATCATTACCAGGATGGGGTCAATTCCACTGGCGCACCAACCCACCCTCATCAGCATGTGTAACAATCCAGGGTATGGACACGGATCCGCAACGAGGCTGGCAACTAGGTGCACGTCAGACACAGCTTAGAATTCAACAATAGAGTCCAATTCAGAGAAGGGACAGCACTCACCAAGATCCAGGAAATTCTTTATTGAGATAAGGTGCAATAAAAGAAGCAGGAGTAGAACAGACAGCGGGCCACCTCACGGACGACGGCCGCTTCGCGTTCTAAACGCGAAACGGCCGTCGTCCGTAAGGGGGCTTGCTGTCTGCTCTACTCCTGCTGCCTTTATTGCACCTTATCTCAATAAAGAATTTGCTGGATCTCGGTGAGTGCTGTCCCTTCTCTGAATTGGACTCTATTACCGGGATGGGGTACGATAAAGAATTTGGGGACATTACCTCCATAACTGTTAGCAGCAGATCCTCGCCCCATAAAAGGGTGTCATGACCACATTTTTTGCTTAAAATGTTATTTTCCTCCTCTAAAACCAGGGCGCGTCTTATAGTCCAAAAAATACGGTATAACATCCAAGCGTATAGGAGTTCTCCACTCTACAGACAGGATCTGCATGAATATACAGCCGGTATGGTCTCTTCTCCTCCTCCTGCAGACTCAAATTACTCTATTATTTCCTGGTAGCTCTACAGAAGGATGGATGGAGAACAGCAGAAAGAACAAGAGACAACACACCTGAGCTGACAGCAGGACTGCCAGCTATGTACAGGAGCTGCACAGACTCCACAGCAGCAAAATGAAAAGACACTGTTGAATGAAGATTTAGGAAGTTGCATCATTTTTCTCTTATGTATGTACGAAACAAGTGAATGCCGCAGGAGTGGAGCCGACCTAATTCAGGGAGAAGCTGGTGATAATGCACTGTGGTTATGAATAATCCTATTACACGACTAAGAAGAGTTTTGCCCCTTACACACCACCAAGTGATTGCTGATATACACACACAGAAGCCGATAAACCAACAAACGCTCGTTCCCGATTATCAGCTCCTACAAATGGGCCTTTGATCAGTGCGCCTCAGCAGTCGGCCTCCGTACGGATTACTAGTCTACTTGTTAACCAGCTTAGTGTGACCCTTATTTATAGCACTGACTCGCAGCTCGGTTCTTTGGGCGGCACGGTGGCTCAGTGGTCCTGGGTTCAAATCCTACCATCTGCAAGGAGTTTGTATGCTCTCCCCGTGTTTGCGTGGGTTTCCTCCGGGTTCTCCGGTTTCCTCCCCCACTCCAAAAACATACTGATAGGGAATTTAGATTGTGAGCCCCAATGGGGACAGTGTTGCCATTGCATGTAAAGCACTGTGGAATTAATAGTGCTATATAAATAAATTATTTGGGGCTTATTGGCAGTACAAAAAAACAAAAAAAAACAAAAACACCAATGAAGACAGAAGGACGTGACTGTTCTCATAGGCGTCCAAGCCCTTCAAACTGCTGAACAGTAGGGATTTAGAGATAAGTAAACACCTTAGATCTGTGGCCCATTATAAGTGAATGGTTTACATAAGGGTGGGGGGGGTTATAAAGGGGGGTATAGCTTTAAGGCTAGGTGCACATTTACATTGTTTTAAATCCGTCAGGTCAGTCATTGCGACTGAGTGACGGATCCGTCGTTTTTTAGATGTCAACTGACGCAAGGAATGTGTTATTTCGCAGGAATCCTGTGGAAAAAACTGATCAGTCGTGTCCGTTACATCCGTTGTGCGTCCGTTTTTTCACGGATCCGTCATGATCAGTTTGTCTTTGGGTGTGCCAAAAATGCTGGCCATGCTCAGTAGAGCATGACGGAATCCAGGCCTGGATTCCGTTGTAAGACGGATTACGACGGAATCCAGCGCCATAGACAAACATTACAAGCTTGACGGATTGCGACGGATTCCTGCCCGGTGCGTTAATTTTGACAACCCAAAAAACGTTACATTCTGCGTTGTTTCCGCCAGGCGGTCAGTCCACAAACGACTGATGCACCGCGCAGTGGATGCAACGCAAGGTCATCAGTCGCAATCCGCCACACATACAAGTCTATGGGAAACAACGGAATCCGACAAACGGATTACGTTGTTTACCAGAGCCACGGATTGTGACTGATACAAATTGACGGAAATGTGAACCTAGCCTAAAGGCCCTGTCACACACAGATAAATCTGTGGCAGATTTGTGGTTGCAGTGAAATTGTGGACAATCAGTGTCAGGTTTGTGGCTGTGTACAAATGGAACAATATGTCCATGATTTCACTGCAACCACAGATCTGCCAAAGATTTATCTCTGCGTGTGACAGGGCCTTAAGGCTACTTTCACACATCCGGTTTTTGCTCTGCGGCACAATACGGCACTCTGCAAAAAAACCGCAACCGTTTTTTTTGCAGCCAGTTGCGTTTTTTTGCACAGACTTACATTAGTGCCGTATTGTGCCGCATGGGCTTGCGTTCGGTCCGGTTTTTGCCGCATGCGGCAGATTTAGCCGATGCTGCGGCCGGATAGAACGTTGCCTGCAAAAAAAAAAACACATCGCGCCGCATTCGGCCGCTGCGGCGCATTTTCAATGCATGCCTATGGACGCCGGCGCGATACGGAAAAAAACGCATCCGGCCGCTGCATGCGGTTTCTTCCACTGCGCATGCTCAGTAGCGTGCCGCACCCGGAAAAAAACGGACCGGCTGCATGTAAAAACTTATGCAAAGGATGCGGTGTTTTCGCCGCATCCGTTGCATAGGTTTCACAGCCGGATTGAGCCACACTGCTCAAACCGGATGTGTGAAAGTAGCCTAAGGCTACTTTCACACATCAGTTTTCTGCATTCAGGCACAATCCTTTTTTTTCCTGATCCAAAGGATCCGGCAAAAAAAAAAAAAAAAAATGTAAAACCGTATCCACCGGATCCGGTTTTTAACGGATCCGTTATGCCGGATGCGTACAAAACCGGATCCGGTGGATGCGGTTTGCATCCGTTTTGTCCTTTTTTTTTGAAGGATCAGCTTTTTTAATTAATTTGGTGCATGCACAGTTTACAAAAACGGATCCGGTAACCGCATCCATTTTTTACCGCATTGCGCCGGATCCGGTGTCCATAGGCTTTCATTGTAAAACACACCGTATCGCGCTGGATCCGACGCGATGCGTTTTTTTTTTACGGACAAAAAACGTTGCAAGACACGTTGCCTCCGGCCGCCGCTTTGATAAATTTTGCCGCATCCGGAAAAAAACGGATGCAACGCAAAGCCATCAGGTACAATCCGGTAACAATGCAAATCTATGGGAATAAAACGGATGCGGTACCGGATCCGTTTAACCCGTTTTTTTCCGGTTTGTACCTGATGGAAAAAAACTGATGTGTGAAAGTAGCCTAAGTCAGTGGGTAGGGGAGATTTCCAGTAGGAATAAAGGGGGGGGGGTGGGGTGGTGGGGTAAGATTCCCCAAGAAAGGGTCCATTTACAATGCTGAAAGTACAGCATGTAACAGCCACTAGCAGGTTTGCTGGTTGGTAGTCATTAATATACTGTTTTACAGGCTGACCCCACTACTGGGGCAAACTGAGAAATGTGTGCATCGCTCAAGGCACACGGGCAGCCATTGTTCGGCAAGGGTCATTTACACAGTATAATGTGCATTGAACGAGTGTTTTGCTCGCTCATCAGGTTGTCAGTAGCACGTATAGATAGCGAAATCATTGTGCAAACAGAGTTCCTATGAGCGCTCACTCACAATAAACTTTTATTGTAAATTCGCCTTACCAATCCTTTAAAGTGCATTTTTCCACGCCAATTCTTTAACGGCATATTAACAGGACGTCTGCGGCAGCCCGCAGGGATTTTCATAGATGTTGAAAATAGTATAAATCAAATGCCCCTTACACAAGACTAATGTTGGAGCATCAGGAGTACATTCCCACTGCCCCCTCTCTTCGACCTGGAGATTATTTTGCGCTCTAAGAGATAAGCTTCCGCCAAAAGACGTTCAGCAGCAGCTCTCATAGAAAACACAGAAGTGCTCTGCAGAGACTGCTCCCATGTATGAGACTTCGGCGAGATAGCAGCCGGCCAAGCGATTGGTTGAACTACAATTAAGCCGGAAGATGTATAACGTGAATGTGGGTGGGGGCGGGGGGTGTAGGTCCCAGTCGCTGTTCTGAATGGACCCGTAGAAGCGCGGTTAGGCGCAAAATGGACATTGTCCGTAGAGGGCCTGCACCCGATTACTCCTGCATGTTTTAATTGCACACTTTTGGGGAAAAAAGTAAAAAAAAAAAAAATAAAAAAAATAAAAAAAAAAAGACTTTCTGGCTATGTCGCGGGTAGTGCTGCTTCTCCTGCTCTTCTGGATTGCTCTTCTGAACATAAATGGGGGGGGGGGGGGGGGGAGGGATTAAAAAAAGAAAAAAAAAAAGATGATTTTTGGTACTCGCCATAAAATCTCTTCCCCAAAGTCTTCATTGGGGGACACAGACTATGGGATAGTCTGCTACCATCTGGAATTGATGCTATTAAATATTGGTTCCTCTCCAGGAGGCCATCAAGAGAAGACACGCCCACCCGGCAACCGAAGGGGTGAGCTGTGTCAACAAAGACTAATAGAGTATGGCGTATTCCAAAAATCTACATTTTTTCCATTATGTTCAGAAGAGCAACTAGGTCTAAAGTCCCCCAATTGACATTACAGAGCTCATTGGGGGACACAAAACCATGGGGCGTCCTAAAGCGGTGCAAAAAAGAAAAGTAAATAGTCTTAGCACCACAGAACTTACAACCAGGGGCATGAGCCACTGCTACCTACAAAATCTTCATACCCAAACTTGCAACGACCGAAGCAAAAAGTTGTGGACCCTGTAAAATTTTGAAAAGGTATGAATAGTTGCCCAGGTAGCCACTTTACAGAGGTGAAGGAGAGAAGCCCAGGGACAGACCACTCAGGAAGCTCCCACCACCTACATAGAATGCACCCTGATGTAGAACGGGGGCGCCAGGTTCCTTGAATTATAAGCCTGAATAATAGCAGTTCTGATCCAATGGGTAATAGTTGCTTTTGAGGCGCTTTGGCCTCTATGAGGCCCATTTGGTAGAACAAAAAGAATCAAACGCCCTAAAGGAGGCAGTGGCAGATAAGTAGTTACATACGGCCCAGACCACATCCAGAATGTGCAATCTCTACACAACTGGGTGAGAGTAGGGCAAAAGGAAGGCAAGACAATGTCCTCATTAAGATGGAAGGCCAAAACAACCTTTGGGAGGAAAGACAGATCCGGCCTCAGAACTACTTTATTTTGGACAAAAACAAGGTAGGGTGGACGGCAAGAAAGGGACGCCAGTTCTGAAACCCTTCTGATGGAAGTAATGGCTGTAAGAAAAGCCACCTCCTAGGACAGTAGCGGTGCAGAGATTTCTATAATGGGCTCAAAGGGGAGGAACCTGAAGAGCCTACAAAACTAAGTTAAGATTCCAGGACTCAAGAGGCGGCCAATGAGGAGGATGCACCACTCCCTGAAGAAAAAATAAACTAAAAAAAGTCTTGATTTGTAGATTTGCTGCTGAAGTTCTTCTGAAACAAGATAGTCAACTTGGAAACCTGAACCTCAAGAGAGCAAAATTGCCAGCCCCGATTCAAACCTGGACTGCAAATAAGCCACTGGAAAGATATCAGAAGACTCTCACCAGCAAAAGTATGCTCTCCAAGAGCGATGATAAAAACACAACGGAAAGAGGGTTTTTGCGCTCCGATCGTTAATTGACTGAATCAGCAAGACCTGACCTCTTTAAAACCTTGGCTTCAATAGCAATGCCGTTAAAAGTTGTTAAAATGAGGGAGTGTAACTTGTGACCCCCTGGGACAAAAGGTCTGGATGTTCCGGAAGAGGCCATGGAATGTCTTCCAGAAGATTGAGGAAAGTCGAATACCAAGCTCTTGGAAGCCAATCTGGAGGAACTAAAATAGCTGGAATCCCTATGCTCCGATCTTCATGAGAAGTCCAAGAAGAGACAGAGGTGGAAAGAGTTATGGCAGATAAAACTGGGACCAGGGGATTGTTAAAGCATCAGCCTGAGGGTCCTGAGTTCTCGCAACAAATTTCAACACCTTGTGGTTTAGCCTGGAAGCCATTATATCAATGGCTTACAGACTTGGCCAAACACCTCCAGATGAAAAGCAAATTCGACTGGATTTATTCGATGGCTACTTAGAAAAACTGCCACCCAATTGTCCACTCCGGGAATGTCACCCGCTGAGATCAGAGGCAACTGGTCCTCTGACCAGTCCAATAACCTTCCTACTTCCATCATGGAAGACTGACTTCCCCTTGACGGTTGATAAAGTCTACTGCTGTGGGATAGTCTGACTGAATACTGAACGGCAATCCTAGAAGTAGGTGCTGCCAATGGAGAAGAGCACAATGAATCACTCAGAGATCCAGAATATTGATTGGGAGAAGTTTCTTGGCTGAAAAGCGGCAAAAATTGCCCACCCATCTGGCAAGACTTGCATCTGTAGTCATAACCAGTCACTGAATGAGTCGGATTGAAGAACTACGAGTCAGAAGGGGTGAGATTAGCCACTACCTGAGGCATTGGCGGCAACAAAGTGGAAGGCGAATAGGCTAATCCACGGACAGTAACAACTAACGACCTGTCCCAACAAGTCAGAAGAGTGTATTGCAACTGTCTAGTGTGAAAATGATTGAATGGGACAGCCTCGAAAGCCGCCAATATCTGACACAACATTCATGCAAAAACAGAATGCTTGTCTGGATGCCTCAGGTCCCGGATAGAGGATCAAAGACCTAGCCTCTTGTCCTCTGTGTAAAAGACCAACCCCGGGCAGTGTCGAGAATCATTCACAGAAAGTGCAGACCCGAGTCAATCAATACAACCTCTGCAAAGTTGACAATCCATCCAAGACAGCTCAGGCTGTGTAGCACAACCTGCAAGCTCTCCCAGTTCAGAGACTAGGCAGGAGCGTTGACAAGGATGTTGTCCAAGTAGGGGAAATTACTATTCTTTTGGAGAAGAAGAGGGCCATAACTGGGGCCAAGATCTTTTTAAGCATCCTGGGTGCCGTGGCCAATCCAAATATTAAGAGTCCTGAACTGAAATTGCTCCTGGTTGATGGCAAACCAAAAGTAAGGCTAGTGATCCGGAAAATAGGTAAGCATCTTGCATATCTATCGCTGATAGAAACTCGTCAACTTCCATGGACATGACCACAGAGCGAAACAACTTCATTTTGAAAGGACGTAGTGGCAACCACTTGATGAGACACTTGAAACCTAGAATAGATCACAAAAAGCAGTCTTTTAGGGATAACGAAAAGGTTTGAATAAAAACCCCTGAAAAACTTTGAAGGATGCAACCTTGTTATAACGTCTACTTGCAGCAGAGACGGTATAGCTTGATCGAAACTGGATCTTATGGCTGACTGAAGCGTGGGGATGAGACCTGAGAAAACGAATTTGAGGAATGGAGAACTCTATTCTGTAGCCTGAGCAACCACCTTTCTGACCCAAAAATCGCCAACTACCCCCAACCATACCTCCTGAAAAGGAGGAAATGACCTCCCACTCAGGAAGAATCCTCAACCCATCTATTGGCTCTGGGTCAAGCCTCGAACCATCTATTGCCTCTGGAACAAGAGGTCTTCTCACCTGGCCCAGCAGGAGGATGTCTGGCATTTGCTGGCCTAAAGGGGCCCTCTTGGAACCCTGAGATAGAGGTGTTCTGTTATGGACTGATACCTCTGTGGCTGGAGACTATCAAAAGGGACAAAGTTGAAAGGTTTCACATCTTTGAAATGGCTTGCTGCCTTTAGCTTGAGGCAGGAGAGTACTTTTACCACCTGTTGCATCAGCAATAATTTTATCTAGCCTAGTTCCAAAAAGGCAGGACCTCTGAAAGGCAACCCTAAAAAGAAGGGAATTTTGTTTACTTACCGTAAATTCCTTTTCTTCTAGCTCCAATTGGGAGACCCAGACAATTGGGTGTATAGCTACTGCCTCCGGAGGCCACACAAAGTATTACACTTAAAAGTGTAAGGCCCCTCCCCTTCTGGCTATACACCCTCCCGTGGGATCACGGGCTCCTCAGTTTTAGTGCAAAAGCAAGAAGGAGGAAAGCCAATAACAGGTTTAAAGACAAATTCAATCCGAAGAAACATCGGAGAACTGAAACCATTCAACATGAACAACATGTGTACTCGAAAAAAACAAAAATCCCTAAGAAAACAGGGCGGGTGCTGGGTCTCCCAATTGGAGCTAGAAGAAAAGGAATTTACGGTAAGTAAACAAAATTCCCTTCTTTGTCGCTCCTAATTGGGAGACCCAGACAATTGGGACGTCCAAAAGCAGTCCCTGGGTGGGTAAAAGAATACCTCGTGATAGGGCCGTCAAACAGCCCTGTCCTACAGGTGGGCAACCGCCGCCTGAAGGACTTGTCTACCTAGGCTGGCGTCCGCCGAAGCGTAGGTATGCACCTGATAATGCTTGGTAAAGGTGTGCAGACTCGACCAGGTAGCCGCCTGGCACACCTGCTGAGCCGTAGCCTGGTACCGTAATGCCCAGGACGCACCCACGGCTCTGGTAGAATGGGCCTTCAGCCCTGAAGGAACCGGAAGCCCCGCAGAACGGTAGGTTTCAAGAATTGGTTCCTTGATCCACCGAGCCAGGGTGGATTTGGAAGCTTGCGACCCTTTACGCTGACCAGCGACAAGGACAAAGAGTGCATCCGAGCGGCGTAAGGGCGCCGTGCGGGAAATGTAGATCCTGAGTGCTCTGACCAGATCCAACAAATGCAAACCTTTCTCAAATTGATGAACTGGATGAGGACACAAGGAAGGTAATGTGACATCCTGATTGAGATGAAAGGGGGATACCACCTTAGGGAGAAACTCAGGAACCGGACGTAGAACCACCTTGTCCTGGTGAAACACCAGGAAGGGAGATTTGCATGAGAGCGCCGCTAGCTCGGACACTCTCCGAAGAGACGTGACCGCTACTAGAAAAGCCACTTTCTGTGAAAGACGAGAAAGGGAAACATCCTTCATAGGCTCGAAAGGCGGCTTCTGGAGAGCAATTAGAACCTTGTTCAGATCCCAGGGCTCTAACGGCCGCTTGTAAGGAGGGACGATATGACCAACTCCTTGCAGGAACGTGCGCACCTGAGTAAGTCGTGCTAGGCGTTTCTGAAAAAATACAGATAGCGCTGAGACTTGTCCTTTAAGGGAGCTGAGCGACAAACCTTTTTCCAACCCGGATTGCAGGAAGGAAAGAAAAGTAGGCAATGCAAAAGGCCAGGGAGGAACTCCCAGAGCCGCGCACCAAGATAAGAATATCTTCCACGTCCTGTGGTAGATCTTGGCGGAGGATGGTTTTCTAGCCTGTCTCATGGTGGTAATAACCTTTCGAGATAATCCTGAAGACGCTAGGATCCAGGACTCAATGGCCACACAGTCAGGTTCAGGGCCGCAGAATTCAGGTGGAAAAACGGCCCTTGAGATAGCAAGTCTGGTCGTTCTGGTAGTGCCCATGGTTGGCCTACCGTGAGGTGCCACAGATCTGGGTACCACGATCTCCTCGGCCAGTCTGGAGCGACGAGGATGGCGCGACGGCAGTCGGCCCTGATCTTGCGCAGCACTCTGGGTAACAATGCCAGAGGTGGGAACACATAAGGTAGCCGGAATTGCGACCAATCTTGAACTAAGGCGTCTGCCGCCAGAGCTCGGTGATCGTGAGACCGTGCCATGAAAGCCGGGACCTTGTTGTTGTACCGTGACGCCATCAGGTCGACGTCCGGCATCCCCCAGCGGCGACAGATCTCCTGAAACACGTCCGGGTGAAGGGACCATTCTCCTGCGTCCATACCCTGGCGACTGAGGAAGTCTGCTTCCCAGTTTTCCACGCCTGGGATGTGAACTGCGGATATGGTGGAAGCCGTGTCTTCCACCCACGTTAGAATCCGTCGGACTTCCTGGAAGGCTTGCCGACTGCGTGTGCCACCCTGGTGGTTGATGTATGCTACCGCTGTGGAGTTGTCCGACTGAATTCGGATCTGCTTGCCTTCCAGCCACTGCTGGAAGGCTTGTAGGGCAAGATACACTGCTCTGATTTCTAGAACATTGATCTGAAGGGTAGACTCTTGCTGAGTCCACGTACCCTGAGCCCTGTGGTGGAGAAAAACCGCTCCCCACCCTGACAGGCTCGCGTCCGTCGTGACCACCGCCCAGGATGGGGGTAGGAAGGACTTTCCCTTTGACAATGAGGTGGGAAGAAGCCACCACTGAAGAGATTCCTTGGCCGCCTGAGAAAGGGAGACGTTCCTGTCGAGGGACGTCGACTTCCCGTCCCATTGACGGAGAATGTCCAATTGTAGTGGACGCAGATGAAACTGCGCGAAAGGGACTGCCTCCATTGCTGCCACCATCTTCCCTAGGAAGTGCATGAGGCGTCTCAAGGGGTGTGACTGGCCTTGAAGGAGAGATTGCACCCCTGTCTGTAGTGAACGCTGTTTGTCCAGCGGAAGCATCACTATCGCTGAGAGAGTATGAAACTCCATGCCAAGGTATGTTATCGATTGGGTCAGGGTGAGATTTGACTTTGAAAAGTTGATGATCCACCCGAAACTCTGGAGAGTCTCCAGCGCAACGTTCAGGCTGTTTTGGCATGCCTCTTGAGAGGGTGCCTTGACAAGTAGATCGTCCAAGTAAGGGATCACAGAGTGACCCTGAGAGTGCAGGACTGCTACTACTGCTGCCATGACCTTGGTGAAGACCCTTGGGGCTGTCGCCAAACCGAAAGGCAGGGCTACGAACTGAAGGTGTTCGTCTCTTATAACGAAGCGTAGAAAACGCTGGTGCTCTGGAGCAATCGGCACGTGGAGATAAGCATCTTTGATGTCTATTGATGCTAGGAAATCTCCTTGAGACATTGAGGCGATGACGGAACGGAGGGATTCCATCCGGAACCGCCTGGTTTTCACATGCCTGTTGAGCAGTTTTAGGTCCAGAACAGGACGGAAAGACCCGTCCTTTTTTGGCACCACAAACAAATTGGAGTAAAAACCGTGACCTTGTTCCAGAAGAGGAACGGGGGTCACCACTCCTTCCGCTTTTAGAGTGGACACCGCTAGCCGCAGAGCATCGGCTCGGTCGGGAGGTGGAGAAGTTCTGAAGAAGCGAGTTGGAGGACGAGAGCTGAACTCTATCCTGTACCCGTGAGACAGAATGTCTCTCACCCAACGGTCTGTGACCTGTGGCAGCCAAATGTCGCCAAAGCGGGAGAGCCTGCCACCGACCGAGGATGCGGAGAGAGGAGGCCGAAAGTCATGAGGAAGCCGCCTTGGTAGCGGGTCTTCCGGCTGTCTTTTTTGGGCGTGACTGAGTTCGCCAAGAATCTGAGCTCCTCTGATCCTTTTGAGTCCTTTTGGACGAGGAGAATTGGGACCTGCCTGAGCCTCGAAAGGACCGAAACCCCGACTGACCTCTCCTCTGTTGGGGTTTATTTTGTCTGGGCTGAGGTAAAGATGAATCTTTACCCTTGGAGTGTTTAATGATTTCATCTAAGCGCTCCCCAAACAGTCGGTCACGAGAAAATGGCAAACTGGTTAAACACTTTTTGGAAGCAGAATCTGCCTTCCATTCTCTTAACCACAAGGCTCCACGTAAAACTACGGAGTTGGCGGACGCCACTGCCGTACGGCTCGTAGAGTCTAGGACAGCATTAATCGCGTAAGACGCAAATGCAGACATTTGAGAGGTTAAGGGTGCCACCTGCGGAGCAGATGTACGTGTGACCGTGTCAATCTGTGTAAGACCAGCTGAAATAGCTTGGAGTGCCCATACGGCTGCGAATGCTGGAGCAAACGACGCGCCGATAGCTTCATAGATGGATTTCAACCAGAGCTCCATCTGCCTGTCAGTGGCATCTTTAAGTGCCGCCCCATCTTCCACTGCAACTAAGGATCTAGCTGCAAGCCTGGAGATTGGAGGATCCACCTTGGGACACTGGGACCAGCCCTTGACCACGTCTGGGGGAAAAGGATAACGTGTATCCTTAAGCCGCTTGGAAAAACGCTTATCCGGATAAGCGTGGTGTTTCTGGATTGCCTCTCTAAAGTCAGAGTGGTCCAGAAATACACTTAATTTACGCTTGGGATACCTGAAATGGAATTTCTCCTGCTGTGAAGCTGTCTCCTCCACAGGAGGAGCAGGGGGAGAAATGTCCAACATTTTATTGATGGACGCTATAAGATCATTCACTATGGCGTCACCATCTGGTGTATCCAAATTGAGAGCGGTCTCAGGATCAGAATCCTGATCAGCTATCTCCGCCTCATCATACAGAGAGTCCTCCTGCTGGGACCCTGACCAGTGTGATGAAGTCGAGGGCCGCTCATAGCGAGCTCGTTTAGGCTGTCTGGGACTGTCGTCCGTGTCAGAGCCATCACCCTGGGATGCAAGAGACACCCCCGGATCCCGGAGCTGTTCCGACTGAGGGGGACCAGGGAGCAATGAGTTAACAGTGTCCATGGCCTGAGGTACTGGTCTAGACTGCAATGTTTCAAGAATTTTAGTCATAGTCACAGACAATCTGTCAGCAAAGACTGCAAACTCCGTCCCTGTCACCTGGACAGTATTTACAGGAGGTTCTGCCTGGGTCACCTCCAGCAGAGGCCCCGGCCGAGCAAGTGCCACAGGGGCCGAGCACTGCACACAGTGGGGGTCAATGGAACCTGCCGGTAGAACAGCCCCACAAGCGGTACAAGCCGCATAGAAAGCCTGTGCCTTGGCACCTTTGCTTTTTGCGGTCGACATGCTGTTGTGTCCTCTGAGAAATCTAGGAGGGTATATAGCAAAGGATCCCCAGCGACCGTACAGTGCAATGTAAAGCTGCAAGCATAAAATACAATATACACTTCGGCACCAGTGGGAGTCAGCCCTTGAGGGCAGCTTACCGCCCGCTGAAAAGCGGGTGTGTGGGCACCAGAATCCCGTGTCTGGGTCTCCCAGTCTCCTCTCTCCAGCTCAGACTGCACACAGGAGTGGCTGCCGGCGTCCTGTGAAGAGAGGTGGATCGTGGGCGTGCCTCAAACAAAGTGCGGGAAACTGGCGTCCCACTGTGCCCAGTGTGAGGGCTGGAGTATGCAAAGCAGACTCCAGCCCTCTGCGATGACGTTCTGTACAGCGTCCCGCCCTTCCCCTGACTGGCAGGCCTGGGGGCGGGAACGAAACGAAACTAGGCCGCAGAAAGCCGGGGACTCGAGTAATAAGCGCGGCCGTGATATATGCACGGCCAGCGCGGAAGTCCCCGGCGCACCACAAGTCTCAGCCGCGCCGCAGCGAAAAGAAGGGAATTTTGTTACTTACCGTAAATTCCTTTTCTTCTAGCTCTTATTGGGAGACCCAGACGATTGGGGTATAGCTACTGCCTCCGGAGGCCACACAAAGCACTACACTAAAAAGTGCAAGGCCCCTCCCCTTCTGGCTATACCCCCCCGTGGTATCACGGGTTCTCCAGTTTTAGTGCCAAAGCAAGAAGGAGGAAAGCCAATAACTGGTTTAAACAAATTAACTCCGAGTAACATCGGAGAACTGAAAAACCGTTCAACATGAACAACATGTGTACCCGCAAACAACAAAAACATCCCGAAGGACAACAGGGCGGGTGCTGGGTCTCCCAATAAGAGCTAGAAGAAAAGGAATTTACGGTAAGTAACAAAATTCCCTTCTTCTTCAGCGCTCTATTGGGAGACCCAGACGATTGGGACGTCCAAAAGCTGTCCCTGGGTGGGTAAAGAAATACCTCATGTTAGAGCTGCAAGACAGCCCTCCCCTATGGGGAGGTAACTGCCGCCTGCAGGACTCTTCTACCTAGGCTGGCGTCCGCCGAAGCATAGGTATGCACCTGATAATGTTTGGTGAAAGTGTGCAAACTCGACCAGGTAGCTGCCTGGCACACCTGTTGAGCCGTAGCCTGGTGTCGTAATGCCCAGGATGCACCCACGGCTCTGGTTGAGTGGGCTTTTAGCCCTGAAGGAACCGGAAGCCCCGCAGAACGGTAGGCCTCTAGAATTGGTTCTTTGATCCATCGAGCCAGGGTGGCTTTAGAAGCCTGCAACCCCTTGCGCGGACCAGCGACAAGGACAAAAAGTGCATCGGAACGGCGCATGGGCGCCGTGCGGGAAATGTAGAGTCTGAGTGCTCTCACCAGATCTAACAAACGTAAGTCCTTTTCATACCGGTGAACCGGATGAGGACAAAAGGAAGGCAAGGATATATCCTGATTAAGATGAAATGAGGATACGACCTTAGGGAGAAACTCCGGAATGGGGCGCAGCACTACCTTGTCCTGGTGGAACACCAGGAAGGGAGCCTTGGATGACAGAGCTGCCAGCTCAGACACTCGCCGAAGCGATGTGATCGCAACGAGAAACGCCACCTTCTGTGACAGGCGAGAAAGGAAACTTCCTTCAGAGGCTCGAAAGGCGGCTTCTGGAGAGCAACTAATACCCTGTTGAGATCCCATGGATCTAACGGCCGCTTGTACGGGGGTACGATATGACAGACCCCCTGTAGGAACGTGCGCACCTTAGAAAGACGTGCTAGACGCTTCTGAAAAAAACACGGATAGTGCCGAGACTTCCCCCTTAAGGAAGCCGAGCGACAAGCCCTTTTCTAACCCCGATTGCAGGAAGGAAAGAAAAGTAGGCAATGCAAATGGCCAGGGAGACACTCCCTGAGCCGAGCACCAGGTTAAGAAAATCTTCCACGTTCTGTGGTAGATCTTAGCAGAGGTGGACTTCCTAGCCTGTTTCATGGTGGCAACGACCCCTTGGGATAATCCTGAAGACGCTAGGATCCAGGACTCAATGGCCACACAGTCAGGTTCAGGGCCGCAGAATTCCGATGGAAAAACGGCCCTTGGGACAGTAAGTCTGGCCAGCCTGGTAGTGACCACGGTCGGCCGACCGTGAGATGCCACAGATCCGGGTACCACGATCTCCTCGGCCAGTCTGGGGCGACGAGTATGACGCGGCTGCAATCGGATCTGATTTTTTGCGCAGTACTCTGGGCAAGAGTGCCAGAGGTGGAAACACATATGTGAGCCGGAACTGCGACCAATCTTGCACTAAGGCGTCTGCCGCCAGAGCTCTGTGATCGCGCGATCGTGCCATAAATGCCGGGACCTTGTTGTTGTGCCGAGACGCCATTAGGTCGACGTCCGGCACCCCCCAGCGGCGACAGATTTCCTGAAACACGTCCGGGTGAAGGGACCATTCCCCTGCGTCCATACCCTGGCGACTGAGGAAGTCTGCTTCCCAGTTTTCTACGCCCGGGATGTGAACTGCGGATATGGTGGATGCTGTGTCCTCCACCCACATGAGGATTCGCCGGACTTCCTGGAAGGCTTGCCGACTGCGCGTCCCTCCTTGGTGGTTGATGTATGCCACCGCAGTGGAGTTGTCCGACTGGATTCGGATCTGCTCTCTTTCTAGCCACTGCTGGAAAGCTAGTAGGGTAAGATACCCTGCCCCGATTTCCAGAACATTGATCTGAAGGGTGGACTCCTGCTGAGTCCACGTCCCCTGAGCCCTGTGGCGGAGACAAACTGCTCCCCACCCTGACAGACTCGTATCTGTCGTGACCACTGCCCAGGATGGGGGTAGGAAGGATCTTCACTGTGACAATGAGGTGGGAATAAGCCACCATTGCAGAGAGTCCTTGGCCGTCTGGGAAAGGGAGACTTTCCTGTCCAGGGAGGTTGACTGCCCGTCCCATTGGCGGAGAATGTCCCCTTGCAGTTGGCGCAGATGAAACTGCGCAAAGGGAACTGCCTCCATGGCTGCCACCATCTTCCCTAGGAAGTGCATGAGGCGCCTTAAGGGGTGCGACTGGCCTTGAAGGAGAGACTGCACCTCTGTTTGCAGTGAACGCTGCTTGTTCAGCGGAAGCTTCACTATCGCTGATAGAGTGTGAACTCCATGCCGAGATACGTTAGTGATTGAGTCGGTGACCGATTTGACCTTGCCAAATTGATGATCCACCCGAAAGTCTGGAGAGTCTCCAGCGTAACATTCAGGCTGCGTTGTCATGCCTCGAGGGAGGGTGCTTTGACGAGTAGATCGTCCAAGTAAGGGATCACCGGGTGTCCCTGAGAGTGCAAGACTGCTACCACTGCTGCCATGACCTTGGTGAACACCCGTGGGGCTGTCGCCAGACCGAATGGCAGAGCTACGAACTGAAGATGGTCGTCTCCTATCACAAAACGTAGAAAACGTTGGTGCTCCGTAGCAATTGGCACGTGGAGATAGGCATCTTTGATGTCTGTTGAGGCAAGGAAGTCTCCTCGAGACATTGAGGTAATGACGGATCGGAGGGATTCCATCCGGAACCGCCTGGCGTTCGCATGCTTATTGAGCAGTTTTAGGTCCAGAACAGGACGGAAGGAGCCGTCCTTTTTTGGAGCCACAAAGAGATTGGAGTACAAACCCTCGCCCTCGTTCCTGAGGGGGGACAGGGATCACCACTCCTTCTGCTCTTAGAGCGTCCACCGCCTGCAGCAGGGCATCTGCTCGGTGGGGAGGTGGGGCCGTTCTGAAGAATGGAGTCGGAGGACGAGAACAGAACACTGTCCTGTGCACGTGAGCACAATGTCCGTCACCCACCGGTCTGTGACCTGTGGCAGCTAAATGTCGCCAAAGGCGGGGGAGTCTGCCATCAACCGCGGATGCGGAGAGAGAGAGAGAGCTGAGAGTCATGAGGAGACCGCCTTGGTAGCGGTTCCTCCGGCTGCCTTCCTTGGGCGTGATTGAGCCCGGCCGGAATCTGAGCCCGTCTGAGGTTTTGTAGCCCTTTCGCACGAGGACAATTGGGACCTGCCCGAGCTTGGGAAGGACCGAAACCTCGACTGTACTTTTAGGACAGCATTAATAGGGTAAGTCGCAGTGCAGACATTGCGGAGTTACGGACGCCTCTGCGGTACAGATGTACATGTGCTCAAGGCCAGCTGCGCAAGGACAGCTGAAAAGGTTAGGTTGCCTATACGGCTGTGAATGCCGGAGCAACCGACACGCCGATAGCCTCCTAGACAGATTTCAACCAGAGTCCATCTGTCTGTGAATGGCATCTTTAAGTGAAGCCCCATCTCCAGTGCAACTATGGCTCTAGACGCAAGCCTGGAGATTGGAGAATCCACCTTTGGACCCTGGGTCCAGCGCTTGACCACGTCAGGGGAAAAGGGATAACGTGTATCTTAAAAACGTTTGGAGAAGACGCTTATCTGGTAAGCGTGGTGTTTCTGGACTGCTTCTCTGAAGTCAGCGTGGCCAGAAAAATACTCAATATCCGTTTGAGATACTGAAAAGGGACTTCTCCTGCTGTGAAGCTGACTCCTCCACTGGGGGAGCTGAGGGAGAAAGATCCAACCTTCCATTGATGGACGCTATAGGATCATTCCGTATGGCGTTACCATCCGGTGTATCCGGATTGATAGCGATGTCAGGATCAAAGTCCTGGAGCGCTGCCTTATCATACAGAGAGTCCTCCTGGGACCCCCCCGTTCCAAATGAGGTTGGTCAGGAAGATTGCCCATGGCCTGTCTGGACTGCAAGTCTCTATCTTATGACAATATATCTGTCGAAACTGCAACTCCGTCCCTGTCCTTGGACAGGGATGACAGGTGGTTTCTTTAGCCACGACTAGTAGAGACCCCGGCAGACGAAGTGCTAGAGACCCCGGCAGACGAAGTGCTACAGGGGAGCATGCACACAATGGGACGGTGTCATGAACAGCATCCCATGTAGTAAAAACAGCACTGAAAATCTGTGTTGCTTTTTTGCCGCTGCCGACTAGCCATCTAGAAGTATATAGCCAAGATTGGTGACCGTACAGTGCAATGTATAGCATACAAGCATAAAGTACAAATGAACACTGCAGCACAAGCAATACAAGCAGCATAGAAGCCTGTGCCCTGGCACCTCTGCTCTTCTGCTGCTGTAGACTAGTCATCTAGGGGAATATAGCCCAGAAGAGTGACCATACAGTGCAATGTATAGCATACAAGCACAAGTACAAATGCACACTGCAGCCCATGCAATACAAGCAGCATAGAAAAAAACCTGTGCCCCAGCACCCTTGGTTTTCTGCTGCTGTAGTCTAGCCATTCCAGGAGAATACAGCTAAGACTAGCGACTGTACAGTGCAGTGTATAGCATACAAGCATAAACACAAATGAACACTTCAGTACGTGCAATACAAGCAGCCCAGAAAGCCTGTGCCTTAGCACACCTGCTTTCCTGCTGCTGATGTGTCGCTCTCCAAGCGGGCATATAGCGACCTATGCAGTTAAAATACACATGTACACACTGCAGTATATATTGGGGTCAGCACTATGTGTGCCGCTTACCGCCCGCCTATAAGCGGGTGTATGGTCGCCATAGTCCTGCCTGGTTGCCGAAAGTCCGAGCTCGGACTGCAGTAATGGCTGCCGGCGTCTTCCCCAGCTCGTGTGAGGAGGGGCGGGCCGTGGGCGTGCCCCAAGTCAGAGCGGGAATCCGGCGTCCGACAGTGTGCAGTGAGAGGGCTGGAGCATGTAAATAAGGCTCCAGCCCTCGGCGCTGCTGATTGCTCAGCGTCTGTCCCCTTCCCTGAGTGACAGGGAGGGGGCGGGAACGAAGCGGCACTAGGCCGCAGAAGCCGGGGACTGGATTTATAAGCGCCGCCGCCGTAAAAGCGCGGTCGGCGCCCAGTCCCCGGCGAACTACAAGTCCCAGCCGCGCCGCCGCTCCCGGAGCGTCCGGTGCGGTAGTTCCCAATACACAAAGTCACTCAGCAAAGCTGCAGTGACTGTAACCCTTTACTGTCCCCGGCGCACTAGCACACCCAGCAAGTCTGGAGTGTGCTGTGCCTGTGTGTACGGGGACACAGAGTACCTGTAATGGTGCAGGGCCATGTCCCTGAACGGTACTCCAGCTCCGTATCCAGCAGGTTCAAATGGGTCTGTGGATGGAGCCCGGCGTCAGAGCTTTGAGGCCGGCAGGATCCCACTTCCTCAGAGCCCCCCAGGGGGATGTGGAAGGAAAGCAGCATGTGGGCTCCAGCCTCCGTACCAGCAATAGGTACCTCAACCTTACAACACCATCAACGGGTGAGAAGGGAGCATGCTGGGGGCCCTATATGGGCCCTCTTTTCTTCCATCCGAAATAGTCAGCAGCTACTGCTGACTAAAATCTGTGGAGCTATGCATGGATGTCTGACCTCCTTCGCACAAAGCTTGAAAACTGGAGAACCCGTGATACCACGGGGGGGTATAGCCAGAAGGGGAGGGGCCTTGCACTTTTTAGTGTAGTGCTTTGTGTGGCCTCCGGAGGCAGTAGCTATACCCCAATCGTCTGGGTCTCCCAATAGAGCGCTGAAGAAAACTGACAACAGCGGCCGCGCGGCAGTTTCAAATACATGTCCCCTCTCAGCAAAGCTGTAGATAGGAATGGCACCAGCGCGCAGCGCTGTTGTCCCCGGCGCACTAACACACCCAGCAATGCTGCAGTGTGCGCGCGGACTGTACGGGGACACAGAGTACCTTGATGAAGCAGGGCCCTGTCCCTGACGATACTCCGCTCCATATCCAGCAGATTCCCCAGGGGCTGTGGACGGAGCACGGTCTCTGTGCCTGGAGACCGGTAAATCCCACTTCACCCAGAGCCCTAAGGGGGATGGGGAAGGATGCAGCATGTGGGCTCCAGCCTCTGTACCCGCAATGGGTACCTCAACCTTAACAAACACCGCCGACAAAAGTGGGGTGAGAAGGGAGCATGCTGGGGGCCCTATATGGGCCCTCTTTTCTTCCATCCGACATAGTCAGCAGCTGCTGCTGACTAAACAGTGGAGCTATGTGTGTATGTGTGCCTCCTTCGCACAAAGCATGAAAACTGAGGAGCCCGTGATCCCACGGGAGGGTGTATAGCCAGAAGGGGAGGGGCCTTACACTTTTAAGTGTAATACTTTGTGTGGCCTCCGGAGGCAGTAGCTATACACCCAATTGTCTGGGTCTCCCAATTAGGAGCGACAAAGAAAGGACTACTTTGAGGCTAAATCCGCTATCCAAACCTTAAACCATAGCATGCAGCAGATAGCCACACAATTGATTGCAGCCTGAGCAATACATTCCACCGCATCAAGGGATGCAAAACAAAAGATATTAAGCTCCTTTCGCAATCTGGGCTTAAACCTCAGCTAAATCCACCTCCTTGGAGCCAGCAAGAAAATTGCTTAGCCCAAGATAAACCCAGGTAATAGCGAAGCCTGGACACAGGGCAGACTGCCACCTCAAAAGCAGATTTAGTCACAGACTCAGTGGGTCTGTCTGTGAGATCCTTCAATGCCACAATCTCACCAAGAGGCAGGGTAGTCATTCTAGATAGGCAGGATATGGAGGTATCCACCACCGGCATTGAATACCAGAACGCTAACATCTCCACAGAGAAAGGGGACAACACTTCCATACGAATAGACTTTTGAAAACGTTTGCCGGTGTTCTCAGGTTCTCTGAATTACTTCTGTTAACTCCTCATGGACAGCAAAAGCATAGCTATAAGATTACCTCTTCTGAAGAACCCTGCTTCACCAAGTGGAGGAGGTCCACTAGTCTGACCCGTAGGGACGAATCGACTGTTGTAACCAAACTCAATACCATGCTACTCACTCAACTGTGCAACACAGATTTCGCGCAGGAGCTAGAGTCTAAACGCCGCGCAGAATGAATCCCCAGGAATGCTCTCCACCTCCCAAACCAGAGTTGTGAAGGCAAAAAGGAAGGGGGGGGGGGGGGGAAATGACAGGGTAATACCTATCCCTCCCGAAGATGGGCCGTCTTCTGTTCCATGCACGGTGTTGGG
Organism: Anomaloglossus baeobatrachus; assembly: GCF_048569485.1. Lineage (NCBI taxonomy): Eukaryota > Metazoa > Chordata > Amphibia > Anura > Aromobatidae > Anomaloglossus > Anomaloglossus baeobatrachus. The sequence continues at coordinate 910,756,196 of NC_134353.1, forward strand.
CGAATGGGCAGGAGACAGCTGGCATATAGACTTCTGCCCTGTACCAGACCTCTGTGTAGGGTAGCTCGGCCCAGCCAAACTGACGCGAGAGGATACAGACTGAATACTACAGACTGTATTCTCTTGCTACGTGGGTGAAAAGGAGCGTATGGTTACCCACAGACATCTGAGAGACAGAATCGAAAGAGGTTAACATCTAAACTAGTATCAACGACCGGTCTCAAACAGACCTTTCCTCCGACTGACACTACAGAAAACAGAGGAGGCCAGTGGTTAAAGGCAAGCTATAGGCTGCTGGGGAGGAGAACATTTTTAATTCTCTGTACTACTGGTGTCAGCCTCCAGGTGGCAGCAGACAATCCCATGGTTCTGTGTCTTAATTAATTAAGCAATTGAGAGAGTTCACAAAGTCTTGATATAGCGCCTCCAATCAGTATGACAGGGCAAAATTGAGCAAGGGGGGGGGTGGATAATTAATAGAATCATTTCTGTTTCTAGAGTCTGCTTTATTAGAGCCAAGGTTCCTTTAAGATAAATGAAGCCTTTTCTTCTACAAGAAAGAAAAAAAAAAAAAAAAAAAAAAAAAAAAAAAAAGCTACAGGGGATCTGCCTCTAATTCTGTAATGAGGAAGACCCTGACAACAGGCGATTTCATCTCGCCCATCTGCCCTTGGTGCTGTTAAATTTGTTCAGATAACCTGCGGCCATAAAACCAAGACTTTAATTAGGCTTTCCTTTCTCGGTGAAGGTGAGCTGGCCCTATAAAATGCTCTAATCCCACGAAAACAAAAGGCTGTGTTTATTGGTGCCGTAAATCAGCGGTGGAGATGGCGGACGTATTTATAGCTGCCATGGACTGTTCCCATCTGTCCTGCAAAGCTTCCAAAAATGTCAGCGCTTCTTCTACATGGAGCAGGAATGTAAAAGTGAATTGCAAATAAAAGCAGCACGAAAAGCGAAAAGTTAGAGCTAAAGTGAAAGGGGATGGTATAAAGACGTGGTTTTGGGGGCTCCATCACTGGCCGTCCAGTTATCAGGTGTCACAGAATATCCACGTCATGTTATGGCCCTACATGTTGTCGTACACAGTGTGCTTGAGCGACGTACGGCTCGGCATCGTGCTTGCGCGACGTACGGCTCGGCATCGTGCTTGCGCGACGTACGGCTCGGCATCGTGCTTGCGCGACGTACGGCTCGGCATCGTGCTTGCGCGACGTACGGCTCGGCATCGTGCTTGCGCGACGTACAGTTGCAGCTGCTCAGCCATGAAGCTCCTTGCGGGCGCAGTGTTTGTGCTGATGTTACCAGAGGAGATCTGGACTTTGCGGAGCGTTTGTGACCTTTCTGCCCTCCGCTCAGTAACGTTGCGTGGTCTCCACTTTGTAGCACAGTTGCATTGATCATGATTAAGCTCTCTCTTCTTGAGATATTAACATCCTCCACACACTGACCATGTGTCAAACAGACACAATTTTAACATATGAGAAACACCCCTTGGGCCAGACCGGCCTGTCACTCCGGCTAGTAAGTCTCATGGCACTACAGGTACCAGAGCTGACATCCAGGTAAACACCACCTCTGTGATACATACCGGCCGCCTTCTTACAACAGAAGGTTTCTTTGTAGTCTGCACCCATACAAATATGCACAGGAATTTTAGAGACCATTTACAAAGTAATGTGAATATTCTGTTATTTTTATAAACGCATGTTTGTCTTAGAGAGAAATTAATAACCAATAGAAAAGAATGAAAGTGCGGAAAAATGGAGAACGGGCGTTACCTTGGCCAATCTGCTCATCTTATCTTCCGATACAGAGCTGCTCGTCCTTCCCGGGGTTGTGGTCGGCTCGGATCCATCAGCTTCAATGTTCGGCCACACCTTTAGGTCATGCATTCCTTGCCTAAACATCCTGCCACCACAAGAAAAATTGGTTTAAAAAAAAAAAATAAATAATATCTATATGTATGAATAATAAAAATACATCACCTCTGAGTATGTTTGTTTAGAAAATGTACATGGAAAACACATTTTCTAAAAAGCAATTCCTATTATTTTTATTGCTATCATTTGAGCAGTGTCCTTTTCAAAGCCGGAGCTATTCACTTTTCGGCTAGGTTCACATGACCTTATTTTTTTTATTTTTTTTCCACAGACTCTGCGCACAAGTTAAAAATTCGTGTGCCGATAACCCCCCCCATGATTGCTTAAAAGACCCCAAGGTTAAATTCCTATCTATACATGCATACACGCATACACACACACACACACACACACCCCTTGCGAAAGTATTCAGCCCCACCCCCTTGAATTTTTCAACCTTTTCCCACATTTGAGGCTTCAAACAAAGATAAAAATGTTAATGTTATGGTGAAGAATCAACAACAAGTGACACAATTGTGAAGGTGAACTATATTTATTGCTTAGTTTAAATTTTTCTAAAAAATAATAAACTGAAAATTGGGGCGTGCAATATTATTCATCCCCTTTAAGTTAATACTTTGGAGCGCCACCTTTTGCTGTGATTACAGCTGCAGTCGCTTGGGGTATGTGTATCAATTTTGCACATCGAGAGGCTGAAATTCTTGCCCATTCTTCCTTTGCAAACAGCTGGAGCTGAGTGAGGTTGGATGGAGGCGTTTGTGAACAGCAGTTTTCAGCCGTTTCCACAGATTCTCGATTGGATTCAGGTCTGGACTTTGACTTGGCTATTCTAACACCTGGATACGTTGATTTGTGAACCATTCCATTGCAGATTTTGCTTTATGTTTGGGATCATTGTCTTGTTGGAAGACAAATCTCTGTCCCAGTCTCAGGTCTTTTGCTGACTCCAACAGGTTTTCTTCAAGAATGGTCCTGTATTTGGCTCCATCCATCTTCCCATCAATTTTAACCATCTTCCCTGTCCCTGCTGAAGAAAAGCAGGCCCAAACCATGATGCTGCCACCACCATGTTTGACAGTGGGGATGGTGTGTTCAGGGTGATGAGCTGTGTTGCTTTTACGTCAAACATATCGTTTGGCATTGTGCCCAAATAGTTCTATTTTGGTTTCATCTGACCAGAGCACCTTCTTCCACATGTTTGGTGTCTCCCAGGTGGCTTGTGGCAAACTTTAAACAACACTTTTTATGGATATCTTTGAGAAATGGCTTTCTTCTTGCCACTCTACCATAAAGGCCAGATTTGTGCAGTGTATGACTGATTGTTTTCCTATGGACAGACTCTCCCACCTCAGCTGTAGATCTCTGCAGTTCATCCAGAGTGATCATGGGCCTCTTGGCTGCATCTCTGATCAGTCTTCTCCTTGTTTGAGATGATAGTTTGGATGGACGGCCGGGTCTTGGTAGATTTGCAGTGGTATGATACTCCTTCCATTTCAATATGATCGCTTGCACAGTGCTTCTTGGGATGTTTAAAATTTTGGAAATCTTTTTGTAACCAAATAAGGCGTTAAACTTTTCCACAACAGTATCACGGACCTGCCTGTTGTGTTCCTTGGCCTTCATGATGCTCTCTGTACTTTAAGAAGAACTCAGACTATCACAGAGCAGGTGCATATATACGGAGACTTGATTACACACAGGGGGATTATATTTATCATCATCAGTCATTTAGGACAACATTGGATCATTCAGAGATCCTCAATGAACTTCTTGAGTGAGTTTGCTGCACTGAAAGTAAAGGGGATGAATAATATTGCACGCCCCAATTTTCAGTTTATTCTTTTTTACAAAAATTTAAAATAAGCAATAAACATAGTTTACCTTCACAATTGTGTCCCACTTGTTGATTCTTCACCATAACATTAAAATTTTTATCTTTATGTTTAAAGCCTGAAATGTGGGAAAAGGTTGAAAAATTCAAGAGGGCCGAATACTTTCGCAAGGCACTGTATATACACTATATATAATTAAACATTATAGTTGCTCCATAAGTGGTTAAGCATACAGGTGGTCTGACAATCCAGAGCTGCAATGCTTTTAGCAGGCACAGAATTCCCAATTGACCAGTGTTCAGAGCAGTTGAGACATGAGGACCCTGCATACAGCGCCCACATTTCTCCTTCGTGGGGTGATACGGAGGAGTGTGGCGTCCACATCACGGTGTATAGGACTAATCACCTATTGTGTGTCTGTTACTCATACTCTGTGACTTACCCGTACTTCCCAAACAGAGACACAGTTGTTCCCCCCACAGACACCGCTTTTCCGGGTCCATAGACATCCCATATAGTGAGAGTCACTTGCGCATTTCTCGGTAGATCGGCGTACTTCACCGGCAGCTTCAGCCATTCATTCCAGCTGAAAAGAAGCAAAGTCCAAGTATGAATATAAAACAAAAAAAAATATTCCATAAAGACCTCTTTAGAAGTTTGGGAAAATGTCCCAAAATATTGGCAGAAGGAGAATACAGTGAATCAGGACCTGAAAACACATGGACGGCTTTCCGGACTGGGCAGCATGGAAGAACAGGGACATGAAGGCGGAAAATTACATGGCTGCAGTCATCTTCAGAGTTATGGATGGGATCCCCGCCGCCAGTAACGCAGCTGATTATTTCACAATCGGTCACCTTTATAATCATGCTTTCTTTCGCATCTTTACATTGCTCTTCCTATTGTGATAGTATCCATCTTTGAAATCCAGTGCTCTCTGCTCTGGTGCGCCCACGCCCTGTTCTGTCATCCTGACACTGGCCACACATGCCCGATTTAGGGTGCAACGCTCTCTAGCTTAACTAAGTGGGGTAGTGAGAAATAAGCAGAAATGTGCTGCTAACGGTAAAACTGTTGAGAATCAATCACGTGTTCAGCAGGGAGTACGATTGGAGAAATCATATGGAAACCTTTAACCAAGCCCCTGAGGAAGCTATAGAAGCGAAACGAGCAGTGGGTCCAGTGCCGGGTGAAAACGGTTGGCACATAATAGCCAAGGTCAGCCCTAATCATTGTCGGCAAGTATGATCTGGTGCATTGTAATGAAGCATTTGCACATAGTGGATTTTTAGATTGTATACTCTCACTGTGACCTATAGATTACCACTATATCATTACATACTGAAACAGCACTTGCTATACTGGCTTCTTGAGAGAGAGATATATAATCTTGAGTTATTTTATATTATAGCCATTATATTTTTACAGATTAGTGTTTTTATGCTTGTGCACTCCCAATTTGGTTCTCCTGTGTTCCTCTTTGCTAGTACTTGGAGCCTGAACTTCATGCTTGTTTTTAATTTGTTTTTTTACCAAAATAACAAGGGTCAAAATATTAAAAAAAATTAAATATATATATATAAAAATGAGGAGTTTACAGTTACCTGTGACCAGAACACAGAGGTGCGGGATACTTTACAAAAGTAGTGTATGAAGTGGCGCACGGCTGTGCAATCACCCGCAGCGTCTCCCCAATTATGTGAACAGGACAAGATGAAGAGCTGGGTAACCGCGAGCAATATTATACAGAGGACACTTAAAAAGCAGCTGTGCACCGTTAAGTAAAAACCTTCACCAAATACATGTATTTAGGGCTCAACATCATTCTCTTTTTATCAAAGCTCATTAAACATTTTGCATCATTTGGCTTTTCAAGCTTCGTTTCCCGACATATGGTACTTGGATGTGGTCTTTGGTGAGAGATTGGCTGAAAAGAGCTCAGATAAAAGAGGTTCAAACTCCATATCAGACAGACCGTGAGCTCACTGATGGATGCTCAGAGCACTCATTCTGCAGCCAGAAATAGACATCACAACACGGAGGCTACAGAAGGGAAACTGAACAATATTGAATGAAATCCAATTGCAAAAATGAATTTTTTTTTAGCTCCAGGTACATGCACTTAATGGAAACCCATCATGTCTACAAAAGCTATTAACCGACAGGCATAGGGTTAATCTGCTGGTTAATTGCGCTCTGATGCTGTCCGGCCACCTAACTTAAAGTGTAGCTACAGGGAGAAAATTAACTTTATTCTTCCCAGATTCTGCCAGCTTTCAGTCACAGAGGTGTGCCCAGAGGAGCTCCAGCTATCGCTCAGTATACAGTGAGTGGCAGCTGTAAGTGCACCCCGGCACTTTGATTGACAGCTCGCTCTAAATAGATGTGCTGCAGTGCAAGTTCTCATAGTACCTGCTGCTGCTCGCTGTAGCTGCTCTAGGGAAAAGCTCTATGACGGAAAGCCGGCAGATACTGGGCAAAAAAAAGTTAATTTCCTCTCAGTAGCTGCACTTTAAGTAATGTGGCCAGACAATATCAGAGCGCTATTAACCAGCAGATTAACCCTCTGTCTGCTAGTTAATAGTTTTGGGGATATGATATGTTTCCTTTATATGAATAATAATAATAAATAATAATAATAGTCCCAAAAGGTAAACAACCCCTTTACACTCATTTGGACAAGCTTATGTTTGGGAACATAACACCTCAGCAGTGCCACAGACTGATCGCCTCCATGCCACGCCGCATTAATGCAGTAATTCATGCAAAAGGAGCCCGACCAAATATTGAGGCATTTACTTTACAGACTTTTCAGTAGGCGCCAACATTTCTGAGTGTAACATCATTTTTTCAGCTGGTCTTATATAATATTCTAATTTTCTGAGATAATGACTTTTGGGTTTTCATTAGCTATAACCATAATCATCAACATTAACAGAAATAAACACTTGAAATAGATCCCTCTGTGTGTAATGGCTCTATATAATATATAGAAATAGATCCCTCTGTGTGTAATGACTCTATATAATATATAGAAATAGATCCCTCTGTGTGTAATGACTCTATATAATATATAGAAATAGATCCCTCTGTGTGTAATGACTCTATATAATATATAGAAATAGATCCCTCTGTGTGTAATGACTATAATATATAGAAATAGATCCCTCTGTGTATAATGACTATATAATATATAGGAAAAGATCCCTCTGTGTGTAATGGCTCTATATAATATATAGAAATAGATCCCTCTGAGTGTAATGACTCTATATAATATATAGAAATAGATCCCTCTGTGTGTAATGACTATAATATATAGAAATAGATCCCTCTGTGTATAATGACTATATAATATATAGGAAAAGATCCCTCTGTGTGTAATGACTCTATATAATATATAGAAATAGATCCCTCTGTGTGTAATGACTCTAGATAATATATAGGAATAGATCCCTCTGTGTGTAATGACTCTAGATAATATATAGAAATAGATCCCTCTGTGTGTAATGACTATATAATATATATAGAAATAGATCCCTCTGTGTATAATGACTATATAATATATAGAAATAGATCCCTCTGTATGCAATGACTATAATATATAGAAATAGATCCCTGTGTGTGTAATGACTCTATATAATATATAGAAATAGATCCCTCTGTGTGCAATGACTATAATATATAGAAATATATCCCTCTGTGTGTAATGACTATATAATAAATAGGAATAGATCCCTCTGTGTGTAATGACTATATAATAAATAGGAATAGATCCCTCTGTGTGTAATAACTATATAATATATAGGAATAGATCACTCTGTGTGTAATGACTCTATATAATGTATGCGTTTCCCTTTTTGCATTGAATTACTGAAATAAATTAACTTTTTGATGATATTCTAATTTATTGAGATGCACTTGTATATGTGGTTGATCAACTGGTCAATTAATGGCCACAGCCGGCTCATCTGAATGGGCCCTTAGTAGAAGTAAAACTGAAGAATGGGTGAGTGGGAGTCCAAGAGACCAGACCCTCCTCAATCATAACATTTGGGGTGTCCCAGGACTGTCACATTACCAGGAGGGACACAGTAAGAAAGATAACTTTATACTTGTTCACCAATCATTAAACTACAGAAAAGGATGTTAGGATGAAGAAATAGAGTGCAATAAAGCCATCTTACATATTAGGAGGGCTGCGCCTGAGGACAGGACCCCTTTAGTTTATAAGTATGGGGGAGAAAAAAACAAAAAAACTACAAAAAGGTGGTTTAGCTAGAAACACCACTGCTACAATCCTCTGGTGTCAGGTTCCTGCTGGAGTAGATCTAGGGTCAGACTGGTCAGGCGGGAGGGGGGGTATGGTGACAGGTCAGGGGGTCACAAAGTCTTTACTGCAGCTTATGGGGCAGAGGTGACTAACCACAAGGAACAATACACAGTTGGGGGCAGGGTGAGGGGTTGGCTCTTACCTCTCCTCCTACAACCAGCTTGTGTGGTGTGTCCTGTGCTGGAGGGGAGGTAAGAGATAGCCCTCAGGCACATGGAATACACTGAGGATCAGAGGAGGGGGCAGGGAAGATTGGAAGGAGATAAGATTGGGAGGGGGATCTGCTGTCCCTGCCCTGCTCTAGGTTAATGGAGGCAGCAAATCCCGGGCCCCGGCACCGCTCCCCTCCTGCTCCTTCCTCTGCCATTCTCAGTGCCCACGGGAGAAAGCAACTGCAGATTTTGCTGCAGAAAACCCGCACATTTTCCAGATAAATCCACAGGTTTACGCAAGTACAGACACTCCCCACGTTATCCTATGGGATTTGGGAAGTGCTGTATCAATGCTGCGGTTTTTGCGGCTGCGGAACATGCCGCACGTAACTGCATGTCAAATAATTCATGCGGAATTCCTGCCTTTCCACTATGGAGATACAGGGAGGGAATTCCGCATGAAATCCGCACTGTTTCCGCAGGTTTACTGCAACAATACCGCAGCAATGGATAGCTGCGGATTCCGTGGAGTTGCTGCGTGAACCTGCAGGAAAGTCCACAGGTACGTTCTCCCGTGGGTACATAGCCTTACAGTAAAACGTGAAAATCACAGTCTCCTATGGAGCACAGGAGGAGAGATGACAGCAATGAGAAGGTTGGGGGGAGGGGGGGGGGTCTTCACAATTCACCAGCTATAATAGTAACCCATCACTCCCCATGATTATGTCAAGGGGGGACTGATGGGTCCAGATATACATTCCCTTTAAATGCTGCTGTCAGGGACTGAGTGCAGCATTTTCTTGGTTCACAGTGACGACAGGAGCTGGATGCCAGCCGCGGCTGTTAGACACTGCTACTGACTATATACCACAGCTGGTATCTGCCTCGTATAGCGGCAGGTCAGTTTCTGAGCCCCCTCCACATGCAAGGACCCCCTCTCAGGAGGTAAATGTGTGCCTGTGGTGACTTTTAGGAGCGGATACACCTGCAGAGGGTGGCTAAGGAAAACTCCAGCAATGTCTCTCTTGCGTTCTTTTCAGACTCCCTTTGTGTTCTCTTTGGATCAGGCTGAGGTTTTTTTTCTTTATTTGAGATATATATATATAGTAACGGTGTCCAGAAGGGGCCAGTCATTGCTTTCAACCGCTTGATGATAAAAATATGGAGCACGTCCACAGCAAGGTCAATTTTTTTGGTTGCTTTTTCACGTCATCTATACAGGACCTTATTAAAATCACATTTAGTTTTCTCTAAATCGTAATGATTATACAAGACTGGCGTCTAGGGAGCCTCAATCATGGACGGGACATTTTACTCCTCTCTGGAGGAAGGATGAGGCTCACGGCCTCCAGGATTGGCGCTGGCCATGGAGATTATTGCCCTTGAATTCCCACACACATCTGTTCTGTGCTAATCTATAACCACCCACAACCCAGAAGGTCCGATATACTGGCAGGTAATTGATACCAAAGATTTTAAATTAAAGGCATTCTTCATAAATTCTAAATTTCAAGACACTTAACTCATCTGATGACATATAGAAGGTCCATGGAGCTTAAAAAAAAAAAAACCCCTCTGGATCAGCAGGATTGTTATTCTTTATCGTCAGAATAGCAAAACTGCAGTAACTGATTAATGTGGACACTCCGGGGCCCGGACTGCAGTGACGCCCGGTTACATGATGCGGCACTTACTTCCATCGGGTGCTGAAGGCTTTGTACGACGTCCGCACCGGCAGAGCCAGGGGTTTCCCATCGGCATAGACCTGACAGGTGACATACAGATCGGAGCAGGTCTCCTGGTACAGCCCGGAGAACTTCAGCATGGGGTCCTCCAGCACCGCCTTGTAGCTGCGCTGCTCCCGCTTCCCTTCCAGGCTCCCTCTGATTATAGAGAAAATGAAATCGTTAATTTACAGGAAGATGCCGAGATCCAAAAAGCTTCATCTTTAATATAATACTTGTCAGTGGCACGTGATGGGGGAAGGGGGGTATCATGCTAAGTTTGCAGTTAACAACATTTTGGAGTGGGGAAACAATCTGGGGAGAGGGAGCTGAGACACTGTGGGATAAGGGGGGGGGGAGGGGGCAAACACCCGGTGAGAGCGTGTGGGGAGGTGAAAGAGGCAAACACCTTGTCGTGGGGAGGTTAAAACACCCTGTGGCGGGGGAGGTGAGGAGGCAGAGGAAGGGGCAAACCACCTCATGGTGGGGGAGGTGAGGAGGCAGAGGAAGGGGCAAACCACCTCGTGGCGGGGGAGGTGAGGAGGCAGAGGAAGGGGCAAACCACCTCGTGGCGGGGGAGGTGAGGAGGCAGAGGAAGGGGGCAAACCCCCTTGTGGCGGGGGAGGTCAGGAGGCAGAGGAAGGGGGCAAACCCCCTTGTGGCGGGGGAGGTCAGGAGGCAGAGGAAGGGGGCAAACCCCCTTGTGGCGGGGGAGGTCAGGAGGCAGAGGAAGGGGGCAAACCCCCTTGTGGCGGCGGAGGTCAGGAGGCAGAGGAAGGGGGCAAACCCCCTTGTGGCGGGGGAGGTCAGGAGGCAGAGGAAGGGGGCAAACCCCCTTGTGGCGGGGGAGGTCAGGAGGCAGAGGAAGGGGGCAAACCCCCTTGTGGCGGGGGAGGTCAGGAGGCAGAGGAAGGGGGCAAACCCCCTTGTGGCGGGGGAGGTCAGGAGGCAGAGGAAGGGGGCAAACCCCCTTGTGGCGGGGGAGGTCAGGAGGCAGAGGAAGGGGGCAAACCCCCTTGTGGCGGGGGAGGTCAGGAGGCAGAGGAAGGGGCAAACCACCTTGTGGCGGGGGAGGTCAGGAGGCAGAGGAAGGGGCAAACCACCTTGTGGCGGGGGAGGTGAGGAGGCAGAGGAAGGGGCAAACCACCTCGTGGCGGGGGAGGTGAGGAGGCAGAGGAAGGGGCAAACCACCTCGTGGCAGGGGAGGTGAGGAGGCAGAGGAAGGGGCAAACCACCTCGTGGCGGGGGAGGTGAGGAGGCAGAGGAAGGGGCAAACCACCTCGTGGCGGGGGAGGTCAGGAGGCAGAGGAAGGGGCAAACCACCTCGTGGCGGGGGAGGTCAGGAGGCAGAGGAAGGGGCAAACCACCTCGTGGCGGGGGAGGTCAGGAGGCAGAGGAAGGGGCATATCACCTCGTGGCGGGGAGGTGAGGAGGCAGAGGAAGGGACAAACCACCTTGTGGCGGGGGAGGTGAGGAGGCAGAGGAAGGGACAAACCACCTTGTGGCGGGGGAGGTGAGGAGGCAGAGGAAGGGGCAAACCACCTTGTGGCGGGAGAGGTGAGGAGGCAGAGGAAGGGGCAAACCCCCTTGTGGCGGGGGAGGTGAGGAGGCAGAGGAAGGGGCAAACCACCTTGTGGCGGGAGAGGTGAGAAGGCAGAAGAAGGGGCAAACCACCTCGTGGCGGGGGAAGTGAGGAGGCAGAGGAAGGGGCAAACCACCTCGTGGCAGGGGAGGTGAGGAGGCAGAGGAAGGGGCAAACCACCTCGTGGCGGGGGAGGTGAGGAGGCAGAGGAAGGGGCAAACCACCTCGTGGCGGGGGAGGTCAGGAGGCAGAGGAAGGGGCAAACCACCTCGTGGCGGGGGAGGTCAGGAGGCAGAGGAAGGGGCAAACCACCTCGTGGCGGGGGAGGTCAGGAGGCAGAGGAAGGGGCATATCACCTCGTGGCGGGGAGGTGAGGAGGCAGAGGAAGGGACAAACCACCTTGTGGCGGGGGAGGTGAGGAGGCAGAGGAAGGGACAAACCACCTTGTGGCGGGGGAGGTGAGGAGGCAGAGGAAGGGGCAAACCACCTTGTGGCGGGAGAGGTGAGGAGGCAGAGGAAGGGGCAAACCCCCTTGTGGCGGGGGAGGTGAGGAGGCAGAGGAAGGGGCAAACCACCTTGTGGCGGGAGAGGTGAGAAGGCAGAAGAAGGGGCAAACCACCTCGTGGCGGGGGAAGTGAGGAGGCAGAGGAAGGGGGCAAACCACCTCGTGGCGGGGGAAGTGAGGAGGCAGAGGAAGGGGGCAAACCACCTCGTGGCGGGGGAAGTGAGGAGGCAGAGGAAGGGGCAAACCCCCTTGTGGCGGGGGAGGTGAGGAGGCAGAGGAAGGGGCAAACACCTTTCGGGGAGGATGGGGGAGAGGAGGAAGGGGCAAACACCTTTGGGGGGGGATGGGGAGAGGAGGAAGGGGCAAACACCTTTGGGGGAGGGGATGGGGAGAGGAGGAAGGGGTAAACACCTTTGGGGGGAGGGAATGGGGAGAGGAGGAAAGGGCAAACACCTTTGGGGGGGGGGATGGGGAGAGGAGGAAGGGGCAAACACCGTTGGGGGGGGGGATGGGGGAGAGGAGGAAGGGGCAAACACCTTTGGGGGAGGGGATGGGGGAGAGGAGGAAGGGGCAAACACCATGGCGGGGGGCGCAGTGTTGTGAGGGGCATGGCTGCAGGCGGCCGCTCTCTCACATCTTCAGCTGTACACTGATGTCCAGGTCGCAGCTGTACACGTAGTAGAACTTGTCGGACTCCGCCATGGCCGCAGCTGCAGGTACAGACCTCCTCCCGGCACTAAGAGGGGAAACCTACGATAACAAAACATAAACCCGGTGTAATCCGGAAGAGCTCTCTCATTGGCTGCTCGGGTTGAAACACTTCCGCAATCATTTCCGATACCATGACAACTCGCAAGACTCAGACCAATCAGAACAGAAGTCCATCCTTCCTGTACCCGTGATCACGTGATGCGACGCTGACTGGCGCTTTCGGTTCCCTGCTTGTCACGTGCTGTGTTGGCGTCTCAGTGAGCCGCCATGTTGTGATTGGCACAATCCTGTTTCTGCTCCAGTTTGGTGATTTTTTTCCTGACCGTCCTCACTCAGCTGCTCCGGGTGCTCAGTGCGCATGCGGCCTCTGTACGCAGTCTATCTGTGCTCTGTGTGCAGCAGGGTCTCCATTACTTTCTTGTTCTAAACTCTTCCCCATGAAATCTGTATTCTTAATTTAACCCCTTCCTGCAGCAGCCTTTTTTTGTTGTTTTCCTCAAAAAAAGCCTTAACTTTATTTTTCCTTCGTCGTCATGTGAAGACTTGCTTGTTTTTTGTGGGACGGATTGTAGTTGTGAATGGTGTCATTCAATTAAAAAAAAAACAAAAAAAAACGTTTTGAGCCTCCAATGAGGTTTTATCTAATAAAAAATGACTCTATACTGATGCCCAGCCTGTGGGTGAGCTTCATGGGAGTACCAAGATGGCCGTCATTTTGTGATGTCTCTTTAAATTTAAAGATTGGTGAGTGTCTGACCGCTGGTTGCGCTTTGAAGCTGACGCTCTATCCTCTTGTCACACCTAACGTAAAAGAATACAGCAGCCTCTGTCAGCGCCAAGACATCTGCAAACAGAGTATATGAAATGTAAACTGCATTACTGATGCATCGAATATACTTAGAAAAATGAAGGATCATAGCGCAAAAATTCGCCAATTCTTGGGAGCCCATCAACCACGGCAAGGTGACCTTTCTTTGATGTGACCCTATCCTGGTGCTTTCCTGGCCTAAAGGTCTACAATCTATGAGCAGATAGGATCTGACACTAATTAACCCACCCTGGGGCTGATGGTATGAGGGGACAGTAAGAATTTTGGTGGTTGATGGGCTCACATGAATTGGCCTATTTATGCACTAATTACCTTCATTTTACTAAGTATATTCCATATAGCATTAATGCGGTTTAAATGTCATATATTCTATGTTTGCCTATATCTTAGCTCTTACAGAAGCTGTATTTCTCTTTTGTTTGTGCTTTCTGTAGTTATAGTGGCTGGCACCTGTTCACACCTGCTATATTCTATTTGTAGATGCAGTTTTTTGTTTTTTAACCTCGTTACATCTGTGACTTTCATGGGCTCTTAGTGTAAGGTGGGCTTTACACGTTGCGACATCGGCAAGCGATGTCGAGCGCGATAGCACCCGCCCCCGTCGCACATGCGATATGCGGTGATAGCTGCCGTAGAGAACATTATCGCTACGGCAGCGTCACACGCACATACCTTGTCGGCGACGTTGCAGTGACTGCCGAACAATCCCTTCCTCAAGGGGGAGGTGCGTTCGGTGTCACAGCGACGTCACTAAGCGGCCGGCGAATAGAAGCGGAGGGGCGTAACATCCCGCCCACCTCCTTCCTTCCGCATTGCAGGCGGGACGCAGGTAAGGAGATGTTTGTCGTTGCTGCGGTGTCACACACAGCGATGTGTGGTGCTGCAGGAACGACAGACAACATCGTACCGGCAGCAGTAACGATATTATGGAAATGAACGACGTGTCACCCATCACCGATTTTTGACGTTTTTGCGATCGGTGATCGTCGCTCCTAGGGTTTACACACTGCGATGTCGGTAACGGTGTCGCGGGCGGAGGAGGGGACGCCGCGCTCTCCCACTGCTGCTCGGGTCCGGCTGCCGCGGCTGCTGCGGCCTGCTGCTGCTCGGTGGCTCGAGCGATGAGCCAGATCCCGGGGACTCTAGCGGCGCTCCTCGCCCGTGAGTGAAAGGGGGTTGTTGGGTGTGGGGATGGTTTATTGTCCGTGACGCCACCCACGGTTGTGGTGATTTATTGGCACCACCGCTGCTCTGTATGGGGATCCCGGGAAGAGTGGTATGGAGCAGCCAGTTGTTGTGTTGCCCCTCCGTGGGTAGGGGTTGGTGATCCCGGGGCCCAGTGATGAGATGGGAGATGCAGGGCTTGGTGGGCGCAGGGACGCGGGGGCAGCGCGGTGCCTTGCAGCACTGTGGTACTCACTCAGCCTGAGACGTTGACACAGTTTTTCGGTAAACCACACGGCTGGAAAGATGGTTCCCACGGACGACTGCACTTGCTCTCCCAGTAGGTAATGGTGATGTCCCTTTGACCTGCACCTAGTGTTTCTGTGTTGGTAGCGATGGGTTCCCACCGGTAACCCGCTCCCCGGCTTGGATATGGGCCGGAGGAGCCCTGCTTTGCCCGCAGACGCTGGCCCCGAGGAACTGGTGCCCTGGCGGTGGCGGTGTTCCTCCTTAATGGTTGGACTTTTGCCTTCAGTCGGGACTTGGTTGTTTGGAGACAGACGTCCCCTTCACTGACGGATTTGTCAAATTATGGCGACTCCTAGCCTTGCCGGGGTCCGAGAGGCCCCTGCCCTGGTGCTGACTGTCCTCCGTATACTGCTCCAGACCGCCGGGCCACTACCCGTCCGCGGTCCTTCCAGCAACCTCCGAGCAGTCCCCCTCCAGACAATCACCGCTGTTTCTGACCTTGCTGACACTGTCCTGCACTTAGCCGGACCAACTTCAGGGCTTTCTACGCTCACTTTTACTCCTTTTCTTCTTTGCTCCACTACTACTTCCCTTTCACTTAGCTGTTTACTCCTCTCCGTCCCTAGCTGGACCCCCACTCTCGCCCTCAGCTAGACTTCAACTCCACTCCCTGGTTCTTCCCGCCTCCAGAGCTGTGAACTCCTCGGTGGGCGGAGCCAACCGCCTGGCCCACCCCCTGGTGTGAACATCAGCCCCTGGAGGAAGGCAACAAGGATTTTAGTAGCTTTGGTGTTCCTAACTGGGATGTAGGGTGTGGTGGTGTGATGACCTGTGACCCCTGGCTTGCCCAGGGCGCCACATTCCCCCTTAGCAAAATGCAGACCGTCCGCAGGCTGCCCGTCCAACACCGGTTTTATTTTCTGTAAATGTATAAAAGTAAACGGTAACATATATATCATAACATCATCCCACAACGGGAGGCACATTTCTTAAACGTTACTAAACGGTTTTACGGGTACGGTTTACGCTCTCTCCCACCCAAGCAACCTGGCCCTGATGCTGCCCCTAAAGCCCAGGCAGCACCCTTTGACCCAAGTCCAGCACCAGTTACCCGAGCGGGATCTGTCCTTCCCCTCCAGAGGGTAGCCACCGGTTCCTGTGGTGGCTGGGCCCCAGCCTGCTCTGCTGAGGGCCCTCCCTCCAACCTGCCTCTCCGGAGGCGGCAACTGCGGAAAACGGTACGGTAAAACAACTTATTTACAAGCCACTTAACGTTTGTGGTTGCCCTGCAAGTTCACGGGCTTGTCCATGGATAGTTCCCATGCTAACTTTTAAACGGTCCCCACGGGGACAACGGTGCCGGCTCCGGCCGGTTCAATCACTGTTAATCTGGTGAAGTACACGGTAATCATTTTCCATTTACATCAATTTTCAAAACTTTTTAAACTTTTTCCAAACATTCAACAACACTCTGGTGGTCCCAACGGGGACTGGTGCAGCGGGCATCCGCTGCCCTTGAGGCGGCTACCACCGCAGGGGATCGGCCCACTCAATCAGGGCTTGTTCGGGGGTTTGGGTGGACTGGTCGCAACGCGGCACGGCCGCAGCGGCCCCTTGCTCACGGGTACCCACTACGGCAACCATCCTGCGTATCTCTGCCTTCCAGTCCATCAACTGCTACAGGCTCTGCGCCCTCACCTTCACGCAGAACCGGCCCAACTCCCACTCCAGCCACGCAGCGGTCCCGGCGGGGAGTTCACCCGGGCCGCAGTCCTCAAAAGCTACTCCGCCCCGTTTCCCCCAGAGCTTGGGTACTCCGGTGGCGGGTATTCCCGCACTCCAATTCGAGGACGCCGCCATTTCTCCATCTGCGTCCCCCTTAGCTTCTTTCCGGCCCCTCCTCTATTGGGGCGGGGTTTTGGCCTTCGCGCCTCTGCTACTCGAGAAGACGCTCGAGCGGGAACTTTTCGCGCCAAAGATGGCGACTTCTGAAATTTTCCAGCCGGATACCTCCGGCGGTCACAAGGCGCACCTCTACCCAACGGCAGAGCGGTAAGATCCTGTTCGTGATGCCAAGTTGTCGCGGGCGGAGGGGGGGACGCAGCGCTCTCCCACTGCTGCCCGAGTCCAGCTGCCGCGGCTGCTGCGGCCTGCTGCTGCTCGGTGGCTCGAGCGATGAGCCGGATCCCGGGGACTCTAGCGGCGCTCCTCGCCCGTGAGTGAAAGGGGGTTGTTGGGTGTGGGGATGGTTTATTGTCCGTGACGCCACCCACGGTTGTGGTGATTTATTGGCACCAACGCTGCTCTGTATGGGGATCCTGGGAAGAGTGGTATGGAGCAGCCAGTTGTTGTGTTGCCCCTCCGTGGGTAGGGGTTGGTGATCCCGGGGCCCAGTGATGAGATGGGAGATGCAGGGCTTGGTGGGCGCAGGGACGCGGGGGCAGCGCGGTGCCTTGCGGCACTGTGGTACTCACTCAGCCTGAGACGTTGACACAGTTTTTCGGTAAACCACACGGCTGGAAAGACGGTTCCCACGGACGACTGCACTTGCTCTCCCAGTAGGTAATGGTGATGTCCCTTTGACCTGCACCTAGTGTTTCTGTGTTGGTAGCGATGGGTTCCCACCGGTAACCCGCTCCCCGGCTTGGATATGGGCCGGAGGAGCCCTGCTTTGCCCGCAGACGCTGGCCCCGAGGAACTGGTGCCCTGGCGGTGGCGGTGTTCCTCCTTAATGGTTGGACTTTTGCCTTCAATCGGGACTTGGTTGTTTGGAGACAGACGTCCCCTTCACTGACGGATTTGTCAAATTATGGCGACTCCTAGCCTTGCCGGGGTCCGAGAGGCCCCTGCCCTGGTGCTGACTGTCCTCCGTATACTGCTCCAGACCGCCGGGCCACTACCCGTCCGCGGTCCTTCCAGCAACCTCCGAGCAGTCCCCCTCCAGACAATCACCGCTGTTGCTGACCTTGCTGACACTGTCCTGCACTTAGCCGGACCAACTTCAGGGCTTTCTACGCTCACTTTTACTCCTTTTCTTCTTTGCTCCACTACTACTTCCCTTTCACTTAGCTGTTTACTCCTCTCCGTCCCTAGCTGGACCCCCACTCTCGCCCTCAGCTAGACTTCAACTCCACTCCCTGGTTCTTCCCGCCTCCAGAGCTGTGAACTCCTCGGTGGGCGGAGCCAACCGCCTGGCCCACCCCCTGGTGTGAACATCAGCCCCTGGAGGAAGGCAACAAGGATTTTAGTAGCTTTGGTGTTCCTAACTGGGATGTAGGGTGTGGTGGTGTGATGACCTGTGACCCCTGGCTTGCCCAGGGCGTCACAACGGCGCCGGATGTGCGTCACTAACGACGTGACCCCGACGATATATCATTACCGATGTCGCAACGTGTAAAGCCCGCCTAAGATTATCTCAAGAGCTGCTCCTGGCAGCACATCCAGCTCTGCTACATCCTCCTGTGGCTGGAGAGTCTCCACCAGGCTGTAGTGAGGCACGGTCAGATTTGGTAGGAGTTTAATCAGCTGTATCCGGTGAGTGATGCTGCTCTGGCCAATCCCTTGCCAGTAGTGGGGATATTAGAGAGCGCTCCCCTCTATGGCTTGCCTGATTATAGGTTTAGTCTTAGGCTGGGGCCACATGCGCGAGTGCCTCAGATTCGATATTCTAGCAGCCCCTGTGCTGCGAGTGTAAGCCGAGTGTCATGCCACTGTGTTCCCATTCTGCTATCGGATCACAGCTGCGGAGGAGAGGGAGAGATTATTCTCCCTATCTCCTCTATGGCCAGCTGCTGCAATTATCATACTACACTCCGGTGTCAAAGATTTCAAGAAATTTGTCGCATACCTGAATGATAATACCATCGGTCTCTTTTTTACAAGTGAGAGCAACACCACCCAGCTCCCCTTTTTGGACGTCTTGATCATGAGGGATGATTTGGGGAATCTATCTACAAGAACATATAGAAAGCCCACATCTACCAACTCACTTTTGCGTTGGGAAAGTAGTCATCCATTCCCACAAAGGAGAGGTATCCCAAAAGGGCAATACTTTAGACTTAGACGCAATTGCTCTACGGACCATGAATTCCGAGAGCAGGCTGCAGATCTAAGAAAACGCTTTAGGGAGAGAGGATATCCAGATAAGATCTTAAAAACAGCATATCAAGAAGCGTGTAGGAAGGATAGAACAAGCCTTCTGGTCACCTCCCCAAGACGATCTGAAGAAAACAAAATCAGATTCATTACTACATATAGTAATGGATCAAAAGCCCTATTTTCCATTTTGAATAAGCATTGGCCGATCCTTCGGATGGATTCAGATATTGGGGACCTGGTGGGTGGGCACCCTCAATGTACATATCGGCGCAATAGATCACTACAGGACAGACTAGTCCACAGCCATTTTAACCCACCAAAAAGAACTACATGGTTGGAGCGTGGAATAGTGGGCTCATTCAGATGTAGTGGTTGTGTTGCTTGTCCGGTTATAAAAGCTGGAAAGGATTTTCTGAGTCACAATACTGGTAAAACATACTCAATAAGATCATTGATCAATTGCCGTACATCTGGGGTAATTTACAAAGCTACTTGCTCATGCCCGGTTGAATACGTAGGAAAGACGAAACGAGAACTACGGCGTAGGGTCGGAGAACATTTGCGAGATATAATCAATAAACGAGATACCCCTTTGGCTAAGCATATCAACCAGGTACATGGGGGGGATACAAGGGGTCTCACGTTTATGGGCATTGACTCGGTTGCTCGCCCCCTTCGGGGTGGCGACTGGGACAAGAGCCTCTTACAGCGTGAGACCTTTTGGATCTACACTCTTAGGACCCAGGTCCCTATGGGATTAAATGAGATCCTTACCTTTAGTTGTTTTTTGTGAAGGGACAGTATAGGGTTAGATAGGGTGAGCCACCGTAGAGCGGGGGCGCCATGACGTGACGGATAGGGCGCCGACCTCCGCAGTTAGGTAGATCTCAGATGACAGCGGTTTACTAGGGTCATCTTGTATTAAAAAAATTTTTTACCCCCCTTTTTTTCTGTCTTTCCGGGGGGTTGACCAATGCTGTTCTAGTAAATAAAGTACTTTGTATCATCTTTGAAGATGCATATATACAAAAAACCTCTCTCCTTAATTGTAATTTCTTGTCCTGTTGTTCCAGGAGCTTGCCAAAAAATACCATACTATGTTCTGAATCCATTGGTTTGGATCAGCTGTTTTTTTGGACGGGGACCGTCTTTATTAATATCACCTAATCCAAGTAAAGAAAAAGACTATACTTAAATATAAAATCCCCCCTTCTTTGGTACTTGAATTCCTTATATGGGATGTACATGATAAGGGAGTTATGGCTATGATTTGACATATGGGAAAATCGCATTACATTTTACTACTGCTGTAAAAAATTGATCTATATTCCATATATAATATCCCCCTCAGGGAATAAGCCTAACCGCTGATTGTTTTGATCTTTTGGGTTTTATATCTCCAAAAGATATCCCTTATGGTCTGTGAATGAAAGGTTGGGGGCGTGGTCGGAACGGAGGTCACATGACCGCGGCCCTCTCCTAGCGCTATTGGTCCGTATGCCTTTGCTGTAAGCTGGGCTTGGAGGCTGGGCCAAGTAGCGATCACGTGACCGCGACACACATGATCATGGTCCAGCATGCATCTGGCCAGGAACTGGCCTGGGCATGTGACCGGGTTTCATGACGCGATGGTCACATGTCGGGCCAAGATGACGCGATACTATGACCCGATGGCCATGTGACCAGGGTCACATGGGGCGCGATTTTCAAAATGAGGCCAATTGAGACCGGATAAAAATGCCGGCGGCCTAGTAATCCATGTGGACATCATAAGAAGCGCGGCCCCTAGATCTGGTGTGTATGGAAACACACATCTAGGATGATTTTGATTGCATGCTCCTCTGATAAGGTAATATCGCTTTTAAATCTGGGGATTTCTACAGTAGTGTCTTTTTCTTTGCTTGAGTACCGCTTATATTGGTCACTAGCTCATTATACCTTTTACATACTACAGCCTCCAAATGCCTCCAAATGGTAATTTCCCCTGATGAATCGATAAGAGGAAACGCGTTGCGAAGAGAACAAGGAGGGCTATTGAGCATATTCTGGCTGTTCCATTGGGCTGAATAGATAATGTATATCATGCCCTATTAAGGTAATATTTTCTTCTGTCGGAGCAGATGGGTGAGATATGAGACCCTGCTCCTGCCAGATGATAAAAGGCAACTTGAGGTAAAAAGATCGGATATATTCATGTAAATACACTAACCCTTGATTATGAGGGTATTGGATATCTGACTTATCTTTCTCTAATATGGTTCTATATACCTATTGAATTGAATACTCAACTTGCTTGTGTCCGTTTTTTTGTGTGGTCACTATTCACGGGTGAAAAATTTTTATAGACCTTGAGTCTTTTTAAGAAATAGAATAAAAGTTATATTTTATATATTATTACCAATTGCTGCATATCTACCCATCCCTGGTAATAACCAATTCCTAATCCTACACTCCGGTGTCATTGGAGTGCAGTGTAATGTTTCACTTGCACCCATAGACTTCTATGGATGCGAGTGACTACGGATCGGATTCCACCTTGTTTTCCCAGTCCGATTAGGGCTGAGAAAATAATCACAGATGGGAACGGCCCCATGAAGTAACATGAGTCCGAGTGGAATGCGATTTTTTTTTTATCATATTCTATTTGATCCGTTTTACTCGCCGTGCACTCTGCCTGGCCGTGTTCTGCTCCGATTCTCCTGATAATGACCCAACTTGCTTTTATTTTCTTCCTGACATCTCCTCTCCTGACCTCGGCTGTTTTCTAAACCTGTGCTGCCTGCCCTGACCCTGGATTACCTGACCACGTCTTTGTCTGCCTGTACATCGCACCTGTGTTTCTGACCCTCCAGACAGTTGCCGCGGTCCCGGGGACTATCCCGCGATTGGTACCTGGTGACCACCAACAGCTCAGGCTATCCTCACCCACAGAGGCACTGGTGAATGCCCAGTGTTTATGCCCCTCCAGGGTGAGGGTGGCCCATGCTGCAGGTCCACATCCACCAACTATTGCACCTCTCTCCATGTGAATGATGGTGATGCTAAATTGGTGAAGATCCCTCATTATACCAATTTTAAAAAGTCTTGCTTCATACATCCATAAATGAACAAAAAGTACAGCCTTTTCACCATATTAGCCACGCTTTCACTTTTTTTTCTAGGGACACCAGCTATTACAGGGCCTTTTTAATTGGGATGTACCGTAGCTTTCAATGGGATGGGGTTTCTCAGAATTCAAATTTATGG
The DNA here is from genome assembly GCF_048569485.1 of Anomaloglossus baeobatrachus. Taxonomy (NCBI): domain Eukaryota; kingdom Metazoa; phylum Chordata; class Amphibia; order Anura; family Aromobatidae; genus Anomaloglossus; species Anomaloglossus baeobatrachus. Next base: position 910,778,501 of record NC_134353.1, read on the forward strand.
AAAATTCTGAAATATTTTCTATATGTTTTGAATATTTCTATGAGGAATTATAGAGGAGATATTGCCCAAAACAGTAAGAAAAAGGGACAGTATTTTATAAATCCTTGAATAAACACTTTAATTTATTCCAGAACCTCAAAAGTATATAAAAGATGCTCCCAATATAAGTCTCAGTAAACCGGCAAGTGCAGGGCCCTCTTCCCTCTGTACTAGTCTGTCTATTGTTACTTGTATATGTATTTTGTATGTAACCCTTTCTCATGTACAGCACCATGAAATCAATGGTGCTGTAAACATTAACACCCCCTGACCTGTCTGGTGTGTTCCTTGGTTTTCCTGATTCTGTTTGATCCCTAATGTTCTCCCACAAACCTATGAGGTCTTCACAGAACAGCTGTAGTTATACTGAGAATAAATTACACACAGGGGGACTCAATTTACTAATCAGGTGACTTCTGGGGGAATTGGTCACTCAGGATTTTATTTAGCATTATCAGCCTACAGAGGGCTGAATACAAATGCACATCAAAATTTTCAGATTTTTATTTTTAAAATATTTAGAAACACATATACCGTAATTTCCTTTACACTTCACAAATACTTGCTATTTGGTGTTGGTATATCATAAAAAATCCCAGTAAAATACATTTAAGTATGTGGGTGTAACGTGGAAAAAATGTGGAAAAATTCATATGGTATGAATACTTTTTCAAGGCACAGTGAATGAGTAATAAGAATCACTGAATTCACAATTTGATCCTTGAACTCTGGATAGCACCAAAGGTCATCAAAGAGAGGGAGTATGTGCTGGGGGTGGGGTCGGAAAAAAACTGTGAGGCAGAAAGGCAATTGTGTGTCCTATGTTGTGTTGCTCTTTGTTCTGTTGATAGATTAAATATAGTGATGAACGGGCACTACCATGCTCGGGTACTCGTAGCTAGTGATGAGGGAGCACTACCATGCTCGGGTACTCAGTACTCATAACTAGTGATGAGGGAGCACTACCATGCTCGGGTGCTCAGTACTCATAACTAGTGATGAGTGGGCACTACCATGCTCGGGTGCTCAGTACTCATAACTAGTGATGAGTGGGCACTACCATGCTCGGGTGCTCAGTACTCATAACTAGTGATGAGTGGGCACTACCATGCTCGGGTGCTCGGTACTGGTAACTAGTAATGAGCGGGCACTACCATGCCCGGAAGCTCTGTACTCGTAACTAGTGATGAGCGAGCACTACCATGCTCAGGTGCTCAGTACTCATAACTAGTGATTTATGGGCACTACCATGCCCGGGTGCTCAATACTCATAACTAGTGATGAGTGGGCACTACCATGCTCGGGTGCTCAATACTCATAACTAGTGATGAGCGGGCACTACCATGCTCGGGTGCTCAGTACTCATAACTAGTGATGAGCGGGTACTACTATGCTTGGGTGCTCAGTACTTGTAACTAGTGATGACTGAGCACTACCATGCTCGGGTGCTTGGTACTCGTAACTAGGGATGACTGAGCACTACTATGCTCGGGTGCTTTTTGCTGACTGTTCTTGTGATCATTTTGACCCCATGAGGTGACATCTTGCTTGGCACCCCAGATTGATGGAGATTTTCAGTGGCCTTGTATGTCTTACAATTTCTCATTATTGCTCCCACAGTTGATTTCATCACACCAAGCTGCTTGCCTATTGCAGATTCAGTCTTCCCAGCCTCGTGCAGGGCTAGAATTTTGTTTCTGATGTCCTTCAACAGCTCTTTGGTCTTCACCATAGTGGAGTGTGACTGTTTGAGGATGTGGACAGGTGTCTTTTATACTGATAACAAGTTCAAACGGACGCCATTACTACAGGTAATGAGTGGAGGACAGAGGAGCCTTTTAAAAAAGACGTTACAGGTCTGTGAGAGTCAGAAATCTTGCATGTTTTTAGGTGACTAAATACTTATTTTCCACCATAATTTGCCAAAAAAAATCTTGCCAAATCAGATGCGGTGATTTTCTGGATTTGTTTTCTCATTTTGTCTCTCATAGTTGTGGTCTACCTATAATTTCAATTACAGGCAAATCTCATCTTTTTAAGTGGGTGAACTTGTACAATTGGTGGCTGACAAAATACTTCCCCCCCCCCCCACTGTTTATGTATAGATAGCCCTTTGAATTGATGTTCCAATAAAGGATGTGTGCAGATGCAGAGAACGTAGCGCAAATTATAAAAGGATGCATCTTATATTTACCCAATTGCCTTTTTTAGATTGTATTACTTTGCACTTTATTCCTTCATAAACCATTGTATGTGATTGTCTCAGCACTTTATATATTAGTACATAGGATAATTCAGAGCAATATCACTTTATCTATATTTCTTTTAGCCTGTGCAATATATTCATTTGCTTCATCAGCCTTTATACACTGCGCTTGTACCATATATCTTACTAACCTTTGTAGCATGGAACAGCATCATTTACATACACCTTGGGATTTATTAACCTGAATGGCTGTAACCACTATAGTGCAATATGTATATAGAGATGTATTTTATGGATATGAATATACTTTCTTATTACCTCCTATATTCAAGCTGGTTCTGCTACTATGTCAACAGTCTTTAGGCACCTCTTTAGGCACCTCTGCTGATTTTTTTTATTGTTTTTGTTTGAATATTAAAATATTTAATAAAAAAATATATTTTATTACTAATACTTATTCAATCTTCTTTCATTCTGGATCTACTTTATACAATTTTTATTCTTCAATTTAATAATTGAAAAGAAATCCTGGAAGTTCCAATGTAATCCAATGGACTAATGTTCCACGATGCCAATCGATTCTTATGGAGCTTTGTTCTGAGAACATTCTCAGAATGAAGCTCTATAGGTCATTGATGGTCAGTGGTAGGTGTGGAATTTCTCACAAGCGGTGACATCAGTGACGTCACCACTAGTGAAAAATTCCTGGCTGCCGCTGACCGGCAATGACCTATGAAGCCTCGTTTTGAGAAGGTTCTCTCTCAGAACAAAGCTCCATAGTAATCGATGAGCATTGTAGAACATTACACCATTGGTTTACTTCGAAACTTCCAGGATTTCATTTTAATTAAGAAATTGTAGAACGAGGGAGTGTGGCGGAGTATTTATATAAATATATATTTTTTCCTGTGGCTGTTTTTTTTACTCTAAACTTACCAATTGTCTGATAGATACCTCTCCATTGCTAATCCCTGGGCTTGATGACAGCCGTCAATTCACAGCTGACATAAACCCAAAAAGTATGACCTTGATTGCCACCGCACCAGGGCAATCAGGAAGACTGTCTGATGGATCCATGATATCCGTGGTGACTGTGGGCTGTATTTTTAGGCTTCAAAGGGCTAAATAACCGTGGGCCTTTCCCAGATTGATTATACCACCCCCCAGCTGTCTGCTTTACCTTAGCTGGTTATCAAAAATAGGGTGGAGCCCACTGTTTTTTTTTTAAATGATTTATTTATTTATTTATTTAAATAATGTTAAAAAATTGTGTGGGGGTTTGGAGTGGCTCATTATAGACAACACAAGAGGCAATATTCCTCCAGGCTCAAAATGCTATTGTGACTACTACTCATTCTGAGTGTGCTCCTAGCATCTGTGGAAGGCACTCCCATCTATTGCCGCAGCCTTCACTCAGAGACTAAAGGGGGCTTTACACTCAGAGATATTGCTAGCGAGCGCACCCGCCCCCGTCGTTTGTGCATCACGGGCAAATCACTGCCTGTGGCGCACAATATCGCTAACACCCATCACATGCACTTACCTTCCTAGCGACGTCGCTGTGGGCGGCGAACAACCTCTTTGTTAAGGGGGAGGTTCGTGCGCCGTCACAGTGACGTCACACAGCAGCCAACCAATAGAAGCGGAGGGGCGGAGAACAGCCTCATTAACGACACGCCCACCTTGTTGCCGGAGGATGCAGGAACGCTGTTGTTCGTCGTTCCCGGGGTGTCACACGAAGCGATGTGTGCTGCCTCAGAAACGACGAACAACCTACGTCCACAATGACCAATGAGATTTTGAAAATGAACGATGTTTCAATGATCAACGATAAGGTGAGCATTTTTGATCGTTAACAGTCGCTCGGCGCTGTTACATGCAACGACGCCGGATGTGCGTCACGAATTCCGTGATCCCGACCACATATCGTTAGATATGTCGTTACGTGTAACGGGGCCTTTAGACGACGATACCTATGTAAGAGGGTGGTCGAGCCCCGTGAGAAGAAACCCCCCAGAAGACATAACATGGTTCTAACACGTGTTTATTAATCCTTATAGTATTTTATAAGGATGTATTAGAGTTTTATGCATATTGTAATGTATAAGATGTAGCAGAGTACAGAATGTTACTATGTAGCGGTATAGCAGTATTGAAGATGTAATGTACAGTATGTGTATTGGTATAAGGTGTAATGTTATGTAGTATATAATGAATAATGCTTAATAAGGTATTATTGGTGTTATAGGTGCAGGTGAAAAGTTAAATCTGCCCGGTGACAGACAGGTGACAGCTGGGATTCTAGGATTAGCCAATAGGGAAAGAGCTACTGCTGAGGGAGAGAAATGGTTGCTGTGGAAACGTCAGTGAGGGCCCAGCCTGTGACAGTGTCGCGGGCGGGCGCTGCGCTCACCCACTGCTCGGGTCCGGCTGCTGCTGCTGCTGTTCGGTGGTGGCTCGAGCGGCGCTCCTCGCCCGTGAGTGAAAGGGGGTGGTTTGGTTTAGGGATATTGTCCGTGACGCCACCCACGGTTGTGGTGAGATTGGTGACACCACCGCTGCTCTGGACGGGCATCCCGGGAGCGGTGACAGGGAGCAGCTTGGATGTTGGTTCTCCCCTCCGTGGGTAGGGGGGTTGGTTGTCCCAGGGCCCCGGTGAGGGTTAAGGATGGCAGGCGGGTTACGGGACCTGGTGAGGTGCAGGGTCGCGGGGGCAGCGCTGTGCCGCACGGCACGGTGGTACTCACTCAGCCAATGATCAATGCAAAGTCTCCGGTAAAACAAACGGCTGGATGGACGGGTCCCACAGACGGCTGCGGTAGCTCTCCCGGTAGGTTGATGGTGACTGCCTTTCCCTGCACCTGTGTTGTGTTTACGGTTCCAATGGCTTCCCACTGGTAACCCGCTCCCCAGCTTGTATGGATACTGAGGGAGCCCCTTTTGCCCGCAGGCTCTGGCCCTGGGAACTGTAGCCTTGGCGGTGACTGTGTTTCCCTTCACGGTGTGAGCTGTTGCCTTCAATCGGGTCTTGACTGCTGGGAAACCCCGGAGGTTCCCTTCGCTAACATATTTGACCAGTTTTACAGCGACTCCTAGCCTGGTCGGGGTCCGTAAGCCCTGCCGAATGGTGCTGGCTTTTCTTTGCTCCCCGATCCGGTACCGGCGGGCCACCGCCCGTCCCCGGTCCTTACGGTTCACTTCAATCAGCCTCTCCTGCAGACGGTCACCACCGTCTGCCAACCTTGCTGTTCCGTCTGGGCCACACACCCGGACGCCTTCAGTCTCCTCTACTGCCACTTCACTTCTCTAACTCCAAACTCATCTCTCCTCTCCAACTGAACTCTAACTCACTTCCTTTTCCCGCCTCCAGGACTGTGAACTCCTCGGTGGGTGGGGCCAACTGCCTGGCCCATCCCCTGGTGTGGACATCAGCACCTGGAGAGAGGCAACAAGGATTTTAGTTTGATTTTGGTGTGCCTAGCCGGGGTGTGGGGTGTGTTGTTGTAGTACCTGTGACATCCTGGCTTGTCCAGGGCGCCACAACAGGAACAGACGTCAGGTCTGAGGAGAAGCAGAGCCGCATGCTATGGGTGACAAGAAAAGAGGGAGACCATTACATAGAATAGTGTGACCGAGGAAAAGAAAAAGGTTTTGATACAGAGGAAAAGAAGGAACGACTGACAGAGAATGACAAGTCTGGTGCAAGACAGAGCGGGACAAGGAACGACGTGAGTGTCTTAAGCAGGTGTCCCTGAGGCATCTTGAGTAGCTTATAGCTCGGTCCAGCCATATTGGCAAAATCTCTCTAAGAGGGACAAGACGTGGAACTGCTTGAGGAGGAGAAAGTCTTCCAAGGACTGTGATGTGATACTAGGCTGGGTAGTGAAGGGAAGAAAAGGACTTATGGAGGTTGGAACAACTGAACTGAAGGTTGTATGCTTAATGCTCCTCTGTGACACCGAAACATGTAAGAAGACTTATGTCCACTATCTAATGTACATTGGTGTTGACAAGTTTATGTTCCGTAAAATGACATTTTTTATGAACTTGTGGTCTCCCTCAATGAGCTGTGTACCATCTGGTCCTGGCCAGCCAAAACCACCGGCAACATGCGGCCTGCAAAGGCGTATCGCCTCCAGAATTCAACACCACACACCCAGCCAGGACTTACATTTTCATGAAGCGTGCCGGGGTGCGGCAGACAAATACCTCGCCCACGACTACCACCCCGTGCCACGTTACACCTACAGTGCATTCAATTTCTGCAGAGGATAGGTTCTATTCTTTCTTTATGGCCTCTGTAACCATCATTTTCCTTGTAATTTTCATTGTTGTTATCTGTACCCTCTTTATATATTGGAGAAAGAACAAATGCAGCAGAGATAAAGGGGAGCTGAAAACCAAATGGAGAAAACAATGGTGAGATAACCATTATCATTGATGATGCTCCTCATGGCGCCAAGGCTCAAGAGAGAGACGCCCACCAAGTCTCCACAATGGGTGATGTAATAATCGACATCCCAGATAACAATGAGGTCACCTCCTCAGATCAAGAACACAAGGATGAGATTGTGGAGACACGGGGGTCAGTGGGTGCTCTCGTCCACTAAAACCCACCACCTTTAGAAAGACAGCGTGGCTCAGGGCTCATCCCAACTGAACGCCGGCCTCCTTAACCGTGGGCGTAACACTACTCAGACAACACAGGGTGAGGGAACCACAATAATTAGACTATATTGGATCCCCAAACAATTAACGGCACATAACACATAACCAGCAAAACACACAAATGTAACAGGCAACAGAGTCTCACTCTTCCGCTGGCTCACCAGGGATTTAGAATGTCCATGCCTCAGAGGTTCCAGGGCTATTTACTCCAATCCAGCAGCACCCCGCTTTTGGCGGGCACCCACCGAGAAAGGAATAATGCCAGATTTAGAAAGCTGTGTGAGGTCTGCAAAGTCTGTAACAGGTGACTGAACTGTCCCAACCTGAGTGTCCTCCTTAGGTAGTCCTGGTATGATGTTACAATCATTGCAGCCGGAGTCGAAATCCCTAGGCTGTGGATATGGTCTCCAACCGGAACCGGAGTCCCTAGATTGAAGCCATAAGATATCCTGATCCTCTAGTCAGCTCCAAAGAACTTAGACTGGATCCATCAGCATCCATCAACCTGGTGGCTTAAAGAAGTCCATTTTTATAGCCACAGCCTTCCACTTAGATACACTGCGTCCTCATCGATTGGTTGGACAAGAGCGCCTCTCCCATTGGATGAATCTCAAGCTGCATGGACAATGTTCATCCAAATGATGTCTACAGAAAGACTGAAGATATCTACATGGAGTCTGCAAGTCACAGACTCAACAATGGCTACTAAGGTAATCACATTAGCAATACACAACTACAATACAATGGTTACTGGAAATGTCTGGAGAACAATACGTCTGGCTTTCAGTGGCCAACACAATTACATTGAGTCAACAAGAGTCTTGTAAAAACAATGAGGGACTTCTCCCCCGTCTATAAACAATCTATCATGCTGTCTGGCTGAATTTTAAGAAACTTTAACCCATGAGAGTCCATGTCGTCACAGAGATGACCATGATTATGGTGTGGGATCACCTCTGTTTTTGATAACCAGCCAAGGTAAAGTAGACAGCTGAGGGTTGCAGCCTGCAGTTGCTGTTTTAACCTCCGCTGGTTATCAAAAATAGGAGGGATCCTACGTAATTTTTTTTTAAAAAAATTATTTCCTATCCACATTTGTGTTCAGGGAATTTGCCCCCATTTTCTTCCTTTTGTAGCCCCCTAAGCTATGACCATTTCACAGCCATTTTATGGCACAGAATTTTAGGTCTCCATTGACTTATTTGGGGTTCTGGGTCAAGTTTGTGCCCAGTCCGGGTACTGAGCTGAACTTTTAACTAAACCCGGTGAGCCCAAATATCTATGGGTCCGCTCATCTCGTCTTACAATAAAAGAAACTAAACTCCTAGTGAGGACAAGAGGATTACCAGAACAAAATAAGCTTCAATAAGTGGGAGTGGGGGGGCCGTTTAGCTGTGTCTTGCGCTGGTTTTATAAAGCATATTTTCCTTCTATGTAATTGGAGCCCATCTGCCACTTTACTCTGCTTTACTGCTGAGTTATGTCTCGTCTTTATTTTTTTTTTGCCAGTCTCACAAATCACATCTGTGAGCAGAAGCTTTGTTAAAACTCCCAAGATTAATACAGAAGGAGATTGACAAATTATAAGACATACATTTTTGATGCAAAGTAAATCCATGCTTCAGAATGCTCATTTAGTCTGAAACCTGTCAGCTGCAGTTAATGTATCGCTGCTGAGTGAAAGACTCTGTGTTCTCTGAAGTCCTCGGCTTTCTCACCTACAGTATCAGCGTCGTTCACATACTGCAACCATGGGGCGTTGATAAATAGTAGAATGGTAGTGCTTGCTCATCGCTAGTTACCAGTACTGAGCACCCGAGCATGGTAGTGCTTGCTCATCACTAGTTACGAGTACAGAGCACTCGAGCATGGTAGTGCTCACTCATCACTAGTTACGAGTACAGAGCACCCGAGCATGGTAGTGCCTGCTCATCACTAGTTACGAGTACAGAGCACCCGAGCATGGTAGTGCCCGCTCATCACTAGTTACGAGTACTGAGCACCCGAGCATGGTAGTGCTCACTCATCACTAGTTACGAGTACAGAGCACCCGAGCATGGTAGTGCCTGCTCATCACTAGTTACGAGTACAGAGCACTCGAGCATGGTAGTGCTCACTCATCACTAGTTACGAGTACAGAGCACCCGAGCATGGTAGTGCCTGCTCATCACTAGTTACGAGTACCAAGCACCCAAGCATGGTAGTGCCCGCTCATCACTAGTTACGAGTACAGAGCACCCGAGCATGGTAGTGCCCGCTCATCACTAGTTACGAGTACAGAACACCCGAGCATGGTAGTGCCCACTCATCACTAGTTACGAGTACTGAGCACTCGAGCATGGTAGTGCCCACTCATCACTAGTTACGAGTACTGAGCACCCGAGCATGGTAGTGCCCACTCATCACTAGTTACGAGTACTGAGCACCCGAGCATGGTAGTGCCCACTCATCACTAGTTACGAGTACTGAGCACCCGAGCATGGTAGTGCTCACTCATCACTAGTTACGAGTACTGAGCACCTGAGCATGGTAGTGCCCACTCATCACTAGTTACGAGTACTGAGCACCCGAGCATGGTAGTGCTCACTCATCACTAGTTACGAGTACTGAGCACCTGAGCATGGTAGTGCCCACTCATCACTAGTTACGAGTACAGAGCACCCGAGCATGGTAGTGCTCACTCATCACTAGTTACGAGTACCGAGCACCCGAGCATGGTAGTGCTCACTCATCACTAGTTACGAGTACAGAGCACCCGAGCATGGTAGTGCCCGCTCATCACTAGTTACGAGTACAGAGCACCTGAGCATGGTAGTGCCCACTCATCACTAGTTACGAGTACTGAGCACCCGAGCATGGTAGTGCTCACTCATCACTAGTTACGAGTACTGAGCACCTGAGCATGGTAGTGCCTGCTCATCACTAGTTATGAGTACTGAGCACCCGAGCATGGTAGTGTCCGCTCATCACTAGTTACGAGTACTGAGCACCCGAGCATGGTAGTGCCCGCTCATCACTAGTTACGAGTACTGAGCACCCGAGCATGGTAGTGCCTGCTCATCACTAGTTATGAGTACTGAGCATCCGAGCATGGTAGTGCCTGCTCATCACTAGTTATGAGTACTGAGCACCTGAGCATGGTAGTGCCTGCTCATCACTAGTAACGAGTACCGAGCACCCGAGCATGGTAGTGCCCGCTCATCACTAGTTACGAGTACTGAGCACCTGAGCATGGTAGTGCCAACTCATCACTAGTTACGGGCATGGGCGGACTATAATGAGGGCAATCTGGACTACCACCCGGGGCCCGAGGCTCCAGGGGGCCCATTCAGGGCAGTAAGTAATGAGGGCAAATTGGCGAGTTGTTCGGAGCCTGAGGCTCCGGGGGGCCCATGCCCAGATTGCTCTCATCTATTATCAGTGGTGCGCCGAGCCGGGAGCGATCCTGCTGCAGAGTATAAGCAGTGGAGCTGCAGGAATCCCCTGTGGCTAGAATGTATTTGCTCCTGTGAGATGATGATAGCACAGGAAGGGGCGAGGCTTCCTCCTCCAGCGCGGAGCTGTGATCACTGATCGGCGTGTATTGTGGCTGCTGAAGAGGCTGAGGTTTCTGGAAGAACTGAGAGGACTGAGGGGCTGCACCATGGAGCGAGGGGCTTCATACACAGGAGTAAGGCTATGTGCGCACGTTGCGTAAAAACATGCAGTTACGCTGCGCTTTGTAGCGCAGCGTAACTGCATGCGTCCTGCGTCCCCTGCACAGTCTATGGAGACTGTGCAGGGGCCGTGCGCACGTGGCGTTTAAGAGCGCAGCGCTTCGGCTACTGCCGAAGCGCTGCGCAAAAAGAAGTGACATGTCACTTCTTTCCTGCGCTTTGCCGGCAGCTCCTGCTCTGTCTATGGCAGGAGCTGCAGGCAGAGCGCATGGAATCGGCGCTCACTACGGACATTTCTGCAGCGATCTAAAGCGCACATGTGCTCTTCAGATCGCTGCAGAAATTTCTGCAGGGCTAGTACGCAACGTGCGCACATAGCCTAAAGGTCCAGTCACACTAAGCAACTTACCAGCGATCCCAACAACGATAGGGATCGCTGGTAAGTTGCTAGGAGGTTGCTGGTGAGCTGTCACACTGCAACGCTCCAGCGATCCCACCAGCAACCTGACCTGGCAGGGATCTCTGGAGCGTGGCTACACGAGTTGCTGGTGAGCTCACCAGCAACCAGTGTCCAGCCACACGTGCAGAGAGCAGGGAGCAGCGCACACTGAGCGCTGGCTCCCTGCTCTCCTAGTTACAGCACACATCGGGTTAATTAACCCGATGTGTCCTGCAGCTACATGTGCACAGAGCAGGGAGCAGCGCACACTGAGCGCTGGCTCCCTGCTCTCCTAGTTACAGCACACATCGGGTTAATTACCCGATGTGTGCTGTAGCTACATGTGCACAGAGCAGGAGCCGGCACTGACAGTGAGAGCGGCGGAGGCTGGTATCAAAGGTAAATATCGGGTAACCAAGGACAGGGCTTCTTGGTTACCCGATGTTTACATTGGTTACCAGCCTCTGCAGAAGCCGGCTCCTGCTGCCTGCACATTTAGTTGTTGCTGTCTCGCTGTCACACACAGCGATCTGTGCTTCACAGCGGGAGAGCAACAACTAAAAAATGGCCCAGGACATTCAGCAACAACCAACGACCTCACAGCAGGGGCCGGGTTGTTGCTGGATGTCACACACAGCGACATCGCTAGCAACGTCACAAAAGTTGTTCGTTAGCAGCGATGTTGCTAGCGATGTTGCTTAGTGTGACGGGGCCTTAAGGGTGAGTAATGTGAGGAGGTGTTTGTTTTTTGGGGGGTCGCAGTATAACTGGGTTTTCCAACATGGGCCTGCATATTAAAGGGAACCTGTCAGGTCAAAAAAACACTCTGACCTACAAGCAGGAGCCTGTGTGAGCTATTAACCCCTTCCTACCCATCCCTGTGTTGTTATATTGTGTAATATGAAAGTAATAAAATATGTTTTATTACTTACATATTCCCTATGTAAATAGCATAGGTCTCTAGCCCCACGGGCGTCACATCGTCCTGTGGGCATTTCCATTTACCATGGATTTACATGAGCGACGTCACGTCAGCTCCTTCAGAATCTTGCGTACACGCGCTTACCATTCTCGCCGCCTCATCCTGGTGTTTGCGTGTCAGCTTCTGACGCGCACTGGGCATGCTCAGAAGAATCCTGTGGTTCCTGTCATGCGCAGTGCGCATCAGAAACCGACCAGCAAACACCAGGATGAGGCGGCAGCGAGAATGGTAAGCACGCACGCAAGATTCTGAAGGAGCAGACGTGACGACGCTCATGTAAATCCACGGTATCACGCCCACAGGAGCGTGATATCACTGAAAGCATGTAGACGCCCACAGGGCGATGCAACGCCCATGGGGCTAGAGACCTATGCTATTTACATATGGAGTATGTAAGTAATAAAACTTATTTTATTACTTTCATATTATATAATATTACAAGAAAGAGATGGGTAGGAAGGGGTTAATAGCTCACACAGGCACCTGCTTGTAGGTTATAACGCTTTTTTGACCTGACAGGTTCCCTTTAAGGATGGGCCTGCATATTAAGGATTGTACAGTATGGGTCAGCATAACGGGGGATTATACAGTGAAAGTGCTGCATATTGGGAATTGTGCAGGGAAAGGGTGAATATTTTATATATATATATATATATATATATATATATATATATATATATATATATATATAATGGGGCTGGATGGGAAAAGGGGTGATGTTCTATGTGTGGGGCTGCATACTGGGATGCTGTGCAGGAAAGGGGGTTATGCTACACTCTTAGGGAAGGAGGGGGTGATGTTACAGTTGTTAGGGGGCTGCGTACTCTGGGGCTTCATGCTGGGGTACTACCTGCTAATGGACTCAGTGGGGAAGGGTTAGGGTTAGATTTACTTGCTTGGGGCTGTAAGCTAGGGGGGCTGCATGGAGAAGAGGGTGATGCTGCTTGCTGGGGGGCTGTGTGGTGACGGGAATAATGCTATATGCATGGGGCTGTATAGGGAAGGGGATTATATTATACGTGGGGGGCTCCGTGCTGGTGGGGCTGAATGGAGAAGGATTATGGTTACTTAAGTAGGGAAGTGGGTAATGTTTCATATGTGGAGAAGGGGGTGATGTTACGTGTATAGAGAAGGGGGTCATGTTACGTATGTGGGGAAGTCCTCCCTACCCCACAATTCATTATATAGTCCTCAGTGTCCTCCCCATCCCACAATTCATAATATGGCCCTGATACTGTACTTCCCAAACCACAATTAATTATGTGGTCTTCAGTGTCCTCCCTAACCCACAATTCATTATATAGTCCTCAGTGTCCTCCCCACTCCACAATTCATTATAAGTAAGGTATGCTAATGTACATAACAAGAGAGGGAACTATGTAATATATTGTATCTATATCTGTATTTGTAGCTTTGTCGCCATAAACGGAGGGTAGGAGGCAGGCACAATTTCTTGCACAGGAGCCCCAAACTGTCAGTCTTCGCCCCTGTGAAGACGGACTGTTGACTGGTGACCTGTTTTATGGAGGTGCCTGCCGACCTGTTCACTAGCAGCAAGCAATGGCGACACACTATGTGAAAGGGGGGGCAATGGCGGCACACTATGTGAAAGGGGGGGCAATAGCGGTACACTTTGTGAAGGGGGGAATGTAATTTTCTGTAAGGTGGGCGGGACGATGGTGTCTTCTATCAAAGTGTTCTGGGGCATCTGATCTATGTAGTTTCAATCCTCCATTCCCAATCCATACACTGTGTATGTATAGATTGAGAATGGAGCATTGACACTGCATGGGTGAAACGCTCCAGCACACTGTGCCCCACTGGCCCTCTCTCCATCTTGGATATTTTCAATGCCTGGCTCCACAAATGTGACACCCTGGCATTATCAGGTAGTCACACATTAGGCCCCCGCATAACACCATCCCTCACAGGGTTATACACAGCCGACCTGAAGACCTAGCCACCCCCCTCAGGGCAAGACAGGCACACCAGTGGGCGGGACCAGGCGGTTAGGGAACGCCCATGTCGTGGGCGGGGAGGGGACGCTGCGCTCACCACGCTCGGGTCCGGCACTGCTGCTGCTTCGCTTGGTGCTCGGTGGCTCGAGCGGTGGGCTGGATTCGGGGACTCGAGCAGCGCTCCTCGCCCGTGAGTGAAAAGGGGAATGCTTTTGGGGATTTATTGTCCGTGACGCCACCCACGATTGTGGTGAGGTTGTGACACCACCGCTGCTCTGGACGGGGATCCCGGGAGCGATGACAGGGAGCAGCTTAGATGTTGTTTTTCCCCTCCGTGGGTAGGGGGGTTGGTTGTCCCGGCGCCTGGTGAGGGAGGAATGGCAGGTGGGTTACGGGGCCTGGTGAGGTGCAGGGTCGCGGGGACAGCGCGGTGCCGAACGGCACGGTGGTACTCACTCAGCCAATGATGAATGCAAAGTCTCCGGTAAAACAAACGGCTGGATGGACGGGTCCCACAGACGGCTGCGGTGGTTCTTCTCCTGGTAGGCTGGCGGTGACTGCCTTTCCCTGCACCTGTGTTATGTTCTCGGTTCTGATGGCTTCCCACCGGTAACCCGCTCCCCAGCTTGGATGGAGGCTGAGGGAGCCCCTTTTGCCCGCAGGCTCTGGCCCTGGGAACTGTAGCCTTGGCGGTGACTTTATTTCCCTTCACGGTTTGAGCGGTTGCCTTCAATCGGGTCTTGACTGCTGAGAAATCCCGGAGGTTCCCTTCGCTAACAGATTTGACAGATTTTACGGCGACTCCAAGCCTGGTCGGGGTCCGTAGGCCCTGCCGAATGGTGCTGGCTTCTCTTCGCTCCCCGATCCGGTACCGGCGGGCCACCGCCCGTCCCCGGTCCTTACGGTTCACGTCAAATCAGCCCCTCCTCCAGATGGTCACCACCGTCTGCCAACCTTGCTGTATGTGCCCGGGCCACGCACCCGGACACGGTCAGTCTGCTCCACTACCACAAGAGCAAGCATTGTTGACCTTAGGGAGATCAACATATCCACTGCGGAGACACCATCACGTGTTTCTCAACGCAGTGATTCTAGAGCATTGCCCCCTGGGAAGTATGCAAATATGAAAGCCGCGGAGACACCATCACGTGTTTCTCAACGCTGGCAGGAAACTAGCCAGGTCTTTCACCGGGAAGGAACAACCACGGGAAGGGCAGTCTCCAGTCAAGGAGACCACCTATACCAAACATGGTATCCATCCACAGACAGCCGTTTCGGGGTATTTGCCCCTCATCAGTGTGGAGTAGGAATCTGGCTAGTGGGGGCAATGCCTAGTAAAAGACTACTTAAGCAAGCATTGTTGACCTTAGGAAGATCAACATATCCACTGCGGAGACACCATCACGTGTTTCTCAACGCAGTGATTCTAGAGCATTGCCCCCTGGGAAGTATGCAAATATGAAAGCCGCGGAGACACCATCACGTGTTTCTCAACGCTGGCAGGAAACTAGCCAGGTCTTTCACCGGGAAGGAACAACCACGGGAAGGGCAGTCTCCAGTCAAGGAGACCACCTATACCAAACATGGTATCCATCCACAGACAGCCGTTTCGGGGTATTTGCCCCTCATCAGTGTGGAGTAGGAATCTGGCTAGTGGGGGCAATGCCTAGTAAAAGACTACTTAAGCAAGCATTGTTGACCTTAGGGAGATCAACATATCCACTGCGGAGACACCATCACGTGTTTCTCAACGCAATGATTCTAGAGCATTGCCCCCTGGGAAGTATGCAAATATGAAAGCCGCGGAGACACCATCACGTGTTTCTCAACGCTGGCAGGAAACTAGCCAGGTCTTTCACCGGGAAGGAACAACCACGGGAAGGGCAGTCTCCAGTCAAGGAGACCACCTATACCAAACATGGTATCCATCCACAGACAGCCGTTTCGGGGTATTTGCCCCTCATCAGTGTGGAGTAGGAATCTGGCTAGTGGGGGCAATGCCTAGTAAAGTAGTCTTTTACTAGGCATTGCCCCCACTAGCCAGATTCCTACTCCACACTGATGAGGGGCAAATACCCCGAAACGGCTGTCTGTGGATGGATACCATGTTTGGTATAGGTGGTCTCCTTGACTGGAGACTGCCCTTCCCGTGGTTATTCCTTCCCGGTGAAAGACCTGGCTAGTTTCCTGCCAGCGTTGAGAAACACGTGATGGTGTCTCCGCGGCTTTCATATTTGCATGCTCCACTACCACTTCACTCTTCAACTCTCCAACTACTCTGCACTACTCTGCACTACTCTGCCTTCCTTTTACCGCCTCCAGGACTTTGAACTCCTCGGTGGGTGGGGCCAACCACCTGGCTCCACCCCCTGCTGTGGACATCAGCCCCTGGAGGGAGGCAACAAGGATTTTTGTCTGACTTTGATGTGCCTAGCCGGAGTGTGGGGTGTGTTGTTGCAGTACCTGTGACGTCCTGGCTTGTCCAGGGCGCCACACCCACCTAGGGGTCTAGACAGCCCGGGGCGGGAAAACAAGGCAGTTAAGAGATCGAAGTTGAAGTTCAAGTTGAGAGGAGTGGAGGCTGGGGCTAGGTGTAGCTCAAGCAGAGGAGAATCTCAAGGTGTCCGGTGCCAGGGTTGGAGCCCTGGTACGTTGGCTAGGTGGTAGACGGTGGTCCCCGTCGGCAGGCGACGGGAAGATGGCAGCCGGAAATCTGAGGTGGACCAGGACAGGGTTGTAACCCGCCGGTACCGATACCCGAGAACCGACCCGGAAACCGTGCACAGAGTGGGTACTTGGACCCTGAAGCCAGGACCGAAACCAACGGCCTAGCTAATTACCCAATTGAGGGCAGGATTATAGGTCCTGTCCCAACCTAAGTCCCGAAAAGAGACAACCACCCACAGAGAGGGATAGGGCAACCGCCAAGGCCCAGAAGATCCCACGGGTCAGCGTCGGCGGGCACGGCTCCTCAGGTACATAACAAGCCGGGAGCGGACTCCCGCATTCCACACCAGGAAGTCCACAACCACACAAAAACAGTGCAGAGGGAAAGACGGCGACCACCAGCCTGGGTGGGGGACCAGAGTACAACCGGCCGCTTCGGCCGGCCACCAGCACCTTGGTTTATCAAAGACTCGTGTGATTATTTCAAATGTGACACCCTGGCAGCATCAGGTAGTCACACATTAGGCCCCCGCATAACACCATCCCTCACAGGGTTATACACAGCCGACCTGAAGACCTAGCCACTCCCCTCAGGGCAAGAAAGGCACACCAGTGGGCGGGACCAGGCGGTTAGGGAACGCCCATGTCGTGGGCGGGGAGGGGACGCTGCGCTCACCACGCTCGGGTCCGGCACTGCTGCTGCTTCGCTTGGTGCTCGGTGGCTCGAGCGGTGGGCCGGATTCGGGGACTCGAGCAGCGCTCCTCGCCCGTGAGTGAAAAGGGGAATGCTTTTGGGGATTTATTGTCCGTGACGCCACCCACGGTTGTGGTGAGGTTGTGACACCACCGCTGCTCTGGACAGGGATCCCGGGAGCGATGACAGGGAGCAGCTTAGATGTTGTTTTTCCCCTCCGTGGGTAGGGGGGTTGGTTGTCCCGGGGCCTGGTGAGGGAGGAATGGCAGGTGGGTTACGGGGCCTGGTGAGGTGCAGGGCCGCGGGGGCAGCGCAGTGCCGCACGGCACGGTGGTACTCACTCAGCCAATGATGAATGCAAAGTCTCCGGTAAAACAAACGGCTGGATGGACGGGTCCCACAGACGGCTGCGGTGGTTCTTCTCCTGGTAGGCTGGCGGTGACTGCCTTTCCCTGCACCTGTGTTATGTTCTCGGTTCTGATGGCTTCCCACCGGTAACCTGCTCCCCAGCTTGGATGGAGGCTGAGGGAGCCCCTTTTGCCCGCAGGCTCTGGCCCTGGGAACTGTAGCCTTGGCGGTGACTGTATTTCCCTTCACGGTTTGAGCGGTTGCCTTCAATCGGGTCTTGACTGCTGAGAAACCCCGGAGGTTCCCTTCGCTAACGGATTTGACTGATTTTACGGCGACTCCAAGCCTGGTCGGGGTCCGTAGGCCCTGCCGAATAGTGCTGGCTTCTCTTCGCTCCCCGATCCGGTACCGGCGGGCCACCGGCCGTCCCCCGTCTTTACGGTTCACGTCAATCAGCCCCTCCTCCAGACGGTCACCACCGTCTGCCAACCTTGCTGTATGTGCCCGGGCCACGCACCCGGACACGGTCAGTCTGCTCCACTACCACTTCACTCTTCAACTCTCCAACTACTCTGCACTACTCTGCACTACTCTGCCTTCCTTTTACCGCCTCCAGGACTTTGAACTCCTCGGTGGGTGGGGCCAACTGCCTGGCTCCACCCCCTGCTGTGGACATCAGCCCCTGGAGGGAGGCAACAAGGATTTTTGTCTGACTTTGATGTGCCTAGCCGGAGTGTGGGGTGTGTTGTTGCAGTACCTGTGACGTCTTGGCTTGTCCGGGGCACCACACCCACCTAGGGGTCTAGACAGCCCGGGGCGGGAAAACAAGGCAGTTAAGAGATCGAAGTTGAAGTTCAAGTTGAGAGGAGTGGAGGCTGGGGCTAGGTGTAGCTCAAGCGGAGGAGAATCTCAAGTTGTCCGGTGCCAGGTTTGGAGCCCTGGTACGTTGGCTAGGTGGCAGACGGTGGTCTCTGTCGGCAGGCGACGGGAATCTGAGGTGGACCAGGACAGGGTTGTAGCCCGCCGGTACCGATACCCGAGAACCGACCTGGAAACCGTGCACAGAGGGGGTACTTGGACCCTGAAGCCAGGACCGAAACCAACGGCCTAGCTAATTGCCCAATTGAGGGCAGGATTATAGGTCCTGTCCCAACCTAAGTCCCGAAAAGAGACAACCACCCACAGAGAGGGATAGGGCAACCGCCAAGGCCCAGAAGATCCCACGAGTCAGCGTCAGCGGGCACGGCTCCTCAGGTACATAACAAGCCGGGAGCGGACTCCCGCATTCCACACCAGGAAGTCCACAACCACACAAAAACAGTGCAGAGGGAAAGACGGCGACCACCAGCCCGGGTGGGGGACCAGAGTACAACCGGCCGCTTCGGCCGGCCACCAGCACCTTGGTTTATCAAAAGACTCGTGTGATTATTTCAACTGTGAGTAACCAAACATCCCCTGGTACATCCGGGTGCACCGGCCCCTGCTATTATCATTCTTTGCACAGAGACACTGGGTCCCGGGGCAACCATCCCTACTCACGGAGGTGTTAACATCCAGCTGCCATTACATCTTCCCCGGGTGCCCCACAACAGCAGCGGTGGTGCCATACTTCACCACACACTGTGGGTGGCGTCACGAACTGGATACGGCCAAGCCCGTACAAAAACGTCCCCTTTTATTTGGCGTGTCCGTGCGACCCCCGGGTCCGGAAGATCATCGAGCCACATAGCGGGTCCGGATCCGAGCAGCTCGGCTGCCACAGGTGTAGGGGTGGCACACATACTGTGTGTGCCCCTCCATTAGGATATTCTGCATGTATCATTATGTATGTAGTGGATATAAGGCTATGTGCGCACGTTGCGTAAATACATGCAGTTACGCTGCGCTTTGTAGCGCAGCGTAACTGCATGCGTCCTGCGTCCCCTGCACAGTCTATGGAGATTGTGCAGGGGTCGTGCGCACGTGGCGTTTTAGAGCGCAGCGCTTCGGCTACTGCCGAAGCGCTGCGTTCTAAGAAGTGACATGTCACTTCTTCCGTGCGCTTTGCCGGCAGCTCCTGCTCTGTCTATGGGAGGAGCTGCAGGCAGAGCGCATGGAATCGGCTTTTTTTTTTTTTTCACTACGGACATTTCTGCAGCGATTTAAAGCGCACGTGTGCTCTTCAGATTGCTGCAGAAATTTCTGCAGTGAATGTACGCAACGTGCGCACATAGCCTAATGGAGGGGCACGTACAGGCCGGGGACATCTGTCCACACCAATCCCACACCCCATATATATTTTCACTACTACAATAAGACCGTGTGCACACATTCAGTATTTGGTGAATTTTTTACAAATACGGAGGTAAAAAAAGTCACCAAATACAGAACGTGCACACATGATCTTACAAATAATGAGGTAAAAAACTCACCAAATACTCAATGTGCACGTGCCCCAAGGCCTCATGTACATGTTCAGTATTGGAGTTTTTGTTACCGTATTTGTTAAGCTGTGTTCACATAAGGCGGTTTTGCAGTTTTTTCTTCATTTTTTTTCATTGGATTAATGTAAATACATGCTAATAACAAGATGCAGCTTTTGCTCAGATTTTGCTGCAGAAAAAAAAACACCCTGTGTAAACATAACCTAGGGTCATGTGCCATGTTCAGAAATGGTGGTTTGTTTTTTTTTACCTCAGTATTCGTAAGGACTCGTGCACACGCTGAGAATTTGATGAGTATTTTACTTCAGTATTTGTTAAACTATGTTCACACAGGGGGGTTTTGCTCAGTTTTTCATTTATTTTTTTTTTTGCAATAGTCTTGTTTACAGATTAAAGCTAGACTGTTCAGTACTATGCCTTAGTGTTTTTGTTTTTTTTAAACTGAAGGGAATATTTATTAGATTACTGGATGTTTTTTAGGTTATAGTTTCGCCAACTATTTTTCAGAAATGATCTGTTTCAAGTGTAAGATGATGGCCCCGTCGCATGACCTGTCACATGACCCATGTGTAGGGATGGGGAGGGGCCCATAGATCCAGAACAGCCCGGGGCCCTGGTTACGGGTACCGAACATGGTAGTGCTCGCTCGTCATCACTCCTCGCCACCCAGCTTTCCCAGGAACAGATAGTTTCTTTATCTACTGTTAATTTTCCGTGTTCCTGGGAAAGCTGGATGACAATCTCTCACAGGAGCAGCTTTCTCAATTGGGGGGGACATTTAGCGGACTCCAGGGCGTAGACCCAAATCCTAGGCTGTCCCTGATATGGGTAGGACTAGAAATGAGCAAACGATTCACAGGACTCTGGTCCAGGTACCTGGAGGCTGGATGGGAGGCCACGAATCTCTCACCTTCCGGTGTCCCTGGCTCGGCTTTGATTATCCAGGACTGGTGTGATGTCATCTGTCCATCCTGCTCATCTACAGTTGGGACCTGGGGATCTATTGTTTGTTCTTTTATTCATAGTTGTAGCAGCGATAACTTTCTAATCTTTATGTAGCTTCACTAACATATTGTTTAAGGCTGGAAACACACTTATGCGTGTAAAACCGGTCCGAGTTGCATGAAACAAACTCGGCCGATTTTAGTTCACGTTAGGTCAGTGCGCAATCCAAGTGCGATTCTTTTTTTTAATTGTTTCCAGGGTAGCAGAGCGTATGTAATGCGTGTGTGATCCGTGTGTGATCCTTTTTTTTCTCAGCAGCTGTCATCTGCCATTCAGCTCTGCTACATGGCCGCTGAAAGCAGACACAGACAGAGCCATGTAGCAGAGCTGAATGGCCGCTGACAGCAGACACAGACAGGGCCGCACGATCAGAATGAAGTCGGATGAACTTCACCCGACTTCATTGTCATCCTGCGGCTCTGTCAGTGTGGTATGGCCTGATTTTCGGTCACCGGTGAAGATCTCATTGATGACCGCAAATTCCCTGAGTGACCGCAGTGAGCCGTGCTATCAGCGGTGCTGTCACTGAGGTTACCCGCGGCCACAGCTAAAGTCCTCCCGCTGAGATCTGTGGCCGTGGGTAACCTGAGTGATGTCATCGCTGATAGCGCGACTCACTTCAGTTGCTGCGGGGAGCTCACAGAGAACGGTCGTGGTCTGTGACCGCTCTCTGTCAGCTTCCGATGTAGCAGAGCTGACAGCGTCGAGGGACCTCTATGGATTACGTTGGACATGGAAGGGTATTTGGGGTCTTGAATAAAGTGGTGAAAGAGGTTGTTTTTTTTGTTATTTATTTCAAATAAAGGATTTTTGGGTGTATGTCTTCATTTTCTTAATCTTAAGCCTGCTTTACACGCTACAAGATATCTTACGATGTGTCGGCGGGGTCACGTCGTAAGTGACGCACATCCGGCATCATAAGGTATGTTGTAGCGTGTGACAGCGACGTGCAATTGCGATTGAACGAAGAACCGTTCATCGCATGCACGTCGTTCATTCCTGACGAATTGAACGTCAGATTGTTCATCATTCCCAGGGTAGCGCACATCGCAGTGTGTGACACCCCGGGAACGATGAACAGATATCATCTGCCTCCTGCGGCTCCCGGTCCACAATGTGGAAGGAAGGAGGTGGGCGGGATGTTTACGTCCCGCTCAGCACCGCCCCTCCACTTCTATTGGCCGGCTGCCGCATGACGTCGTTGTGACGCCAAACGTCCCTCCCACTCCAGGAAGTGGACGTTCGCCGCCCACATCGAGGTCGTATGGAAGGTAAGTATGTGTGACGGGGGTTAATCATATGTGCGGCACGTTCAACAAATTGAACGTGCTGCACATACGATGGGGGCGTTGCAAATCGCATACGATATCGTATGCGAAATTGCAACGTGTAAAGCAGGCTTTACAGGTTAATCATGGAAGGTATCTCGGGGAGACGCCTGCCATGATTAATCTAGGACTTAGTGGCAGCTATGGGCTGCTGCCATTAACTCCTTATTACCTCGATTGCCACCGCACCAGGGCAATTCGGGATGGCCAGGTACAGTCCCGGAACAGTCGCATCTAATGGCTACGGCTGCTGGCTGATATTGTTAGGGTGGGGGGGTTCCCCATAACGTGGGGCTCCTCATCCTGAGAATACCAGCCTGTAGCAGTGTGGCTTTACCCTGGCTAGTATTAAAATTGGGGGGAACCGCACGCCGTTTTTTTTTTTATTTATTTTTTTTTACTGCATTAAATAGACCCGCCCACCGGCAGCTGTGATTGGTTGCAGTGAGACAGCTGTCACTCATCGTGGGGGCGTGTCTGACTGCAACCAATCATAGGCGCCGGTGGGCAGGGAAAGCAGGGGATACGAGATTGAATAATGAGCGGCCGGCTTTTTAAAAAGAGGAGAAGCCGCCGGAGCAGTGTGAACGCCGTGCAGGGCCACGCCTGTGATCAGGAATCGGTGAGTATCAGAGAGGGGGGAGAGGGATAGACCGACATGGACAGAGAGAGAGACTGACCGACAGAGAGTGAATAGAGACCGAGAGGGAGAGACCGACTGACATTAATCGCATGTTTCTCAAAACACTGGAAATGAGTGAGGTCTCACAATGTCGGTCAATCTCTATGATTGATCGACATTGTGAGACCTCACTCATTTTCAGTGTTTTGAGAAACATGTGATTAATGTATTTAGAAAAACGAATGTCAATAGGATGGTGTGAGTGACATGCGTTTTTTTCACGCTCCCATAGAGTTGCATTGGAGAGACTCGCGCGAGAAACTCTCCAAAACGCAGCATACTGCGATTTTTTTCTCAGTCCGATTTTGTCCATTTTTCTCCAGCAGCACCAATGTCACACGGATCACACACTGATCTGATCAGTGTAAAACATACAAAAACACGCGTGTTTGAAATAAAATATTTTTCTATACTCACCTGTCTCCGATGCTAATGTCTCCAGCCCTGCTGTCACTTGCTTCCGGGCCCGCTCATTATCCTCATGCATATTCACTGCACCGTGGACCCAGAAGCTGCAGCATTGGGGACAGGTGACTGTAGAAGTTCACCACGGACCGTGAAAAATATGCATTTTTAGCACAGATTGTGTGATATGGGTCCTTCTCCCATATCGCGCAATCAACAGAGCGAGAGGTGGCTGTACAATCCAATAAGAATTTATTCCAAGCAAATCAAACGGTCCATAACATAATCCACCATACAGAGGGTAAAATTAGTCCAGAAATATGAATATAATCCAATAAGCGATAAATGTCCAGGTCTCTGTGGGTAGACTCAGCTTTTCCCTCAGAGGTTCAATCTTCTTCCTTCTCTCTTCAAGTTCTCAGACTGACAAATCCCCCAGGTAAGCAGAGAGTTAGGTGGATTGTAGGCCCCCCTCTCCCGCACTTAGGGACAGAAGCGCTTCAAGGAGTTGTAACCCTGCAGACAATACAATGTACACACAAGCAATACAAATAATGGGCAGTGAACCACGCCAAACAGCAACCCACACAAAATGGTACATAACCCATAATATCACACCATCACAGCCGTGTTCCCACGTTGCATAAACCCTGTGTTTTTTGTGTTCTACAGGTGTCCGCAAAAAACTGCACAATAACAATCTTCACTGGTAATTGAATTTTTGCTGCATTTTTATGCTTTTTTCCCTTTATTCGATGCCTTTTTGGTGCATTTTTAATGTGGTTATTATCTAATATATAAAGCTCAGTGTATGTGTGTATGTATGTGTGTGTTTGTGTGTATTTCCGCTAAAGGAATTTGCACCGTCGCATTTACAATCACGAAATTTTGCACAGACGCCCCATGTGACTCAGGGAACGTCATAGACTATGTTTTGATGGGAAAATTTAACCTTGCCCTTTACAGTTACTCTCCAAAATCCTGTCTCCATTAAACTGAATGGAGGTGGGAGCTACAGGCTATTATGGTAATAGCAACTGTCAGTGGTTGCTATAGGAACAAAACAAACTGTTAGTGTAAGAAGCTTATGTGTAAGGTAATATGATGTTGGTGGCAGACGGATAGAGAGAGACAGAGTAAGAGGCAGACAGACCTGGAAAGAGACAGCCCTGGAAAGAGACAGATGGGGAATGAGACAGACGGGGAAAGAAACAGCCCTGGAAAGAGACAGCCCTGGAAAGAGACAGCCCTGGAAAGAGACAGCCCTGGAAAGAGACAAACAAAGACAGACGGGGAAAGAGACAGACGGAGAAAGAGAGAGACAGACACACATATAGAGACAGACACAGAGATAGAGAGAGACAGACAGACACAGAGATGGAGACTGATACAAATACAGACAGAGAGATAGAAACAGACAGACAGACAGAGACATAGACACAGACAGACTAAGGCCTAAAATACACTTCCGCAAAAAAAAACGTCGGTATGACACGGTCCGTTTTTCGGGTCCATGTTCCGTATTTTTGGGGCGTTTCTCCGGTACGTATGGCATCCGTGTGATGGCGTATGCGAGCCGTGTGCACATGTGGAATGTCCGTAGTGTCATGAAATACGTACGCGTGCAGTCCGTGTGCCGGCCGTTTTTTTAGATACGTATTTTCACACAAATAACCTTGTTAGACCTTCATAATGTGCTCCTGGTGTGTTAAATTGGTCAATTAACTACCCAATTTGGTTAGTTTGCTTAAATAACCTTAAAAAACATGGCTTCTGAGCTCATTCTCACATTAGACACACTCCAAAATGTCTCTCTCCAATGAAGCAACCATGTATTTGCTCTGGTTGATATCTAGGAGATTTGGGGTTAGGCGACATATGATTGAAGAAGAGCCACCACTGGAGAAAAGGATATGGATTCACCCCCTTGTGAAGCTCAAAAAAACACATGGGCATTTTAATATTTTATATGGGGAAATGCGGAAAATTCCACCTAAATTCCAAGCCTACTGCCATCTCACCATTAATTCATTTGACAACATCCTTGGCCTTGTGTACCAACGTTTGAAGCATCAGGACACCTCTATGCGCCTCAGCATCTCCCCTGAGGAACGACTGTTGGTGACTTTACGGTAGGTGTTGACATGTATACTAATGCTTTATCTGTCATTTTGAAATACATGTTAAGTTGCAAAAGCATCATTTTGTAGAAATTTTTAAATGTAAAAATATGGTATTTGTAGAAAACTTATATTGATCACTTAACCACAGTGCAAAATCAAATTTAAAACTGAGAAGTCACTTCTTCCATTCTATATTTACCAAAATTAAAGAAACAAGAGGCTTAACTCAAACAAACTTGTTTATTAAACACAAAATTAGATATTTTTCCAATATGGAAAGTAAAGATCACATATGCTTTTACCAACCAAAGAAATTATAAAAAAACATACACAGTATCTCGCCAGTCATTGGATGTTACAAATATTTGTTGTGAAATATAAATTACATGAATTCTCAAAGTAATGTCATGTTTTTATTCTATTTCAGCTACCTAGCAACTGGCCAATCCATCAGCAGTCTACATTTCGAATTCTTATTGGGAAGGTCCACAATTGGCAAGATTATCCTGCATACCTGTACTGTGCTTTGGGAGACCCTTAGGCATCATGTCATGCAGCTACCTTCAACACAGGAATGGATGTACATTGCAGATGAATTTTTGGAGAAAACAGCTTTTCCTAATTGTATTGGTGCCATTGACGGAAAACACATTAGAGTGAAGAAACCACCGAACTCTGCATCAAGATATTTTAATTATCATAAGTTTTTTTCTGTAGTTATTTTGGCCATGGTAGATACAAACTACTGCTTTTTATTTGCGGATATTGGGGCCTATGGCAGTGCCTCAGATGCACGCATTTTCAGAAGCTCACGTTTAGCAAGACGATTAATGTCTGATAGTTTAAGTTTGCCTGCACCAAGACCATTGCCTGGTACTAATGGCCCAATTGTCCCTTTTGTAATGGTTGCAGATCAGGGGTTTGAATTGTCAAGGCATTTGATGCGTCCATATCCCAGAAGGGGGCTGGACAGATCAAAAGCCCTATTTAATAGCAAATTGGCAAGAGCACGTTGCTATGTAGAACATTCCTTTGGCATTTTGGCCTCAAGATGGCGCATTTATCAAACCACCATCCAACTCCAACCAACCACCGCCAAGGCTGTCATTAAATCGACAGTAGTGTTACATAATTACTGTAGATTACATGAAAGCAATGACGAAGATATTGAGGAGTTGCCTGCTTTAAATGCACCATTTGTAGAGAATGGTAGTGTCAGAACCACTGTGTCCACTTCTGGTCTACAAGTGAGGAATCCGTTTAAAGATTATTTTAGTTTAAATAGCCATAGTCATGTATAATTTTGACATTAATAAAGTTTGTTAACACTTGGTTACATAAGCACAAACACATATGTAATACAAAAGAGAAAATGACCATACATAGGTATCATTTGTGGTTTTTTGGTTGGTTGGTTGTGTTTGTGGTCCCCATAAGCTATTGTGATATAACAATATTGTTATGACATCAGGAATTTTTGTTATTCTAAAAACAGTACTACTGAATGTACATGACTAATAAAATTATGGCAAATTTGTTATGAAAAAGTTAGTCCAGAATTATTATTTTACCTATGTATGCATGTTCTCTTTTGCAAAACACCCTGTATTTTTTTTTTATATACAATTTTGTCAGGGACTTTAGCCCATACAAAACACCATCCTTTATTATGCAATAATGTCACGCAAACATAATTTGTTTGACACTATTGGAATACAAGTATGGGACCAGACAATATGCAGATACTGCATAGTGGCTGGATTTTTAATAATAAAGGTGTCTGAATGTTAGTGTAGTAGTTTATGTGCTTGCATCTTATCCCTAAACCCAGTTTATTCTAATGGATGGTCCAAACAACATGTCCTGAGCAAGGCTTCATTCTAACAGGCAGGTAATGTTTTTGAAGTGATAGAGTAATTGCTACTGTTGTTTTGTAAATGATAACAAAAATATGACCCCATGCATATAGAGTAAGTAATGTGTTACATTTTGAAATGTTTTCCCACCAGCAATACCCTAGAAAACATACCAAAATGTAAAATAAAACATACAATATCACATTATGATTCAACTAAATCCTCTAGGCTAGTGATGTTTTCCTGTGTAGGCTCCATTGCATTGACACCTACAGAATATGTTTGCTGCACAACAGTAGATGTTGTAGTGAGTGACTGATCAGTGTTTCCACTAGTAACAGTTGTTGTACTTGGAACAAATAATGAGGCAGTTGTTTGAGCAGATGGAAGACCAAGTGTAGGTGGTACATATTGATGTGTTGGAAGAGGCTGAGTATGTGTGTATGTGAAGTTAGTTGGGTAAGTCTGTTGTTGAAAGTACTGTTGTTGTGGATTATTAGGAACATGGTAGGCTGTTGGTTGTTGAAACATTTGAGGTAGTCTATGAACATTACTAACAATACTAGGATAGTTAAAAGAGGTTTGCATTGGTGTTTGTTGGGCTAGTTGTGGGACAAATGTTGGCTGTTGAGATGGCCTTTGTGTCATTAATGTACTTGTTTGTTGTGGGACAAATGTTGGCCTAATTTGTACATCAGTTACCATAGAAGAAGATGGACACTGTATATGTGTTTGTTGCACTATAGGATTAAGTTGAAAATTAGAGAAATGTTCTTCAGTTTGGGTTCCACAGTTTGTTGAGTTGTGTTTGTGTGTGGGCCACGTGGATTGGCTCTCCATTGTTCTATCACTTCAAAACAATAAATGGGTTCTGGCTCACGTTGGGTAGCAAATATTAGTGTTATTAAGGACGCCCTCAATCTGTCCTGCCAATCAGGTGCAACCAATGCAAGAGAGGGAGAAAGGGAGCTGCAAAATCTCTCTCCATCGCTCTCTCGTATCAGTGAATTCATCATGTGTATAATTCTGGTATCAATGATATCTGGCAGGGAACGTAAATCTTCATAACGCCTATGTCGGCGACAACGGATAGATTGTGCTACTGTGCGCATGGTATTAGTTGACATTCTTGGCTGTGTGCCTGCATGTTGCTGTGGACTACTCTCTGCAAGAACTGGTGAAGGGCCACTTTGTTGCCCTGTAGACTGGCCTGCAATTACATTAGTGGATTGACTTGTGCCCAAACCCAAATCAGAGGACATTTCTGCTGCGTCTGGCTGGCTGTTGTTGGGGATTGGTGGAGGTTGATATGAGGTAGGCTCCATCTCAGAAGCAGAGGTCGCTGTTAATACTGCTGACTGGGCTTCCTCACTATCTTCCAGGTTATCCTCTGTACTTTGATGAAAAAAAATAAAAAAATAAATTACTGTGTGCCTTTTAAATTAAACCACCATGTGATGTAATGCTTTAAACTTACTTTGGTACTTCCATAATGGGAAGTTTTTCATAATGGACATATTTTTTCTTCATTGCAGCGGCAGCTGTGGTGGTCACAGGGTTATACTCTCTGCGGAACTGGTCACGGGCTGAGCGCCATCGCTGTTTGACAAGATCCACTGTTAAAAAACATTAAAAAAATGTAAAATAAGGTCACTAATTCAAACAATTCTAGGTGTTAAAAAATTAGACATTAGTCTTGGATTGCATCAATTGTATGAAATAGGAACACACATCCATCTGTATGACAACAACAACCCATTACACTCATCTAGTGACATAATAACACAATAAGCATGGGAGAAAAAACAAGTTCAGCAGTAAACATCTTCAACCACTTATTAATCATTCATCTCCTTATAATTGTTAAAAAAATAAAAAACCTACAGAAAGCCATGACAAAAAAAAGTCTACAAACCCATGAAGTGCCATATGTTCCACATATATTTACCATTACACACTACAAATTACTGTTACCATTCCAGACATGGTGATGTCGCGGGCGGAGGAGGGGAGGCTGCGCTCACCCACTGCTCGGGTCCGGCTACTGCTGCTGCTCGGTGGTGGCTCGAGCGGTGGGCCGGATCCCGGGGACTCGAGCGGCGTTCCTCGCCCGTGAGTGAAAGGGGGGTTGGTGTGTGGTTTGGGGAGATATTGTCTGTGATGCCACCCACGGTTGTGGTGAAGTTGTGACACCACCGCTGCTCTGGACGGGGATCCCGGGAGCGATGACAGGGAGCAGCTTGGATGTTGGTTCTCCCCTCCGTGGGTAGGGAGTTGGTTGTCCTGGGGCCCCGGTGAGGGTTTTAGGGATTGCAGGCGGGTTACGGGGCCTGGTGAGGTGCAGGGTCGTGGGGGCAGCGCTGTGCCGCACGGCACGGTGGTACTCACTCAGCCAGTAATTTACACGGAGTCTCTGGTCAAACAAACGGCTGGATGGACGGGTCCCACTGACGGCTGCGGTGTTTCTCCCCTGACCCAGTTTAGTAGTGTAAGTCCTTTCCTGCCCCTTCGTGTACGCTCCTCCTGCGCTCCGGTTTCCAGCTGGGTCCCCGGTTCGGTACCGGTGGACTACCGCCCAGCCCCGGCTACCTACGGTTCCACCAAGACTGTCTTTCCGGCTCCCACAGACGGCCACTACCATCTGCCTCACTGGCTACACGAGGGACCTAGGCTCCAACCTAGGCCCCAGTCTGCGTCTGCCTCTCTGCAGACCTCCTCTCTCTTCCTCTGCCTGAACTTGTCTGAGCTGGTTTTTGCCTCAGGCCAGCTAGACTCCTCGGTGGGCGTGCCTATCTGCTTGACTCCGCCCACCTGGTGTGTCTGTCTGAACCCGAGGGAAGAAATCAGGTCTCACTGGGGATGACTGCTGTGAACTGCTGGGGGTAGGGGTGTGTGTGTGTTGTTACCTGTGGCCCCTGGCTTGTCCAGGGCGTCACAGTGACACCAAGGAACTTGCATAATAAACCAAACATAGAAATTCAAATCCAAAAATATAGACAAATCACAGCACATTTGCAATAGAAAATGCACAGAAATGGTAACCAAAAAAACCCCCAAACATGTTTAATAGTGGCTTCCCCACCCTGAAATGCCTTTTGTACATGCATAAAATACTTTGCAGCCCATATATACACATGCTGATATTACTAGTAAACTGCAATGAATACTTCAAAAGTGCAGAAAACTACACTCTCCTGTTTGTGAGTCTCCAGTGTATCTCAAAATGAGTCAGGCCCATTAATACATGCCAAACAAACAATACAAATATGATTATATTCTGCCTACAGAATGTGCACATGTAGGTAAAGACAGAAGCAAGGCAAATATCTGTACTCACCATATCTATTTTTCTTTCCAGGGGTACATTGAGACCATCCATTCCTTGGGTAGACTATTGTGTCGCCCTGGGCAAGCCAGGGGTCACAGGTCACAACACCACCACACCCCACACCCCAGGTAGGCACACCTAAGCTGAACCAAAAAACCCTTGTTGCCTTCCTCCAGAGGCTGATGATTCACACCAGGGGGTGGGCCAGGCGGTTGGCTCCGCCCACCAAGGAGATCACAGCTCTGGAGGCAGGAAGTACCAGGCAGATAACCCCGAGCAGGGGAAGAGTGAAGTCTAGCTGAGGGCTAGAGTAAACAACACAGAAGTGAAAGTGGAGGAAAGAAGAGTGGTAAAGGAGGAAAGCAAGAAGTGGTGACAGAGCAGAGAGTGTGCAAGCCTGAGAGCCCAGCTTTGTGTAGGGCCAGAACAGCAAGGTCAGCGACGGCGGTGACTGTCTGGAGGGGGACCGTTTGGAAGTTCCTGGAAGGACCCCGTTGGCTGTGTGCCCGGTGGTCTGGAGCAGTGTTCCGAAAGACAGTCAGCACCAGGGCAGGTGCCTCTTGGACCCCGGCAAGGCTAGGAGTCGCCAAATTTGCCGAATCCGTCAGTGAAGAGGACGTAGATTCCCCCAACAACCAAGTCCCGATTGAAGGCAACAGCCCAACCCGTACAACAGAGGCACCGCCACCGCCAGGGCACCAGTCTCTGAGGGCCAGCGCCTGCGGGCAAAGTGTAGTGCTCCTCCGGCCCAGCTTGAAGCCGGGGAGCGGGTTACCGGTGGGGACCCATCGCAACCATCCGTACATACAGGTGCAAGGAAGAGGGACATCACCGTCACCTACCGGGAAAGCAAAGCAGCCGTCTGTGGGACCGTCCTACCAGCCGTTTGGTTTACCGTACAAACTGTGTCCACGTCTCAGGCTGAGTGAGTACCACAGTGCCGCAAGGCACAGCGCTGTCCCCGCGTCCCTGCGCCCACCAAGCCCTGCACCTCCCAAGCCATCACCGGGCCCCGGGATCACCAACCCCTACCCACGGAGGGGCAACACAACACCTGGCTGCTCCCCATCACCATCCCCGGGATCCCCGCATTGAGCAGCGGTGATGCTACACATCACCACAACCGTGGGTGGCGTCACGGACATTATCCCAACATCCAAAAACCCCCCTTTCACTCACGGGCGAGGAGTGTCGCTCGAGAACCCCCGGGATCCGGCCTACAGCTCGAGCCACCACTGAGCAGCGGCCGCCGGACCCGAGCAGAAGGGGGTGAGCGTAGTGTGCTGACACCCTCCTCCCCGCCCGCGACAACTTGGCGTCACGAACAGGATCTTACCGCTCTGCCGTCTGGTAGAGGTGCGCCTTGTTACCGCCGGAGGTATCCGGCAGAAAAATTTCAGAAGCCGCCATCTTTGGCGCGAAAAGTTCCCGCTCGAGCGTCTTCTCGAGCAGTAGAGGCGCGAAGGCCAAAACCCCGCCCCGAGAGAGGAGGGGCCGGGAAAGAGCTAAGGGGGACGAAAACAAGATGTCTGCGCCCGACGGAGCCGCTGGAGGAGCGGTGGTCGCAGCCGCAGCGGCACCCGCGGATGGGAATGGGCCTGCCCAAGCCCCGGTTGTACCAGCGGGAGGTGCCGCGGCCCCCCGCGCTCGCTCAGGTCATGCCGTTTTCCTTGCCCTATGCGCCCGGAGCTGCCTGGCTACCGCAGTATGATGGGAAACCGGATGCCCTACAGGCCTTCCGGAAAAAGCTTAACCCGTTGCTAGAGCTGTACCCCCTGACTGATAAGCAACGTGCAGCGATAGTGCTAGGCCAGCTAACCGGTGCGGCGGAGCAGGAAGCGGAGACCTGGGCCGAGGGGGACCGGCTCTCTGTAGCCACCATCTTTGAGAAGTTACAGACTGCCTTCGAGACCCGGACTGAAGCTGAGCTGAGGATGCAGTTTTACCAGTGCCGGCAACGAGCCGGGGATAGCATTCGGGACTATGCTCTACGTCTGCAGACCGCCCTCCGCACGCTGAAGCGGGTGAGCTCTATTAATGAGGCGGATAGCAACAAGATGCTGGTGGAGCAATTTGCGCAGGGGATGAGGTCCCCTGAGGATCGTAAACAACTCCGGCTGTGGGCTCTGGAACACCCTGATGTGGACTTTGCTGTGTTAAAAGAGCGGGCTATCAAAGCACTCCAGCCCCCAGCTGCTGAAGTTCTGGAACCCGTCCCGTGGCCCGTCGAGACGGCTCCTGTTGTGGCGGCCTCAGCCAAACCAACCTCTGTAATGCCTGCAGCCCCAAGCAGCACAGTCGAAGAGTTGGCAGCCCAGGTCCGTCGCATGGACGGAGACCTTGCCAAAATCCTTGCTGCACTGCAACCTTTGACCAGATCTCAGCCTCCAGCGCAGATACAGCTTGCTGACAGTCCCGAGGATGTTCCCTGGATGCAGCGGAGAAGTGCTAACAACTCGCGGAGCAGACCTCCAATCTGCTACAAGTGCCGTAAGCCGGGCCATTACTACCGACAGTGCCCGTTAAACGAGCAACCCCTGGGGCCCCGGGCCAATCCTCAGGAGTAGAACATCGTGGCCCCCCGGACTGGCGAGACCGATATATCGGGGCCCGCCCTATCATCCCCGTGGCTGTGGACGGCATACCAGTGATGGCTCTCTTGGACACTGGATCACAGGTAACTCCCATACCGTACACGTTGTACCAGCGGTATTGGGCCGTAGACGAGCTGGCGCCCCCAGACAATAGCATAACGATAGCCGCTAATGGACTTCCATTGACCCAGGTGGGGTATAAACAAGTGGCTATGACAGTGGGGCAAGCTGAACTGCAACACCAGGGTATGATTGTGATCATGAATGAACCCAGTGATCATAACCCGAAGATAGTGCTGGGAACCAATGTGATGGAACACTGCATGGCTGATGTGTTGACCCTATTGCAACAGCTGGCCGCCACAGCGGCAGGGAGCCGGCAGAGGGCTGTGCAGCGTGAAATCCGTGCCCTGATGTACCGCCAGCATGTAAGCTCAACAGGAGGGGAGATTGGTGGAGTGAGAGTGATGGATGTTGCTCCATTGACTGTGCCCCCTAGGAGTGAGATGATGATCTGGTGTAGGGCAGCGGTAGGGCCTCAGGGGCGTGACTACCCTGCGATGATGGAGCCCATGCCTTCTGAGCACTGGCCCACTGTGATGGCCGCCCGAGGGGTGGTGGATGTGAAGAAAGGGAGAGTGCCTGGGAGAGTGCTGAACTGTGGAGAGGAAGAAGTCAGGCTTCCCCGGTATGCCACCATTGCCAAGCTGCTCACCCTGGACCCTCACACTATCCATGAAGCCAGTCCATCCACACTTCCACCTACCACCAGCACTTCCCCACCCCAGGGGGAGACAAAGGAGTGGCATCAACAGCTACATGTAGGCACTGATGATACCCCTACACATCACAGGGCAGGGGTACACAGGGTGGTGCAGGAGTACGAACAGGTTTTCAGTAAGCACCCCCTAGACTTTGGGCAGATCAAGGGGGTCCAACACCACATTCCCACAGGTGAACATCCCCCTATCAAAGAGAGGTATAGACCTATCCCCCCTGCACATTACCAGTGTGCCAAAGATATGTTGAGGAATATGAAGGAGGCAGGGGTTATTCGGGACAGCTGTAGTCCCTGGGCCGCTCCGTTGGTACTGGTTAAGAAGAAGGATGGTACCATGCGGATGTGTGTGGACTACCGGAAGATCAACCAGATAACCCATAAAGATGCCTATCCATTACCTCGTATTGAAGAGTCTTTGGCTGCACTGAGAACTGCAAACTACTTCTCGACCCTTGACCTCACCAGCGAATACTGGCAAGTAGCCGTGGCCCCAGAGGACCGGGAGAAGACCGCCTTCACCACCCCGATGGGGCTTTGCGAATTCAATAGCATGCCGTTTGGGCTGTGCAATGCCCCCGGGACCTTTCAACGGTTGATGGAGTGCTGTCTGGGACATTTAAACTTCGAGACCGTCCTGCTGTATTTGGATGATGTGATTGTTTATTCCCAGACGTATGAAGCCCATCTGGAGCACCTGGCCGAGGTGTTCGCGTCCCTTGCCAAGTACGGGATGAAGTTGAAGCCCTCAAAATGCCACCTGCTGAAACCCAGGGTGCAGTATCTAGGGCATGTGGTGAGTGCGGATGGTGTCGCCCCCGACCCTGAGAAGATCACTGCCATCCAGAGCTGGCCGAGACCAACTACAGTGAGGGAAGTAAGGCAGTTTCTGGGTCTGGTGGGGTACTATCGGCGCTTTATAAAGGGGTACACGAAGATGGCTGCCCCCATGCAAGATCTCCTCGTGGGACAGACCAAAGGTGGCAGATCCATCGGAGCCCCACTGTCGTGGGAGGACAAGCATGAGGAGTCCTTTTGCCAGTTGAAGGCGGCCTTGACCGGAGAAGAGGTCCTGGCGTACCCTGACTATGGGCGCCCGTTCATCCTCCACACGGACGCCAGTAACGTGGGGTTAGGAGCGGTCCTATCCCAGGTCCAGGATGGAAAGGAGAAGGTGATTGCCTACGCCAGCCGAAAACTCCGGCCGACTGAACGGAACCCTGAGAACTATAGCTCCTTCAAGCTCGAGCTATTGGCGTTGGTGTGGGCTATCACGGAGCGGTTCCGCCACTACTTGGCGGCGGCAAAATTCACCGCGTTTACGGACAACAATCCGCTGACTCACCTGAACACGGCCAAGTTGGGCGCGCTGGAGCAGCGGTGGGTAGCCCGGCTAGCCAACTATGATTTCACCGTAAAGTACCGAGCTGGTCGTGTCAACATAAATGCTGATGCACTCTCCCGGATGCCCCATTTGTCAGAAGAGGGGCGCGAGGATGACGACCTCGAGGAGATCGAGTTGCCTGCGTTTCACCAGCCGCCTACTGAGAGGGTACAAGTATGTCAGCAAAGGGTGGATCTGGACCCGCAGCCCAGTCAAGAGTGTCAGGACGCCCAGGACCAAGCACCGGCTGTCCGCCTTGTCAAGACTCTGGTGGAACAAGGTGCTATGGGAATAGACCCTGCCGCTCCAGCCGAAGCCCAACGCTTGTGGAAAGAACGGAAACGGCTTTACCTACACCAAGGGAGGCTGTACCGTGAGCTGATCAACCCGAAGACCCACGAGAAAATATGCCAGTTAATCGTTCCTCAAGCTGATGTCGCCACTGTCCTACAGGCATACCATGATGGTGCTGGCCACTTCGGGTGGAAGAAGCTGGAGATGCTGTTGAGGGAGCGGTTCTATTGGAGTGGGATGCGTGAGTCGGTGGAAGCCTGGTGCCGAGAGTGCGGTCCTTGTACGCTGAGGAGAAAGGACGAAACTAGCCAGAGGGCACCGTTACATCCCATAGTCACCCATCAGCCGCTGGAGCTGGTCGCCCTAGACCATGTCAAGCTCACCCCTAGCCGAAGTGGGTACACCTATGCATTGACCATGGTAGACCACTACTCAAGAATTATGGTGGTAGTCCCCGTTAAGGACCTGACTGGTCGAACCGCTGCTCGAGCGTTCCAGGCTTATTTTTGCCGACCCCATGGGTACCCCGAGAAGGTGCTGACTGACCAAGGCCCGGCTTTTGAAGCAGAAGTGTTTCACGAATTCTGTCAGTTGTACGGCTGCAAGAAGATCCGGACCACTCCGTACCACGCCCAAACCAACGGCATGTGCGAGAAAATGAACCACTTGGTCCTGGGGCTCCTCAAGACGCTACCGCTGGAAGAACGGAACATGTGGCCGGAAAAGTTGCCCGACTTGGTCGACATGTACAATAATATCCCGTCCAGCTCGACGAAGTGCACCCCAGCGTATCTGATGAGGGCTCGGCCTGGTCGCCTGCCGGTGGATCTGGAGATGGGGTTGGAGGCCCCGGAAGCACTCCCTTCAACGGCAGAGTGGGAAAGTCGGAGGAGGGCCCAGTACCGGCAAATCCAGGAGTATGTGGAGAAAAATCTCAGTCGAAGTCGAGAACAGCAAGAGCACCGGTTCAATCAGAAGGCGCCCGCAGGTCCTTTCCAGCCAGGAGATGTGGTGCTGAAACGGAAGAGAAAAGCCCACAAACTGGATGATCAGTGGGAGCAAGTCCCTTACGTCATACAACCCACAGAGTGGGACGATGGGAAGACCTACCAGATCAGTCGCGACCAAGGGGGTACCCTGGCCACCGTTTCTCGGGACCATCTAAAAAAATGCCCCCCAGCGTTGAAGGCAGAGGCTGAAGTACCGGTTCCTCCACCAGTGGAAAAGGCGGCAGAGGTAATCCACACTGTGATGGGTGACTTCCCAGCAAACTGGCCTACACAGAACGGCGCGGTGATACTTCCAGTGATACTGTTCCCACAACCCGTGGATGAAGAAGTAGTGGAAGCGGTTAACCGTGAGCCAGAACCAGTGCCAGTGCCCAGGGATGAACCTGTACCCAACCCCCCTACACCTCCGCCTGCTCCACACTATAGCAGGGAGGAGGAACCGATTGTTCCCTCTACCCCACTGTCTAGCAACACTGACACCGGGCCCCGAAGGTCCACCCGTTCCAACCTAGGTAGACCCCCACTTAGGTACAGGGAGACCGTTCTATGAGTAAAAGGGGTCCGCAAATGTGTAGAGTGAGTTGCTTGTTTGTTTGGTTGAAAAGTTTTGAAAGAATGATAAGGAAAAATGAAAATTACCGAAGAAGTCACCTGATTTGTTTGTTGATTTGCAACCGGCTGGAGCCGGCACCGTTGTCCCCGTGGGGACCGTTTAAAAAGTTATGCATGGAGGACTATCCATGGACAAGCCCGTGAACTTTGCAGGGCAACCACAGACGTTAGTGGCTTGTAAATATGTTGGTTACCGTTACCGTTTTCCGCATTGCCGCCTCCGGAGAGGCAGGTTGGAGGGAGGGCCCTCAGCAGAGCAGGCTGGGGCCCAGCCGCCAAAGGAACCGGTGGCTACCCTCTGGAGGGAAGGACAGATCCCGCTCGGGTACCGTGTGCTGGACTGTGGGTCAAGGGGTGCTGCCTGGGTTTTAGGGGCAGCATCAGGGCCAGGTTACTTGGGTGGGAGAGAGCGGAAACCGTAACCGTATACCGTTGAAACGTTAAAAGTAAATGTGCCTCCCGTCTTGGGAAGAAGTTATTAAAAATGTTATGCATGTTTGTTTAACCCTGTTATCCCCTTTTTACAGAAAAATAAAACCGGTGTAGGACGGCAGCCCGCGGACGGTCTGCATTTTGCTAAGGGGGAATGTGTCGCCCTGGGCAAGCCAGGGGTCACAGGTCACAACACCACCACACCCCACACCCCAGGTAGGCACACCTAAGCTGAACCAAAAACCCCTTGTTGCCTTCCTCCAGAGGCTGATGATTCACACCAGGGGTGGGCCAGGCGGTTGGCTCCACCCACCAAGGAGATCACACCTCTGGAGGCAGGAAGTACCAGGCAGATAACCCCGGGCAGGGGAAGAGTGAAGTCTAGCTGAGGGCTAGAGTAAACAACACAGAAGTGAAAGTGGAGGAAAGAAGAGTGGTAAAGGAGGAAAGCAAGAAGTGGTGACAGAGCAGAGAGTGTGCAAGCCTGAGAGCCCAGCTTTGTGTAGGGCCAGAACAGCAAGGTCAGCGACGGCGGTGACTGTCTGGAGGGGGACCGTTTGGAAGTTCCTGGAAGGACCCCGTTGGCTGTGTGCCCGGTGGTCTGGAGCAGTGTTCCGAAAGACAGTCAGCACCAGGGCAGGGGCCTCTCGGACCCCGGCAAGGCTAGGAGTCGCCAAATTTGCCGAATCCGCCAGTGAAGGGGACGTAGATTCCCCCAACAACCAAGTCCCGATTGAAGGCAACAGCCCAACCCGTACAACAGAGGCACCGCCACCGCCAGGGCACCAGTCTCTGAGGGCCAGCGCCTGCGGGCAAAGTGTAGTGCTCCTCCGGCCCAGCTTGAAGCCGGGGAGCGGGTTACCGGTGGGGACCCATCGCAACCATCCGTACATACAGGTGCAAGGAAGAGGGACATCACCGTCACCTACCGGGAAAGCAAAGCAGCCGTCTGTGGGACCGTCCTACCAGCCGTTTGGTTTACCGTACAAACTGTGTCCACGTCTCAGGCTGAGTGAGTACCACAGTGCCGCAAGGCACAGCGCTGTCCCCGCGTCCCTGCGCCCACCAAGCCCTGCACCTCCCAAGCCATCACCGGGCCCCGGGATCACCAACCCCTACCCACGGAGGGGCAACACAACACCTGGCTGCTCCCCATCACCATCCCCGGGATCCCCGCATTGAGCAGCGGTGGTGCTACACATCACCACAACCGTGGGTGGCGTCACGGACATTATCCCAACATCCAAAAACCCCCCTTTCACTCACGGGCGAGGAGTGTCGCTCGAGAACCCCCGGGATCCGGCCTACAGCTCGAGCCACCACTGAGCAGCGGCCGCCGGACCCGAGCAGAAGGGGGTGAGCGTAGTGTGCTGACACCCTCCTCCCCGCCCGCGACACTATCTCTGCCACAGCCATCCATGCTCGTTCCACCATTAACCTGTCATGGTAGCCATCAACAGTGTGTCCCACAGCTCTGGATGCCTCTCTACTTCTCCAATCAGCCTCTCTGTATCGATTCTGGGCGCCATGCTCAGTACCTGTGGTGTTCTCTGTGCTCAAAGTTCCCCTGCAGTGAGAGGACAGGTGCCCAGCTGCTGTCTGGCGTGCAAATGAGACAGGAAATGTATGTTTGGCGCCAGAATTAATGACCATCAATTGACCTGATAGATTGGTAACAAGTGTTTCAGATTTTGTGATGAAATACGGACACGGACGATACGTGCTGAACACAGACATACTCCCATAGACTAAAGCGGGTCCGTGCCTGCGTGTTGCCGGCAAAAAAACGGACATGTCATCCGTGTTGAAAAGCGCTCACACATACTTACGACACGGACACACGTTCCATGTGATTTTACGTACGTGTGCCATCTTCGATTGAATAACATGGGTCTCCGTGTGTACGTGTCTCCGGTACGTGCAAATACGTACCGCACACGTACAAATTACACGGATGTGTGTTGCGGGTCTATGAAAGACACAGACAGGGAGACAGACAGACAGGGACATACAGACAGAGCCTGGGAGAGAGGCAGAGTTACTATCCCGGGCAATACCCGGGTACTGCAGCTAGTAGTATATAAAAGCTTTAATTCTGCACTTAAAAAATAGCTGCAGTTTTTTTTTTACTATATTATATAGAGGTCTCTAGAGAAACAAAATCTCTAAACCCCCAGTGTTCAGGGCGTCAGACGCACAATTGGTGATAAGTTTTCATGAAATCGCATCCAATTTCCTTGGACAATTAAACACAGGCCTGGGTGAGAAAAAAAAACAACAAAAAACCATTTACGCTACATGTGAACACGGCCTAAATCTCCAAGCAAAGTTGATCTGATTTCATGAAATCTCCTCTTGCTGTGTGTCTAAGGCGGGCTTTGCACGTTGCAACATCGGTAACAATGTGTTACCGATGCTGCAGCGATAGTCCCGCCCCCGTCGCACGTTCGATATATAGTGAAAGCTGCTGTAGCGATTATTATCGCTACGGCAGCTTTACACGCACATACCTGCCGTGCGACGTCCCTCTGGCCGGCGACCCGCCTCCTTCCTTAGGGGGCGGGTCGTGCGGCGTCACAGTGACGTCACACGGCAGGCGGCCAATTGAAGTGGAGGGGCGGAGATGAGCAGGATGTAAACATCCCGCCCACCTCCGTCCTTCTCATTGCAGCCGGGAGGCAGGTAAGGTGAAGTTCCTCGCTCCTGCGGCTTCACACACAGCGATGTGTGCGGCCGCAGGAACGAGGAACTACATCGTACCTGTCGCTCTTCCGGCATTATGGAAATGTCGGAGGCTGCAGCGATGATACGATGACGACGATTATGCGCTCGTTCATCGTATCATCTAGGATTTACACACTACATCGCAAGTAACGCCGGATGTGCGTCACTTTCGATTTGACCCCACCGACATCGCACCTGCGATGTCGTAGTGTGCAAAGCCTGCCTAAGGCTATGTGCACACTAGAAATGAGAAGTTTCTCAAGAAAATTTCTTGAGAAACTTCTGGGAGTGAAAGATTTCCGGACCTCCGGAAAAAATCCGCACCAAATCCGCATGCGGATTTGACGCGGATTTGCCGCGGATTAGCCGCGGAATAGCCGCGGAATTGCCGCGATTTTCCCGCGGGTGGTTCCCTGCGGATTTTTGCAGGCTGTACTGCCGAAATCCGCAGGGTACCTGCGGAAACAATGGACATGTTCATTTTCTCAAGAAAGTTTCTTGAGAAATT
This sequence comes from Anomaloglossus baeobatrachus, assembly GCF_048569485.1. Classification (NCBI taxonomy): domain Eukaryota; kingdom Metazoa; phylum Chordata; class Amphibia; order Anura; family Aromobatidae; genus Anomaloglossus; species Anomaloglossus baeobatrachus. Next base: position 910,819,644 of record NC_134353.1, read on the forward strand.
CTTCTCAAGGAAATTTCTTGAGAAAAATCCGCACCAGTGCGCACAGCTTTTTTTTTTTACTATAGAATTTGCTGGGAAATGTCTGCACAAAGATTGCAGACATTTCTCAAGAAATTTCCGCGGCAAATCCGCGGGTAAATCCGCGGGAAAAACGCACTAGTGCGCACAGAGCCTAAAGACGCTTTTGTACTGTGCAGTTTTGGTGTGGGTTTTTTTTTTTGTTTTGTTTTTTTTATGGCACAAAAATCTGCATGAAAGCAGCTATAAAGACCGTCTGTGTGATCACAGCCTTAGAAAATCGTTTCCAATAACGAGGCCTCCCGCAGATTCCTTATTTCTTCGAGATAATTATGTAGATTAATCTTGTAGATTCTTCATTACAAAAAAAAAAAGAGGAAAATGTTAAAAGTAAATGTAGGCGGGCGGGTGCTACACATTTTCAGGGCATTCATTTCTATGGAGCCTTCAGAGATCAGTGGGTCCCGGCAGTTTTCCCGAATCTCATGTTAAATTCATAAAACCCACTTTCTTGTCCTCCCGGTGGTCCCATCAGTCTCGGCGTGGAGGGGCGCGCTGCATCGTTAATATTAATCTGGGCTGTTCCAGCTTAAAGTGCTGCAGAGCAGGGACTCGCATTGACTCCAGGCAATTTCGCTTGCACAGATAGACCTAGAAAAGTTTACTTTCCCGCCAGGATGAAAGCTTTCATGTCATCTCCAGCCTCCTCTCCGCACCTTGTTTAGACCTGAAGGAACTTTAAAATGTAAAATCCTGTATGTATGTTTTGTGAAGTTTTGCATTCATCTTGTCTTAATTCCCCTTGAGAGAAAACTCACCATCTCAAATGTTGGAATTAAAGAATGTTCCCACCTAAAATCAAAAAAATCTTCAGTAAATAATAAATCCCTAAAGACGTATTCTCATCTCAAAGATCCTATCCCAATATGTAGTAGGTGTAATAATAATAATATTAGCAAATACCTCCAAATAGTTATGTAGGATAGTTCTCCTGATATAGCCATGTCTCTTACCTAACGATGAGTGAGTTTTGAAATATTCGGATGCGTGATACTCGTAACGAGTACTGTCTAATACTCGCGTATACATTCCGAATAGTGTGTACAATGCAAGTCAATGGGGAATATTCGCAAAGTATCAAGTAACCCGAATGCCGTACTATTTGCTACTGTCACGAATAGTACGAAATGCGAGTATTTCCCATTGACTTGCATTGCACACACTATTCGGAATGCATATGCGAGTATACGTTACGAGTATCGCAAATCCGAGTATTTCGAAACTTGCTCATCATTACTCTTACCTCATGTACAGGGCATTGCAGGACCTTTGGTATCCATGGTTATGACCACGCGTATATAGTCACAGTTAGTTGCTAGATCTCAGTTATGGATTTCTGTTATATTATGTGCGAGTCACAAGTCTGTATTTTTAAGACATTCAATAAAGATTGGATTTTATCTGAATTTATCTACTGGAAGCTGGATCATTTACACTCCTATACCAAAGGTCCTGCAATGCCCTGCACATGAGGTAAGAAACATGGCTATAATCAGGAGAACTATACTACATTTCTGATTGGAGGTATTTACTCATATTATTACACGTATTACATACATACATACATTACATAAGCTTGTGTTAATGCCGCCGAAACCACGCCCACCTGCGTCTAAACCGTGCCCACCCATAATGAGCCAATTAATTTGCTGAGTGGGAGGGGTTTTGTTCAGGTGGGCGGGGTTTCACCAACCAAACACCCAAATTTTGCGCCCAGTGAGAGCCGTTAAGAGAATTTAGTGGCTCTCACTGGGGATCCGGCTACTGTCAGTCACAGCAGGGAGCCGGATCTTTGTATCAGATTGTTCGTGACCGACACATCACTACTGCAGTTGTTTTCCTGGAGTGAGGACATGGCTTTGTAACTTGAACTCAAACGCAAAATTGTCTGGGATAATTAGCGTATTCCATGTTGCGTTTGGAGACCCCCTGAGGTGCCGAAACAGTGGAGCTCCCCCACATGTGACCCCATTTTGGAAACTAGACCCCTCATGGAATTTGTCTAGATGTTTATTGAGCACTTTGAGCCTCTGGGGGCTTCACAAAAGTTAATAGAGTTGAGTTGTGAAAATAAAAAAAATTTTTTTTACCACAAAATTGTTACTTCAACCAGGTAGCTTTTTTTTCACAAGGGTATCAGGAAAAATTGCACCATAAAATGTATTGTGCAATTTCTCCTGAGTACACAGACACCTCATATGTGGTGGAAATAAAATGTTTGGGCGCACAGCAGGGCTCGGAAGGCAAGGAGCGTCATTTGACGTTTCAAACGCAAAATTGTCTGGGATAATTAGCGTATTCCATGTTGCGTTTGGAGACCCCCTGAGGTGCCGAAACAGTGGAGCTCCCCCACATGTGACCCCATTTTGGAAACTAGACCCCTCATGGAATTTATCTAGATGTTTATTGAGCACTTTGAGCCTCTGGGGGCTTCACAAAAGTTTATAGAGTTGAGCCGTGAAAATAAAAAAAAATTTTTTTTACCACAAAATTGTTACTTCAACCAGGTAGCTTTTTTTTTCACAAGGGTATCGGGAAAAATTGCACCATAAAATGTATTGTGCAATTTCTCCTGAGTACACAGACACCTCATATGTGGTGGAAATAAAATGTTTGGGCGCACAGCAGGGCTCGGAAGGCAAGGAGCGTCATTTGACGTTTCAAACGCAAAATTGTCTGGGATAATTAGCGTATTCCATGTTGCGTTTGGAGACCCCCTGATGTGCCGAAACAGTGGAGCTCCCCCACATGTGACCCCATTTTGGAAACTAGACCCCCATGGCATAGAAAAAAAATGGGGGGGGGGGGCGGCAGATGGGGCGGCAGCAGATGGGGGGCAGCGGCATATAAAGGGAGCATCTGTGATTGTGAGACGGCGGCTGGAATAGGGTGGGGGCGGATGGGAGAGGGCGCAGTGGATGCAGGAGCGGCAGAGGGTGGGGGGGATGGGTGGGAAGGGGAGTGGGAGGTGAGATTGGGAATAGTTACCCTACAGGATGGATCTAGGCAGCTGGATCACAGGAGATGAAGGAGGCAGCAGATCGGGGAGGGTGTGAGGTGGGGGAGGGAGCGCAGCGCAGATCACGGAGGAGACAGGTGAGCAGAGCACAGATCACGGAGGAGACAGGTGAGCAGAGCACAGATCACGGGGGTGAGAGGTGAGGGAGAGTGGACAGCAGATCACGGGGGTGACAGGTGAGGGAGCACAGATCACGGGGTGACAGGTGAGGGAGCACAGATCACGGGAGTGAGAGGTGAGAGAGCGCAGATCACGGGGGAGACAGGTGAGCAGAGCGCAGATCACGGGGGTGAGAGGTGGAGGGAGAGTGGACAGGGGAGGGAGCGCACATCACGGCGGTGACAGGGAAGGGAGCGCACATCACGGCGGTGACGGGAGGGAGCGCACATCACGGCGGTGACAGGGGAGGGAGCGCACATCACGGGGGTGACAGGGGAGGGAGCGCACATCACGGGGGTGACAGGGGAGGGAGCGCACATCACGGGGGTGACAGGTGAGGGAGCGCACATCACGGGGGTGACAGGTGAGGGAGCGCACATCACGGCGGTGACAGGGGAGGGAGCGCACATCACGGCGGTGACAGGGAAGGGAGCGCACATCACGGCGGTGACGGGAGGGAGCGCACATCACGGCGGTGACAGGGGAGGGAGCGCACATCACGGGGGTGACAGGGGAGGGAGCGCACATCACGGGGGTGACAGGGGAGGGAGCGCACATCACGGGGGTGACAGGTGAGGGAGCGCACATCACGGGGGTGACAGGTGAGGGAGCGCACATCACGGGGGTGACAGGTGAGGGAGCGCACATCACGGGGGTGACAGGTGAGGGAGCACAGATCACGGGGGTGACAGGGGAGGGAGCACAGATCACGGAGGTGACAGGGGAGGGAGCACAGATCACGGGGGTGACAGGGGAGGGAGCACAGATCACGGGGGTGACAGGGGAGGGAGCACAGATCACGGGGGTGACAGGGGAGGGAGCGCACATCACGGGGGTGACAGGTGAGGGAGCGCACATCACGGGGGTGACAGGTGAGGGAGCGCACATCACGGGGGTGACAGGGGAGGGAGCGCACATCACGGCGGTGACAGGGGAGGGAGCGCACATCACGGCGGTGACAGGGGAGGGAGCGCACATCACGGCGGTGACAGGGGAGGGAGCGCACATCACGGCGGTGACAGGGGAGGGAGCGCACATCACGGCGGTGACAGGGGAGGGAGCGCACATCACGGCGGTGACAGGGGAGGGAGCGCACATCACGGCGGTGACAGGGGAGGGAGCGCACATCACGGCGGTGACAGGGGAGGGAGCGCACATCACGGCGGTGACAGGGGAGGGAGCGCACATCACGGCGGTGACAGGGGAGGGAGCGCACATCACGGCGGTGACAGGGGAGGGAGCGCACATCACGGCGGTGACAGGGGAGGGAGCGCACATCACGGCGGTGACAGGGGAGGGAGGACACATCATGGCGGTGACAGGTGTGGGAGCACACATCACGGCGGTGACAGGGAAGGGGGCGGGTAGCTGACCACGGGGGTGAGAGGTGGGGGGAGCGTGCAGCACATCACGTAGGGGAGGGGGCGAGCAGCACATCACGGAGGGGAGGGGGCGAGCAGCAGATCACGGAGGGGAGGGGGCGAGCAGCACATCACGGAGGGGAGGGGGCGGGCACCGATCACGAGGGGGAGGGGCCGGGCAGCAGATCGGAGGGAGCGGTGGCACTATGACAGATGGAGGAGGACAGGGATCGTGCAGCACATCACGGAGGTGAGGGGCCGGGCAACGATCACGAGGGGTGAGGGGCCGGGCAGCAGATTGGGGGGAGCGGTGGCACTGTGGCAGATGGAGGGCGGCAGCGGATCGGGAGGTGTGGGGGTGAGGGTGCGGGCAGGAGATCGGGGAGACAGGTGGCAGATCGCGGAGGGCAGCGGCGGCGGATCGGGACGCTTTTCGCCGGTTTCATACAGTGCAATGGCAGCGCGGCAACTTCCGGGTCCCATGCTCCGGTCTCATAACAGCATGGGACCGGAGCTTGTCGCCCTGCCATTGCACTGTGTACACTCACTGTGCTCCGTGTGCTGGCGTGCTGCAGGGACGACAAGTGAAGCTGATGGGGGCGGTCACCGGCAACAGGTCCACTGTGATTGGAGAAATCGGTCACAAGGCCGATCTCTCCAATCAGAGCTACTGGAGCTGGGGGAGGGTGATCCAGTGAGGTCACCCAGCTCCAGCCAATGGCCAGTGCTACAGCTGCACTGGCCAGGGCTGGATTTCAAAGTTTCAGTCATTTTAAATGGCTGGAACATTACAGTGGCTGTGATTGGTTGAGCGGCGTTCGTCAGCCAATCACAGCCTCCGTAGGTCCGGGGAGGAGGCACCACCCCTCCTAAGGTCAGGAACAGGTCCCCTCCTCCCCGAATCTGCGGTTTATGTTAACATATTGCAGTCACCGGAGGCTCCGGTGCCGCGAATACGCCATGACGGAAAGATCCGTCCTTGGTCGTTAAGGCCCAGGGCACAAGGACGGATCTTTCCGTCCATGGTCGTGAAGGGGTTAAAAAGATGCTTTGCATGAAGCACTCTCAAAAATACACCAGGCTTTCGCCTCCCCAGGATGACTCAGGGTGAGAAAAGTCCTCTGTGATCCATGACTTGTTCATCTTGGTTCTTTTTTCAAAAGCGAGGGGACTCCAACCACAGTCTCCCTCGTTTCCAAAAATTGGGCCACACACACACCACTTGACTGGCATCAGTTGTCCCCCATTTTCCATCTTAAAACGATGCTTTGCATGAAGCACTCTCAAAAATACACCAGCCTTTTGCCTCCACTGGCTGATACAGGGGTAGAAACGTCCTCTGTGATCCATGACTTATTCATCTTGGTACTTTTTGAAAAAAGTGAGGGGACTCCAACCACAGTCTCACTCGTTTCCAAAAACTGGGCCACACACACACACACCACTTGACTGGCATCAGTTGTTCCCCATTTTCAATCTTAAAAAGATGGTTTGCATGAAGCGCTCTCAAAAATACACGTCTTTCGCCTCCCCAGGATTACACAGGGGAAGAAAAGTCCTCTGTGATCCATGACTTGTTCATCTTGGTTCTTTTTTCAAAAGCAAGGGGACTCCAACCACAGTCCCCTTCATTTCAAAAAATTGGGCCACACATACACCACTTCACTGGCATCAGTTGTCCCCCATTTTCCATCTTAAAAAGATGCTTTGCATGAAGCACTCTCAAAAATACACCAGCCTTTCGCCTCCCCTGGCTGACACAGGGGTAGAAAAGTCCTCTGTGATCCATGACTTCCTCATCTTGATGAACGTTAGTCTGTCCACATTGTCAGTGGACAGACACATGTGCTTATCTGTCAGCACACACCCAGCAGCACTGAAGACACATTCCGAGAGAACGCTGGCTGCAGGACACGACAAGATCCCCAAGGCGTACGTGGCGAGCTCAGGCAATTTATCCACACTGGAAGCCTAAGATGAGCAGGGTTCAAGTTGCACAATAATGGCATCGATGTTCACTTGCATATACTCATATACCTGTGTCTCCTCCTCTTTTTCCTTGTCCAGCTCTTTTGTTTTCGCATGAGTATATGTCCTTGTCACTTTCCCACGTGCTTGTGTTGTCTTGTGAGTTGTTTGTCACCTTTTGGACACCTTTGAAGGTGTTTTCTATGTTTTTATGTGTTTGTGATTGCCTCCCATTGTTTTCTATGGGGTTCAAGAGGTTCGTCGATTGGCTCGCTGAACCGAACACGAAAGCGGCCTCCGTTCGATGAACCGAACCAAACTCGAGCCTCTAGAGGCTGGCTCATCTCTAGTAGTCATGTCTGTCATGAAGATGGAAGATCAAATGAACCATTTTATGTTGTTTTGCCAATAGGACTCTAATGTCTATCTGCTACGTCTACAATGGTGACCGGTTGCGGGGTGGTGGAAGCTGCCCTCAAAAGAACCGTAAGTGTCGTGCACCCTGCCCAAAGCGGTTTACAAACACTGTGTCTCCCTGGCGAATTACCATCATGGCCCGGTGTCCGCACCTTACTTCATCTCCAGCCATTTCTTTGTGATGTCACCAGTTTGGCGTGTAAAATGTGGTGGAAGGTCCTCTTTGAATACTTGTTACAATACTATCCTGTTTTGCTTTTTTTTATTAGTGTCCTCTAACTGTTTTTTTTTTTTTTTCTAACTAATGGCGGGTTCACAAACTTTCTAAAACGACTGGAGCCCATGCAAATAGCTGCCGGCCGAATATACTTTGTAAAGCGATGATATGAGTAATTGGCTATTCTTGAAGACTCGTACAAAAACTTCTTCTGAGATAAGCCGAGACTTGTGCATTAGATTAACCTACAGGTTTGTAGAAGGCCGTCGACAAACTCCAACGCTAGAACCGATCCCCGCTCATTGCAAATGTCATGCCATTTCATTTGTAATCTGTTTTACTAGCTGGAATACTGTTTATTAGCTATGCTTATGTATGATGATGTCTCGCTTATCTACTCTCCTTTTAAAAATGGCAGCCGCCGGATGCAGAGACCCTCAGGACTTTATTTTATCAAGATCCCCCAGCTGCGCGGCTCCGCTGTGACATTTCCCTCCGCATTTAATCTGACATTGTTTTGCTCGATGAGTTCTTCAGCAATGCAGTTCGGTTATACACAATATATTAGCGGTGCTGACACCGTGAATTTATATCTCCGGATTCCTTCCGTGTGTGTGAGGCCTGGTATCTATTTTAATGCTCCATTTATTTATCTGTTTAACCTTTTAATGTATCCGGGGGTACATGCGGACCTTTAGGAACATCGCCTTAGGGTGACAAGACGAACGGTAATTGTTTTGTCTGTGAAGGTAATTTATGAGAAGTGAAACCTGCTTAAAGGCAAAATCTCCTTATGTGGTGTTCCGGAAGTGAGCGCGGAGCGTAGATCGGGATTGCTGGATAGAAAACCTTCTATGGAGATGTATATAGGACATTGTGTGGGACGAAGTGATGTTACTGGATTTGTCCCATCCAAGACATAGTTAGCATTAATGTCTGATACTACTGCTGGCACCCGCATCTTTCACCACAAAATGGGGTGGTGTCTGCTTCCGGAATAGGAGAGGTGGCTCATAGTGGTCATGTCAACAGAGCAGCTCTTACTCTTCTGGGCTGCTCTGTTTAAGGAGGATGACTGCCGACGTCATGCTGATTAGAAGCTGTCTTCCTGGGGTTAGGCAGCATGGACTTAGCTGTCAATCAACTTGATGTCATCAGTGATGCCACATCAGTAAGGTTTGCTTCCAGGTATCGAGAGGTAGCTCAAAGTGGTCATGTCAACAGAGCAGCTCTTCCTCTTTAGGGCTGCTCTGTTGACAGGGCCTGACTGCCAACATCATACTGATTGCCAGCTACCCTCCCATGGTTAGGCAGCAGGGACTCAGCTGTCAATGAACATGATGTCGTCAGTCACACCACTTCAGGAAGGTTTGCTTCCGGGATTCGAGACGGGGCTCTGAGCAGTCATGTCAACAGAGCAAATCTTCCTCTTCTGGGCTGCTCTGTTTACGGGGCATGACTGCAACGTCATGTTGATTGGCAGCTGTCTTCCTAGGGTTAGGCAGCAGGGACTCAGCTGTCAATCAATATGATGTCATCAGTCATGCCACCTCAGGAAGGTTTGCTTCCAGGAATTAAGAGGTGGCTCAGAGCGGTCATGTCAACAGAGCAGTTCTTCCTTTTCTGGGCTGCTCTGCTTACGGGGCATGACTGCAAACATCATGCTGATTGGCAGCAGGGACTCAGCTGTCAATCCACATGATGTCGTCATTCACGCCACATCAGCAAGGTTTGCTTCCAGGAATTGAGAGGTGGCTAAAAGCGGTCATGTCAACAGAGCAGCTCTTTCTCTTTTGGGCTGCTCTGTTTACAGGGCTTGACTGCTAACATCATGCTGATTGGCAGCTGTCTTCCTGGGGTTAGGCGGCAAGGACTCGGCTGTCAATCAACCTGATGTTGTCAGTCACGCCCCATCAGCAAGGTTTGCTTCCGGGAATCGAGAGGTGTCTCAGAGCAGTGATGGCAAGAAAGCAGCTCTTCCTCTTCTGGGCTGCTTTGTTTATGGGGCATGACTGCCAACGTCATGCTAATTGACGGCTGTCTTCCTGGGGTTAGGTGGCAAGGACTTGGCTGTCAATCATCATGATGTCATCAGTCATGCCACATCAGAAATGGGAATCAAGAGGTGGCTCAAAGCGGTCATGTCAACAGAGCAGCTCTTCCTCTTCTGCGCTGCTCTCTTTATGGGGCATGACTGCGGACGTCATGCTGATTGGCATCTTTCTTCCTGGGGTCAGGCAGCAAGGACTCGGCTGTCAATCAGCATGATATCATCAATCACGCCACATCAATGGAGCAGATTGGAAGAGAAGCAGCTGCTCTCTCGACATGACTTCAAAGAAAGCCGCAGAATTTCTACCGGGAGCCATCCATAACTGCTCTTTGCTGGCAGGGATCGGCACTGGGCAGAGCCGGCAGGTAGTTAGCAACTACTTGCCTCTTAGTTATTAGGCCCATAGTAAAAAAAAAAATCAAAAAAAATTCCATGACTACTCTTTTAAAGAGGACTTGGTCAAAAGTAGACAGTTTTTGCTTTTATTTTGTTTCCTCTGTCCCCCCAAATGTTTTTTATCCACTAACTAGTACTCTCAAGCTATTAGACCAGCAGTTTTAGCTCTCTCCCCATTGATCCCTTAAAGAAAATCTGTCAGCAGGATTTTACGACGTAATCTGACAGTATCAATTACTGGGCTGCTTGTAGTTTCAAACAAATCAGTGTTTTATCAGCAGGATATTATAACTAGGGAACTAGTTGTCTTGTGCCATGTAGTCTTCCTGCTCTGTTACCCCGCATCCCCCTACTAATTGGCAGCTTTCTGCCTATGCACAGTGTACACAGACAGATGTCAATCAGTGGCATGAGCGGGCTTATACGGATTGCCTCCGCAATCAGAGAACTGGTAGATCTGCAGCAGAGAAAACAGTGATTTTATCAAAACGTCAGCAAGCAGCTCAGTAAGTGACACATTACTGACATCAAGGTCTCTGCCCCTACATCATGCTGCTCTTCAATGGGCATAGCAAAAACCTGCTAACAGATTCCCTCTTATAGTTTTCCCCATGAACTATGTTTCCTTGTATGTCTGGCATGGATGAGAACATTATTATTTAGATTCTCTTGCCATTTTGTGACGGCAATGAATTTAATGGTGGTGAATCTATAAATGTGGCCAATGTAGAACTTGGAATCTCTGCCACATATGAAGGCAGAAGTTTTATACATGGCACCTGGTGGGTTGGGGGAACTGATATCATTTTTTGTATTAGAGAACCCGGTGTGTCACATTGCGTATAGTATTCAAAAGTCAATAAAAGATGACCAGGCTTGGGGTACAAGTTTCCAGTCACTCTGTGACTTAAAACTTGTGAATCCTTACAGCATGCACTGTGCGCGTTGTAAGGATTTTCCAACGCTGACTGCAAGTGTGTGATTTACATACATGCAGTCACATTCCAACTAGACATGCAAATAACTTACATTGAGCGAGGCCGGACACGACTAGTTGGCATGTGGCCGAAAGTATACAAATTGCATACTTGATGTCAAATGACTGCCTGCGCCTGGTACAAACATTGGAGAATCCTGACCTTGTGCACACTGCAAGTATAGAGTGACTGCAGACTTGAGCCCCATCCTGGACAAAGCACTTAAAAAAACACCTATCTTCCATGATATTGGCAGTCGGAGTGTTTCACCTTAGTGCAAGCTTTTCACATATTTTGACATTTTTTGATGCTTTTCATACTCAACAGTTTCTAATGCAATTTTTTGTAGATTGTGCGAAGATTAAAAGTTTATTTTGTGTAGTGTAAAGGCGTTTGGAGTCTGTTCCCTCACAGGATCACTGAGCGAGATAAATCTATTCATCTCAAAGGGAAAAAAAAAAATGGTAAGATGCAATAACAGCAAGTGTCCACTAGATGGTGCTCAGTGCACAGCATTGGCTGTAAACCTTATTCAAACATTTAAAATGACTTTGCTTAAATGAGAATTCGGCTAATATTTTAGTGCAGAAAGATACAGGAACTCATTCAATATCATTTGATGGAGGCATTTATTCAATACGTTTTTGAACTGGCTCTCTCACTTGGAGGCAAAAATCAATAAACAGCGGTGGATCCGCATTGGCACAAAACTGGCACTTTAAAGAATATGTAATATAATGTGATCTGTATGTGAGAGATATGCAGAATGAAGCGTGATGCCCGATTCTGTATGTGCTGCTTGGGCACTGCTGAATGGGTTACTTAATGCCAAAATGGAGGTGGGACAAGTGGTAGGTGGAGAGGGCAATGATGTAGCACCCACGGGGCAAGGAGTTAACTTCTTGTTACTCGCCGGGCCGGTGATATCAGGTCTGGGTATGTTATGGGTGGATCTTGCCAGGCTTCGTGGCCCCGAGGTGTACAATAAAAAGGCAGGGGATGGAGGATGGATTGATGGGGTAGTTGTGGATTTTGTCTCGTGATGCCACCTGCTGTTCACGGCCAGGTAATTAGCCGCCGCTGCTGTCGCTGTCCTCCAGGGCAGATGGTTATAGCAGCCAAGAGCGGGCCCCGGGAAGGATGGGTGTTGTTGGCGCCGAAGCGAGGGGCGCCGGCGCCGTGAAGGAGAGGCGGACACAGTCTCTGCCGTTCCAGGTGTTTTACTTACAGTTCTTTAGATAACCCGGTTGCCACTCCCAGAATACCGGTCACCGCCATGATGGGTTCCAGCCAATCCCAAGCAATTCGAGGTCACCACTGGTGTTCCCACTGTGAGTCCTTTCTGGTTGAGGTCCCTCCAATCCCGGTGTCTGTGGAATGTGGAACAGGCTGCGGGTGTTTCCTGCACTCTCCACAGACCCTGGAATCCCATGTAGCTGTAAGGAACCCAGGCTGAGCTACCTGCTCCAAGCCACGGGTCCTTTGGCGCTCCCAGAAGTGTGTGGTAAAGAAGAGTGGACCAAAGTCCTAGTTGTGCTCCTCACCCCAAGCTGTGCATGGGGCAATCTGACTACTGATGTGTTGGTCGTGAACGATCTGACACAAATATCCGGCTCCCTGTTGTGACCGACAGGAGCCGGATCCCCAGTGTGAGCCACTAAAATCTCTAAAAGGCTCTTTTCGCCGCTGAAACCCCACCCACCCGTGACTAAACTCCGCCTACTCAACAATCTAATTGGCCTCTTGTAAGTGGGCGGTGTTTAGCCATGGGTGGGTGTGGTTTTGGCGGCGTTACTCTAATCTTAAATATGTGTTCACCAGGGGTGAACACATATTTAATAAGGAGCCAAGAATGATCTGAAAGATCCGGCTCTTTTTGGTGAACGGAGCCATGGGAACTGGATCACCAAAAAAAGCCGGACTGCCCATCACTAAATCTGACTATTTGTGAAGATGCTCCTTCCCTTTTCCCCAAGTGGTGCCGGCCCCCCAGGTGGTTGTCCTAGTGACTGGAAAAGTCCCATGTCTTGTGATGGCCACCCCCCTATCTACCCCAGGCCAACCCCCCGTGGGGAAGTGTCGCGGGCGGAGGAGGGGACGCCGCGCTCTCCCACTGCTCGGGTCCGGCTGCCGCTGCGGCTGCTGCGGCCTGCTGCTGCTCGGTGGCTCGAGCGATGGGCCGGATCCCGAGGACTCGAGCGGCGCTCCTCGCCCGTGAGTGAAAGGGGATTGGGTTTTGGGATAGTTTATTGTCCGTGACGCCACCCACGGCTGTGGTGATTGAGTGGACACGACCGCTGCTCTGTTTGGGGAGCCCGGGAGTGATGGTACGGAGCAGCCAGTTGTTGATTTGCCCCTCCGTGGGTAGGGGTCTTGGTGCTCCCGGGGCCCAGTGTTGGGGTTGGTATGGTGGACAGGTGGGTATGGGGCCTCTGGAGGTGCAGGGGCGCAGGGGCAGCGCTGTGCCGCACGGCACGGAGGTACTCACTCAGCCAGTAAACACGACACAGTTCTCGGTAAACAAACGGCTGGTTGGACGGGTTCCTCGGACGGTTACGGTGCTGCGGTTCCCTGCAGTTAGCGGTGACGGTCTCTTCCCTGCACCTATGTAAAGTCTCTTGGTAGCGATGGGTCCCCACCGGTTACCCACTCCTCGGCTTCAATCTGGGCTGAAGGAGCCCTACTTTGCCCGCAGGCGCTGGCCCTGGGAAACTGGTGCCCTGGCGGTGGCGGTGTCTCCCCTTCACGGTCGGGCTGTTGCCTTCAATCGGGATTTGGTTGTTAGGAGACAGAGGTCCCCTTCACTGATGGATTTGGCAAATTATGGCGACTCCTAGCCTTGCCGGGATCCGAAAGGCCCCTGCCCTGGTGCTGACTGTTCTTCGTATACTGCTCCGGTACCGCCGGGTCACCACCCGTCCGCGGTCCTTCCACCAACCTCCAAACAGTCCCCCTGCAGACTATCACCGCCGTCTGCTGACCTTGCTGTCACAGTCCGGGGCACACACCCGGACCAACTTCAGGCTTGCTTAACTGTCACTTTCTGTCGCCACTCTTACTGTCCTCCTTTGCCACTTCACTGTTTACTCCTTCACTTCCCTAGCTGGACTCGCTTCTCACTCAAGCTCTACCTGAGCTAGACTGCCTGGTTTTCCCGCCTCCAGGGCTGTGAACTCCTCGGTGGGCGGAGCCAACCGCCTGGCCCACCCCCTGGTGTGGACATCAGCCCCTGGAGGAAGGCAACAAGGATTTTAGATTAGCTTGGATGTACCTGCAGGGAATGTGGGTTGCATGTGATGTTGTGACCTGTGACCCCTGGCTTGCCCAGGGCGTCACATTCCCCCTTAGCAAAATGCAGACCGTCCTCGGGCTGCCCGTCCAACACCGGTTTTATTTTCCTTTTTGTTTTTCTGAAAAATAGAAAAAACGGTACCATATATACAAGTTATGACATCATCCCACATCGGGAGGTTCAGTGCTTAAACGTTGCAACATTAAAACGGTTAACGGTTACGGTCTCCGCTCTCTCCCACCCAAGTAAGCTGGCCCTGATGCTGCCCCTAAAGCCCAGGCAGCACCCCTTGACCCCAGTCCAGCACAAGTTACCCGAGCAGGATCTGTCCTTCCCCTCCAGAGGGTAGCCACCGGTTCCTGTGGTGGCTGGGCCCCAGCCTGCTCTGCTGTGGGCCCTTCCTCCAACCTGCATCTCCGGAGGCGGTAAATGCGGAAACGATAACGGTAACACAACTTATTTGCAAGCCACTAGCGTCTGTGGTTGCCCTGCAAGTTCACGGGCTTGTCCATAGGAGTTCCTATGCATAACTTTTCAAACGGTCCCCACGGGGACAACGGTGCCGGCAACGGCCGGTTTCCAAATCACGGTTTGCAGACAATCAGGTTACTTTCACGGTAATCATTTTTCATTTTCAAACACACTGGTGGTCCCAACGGGGACGGTGCAACGGTGCTCCGCTGCCATTACTCATACTCTTCGGCATCACCTGAGAGAGGGGGCGCGGCGCTCACACGGGCCTCCTGGCTGCCCCTTAGCTTAGCATCCAGCGCGAACCTCCCCTCTCCCCACAGTGCCGGGTGTACTGCACGATGTCGCCCGGCATCAGGTTACGACCGGGATGCTCCTCAGGCAGGTGGGCATTCACATCCCGCCGGGCTATAAACACTTCGGCCTCCAGGCCCGGTTCATATATAAACCCATAGCCCCGGCGGACATCAAACCGCCTCACCTGCCCTTCGTACAGCGGCCCCCGGACATGGAACGTTGCCTGACGGAGACTCTCTTTTTCCCGGATTGCACGGGCCACCAGCTCCGCTTTCTTCCTCTCCCTCTCACCGATCTCCGGGCCCAACGGTACCGGCTCCCTGTCCCAGTACGGCGCTGCTGCGAGCTCCGGCGCACGGGTCAGGCCCCGCAAGACCTGTTTGACATTGCTCACTGCTGGTACTCTGGGCGACAGGTCCCGCGGTGACGTAGCCTTAGACGCTGCCTTGCATCGGCAACCCGGCGCAACCTCAGCCGAGGTGTGGGGGATGGGCACAGGGGCTTTCCGCAGTTGGGCCTTCGGCACGGAGCGGGTCATCGGCTCCGGCTCGGGGACTTTCTCGGGAGACGCCTCCGGTTCGGTTTTCGGGGCTTTCCAGGGCAACACCTCCGGTCGACTGCGGGCTCCGGCTACAGGTCGGCCCGCCTGGGCGGGCATGCTGGGTATCGCTACCGGTTGCGGTGGTAGCGGGCCTAATGGCGGGGTCACGGCTTCCGAGACGGGTGGCGAGGGAGGCAGCTGGGGGAGAGGGCTTGGACCGGGTCCCGCAGCCGCGATGACCGGCCCTTCGAGGGCATCGGGGAGTGGGTCACTCACCCTCCCTTCCTCCGCCTCCTCCTCGCGTCTCCGCACGGTTGCTATGACGTCCGCCATGTCAGTCTCCCACTCCTCCATGAGGAGCTGCATCTTGACCTGCAGCCTTTGGTAGAGCTGCGCGGTCCGGATCTCCACCCACGCCGCGGTTCCAGGCGCGGGGGCTACGGTGTTGCGGGACGGCATCCACATGCTGCTGGCGGCTTCTCCCAGGAACAAGATGTCTGCAGGGTCCTGGCGTCCCTGCTTTTATAGCCGCGCTCACATGCAGCTAGCCGCCATTCCGTCTCCTTCAGCCTCTTTTCGGCCCCTCCTCTATCGGGGCGGGGTTTTGGCCTTCGCGCCTCTGCTACTCGAGAAGACGCTCGAGCGGGAACTTTTCGCGCCAAAGATGGCGGCTTCTGGAATTTTCCGTCCGGATACCTCCGGCGGTCACAAGGCGCACCTCTACCCAACGGCAGAGCGGTAAGATCCTGTTTGTGACGTCAAGTTGTCGCGGGTGGAGGAGGGGACGCCGCGCTCTCCCACTGCTCGGGTCCGGCTGCCGCTGCGGCTGCTGCGGCCTGCTGCTGCTCGGTGGCTCGAGCGATGGGCCGGATCCCGGGGACTCGAGCGGCGCTCCTCGCCCGTGAGTGAAAGGGGATTGGGTTTTGGGATAGTTTATTGTCCGTGACGCCACCCACGGCTGTGGTGATTGAGTGGACACCACCGCTGCTCTGTTTGGGGAGCCCGGGAGTGATGGTACGGAGCAGCCAGTTGTTGATTTGCCCCTCCGTGGGTAGGGGTCTTGGTGCTCCCGGGGCCCAGTGATGGGGTTGGTATGGTGGACAGGCGGGTCTGGGGCCTGTGGAGGTGCAGGGGCGCAGGGGCAGCGCTGTGCCGCACGGCACGGAGGTACTCACTCAGCCAGTAGACACGACACAGTTCTCGGTAAACAAACGGCTGGTTGGACGGGTCCCTCGGACGGTTACGGTGCTGCGGTTCCCTGCAGTTAGCGGTGACGGTCTCTTCCCTGCACCTATGTAATGTCTCTTGGTAGCGATGGGTCCCCACCGGTTACCCACTCCTCGGCTTCAATCTGGGCCGAAGGAGCCCTACTTTGCCCGCAGGCGCTGGCCCTGGGAAACTGGTGCCCTGGCGGTGGCGGTGTCTCCCCTTCACGGTTGGGCTGTTGCCTTCAATCGGGACTTGGTTGTTAGGAGACAGAGGTCCCCTTCACTGACGGATTTGGCAAATTATGGCGACTCCTAGCCTTGCCGGGATCCGAAAGGCCCCTGCCCTGGTGCTGACTGTTCTTCGTATACTGCTCCAGTACCGCCGGGTCACCACCCATCCGCGGTCCTTCCAGCAACCTCCAAACAGTCCCCCTGCAGACTATCACCGCCGTCTGCTGACCTTGCTGTCACAGTCCGGGGCACACACCCGGACCAACTTTAGGCTTGCTTAATTGTCACTTTCTGTCGCCACTCTTACTGTCCTCCTTTGCCACTTCACTGTTTACTCCTTCACTTCCCTAGCTGGACTCGCTTCTCACTCAAGCTCTGCCTGAGCTAGACTGCCTGGTTTTCCCGCCTCCAGGGCTGTGAACTCCTCGGTGGGAGGAGCCAACCACCTGGCCCACCCCCTGGTATGGACATCAGCCCCTGGAGGAAGGCAACAAGGATTTTAGATTAGCTTGATGTTGATGTTGTGACCTGTGACCCCTGGCTTGCCCAGGGCGTCACAGAAGCACCTAACTGTCTGTGGTTTGTGAATGTGAGAAACACCAGCAATTAACCTCTCCTTACCTGGGATAAGTACCGCACCTTAAGTGAGGTGCAGTACCCTGTGACAACTGAAGCTTCAAGCACGCCACAATGACATAGGGCACCATAGAGGTGATGCACAATTTATGTATTAAAAAGCAACAAAATCCCTTTAAATGGGGAATTTAGTCTGGAACTTATCCCCTATTCATGGGATAGGAAGAACGCCTCAATAACTGGGCGTCTGATCGTTGGGACTTCACCAATAACCGGGTCTCCATTAATTCTTATAGAAGTGCCGAAGACTAGTTGAGCACAGCATTGGGCTATCTATGGTGGTCCCATTAAGAATGAATGGTGCAGAAGCACGCATGATCAATCAACGCTCCATCCTAGTTTTCAGGATTGGTGGGGGTCCCAGTAGTAAAATGTCCAGCAATTGGGAAAATATCCACTGTCCAACAAATAGGGGATAACATCTAAACTTGAGACTATCCCTTTAAATAGTCTTAAGGCGGCGTCACACATGCCGATATGTCGTGCGATCGCATGAGCGATCGCACCCACCCCTGTTATTTGTGCGTCACGGGCAATTAGTTGCCCGTGGCGCACAAAGTCGTTTACCCCGGACTTACCTCCCTCACGACGTCGCTGTGGGCGGCGAACATCCTCCTCCTGAAGGGGGAGGGACGTTCGCCGTCACAGCGACGTCACACAGCGGCCACCCAATAGAAGCGGAGGGGCGGAGATGAGCGGGACGTAACATCCCACCACCTTCTTCCTTCCGCATTGCCAGCGGGACGCAGGTAAGCTGTGTTCGTCATTCCCGGGGTGTCACACGGAGCGATGTGTGCTGCCTCGGGAACGGCGAACCACTGGCGCACAGAAGGAGGAACGACTTTATGAAAATGAACGACGTGTCAACGAGCAACGATAAGGTGAGTATTACACAACCAAATGGGTAATAATAGTGTATTACAGCCTGAGAGGCAGTGAGCGTTGCGGCTGAGATGGGAGTGTGGACCCACGGGACCATGGAGCCCGGGCTTACTCTAAACATGTGTACCGCCCCTGCAGCGGTCGAACCGCTCGGATCCGGGGGTGATTACTCATGGCTCGAGGGTCTCCGGACCCGGGGGCTAGGGGCCACACTCAAATGAAGAAGGGGCTATTTACAGGGGAGATATAGTTTGTGACACCACCCGTGGTGTGCGGTAATAGGGAGGACCCCCGCTGCCTTTAGGAGTATCCGGGGTGATGGAATGGGGGCAGCCAGATGACGTTACCCTCCACTGGTAGGGAGGGCCACGGGGCTCTGGATGGTGGGGTGCAGGGGAGCGTAGGGTTGCTGGAAGCAGGGGATGACCATGTACTCAGGCCGGTTATCGTGGTGCTGGATGATGTTTTGTAAAGTCATTACACACACATGCTGCAGGTGAACCAAAAGTCCCAGTGCACCACTGCTGCTTGGGAAAGAGAGCACGTCCAGGTATCCGCTCCCAATAGTATTGCTTTTGCTGTGTCCCAATTTAGTCCGACCTCTCGACCTCTCCGAAGCTTCGACTCTACTTCACTCCCTCTCCCTTTGCTCCCCTGGAGCTTACTTCCTTGTCACCTCCCACCAGTCTGCTTAACCCATCGATGGGCGGCCCTTTCCTCTCTAGACCTAACCACTGGCTTGTCTGTCCTGTACTGGTGTGAGTGTCGCGGGCGGAGGGGACGCGCTCGCCACGCTCGCGTCCGGGGCTTCTGCGGTGGACCGGACCCGGGGACTCGAGCAGCGCTCCTCGTCCACGAGTGAAAAGGGGGTGGTTTGTTTAGGGAGATAGTTAGTGACGCCACCCACGGGTCGTGGTGATAAAGGGCACCACCGCTGCTGGTGACGGGGATCCCGGGAGCGATGGTAGGGAGCTGCTAGGATGTTGTCCCCTCCCTGGGTAGGGGTTGGTGGTCCCGGGGCCCGGTGGTATAACGGGGAGGCTGGATGGCTGGGATGCAGGGTTGCAGGGGCAGCGCGGCGCGGTGCCAGATGGCACTGGTGTACTCACTCAGGCAGTCAATGACAGAGTCTCTGGTAAACCAAACGGCTGGATGGGCGGGTTCCGCAGCTGGCTGCAGTGTTTGTGCTCTCCCCGGACAGTGTGATGGTGGCTGTCTTTCCCTGTACCTGTTAGAATGTTCTGACTCCTGTGGTTGCCCACCGGTAGTCCGCTTCCCGGTGTATAGGTACCGAAGGAGCCCGTTTTGCCCGCAGGTGCTGGCCCTTGGATCTCTAGCCTATGTCGGTGGCTGTATATCCTCACGGTGTGGACTGTTGCCTTCTATCGGGTCTTGGTTGTTGGGAAACCCCTGGGGTTCCGGTCACACTCGGATTTGACCATTGTCGGCGGCTCCAAGCCTAGTCGGGGTCCGATGGCCCTGCCTGTGTGCTTAGCTTCACTCCACTCCCCGGTTCGGTACCGGCGGACCACCGCCTGACCCCGGTCCTATGGTTTTGCAGAGATCCACTAACTCCTGCAGACGGCCACCACCGTCTGCCAACCTTGCTGTTTGTGTCTGGGCCCCTACCCAGACACCGACAGTTTCTGACCTCTCACTTTCACTGTCTACTCAGATCTGTCACTTTTCCCGCCTCCAGACCTGTGAACTCCTCGGTGGGTGGGGCCAACTGCCTGGCTCTGCCCCACCTGGTGTGGACATCAGACCCTGGAGGGAGGCAACAAGGGTTTTTGTCTGACTGGTGTGACTATCCAGGGGAGGGGATGTGTATGGTGTTATGTCTGTGACTACCTGGCTAGTCCAGGGCGTCACATGAGTGTGGATTGGGATTTGAATGCAGTTGTTAGCAATACCAATGGGTGGAACCTGGAACCAAGGAGGGTGGGTTCTGAACTATAAGGACAGGAGTGCAGTTCCCTGTGACACCCTGACTAGTGCAGGGTCATCACAGATGCGTGTCTAAGTGCCTACTGGGTATTCACCAAAGCCTGAGATGATGAGGTTACACTTGGCTGCCGGTAGACACCAGGTACCACTCCAATGTAGTCCCTAGGTCCACAGTAGCAGGTCCAAACAGTAGCAGGCGTAGTCACAGGCAGGAGTCTAGACTGGGACAGAGTCAATGAGACAGAGTCTGAGCTACAGGCAGGACTGGACTGGTAGTAGAAGAGACAGAGTAAGAGCTACAGGCTGGACAGCTATAGAAAAGGACTTTGGCACAGACAAGACCATGGGTTCAGGTACAGATAGTCCGGATCGGATCAGATTCTGGTACAAAAAGGATGGCTGGTACAGGTAGGACCTCAAACAATACGGGTACAGGTACACAGGCCAGGCAGGTACTGAAATAAAGGCTGGACAGGAACTGAAATACATGCTGGGGTACAGGTTAAGGTACTGACAGGGTCACCGATACAGAGGCACATGATCAGGGACCTGAAGGGAAAGGTGTCTTGAATAGCCAGTGCCTCCCAGTCAAAGACTTGGGACAGTTTGGAGTGCGTGCCACTGTCCCTTTAAGGGAGGAAGAGTGCATGTCACGTAAGGCACCTTCCAGGAAGCCTGCGCACCATGTGATGGGTTGTGGAGAAAACAGACAGAAGGGGGTTCCATGGACATGGCAGAGACCTGAACAGACACAGGGGAGCAGTTTCAGTGGTGAGCACATGCACGGCCACGGAGCATGCGACTGTGACCATTTCCTTGCTGGATGGGGGCCCACCGACGCCAGCACTTGGATGTTTGTTGGAGGATGCACATTCAGCTTAAATGCGTTGAAGCGCAGAGACCCGACGGGTCTCTGCACCATAATACACGTTGTCATCTGGCAGCTGAGGTCGGAGTTGTAGTTAATGGCTGTGCATTGCAATTGTCATCTTGTGCTGCCATGTCAACATCAGCTGCCGGTTTTTGCACCAGCTACAGAGGAGGTCGCAAAGTGTCATGGGAACAGGGGAAGGTGTGAAATGTTTATTTTTTTATATACATTACAGAACAGGGACATATGTACAGGATGGGGGTTATACATACCCAGAAGAGGTGCAAGATGGCGGACATTAGTACAGGATAAGTGATTTTGCTACATAATTTGGGAGGGGTGGGCAACATGTATGTCCTTATAGTATTTAGAACGGTACAAGGACCCATACATCTGGCCAACATATGGGATAGGAGCCAGATCCAAATTTGCACTGGGGCACCTCAGATTCTAATTACGACATTGTGTATGAACATAGTGTAAAGCTGATGCTTCAATTTCAGTGTGTGGTACTAGGAACCCTGGACTGTGCCCTTGAAGTGAAGGGCTACTGTTAAAGGGGATGGCGGACTTGGACATTTTATTTCTGGGGTCCTAATCTAGTAGGACCAGGTTTGTGTTGTTCCAAAATGGAAGAAGACATCATCTCAAATCCAGAGAAGAAAAAGAACTGATGTTTATTAATGTTATGTGTGTTATTGCAATTACATTGGTGTCTTCTAGGTTTTCTGGATGGTAGAGGATGACCATCATTAAAGAGGGGAGGAATGTAAGCAGATCGGCTTGTTATTGTGTTCCCCCTGAACACATCAATCGCATTAGTGTCACGTAATGTGAACTACGTTCTGCATTATAGTGCAAGTAATGTCATGTGACTTGTGCTATGCAGTAATGTTGTATGTGTTATGCTGACAGTAGTTTCAGACATAATAAACTATTCCATAGTGAGAGTAACTAGGATGCAGGGAGAGTGCCGATGTTCTGTGCAACATCCAATATGGACCAGCCTGTGACTAGAGCAGACCTAAGTCTAGTTCATCAACAAGGCCGCATGATGTGGGTGTCTCTGCAGCTAGAGGAGACTGGAGGCAGAGATAGCATGATCTGAACTATAGAGGAAGAAAGAGGTGACTAGAAAACAGAGTGATCCAACCGAGTCAGGTCAGCAGACTCATCGAGTATTTCCTTGGAGCCTAAGCATCATGGCCTAATGACTATATTTGGTATCCACCTAAGATTGTGCAACCATCTCACATGTCTTGTAATCAGCTTGAAAGGTATAAAACCTTCCCATTTTTTTCTATTAAACAGTGTTATTTTAATACACTACGGACTTGTCTTGTCTTGGTGTGTTGAAGCGTCACACTCAGAATCGGCCGATCCCCAACAGCTACCTGAGAGGAAAGAGAACCCGGCTTTAACAAAAACAAGTGACCAGCTGAGACTGGTCCTTAAATAGGATGCCCAGCTGTAAGGCCCCAGGCAGTTTACAACTCTTGAAGGCAACAGGCCCAGCAGAATAGAATGTGAGATGAAGAGCAGATGTCCCATAGGTGTCAGTAAGTGTTAAGCCAGAGTTCAGCCATATTGACACCCATCTCTTTTACGATGAGAACAAGACATGGAACCGCACCTGGGAAAGAATGGCTGTCACAGGCTGTAGTGTATTGTTGAGCTGGGTGGTGGTGGAAAGAACAGGACTCATGAGAACAAAAAAAACTAAGATGAAAGGAATGGAGGAACTGTTTGTGGAAGTACTTTCAGACAAGAAAGCTGTGGAAAAAAAGCGCATATAGGGTCTTACCCCAGTATATAAGGGGTGGGAGGTGGGTGAAACTACTCACCAGATATCGTTGTGAAAGTCACAACAACTGTAGTCGCATGTAGAATCTGATCAAAGGCTTCAGCCGCCCAAAAAGGCAGATAACAGAGAGCATGAGAGTGGGGTGTTTGATACTGCGCCAAAAGATCACTGGAACAGATGTTTAGATTAATGTATCTTAATTTCATCCAGGTCTACGCGTTTCAGGAGCCACTGCCCCCTTCTTCAGGACCGTCAGGAAAGAGATTTGAGATTTGATGTTTGTCTTTCCTGACGGTCCTGAGGAAGGGGGCAGTGGCTCCTGAAACGCGTAGACTTGGATGAAATAAAGATACATTAATCTAAACATCTGTTCCAGTGATCTTTTGGTGCAGTATCAAACACCCCTCTCTCATGCTCTCTGTTATCTGTGGAAGTACTTTATGTTAGGCTGGAGTCACACAAGCCTATGAAAACTCTGATCCATTCTTCTCCCGAAAAGTTGGACGAGTGGTATCTGTGTGGTAGTCCATGTGTCGTGCGAGTGCTGTGCATGTGGGTGATTTTTTTCTCACTTGTCATCTGTGTGCTGTCAATTGTTTTTGCATTTTTCCCTGTGTTTTTCACCCATTAGTGATAAAAATGCATCAAAAATGCACCAAAAATGCATGTGTTTCTTTTGCCACAGCATGTGGGGGTTTTTTTTGCCCACAGGGTGTATTTTGTAGATATGACAAAGCAGGCAGACATATCCTTACCTGTATCCACCCAGCCTGTGATCCTGATCCAGTCCTGCTTGTTACCCTGAATTCATATCTGGAGTTAGCTGCTGCAGTACCGGGGACTGCCCTGGAGTGGTACTTGGTGCTACCTTCCAGCACAGCCCTAACCTCACCATCAGAAACTCTAGTGAAGATAAGGAAGTTGCTTAAACATGTCTGGTCTCAAGGCGCAATGGGTCCACACCCACCAGTGTGACAACAAGCAATTTTTTACCTTTTCTGCCACTCCTATCTCCTCATAGATTGTAATCTTTCACTCCTCTTTTATGAATTGTTTGTTACTGCTTGCTGTCTGATTTGAACATGTATCCTCCAAACTGTAAGATGTTGAAGGATATGTAAGTGAGTGATTTGTACATGGAAAATATTTTGATTTTCACCTGGTGCTGGCAACACCACTAGGAACTTACCAGAAGTGAATCATTTAAAGTTACTCCCAAAATATATCTGAATGAAAGCAGACATTTCAAGAAGAGATCATGAAAAGACTGACCATCACATCCACTAAATGTGAACAGATGCACACTGAAAATCTAACAAAGTTACAAAAATATGTACAACAGCACTCTGAAAAGCTAAAATATGTAAACACGAAAGACAGAAATTTTGACAGTGCATTACTGCTGTTTGAAAAATTAGATACTTGGTTTACAAATTGGCCAATTTGTGTAAGCCCGACAGCCAACGACAAGGTGTACCTCTCTTTGTTGGGACCCTACCCTAATACGCATCTATATGAGTTAAAAAAACCTACAAGTAATCGGCAGGTAGGATACAGCTAAATGAAAAAGTTCTGGATGAAGGGCAGAGTGCTCAGTCAGAAAGGAATGGAATGCTAATACAAAAAGACTGACCAGATGTGAACAGGTGCACACTGAAAATCCAACGTTACAAAAATATGTACAGCAGCACTCTGAAAAGCTAAAATATGTAAGCATGAAATATAAGAATTTTGGCACTGCATTACTGGTATTGGAGAAAATGAGATACATGGTTTACAGTCAGTCAGGCTTGGTGGGCAGAGATTAAATACACCAGTACTCTAACCTCCCTCATTCAATGATAATTTTAATATCCAGATGATACTGTTACAATGTGACTGTATGAAAGTGAGGGATAGGGGATCATATGCTGTTCCTCAAACTAGGGGTCCCTAGGCTATCCCTAACCCCATGGTTACCCCTAATGGTGGAGATGACTGCGTCATGTGCCTGGCTATGCCCCTGACCAGAACTAATGTAAATCCCCCCTACCATCAGTTAAGAAAGGGGCAGGAGTGAGATGGAAACACAGATAAAGACAGACAAGGGAAATCCAAATCTCTGACACACTGCAAACACACAGGGACAAATAATGAGAGACTCAGGAGTAAAGCAAGAGCAGGTAGGCAGCAACAAAAAGTCAACAAGAGTTAACTCCACAACCTCACCCAGCAACAAGTACTACAACCACCAGTTAGTCTGGATCACAACATTCACAGACACTGAAGAGGAAGAAAAGGATCCTTAGGCCATTCGAGCATGCTACGGATTTACCCGCGGATTTGTCACAGATTTCACTGCAGAAATGCTGCAGAAAATGTTTATAACATTTCTGCAGTTCTCCAGCAAAATCTATGGGGATTAAAAAAAGCTGTGCACACACTGCATTTTTTGTCCCTGCGGATTTACCTGCGGAATTTCCGCTGCGGAATTAATGTACATGTC
This sequence comes from Anomaloglossus baeobatrachus, assembly GCF_048569485.1. Classification (NCBI taxonomy): domain Eukaryota; kingdom Metazoa; phylum Chordata; class Amphibia; order Anura; family Aromobatidae; genus Anomaloglossus; species Anomaloglossus baeobatrachus. The sequence goes on from NC_134353.1 coordinate 910,844,954, forward strand.
ACTTCTTTTCTGCAAGTCCATGTGGATTTGCCATTAATTATTGGTAATAAACCACAGGGACCAACCTGCGGCCGCAGAAATTCCGCACCAGAACGCAGAACACAGGTGCGGGATTCTTTCATAGGGTCCAGTTTTTCCTTAAGAAAAAGTAATATTCTAGTGCGCACAAAGCCCGAGAAAGGAAAAGGCAGAGGAAGAAAAAAAAATGAATAAAAGAGAGGGAAAAAAAAAATCAAAGATAGAGAGAAAAATGAAAGAAATATAGTAGGGGAGGTATAAAAATGAAAGAAAGAAAAAAATTTTAAAAAAGAGAAAGAAATAAAAGGAAATAAAAAATGAAATGAAACAAAGAAAATAAGAAAAAAATGAGAGTGTAAAATGAAGAAACATAAAATGAAAAAAAAGAGAAAAACAAAAGACACACAGAGAGAGAAAAAGAAATAAAAGAATAAGACACAGAGAAAATTGTAAGAGAAAGAAATGAAAGACAGATAATGAAGAGATTAAAAAGAAGGGAAGAGAGAAAAAAAGCAAGAAAAAAGAGAGAAAAATACCGGATGAAAAACAGAAAAAGAGAGAAAATATTAATGAAAGCATGAAAAAAAGAAAGACAGGAAAAAAATAAATTAGGCCTAAAACACACTTCCGCAAAAAAAAGTACGTGTCTTACGGTCCGTTTTTCGGGTCCGTGTTCCGTTTTTTAGGGGCGTTTCTCCGGTACGTATGGCATCCGTGTGATGGCGCATGCGAGCCGTGTGTGCGTGTGGAATGTCCGTATTGACATAAAATACGTCCGTGTGCTGTCCGTTTTTAAAGGCCCGCATTCTTACCCAATTAACGTTGTTAATCATTCATCATGAGATCCTGGTGTTGTTGTTTGCCATCAATTGACCTGATAGATTGGTAACAAGTGTTTCAGATTTTGTGATTAAAAACGGACACGGACAATACGTGCTGAACACGGACATACTCCGTGTGCAGTCCATGCAGGCACGGACCCATAGACTAAGCGGGTCCGTGCCTGCGTGCTGCCGGCCAAAAACGGACATGTCATCCATGTAGAAAAGCGCACACACGTACTTACCTCACGGACACACGTTCCGTGTGTTTTTATGTGTGTGTGTGCCATCTACCATTGAATAACATGGGTCTCCGTGTCTCCGGTACGTGCAAATACATACCGCACACGTACAAAAAAAACGGATGTGTGTTGCGGGTCTTAAAGAAAGAGAGAGAAAAATGAAAGTAACAAAGTGAGGGAGAGAAAAAATGAATGAGAGAAAGAAATAAAAGCAAAAGAAAGAAATGAAACAAAGAGAAACAAAGGAAAGGCAGAAAGAAAAAAAAAAGAAAGGAAAAAAATGAAAAAAAAATGCAGAAAACACGAGAGAAAAATAAAAGAAACAGAAAAGAAAAAAATAAAGAAAGAGAAAAATTAAAGAAAGTGAGAGGAAAACTGAAATAGAGAGACAAATGACTGAAACGGAGAAAGAGAAAAAAATGAGAGAACAATAGAGAAAAAAAAAAAGTAAGAAACCGAGGGAGGAAAAGAAAGAGCGAAAAAAGAAAGAGATAGAGAAGAAAGAAAGATAAAAAAGTAAGGAAGAAAGGAAAAAGGAGCCAGAAAAAAAAGAAAGAGAGAAAAATCGGTCCGGATGAGATGATGTTCTTACTGCCGGTCACATGAGCCTGCAGCTAATGATTGTCCTCAGTGGTGAGGTCACTGGTGGTCATGATGTCATCACTCCCGATCTGGTGGAGTCAGAGTGGCAGCAGCGGAGCAGAGGACGGAGAGCTATCCACAAGTAACTTATTTTTTGCTTATTATACTTGTATTAAGCAGAATAAAGGACACAGCAAGAGCGATTCATTACATGGCCAAAGTCCGAGACAGAGATTACATGCTCAAAATAAATACATTTCAATAATGAGCATACAAAAATATACTGTATAGTAAAGTACAGTAACTGCGATCAACTGCAAATGATTGGCTGTGTGCTCGATCACAACAAAGTCTCATAAAAGTCATGTCCTCGTATAGCTAACGAGATGGAGAACTTTAGCACAACAAATACACAATGTCCGTGATTTAACTAAGCAAAGCTGGGCTTGAAAGTGTGTGCCCCTTCAGAATTTTCTATAATTCTGCATAAATTTGACCTAAACTCCATCAGATTGTCACACATAATTGTTGTGTAGCACTAACTCCATCTAAACATTTCTCGTAATTGTTGATTAGTCCTACACAGCACCTTGGAGGAATTTTAACCCATTAAGCGGGCTTTACACGCTACAACATCGCTCAAGTGATCTCGTTGGGGGTCACGGAATTTGTGACGCACATCCGGTCGCTTTAGCGATGCTGTTGCGTGTGACACCTATGAGCTATTTTGCATCGTCGCAAAAACGTGCAAAATCGCTCATCGGTGACATGGGGGTCCATTCTCAAATATCGTTACTGCAGCAGTAACGAAGTTGTTCCTCGTTCCTGTGGCAGCACACATCGCTCCGTGTGACACCGCAGGAACGAAGATCCTCTCCTTACCTGCCTCCCGGCCACAAAGCGGAAGGAAGGATGTGGGCGAGATGTTACGTCCCGCTCATCTCCACCCCTCCGCTTCTATTGGGCGGCGGTTCAGTGATGCTGCTGTGACGTCGCTGGGACGCTGAACGAACCACCCCCTTAGAAAGGAGGCGGTTCGCCGGTTACAGCAACGTCGCAGGGAAGGTAAGTCCGTGTGACGGGTCCGGGCGATGTTGTGCGACACGGGCAGCGATTGGCCCGTGTCACACAACCGATGGGGGCGGGTACGCACACTGGCGATATCGGTAACAATATTGCAGTATGTAAAGCGGCCTTTACTCATTACAAAACAGTTTTATTAAGTTGGTGAGTTTTCTCCCATGAAGTGCTCACTTCTGACCATTTCGAAAGATTTCTTTAGGATTAAGGTCAGGACTTTGAGTTGGCAATTCCAAAACTTTTTTTTTTTTTTTTTTTTTTTAGGTGATGCTAGGTCCTATCTTCTCTACTGACAAAATTTTTTTGACCTAAGCTCCCTTGGTTCCCCGATTAATACGACAATCTTGATTTGAGCGAATGTATCAACCCAATTTTTCAGTCTTCTCATACAATGATGAGGAGACAAGCAACATAGTTTCCAAAGTCACAACATCAAGCTCCTTCCTTAGTATACCCACGGATGAAATTCGACGAAGGGATTACGAAAAAGAGTGCCAGCGGCACGCGGCACTTGACCTTCATTTATGCACATTGGCTGAGTATCACCGCACAAAACGCATACCACGGGGCCTACGTGTCTCACTAAGACCGACCTTGTTTTCTGACAACAATGAGTATTGCGACAAATTTGAAGCCATATTAAATAAATGCTCCATGGACATCATTACTCTGACAATCGACTACCTGTATAAAGAGATTGAACAACTATCCACTAACATCAAGACCACCGAGACTCAGCTGAAACAGGTCCTTTCTACCACGGAATTTGATCAACTCAGAAACAAAACTCAAGATCTTATTACTGAATTTAGGAAAAATTTGGAAAATAGAAAACGTCAGAAATTTCAGAGGGACCAGGAGGACTATACGAGAGGCTCAGTATATCGATGGCGATCAGGAGATTCATACAGCACAAGACGCCCTTCGAGATTCACAGGTTTCCACCTTAAGAATAACCTTACAGTAGAGGAGTCCAGGGCATTAAATTCCCTTAAAAAGAATTCATCCATCATCATCAAACCGGCTGACAAGGGCGGCGCTATCGTCATCCTTGACAGGACTTACTATATTTCCGAAATACAGGGACAGTTGTCAGACCGCTCTACGTACGAACCCATTAGTAGCGACCCCACTCCCAGGATTGCGTCACTGATTGAATCAGTAGCTAAACGTCACTATGATTTAGGTACCATTGACCAGAAACTCAGAGACTATCTCCATAATCCACACCCCGTCACCCCAGTTTTTTATACTCTCCCTAAAATTCATAAACACCTAACTCACCCACCCGGAAGACCTATCGTAGCCTCTACTGACTATGTTCTTTCACCAGTAGCCAAAACTATTGAGAAAATTCTGTCTCCTTTCATTCCACTTACCCAATCATACATCAAAGATACCTCCCATTTTCTGGAAATCCTAACAGACTTAAACCGGATACCACCATCATCTCTTTTGGTTACATTAGACGTCAACAGTCTATACACAAGTATAGATCATGACATAGGACTCTCGGCAGTTGACTGGTTTTTGGAATAGTACACCACTTGACAATACCAATTGACAATAGATCTTTCTGTATAGACATGCTTACAATCATCTTGGAACAGAATTTCTTTCTGTTCCAGGATCAATTTTATGTTCAGCGTAGGGGGACTGCAATGGGCTCCAATGTCGCACCCTCCTACGCTAACATATTCATGACGCGTTTTGAGGAAAAATATATACACAATCATCCACTCATCATTCAGCACGCGCTCTTATAGCGTTGTTACATAGATGATGTATTTATGATTTGGAATGGTGATCTGGAGTCCCTATTCGCCTTCCACACAGATATCAACAGCTTCTTACCCGGTCTCTCATTTTCTATACACCATGATCCTGACAGGATCAATTTTTTAGATTGTCTAGTCATCAAAGACACTACAGGCCTACTGTCCACTGACATCTATATCAAGCCAACAGACCGTAACAGTCTCCTCCACTACACCAGCAATCACCCAAGACATACCAAGCGGTCCCTACCCATTTCACAACACACAAGAGTGGACAGATTAGTTAGTGATAATGAGACTAGACTCATCAGGCACCAAGAAATGAGTGGCAAGTTTATCCAGAGAGGGTATCCCCAGGAAATAGCCAAGAAAACCGTAACATCTTCAGGGAGAACTTATGACACAAATAATCGTATTTACTTCACAAATACTTACCATCCTTTTTCTCCCTTACTTAAGAACATCATTCTCAGACATTGGCCGCTTTTGGGATTATCCTACCCCCATATCAAAGAATTCCAGAACCCACCATTGATCTGCTACAAAAAATCTCAAAATCTAAAGAACAAGCTCATTCGGGCAGACATAGGTTCCGCCGTAACCTCCCCCCGGCAACGGTTCATTGGCAATCCTCAGTTTGGGACCTTTCCGTGCCTGAGTTGCGCACAGAGTTCCAACGTTACCAGAAGTAACACATTTACACATTCCAGAACCGGTAAAGTCTTCCACATTAAGAGTTTCTATACGTGTGACAGTTCATATGTCATCTACTACATTAAATGTCCGTGCGGTCTCGGATATGTTGGTGAGACCACCCAACATGTCCGAGACCGCATAAACAAACATAAATCCGATATTCGTTGCGGACGTACCTTATTACCCATCCCCCATCACTTTCTGACAATGGCCCATAACGTCTCTCAATTAAGGTATCAAGTAATTGATCAGGTCTGCGTTAATCGCAGAGGAGGCAACAGAATTAAGCGCCTCCTAGAACTGGAAGCAAGATGGATACACACTCTGGGCACCATGGAACCCCATGGGCTCAATCGGAAATATGAATCAGGTTTCTAAAAATTACTTCTGAAATAAATTTTCCACTAACTGTTTCCACTATTCCATCTTTAACAAATCTCTAGAATTGCTACGATGTGTTCCTGTGTTATGTATATATCCAATGTTTAGATTTCTCTTTTAGGGATTCATATTACCCCATATCTTATGGATCTGATTAATATTTTGATATGTGTTTTGTGCTTTAGAAAAGTCTCTAATTCCTCTCTTTATTCTATTTGCAGAATTACTCATCCCGTCCATAGGCACCTGTACTATTACCCACCAGCGCTCCACCTCACCCGATATACTGGCGAATGCATTCCACTATACTGGAGCTGCACAGCACCTTATTAAGCACTTCTATTTCCACCGTATTATACTGAATCTAATACGCATGCGCGGCTTGCGTTCTACCGCCCATACTCCTCTGAATTCTAAATACCGGATATGATGCGCCGCACCTATGACCCATGTCACAACAGCGCCCGTGGCATTTGCGCATGCGCGGCGTGCGTTTCACGCCGACACGCATCACTTCCGCGTATCAAACACCGGAAGTTGCGCCCCTGACCGCACCGTCTATTTATACACGGAGGCTGCAGTATTAACAGCTCAGGACGCACAGAACGCACGACCACTCACACAAGGAGGGTAAGTGGCTCGCCCAGACACTCTGGCATCCCCATTCTGTGACCTTATCTATGTTTTTCATGCCGTTTCTCTCCCTCTCTCCTTCCTTCTATTTGACCTGGTCTTGCCAGGCCACCCTGCTCAGATATTCATCGACACCTGAAGCTCCTGAATTCAACCCAGTCTCCTACGTATAATGGTAACATTTTACTATTAACCCCCTGTGTGATGGGATGTCTACTCACTATAGTCTTCCTTTGTCTTTAGACTGAGCTTAGCCCTGGATACCATTAGGTATACACATGTGTCCTGAGAAACAGTACGCTTTGCATTGAGGTATATCATATTACATGACATATATTTTAGCGACTTAACTGGTCCCACCCTAACCATACTCTTTATCTCCCACACAGGGATAATACCTGAATCACTATTATATTACCTGTGTTTGCATCAACAGACTGCTATCTGGTGATGCTATTTAACGGTATGTGTGCTCCCACATGCCTGACCTCTTGTTCAAAAGACATACGTCAATTTTAGTCACATTTTTACCTTACAAGTTTTTTTCTTTCTAGAGTCTGACATAACCAAAGTCAGATATTTCTCACCATTGGGTCCCCACACCCGCTGCTAGGTCTCTAATTACAATTCTATACACAGGTATGTCTTGTTTGCCACTTTACTATTGCAAGCTCTCCCATACACAAACTACTATGCCATCGGTCTCACTGACATATAACTTTTCAATTATAGGATCATTATTTACAGACTCTATAGCCTCCACAGCAGGTTAATTTCGCCAGATCCTGTTTTTTGCAGGTAGGCCCTGGCTCCCCCCTTCCCCCCCCCCTTTTTTCCCCATTTTTAATTTAAAGATCACACTAAGACATGATTCTTCACTGTGTCTCTCTCCCCTCTCCTTTTTCTTATCTCATAGGCCAATATTGTTACGGGGGGCTGTCTGATAATAACCGAAAGGAGTATCAGACAGTCAGGGTCCACCGTGCAAAGACTTTGCTGCAGACTATGGCAGAGTGCAATACCTCTGTTAACTCACAGAAGGATATAATAAGTAAGTAAAGCAATTCCTCCCTTACTTGGAGGGTGTGTGGAATGATCTCTGTTAATAATCACAGAGACAAAGGCAATGTGTGCGAAATGGCACCTACCTAGGTCCGCTCTTCTAGTGGTGCAAAAGAGACGAACAGCAGCGTAAGCCGCACAAAGCTCCTACCTGCGTTCGCTCCACTAGTGTGCGAGGACACGAACCACTAGATATGGCACCTGCCTAGGTCCGCTCTTCTAGTGGTGCAAAAGAGACGAACAGCAGCGTAAGCCGCACAAAGCTCCTACCTCTGTTCGCTCCCCTAGTGTGCGAGGATACGAACAACTGCCAGACGCAGTATAAGGAACGTTACCCTAGTGGCAACGTCCACCTACGAGTAGAATCACAAGGCCCAGCCAGACCATGTGCCTCAGGCACCTGCCTATGTCCGCTCCCCTAAGAGGTAAGGATACGGACAGCAGCCGAAGCTGTAAGGTATAAGAACGCTACCCTGCCGGTAGCGCTCACCTAGCATAGACAGAGGAATGCCTAGAGGAACGCGCACAGAGCGTCTACTCATATGCATGAACCAACAGGACTGAGCACCATGCGGCGTGTGTCAGGGTCTTATATAGACTCTGTGCCTCATCCAAGATGGAGGACACCAGAGCCAATCCGCTGCCAGAACGACAGGAGTGACGTCATGCTGGCCAATCACCGAGCAAGACGTCACAAGCACATGACCAGCGACCAATCGGCATAGAAGGTGTCAGAGACATGTGACCTCGTGTCAGCGATGATGTCACCCGCACATGTGCAATGGCTCCAAGATTGGACTTAGTCTCCGGCGCTCGCACATGTGCAGTAGCAAGAAATCTGGACTTAGTCTCCAGCGCTCGCACATGTGCAGTAGCAAGAAATCTGGACTTAGTCTCCAGCGCTCTCACATGTGCAATAGCAAGAAATCTGGACATAGTCTCCAGTGCTCGCAGCAACCGTAACAAATATCCTCTATTTACACATATTACCATCTCTGTCTTGCTGGATGCGGGCGTAGATGGGTGAGCATCTTATCCTCCTAATTTTAGATTCTATGAATTACGGTATCTCACACACGGTTTTCTAATCCCTCATTAATGAGAATTCAGAGTTACTCTATCTATTGTGACATTGGTCTCTATGGTTTTTTCTCCTTATATGTATAAACCAGGTCGTATGAATTACTGTTGCTATTTTACATTATGTATGTCCCTGATGATACTTATATATTTTTTTCTGTATATCTTTTCACATGTAAAATATGTTAAAGTCAGATTGTCCGACCAGATGAAGGCTTGAAGCCGAAACGTCTCGAGGTGGACTTTCTACTATTGCACAGCAATTTTTGTTCTCATTTACAATAAAAAGAAAAAAATAGATCAAGATCACTGAACTTGTGTCCGCTTTTCTTGTGGGAAACCATACAGTGTGCCGGGGTTCACATTTTTCTTGTAATTCATAGGCAGGCTAGCAAGAGTTAATATTTGCTAGTCTGCTTGTTAGTAGAGATGAATAGTGTTCGAATCGAACCGTTCGTCAATCTCAAGTTCAACCTGTTTTTGGCGATGTTCGAGTCGTTCGACGAACTCGAACAATTAGCTTCACGTTCGACAGTTCGAGGTTATGCTCGATAACGGTTCGATCACCAAAAGCGTAACTGGCTTTTCACAGTAATACAGTCATTCAATGTTAATACAGTGGAACCTTGGTTAACGAGAACAATCCGTTCTGGGACTGTGCTTGTTAACCAAGTTACTCGTTCAGCAAAGCAAGATTTCCCATACGAAATCATTGCAATGCAGACAATTCCTTCCACAACTTGTAAAATGTCCCATCCATCCTTGTCCCCTATTGTGCCATTCCACACATGCACAAACATACATAAACACGTACAAACACGTACAAACACATACAAGCACACACAAACACACACAAACATACACAAACATACACGCACGCACATATGCTCACCTTACCTTCTGTTCCATCGCCGGCCTCCTGGGACTTGCAGTTTGCCGGTACAGGATGTGTATCAGGTAACCATGTGACCGATGCCCCGGAGCTTCCGCTGCTGGCGCACTGACGTCAAAGTCAGGAGCCGCTTGCCTCTGTTTGGCCAGCGCGCTGCCTTTGAGTAGCGTCTGACAGAGGAAGTTTCTCCTTCGTCGCGATGGTTACCCGATACACGTAGTTTGCCGCTACAGGATGTGTATCGAGTAACCATCGCGACAAGGGACGAACTTCCTCTTTCAGACGCTATTGAAAGGCAGCGTGCTGGCCAATCAGAGGCAAGCGGCTCCTGCCTTTGACATCAGCACTCTGGCAGCGGAAGTTCCGGCATCGGTCGCGATGGTTACCCGATACACATCTTGTACCGGCAAACCGCAAGTCCCAGGAGGCCGGTGTATGTGTGTGTGCATTCGTGTTTGTGCATGTTTGTATGTGTTTGTGTTTGCCTGCCATTGTTTTCAATGGTGTTCGAAGGTGTTCAAACGTTCGACGAACACACCCGCCGTTCGACGAACCAAACCGAACTCGAACACTAGGGTGGTGGCTCATCTCTACTTGTTAGTCTCCTTTGATAATATGTTGTGGGGAAGCCAATCCCAACTTCTCCCCTCCTATATATGCTGTCTAGATTCTTCCATGCCAGCTATAGTTTATTTTAGCTGTTCTGATGATGTGTGGTTATCGGGAAGCCAATCACATCTGCTCTCCTCCTATATATGCTGGGTAGATCCTTCCATGCCAGCTATAGTTTATTTTAGCTGTTCTGGTGAGGTGTGGTGATCTAGATTATCTGGTGGCTGTTACACTTGTTGCTAAGGATGATTGTAGAGTTAATCCTTGTTGCCACCTTTCTGCTCTTGCTTTATTCCTGAGTCTCTCATTGTCAATTCCTCTGTTTACAGGGTGTCAGAGTTTTGGTTTTCCCTTGTCTGTCTTTATTTGTTTTACATCATACTCTTGGCCTCTCCTTCCCTGGTGGGAGGCGAGTATCAGAGTAGTACTGGGCAAGAAAATAGCCATGGATAGGCATCTCCACCATCAGGATAAACCCCAGTAAGCCTAATGTCCCAGTATGTGAGGGACAGCATAGGCGCTTCTGCCCCCCTGCTATCCTATCACCTCTTGACAGTGACTCATTTATTAAGAAGAGCATTGCCTTTAGTGATGCAGGAGCTACTGAAGAGTGGTTTGCGCCTCTGTATGCCATGTCACAAATCTTATTCCAATTTTCAAGATTAAAAAACACCTTTAAAGTTTGATATACTATAAAGCCCTGGGATATCCATATGGTGTGTTCATAGGCTGTGTACTTTGCTGTGAATTTTTCACAGGAGTGCTGAAAATATACAATGTACCAAATAAGACTACCTAAAGACATGACATTTTAATCAAAGCTTATTTGATTTTTGTGTAGAACCAGACATGCTTTCTTTTGGAATCAAGTCAATTATTTGTTTGGAATTCACAAATTTACCTTCTGAAACAATAAGGGTAAAAGCTGCAACAAAATTCACATGATTCGTGCAGATTTTTGCTTTGTATTAGGCTATGTGCCCACTTTGCGTTCTATTACGCAGCTTGTAAGTCACTGCATGTGCGTCTCAGAGCGCAGCTGAAAAGCTATGTTCTGAGACGCATTGTAAGGTTATGTGCCCACGTTGCGTATTTGCGTGCAGCGTAACTGCATGCGTCATACGTCCCCAGCACAATCCATGAAGATTGTGCATAATTCATGCGCACGTTGCGTTTTAGAACGCAGCGATTTGCATGCTGCCAAAACGCTGCATTCTAAAAAGCAACATGTCACTTCTTTTGTGCGTTTTGGTTGCAATGTCGGATTCTCTGTCTGTCTGTCTCTCTGTCTCCCTGTCAGTCGGTCTCTCTCTCTCTCTCTGTCAGTCTGTCCCTCCCCCCTCTCTCATACTCACCGATCACTGACTGAACACCGGAGTGGCGCTGCACAGCTGTCACACTTCTCCGGTGGCTTCTCCGGCTTTTGAAAATGCCGGCCGCTCATTATTCATTCTCATATTCCCTGCTTCCCCCGCCCACCGGCGCCTATGATTGGTTGCAGTCAGACGCGCCCCCATGCTGAGTGACAGCTGTCTCACTGCAACCAATCACAGCCGCCAGTGGCTGGGTCTATGTAGTGCAGTAAAATAAATAAATAATTTAAAAAAATGGCGTGCGGTCCCCCCCATTTTTGATACCAGCCAAGATAAAGCCACATGGCTGAAGGCTGGTATTCTCAGGATGGGGAGCCCCACGTTATGGGGAGCCCCCAGCCTAAAAATATCAGCCAGCAGCCGCCCAGCATTGCCGCATCAATTATATGTGACAGTCCCGGGACTCTACCCGACTCATCAAGAATTGCCCTGGTGCAGTGGCAATCTGGGTAATAAGGAGTTAATGGCAGCCCATAGCTGCCACTAAGTCCTACGTTAATCATTGCAGGCGTCTATGAGACACCCGCAATGATTAACCTGTAAGTGAAAGTAAATAAACACATACACCCAAAAAATTGTTTACTTGAAATAAAAGACAAAAAAACACCCTCTTTCACCACTTTATTAAAATCCCCAAACACCCCTCCAGGTCTGGCGTAATCCTCACGAGGTCCCACGACGCATCCAGCTCTGCAACATGAAGCTGACAGGAGCGGCCGTAGAACACTGACGCTCCTGTCAGCTCCACGCAGCAACTGAAGTGAGTCGCACTGTCAGCGGAGACGTCACTCAGGTTACCCGCGGCCAAAAGTCTCGGGTGGAGGTGTCCAGCTAGCTGCGGGTAACCTGAGTGACGGCACCGGTGATAGCGCGGCTCACTTCAGTCACTCAGGAGATTTGCGGTCACCGGTGAGTCCTTCACCTGTGATCACAAATCAAGCCGCGGCACACGCACAGAGTCGTGCGATCACAAGGAAGTCGGGTGAAGTTCATCGCACGTCTCTCTCTCGCAGCCAGCCATGCTCTTTTTGACAGTGCGGTCCCACTTTGCTGCAAGTCTATGGGGTTGCAGCATAACCGAGTGGGACTGCATTGTCATAAATGTGCGTTCTGGATGCTTTTCCCCATGGCAGAGCAAGCATCCAGAACGCATGAATTCTGCAGGATTCTGCAGTTATTGTACTATCTCACCAAGGACAACATCTGCAAGGAGTTTGTATGTTCTCCCCGTGTTTGCGTGGGTTTCCTCCAGGTTCTCTGGTTTCCTCCCACACTCCAAAACCATACTGAAAGGATATTTAGATTATAAGCCCCAATGGGGACAGTGTTGTCAATGTATGTAAAGCGCTGTGGAATTAATAGCGCTATTTAAATTAATAAATATTATTATTGTTGCATTGTAGGGATAGATTGTCAGGGTAGGATGCTGCTTGTTCGGGATTACAGCGGAGGTTGAGAAGCTGTTGGTGCATCGTCACGCTCCAATGCAGTTCCAGACTGAACTTCAAATCATGATTTCTTACTGCTGAAGTAACAGTTAGGAATCATAAAGGGATCCATTGTCTTGTCTTTTCAAAGGCTTATCAATTATATTATTTTTTTTGGGGGGTGGGATTAACATTTTCTGACACATCCTCTTTAAGGCCCCAATGAGGTGTATTTTTTCTTATTTCACCACCAGAGCAGTATCATTAAAGCACCACTTCAGCGTTTTTTATTCACTGCTGGAATGATGCATTTAATCTATGGTCCCTGCACCTTTATACTTACCCTCCGTTGTATTCACCTTTATCAGTGCCATTCCCGCTAGTACCTTAAGCCTGCTTTACATGTTACGATTTCGCATACGATATCGTATGCGATCGTAACCGCCCCCATTGTATGTGCGGCACGTTCAATTTGTTGAATGTGCCGCACAAATGATTAACCCCCCTCACACGTACTTACCCTTCAATACGACCTCGATGTGGGCGGCGAACGTCCACTTCCTGGAGTGGGAGGGACGTTCGGCGTCACATCGACGTCACGCGGCAGCAGGCCAATAGAAGCGGAGGGGCATAGATGAGCGGGATGTAAACAACCCGCCCACCTCCTTCCTTTCGCATTACCAGCGGGAGCCGCAGGACGCAGGTAAGATCTGTTCATCGTTCCCGGGGTGTCACACACTGCGATGTGTGCTACCCCGGGTACGATGAACAATCCGACGTTCAATTCTAAAGAAATGAACGATGTGCGTGCGATGAACGTTTTACCGTTCAATCGCAATCGCACGTACCTGTCACACACTACAATGTACCTTACAATGCCGGATGTGCGTCACTTACGACGTGACCCCGCCGACACATCGTAAGATATATTGTAGCGTGTAAAGCGGGCTTTATAGTCTGTGACCTGCTGGCTGCTCCAGTGTTTCATGGAGCGCGCCGGAGAGAACTCTTTAATGTTAGTCTATGGGAGCCTTTTTCTGGCCTCATTCTGGGTCTCATAGAGTTGCTTTGAATGCTTGTGATGTAACTTTTGACTTCTGGAAAGACAGAAGTTGTGGTCGCAAGATGTAGCCAAGGGACCAGTGCGATGCAAAAAAAAGGTGAAGATGCTGGAGGGTGAATATGTTACTAGGGGCAGGGACCTTAGACCAAAAGCACCCCTCCAGCGGTAAAAAAAAGTCTTTCCTCTGCCCCTAGTAGAATACCAGCTCTGCTGCATGAAGGTGACCGGAGCAGCAGAAGACACCGCTATTCCTGTCACCTCCACGCGGCAACTGAAGACAGCCACGTGATCAGCTGAGCTGTCATTGAGGTTACCCGCGGCCACCGCTGGATCCAGCGGTGGCCGCGAGTAACCTCAGTGACAGCTCAGCTGATCGCGCTACTCACCTCAGTTGCCGCGTGGAGGTGACAGGAGCGGCGGTGCCTTCTGCTGCTCCGGTCACCTTCATGCAGCAGAGCTGGAAGCGACGCTGGACCATCCTGGATTACGCCGGACATGGAGGGCTTTTCCGGGCTTATTAAATTGGTGAACGAGGGAATTTGTTAGTGTTTTTTATTTCAAATAAAGGATATTTCGGCTGTGTGTGTTTATTTTCTGTAACTACAGATTAATCAAGGAAGGTATCTCGGGGAAACGCCTGCAATGATTAATCTAGGATTTAGTGGCAGCTATGGGCTGCCATTAACTCTTTATTACCCCGATTGCCACCGCACCAGGGCAAATCGGGAAGAGCTGGGTACAGTCCCAGAACTGTCGCATCTATTGTATGCGTCAATTCTGTGCAGCTGCTGACTGATATTGTTAGGCTGGGGGGCTCCCCATAACGTGGAGCTCCCCATCCTGAGAATACCAGCCTTCAGCCGTATGGTTTTATCTGGCTGGTTTGAAAATTGGGGGGGACCGCACGCCATTTTTTTAAGTTATTTAATTATTTATTTCACTGCACAGTATAGACCCGCCCACCGGCTGCTGTGATTGGGTGCAGTGAGACACCTGTCACTCAGCGTGGGGGCGTGTCTGACTGCAACCAATTATAGGCGCCGGTGGGCGGGGAAAGCAGGGAATACGAGATTGAATAATAAGCGGCCGGCTTTTTCAAAAGAGGAGAAGCCGCCAGAGCAGAGTGAACGCCGTGCAGTGCCGCGCCGGTGATCGGGGATGGGTGACTATGAGAGAGGGGGGTAAACTGACTGAGATGGACAGAGAGAGAGGGACAAAGATAGTGACCGACCGACAAAAGCAGCATGCTGCGATTTTTTCTCTCAGTCCGATCTGGACTGAGAAAAAAAAAATCGCAAATGCGAGCCGAATCATTCACTAACATGTGTCCGATTCCAATGCGAGAATTTCTCGCATTGCTCTACTGCGAGAAACTCGCAAGGGAGAAGCTGGCCTGAAAGTTGTATTTGCAAAATCGTATGAGGGATGTCACACGTTTCAATTGACTAGGTACGTGCAACAAAACGTTCAATTCTAGACAAAGATACGATGTGTTTGCGATCACCGTTTTTGCGTTCAATCTTGATTGCACGTAGGTGTCACACGCAAATACATCATGAACGATGCCGGATGTGCGTCACTTACAACTTGACCCCAACGACGGATTGTAAGATATATTGCAACGTGTAAAGCGGGCTTAAGAAGTGACTTTCAATCAGCCCAACAAACATTGGAGAACAGCAGAAGATGGCGGATCGTAAGTTCTGTATCTTATGAATGACATCACTATGGTGAAATAGAAAAAAAAACACTACAGTGATGTTTTAGGAAACTGTCACGGGAGTGTGTCATATGTGCAAGATAGTCATGTGGTCTCTGGCCATAGAAGGTCACAGCGTCTGCCTGCATAGAATGCTCTCTGATTTTCCATTGTTCCTGCTATCAGTATTCATTGGTATAGGTAGCTTTCCTGCTGGACTCATCTCTCTCCCTTTTGGACCCAGCAGGAGCTCACCTTCCACCCATCTGTTGATCAATATTCCTTTGTAGTGAGAGGCGATCGCCCTGATGGTCGGGATCAGGAGTCTCACACGATCGTTTTCTAAAGATCAGATCTAGATAACGCTAACTTGCGTCCGATCATCGATCTCGGGCTTTACATTTATGGGATGGGGCAGGGGAGGGGCTGTAAAATAAAGAATATAGTTAATAATAAACATTGTCATTATACTTACAGGTTCCGCGATGCGTCCTGCTGACTCTGTCTCCCGGCTGCTTCTGCTTGATCAAGGCTGTGCCCCTGGGTTAAAGGACCTTCCGTGATGTCACGGCCATGTGACCAGTCAGGTGTGGATGTTGTATTACCTCGTTGGTTACAGACAGGTCACATGACTATGACGTCATCAAGGTCCTGTTAAGTGATTGTCACTGTGGGAATGTCGCATCACGGTGCACAATCTCCCGACAGGATCAGGTCAGCTGCATGTATTTCCATGCAGCTGACGCAATCCTGTCATGAGAGCATCAGGCTTTGCGTGGTGATGCATTGTGAGACACAAGAGCAATCATACCCTCACTGTCAGCCTGCTTCTCGCTCTGTACAGAGTGATGCAGCAGACCTGACATGGCTCTCTCTGTGCTTCTCACTTTGTATAGACTGTCTGTACAGAGTGAAGAAGCTGACATTGCTGTCCCTGTGGATTACGTCAGACTAAGGATATTTTTTATAATAAAGATGGTCTCTAAATCTGTTTTTTTTTTACTGTTTACTAGAAATTCATGGTGGCCATGTCTAATTTGGCCTGACATCATGAATTTCGGACTTAGTACCATATTAGAATACAAAGCTGGTATTAACCTCTTTATTACCCAGCATGCCACTACATTAGGGCCGCTGGAT
Source organism: Anomaloglossus baeobatrachus (assembly GCF_048569485.1). Taxonomy (NCBI): domain Eukaryota; kingdom Metazoa; phylum Chordata; class Amphibia; order Anura; family Aromobatidae; genus Anomaloglossus; species Anomaloglossus baeobatrachus. The sequence goes on from NC_134353.1 coordinate 910,861,533, forward strand.
GAGCTGGGTAAAACACCTGGAAATGACGCTAAGAAACAATGCGCCATTTCCAGGGACGGCTGCAGGTGCTGAGAATCCCAGCCCCCAGCTGCTTAGTTTTACCTGACTGACGATTAAAATATAGCGGGAGCCCACATATTTTTTTTTTGTTTTATTTTTTTAAATAATAAAAAAAAAAATGGGCTTACCTGTATTTTCATTGCCAGCCAAGGTAAACCCAAGCAGATGGGGATGGCAGCCCATAGCCGTCTGCTTTTTCTTCGCTGAGAATCAAAAATACTGCGGAGCACTACGTCATTCCCTTGCCTTGTTCTGGATCCCAGGACGCTATATCTTGCCTCTCTACCTATGGGTCAGTGCTAGTGATGAGCGAGCATGCTTGTAACTACTCGGTACTCGCACGAGTATCGCTGTACTCGGGCTGCTCGGCGGGGACCGAGTAATCTCGCGATACTCGTGCTGTACTCGTGGTCTTCATTTCTGCATGTTGGCGCTCTTTTGAGAGCCAGCCCTCATGCAGGGATTGGCTGGCAGACCACTGCAATGCCACAGCCCTGTTAGTTGTGGAATTGCAGTGATTGGCCGGCCTGCACAGCGTGACCGAGCCTTTATACCGGCCGGCGCGCTGTGCTCTGCTCACAGCTATCCAGACAGTCAGTGCAGGGAGAGTGTCGCTGATTCAGGGAAAGCTTTGCGGCCCTTTATAGCTTTTTCAGTTGCAGGGCTGCAAACAGTGTGACCAAAAGTCCTTCTCAGGACTATTCTAGTTGTATACAGGCAGGCAGGGTATAGCGAGGTCGGAGTACAGTAGCAGAGTCCTTCTCAGGACTATTGTTGCTATATACAGGCAGGGTATAGCCAGGTCTGAATACAGGCTAGTGACCAGAAGAGTCCTTGTCAGGACTATTGTACCAGTATACAGGCAGGCAGGCAGGCAGGGTAGTGGTGACCGTATACCAGCCTTCATCATATCTGGGGCTGGTGTACACAGTGTAAAACAGTCCAGATAGTGTCTGACTTGTCTGTAATTGTCGCTCCCCAAAAAAACCTGTTAGGTTCTTATTGCGTCCGTGCTTGGTTTTTAAAACCGCACGTGTGTGCCTGTTGGTGGCAGCGTACAGGTGCACTTGTGTGCAATTTCCACAAACTTTGATATAACGCACAAGTAGTGAATATACACGTCAGCAGTGCACAGCATTGCAAAATGCGCAAGGGCATTGGCAAGGAACAAGGAAGTGGACGTGATGGTGGTGCAGGCAGAGGCCGAGGTCGTGGGCAAGCTCTAATTTCGCCACAACAAAGGGCCACATCTAGTCGCTCGCACGTCCTGTCCCAAATTCTTGGGGACCGCAGCAGTACACCGCTCTTGAACCAAGACCAGTGTCAACAGGTTGTTAGTTGGATAGCAGATAATGCTTCCAGTCAGATTGGCACCACCACAAACACTCTGTCTTCCACACGGTCAAGTGTCAGTAGCCGTGATACTGCACCGCACATTTCTGAACCTGATCCTCCTTCCTACCACCAGGCTGAGTACACGTCCTCCTCGGACATTAATGATCCCACACTTGGACACTCGGAAGAGCTGTTCACGTTTCCATTCACACATTCTGGCCTCTCGCCAGCTCATATTGAAGTGGGTCATGAGGAGATCGTCTGTACAGATGGCCAAATATTTGAGCAGCCACGTTCTCACGAAGTTGGCAACATGTCTCAACAAGTGGTGGATGATGATGAGACACAATTGTCAGGAAGTCAGGAGGAGGAGCAGGGTGCGGAAGAGGAAGACGACGTGGTGGATGATCCAGTAACTGACCCAACCTGGCAGGAGGATATGCAGAGCGAGGACAGCAGTGCACAGGGGGAGGGAGGCGTAGCATCACAACAGGCAGTAAGAAGCAGGGTGGTGGCGCCAGGCAGAAGTCAGGCAACCGTTCCCCGGAACAACACGACGACACAAGGTGCCTGTACAAATGTTAGGTCTTCCCGAGTCTGGCAGTTTTTTAAGTTGGATCCAGATGATTCAAAAAAGGCCATTTGCAACACCTGCCGTGCCAGCATCAGCAGGGGTACCAAAACTAGCAGCCTGACCACCACAAGCATGATCAGGCACATGTCAGCCAAGCACCCGACTTTGTGGGAAGTACAACAGAGTCGAGGAGCAGTGCTTGCTGATGTCACTGCTACGTCTTCGCTGGTTGTGCATGCGAGCCAATCCCCTGTCCATGCTGCCTGCGAACAAGCCTCCTCCACTCCTGCACCTGCAGTTGCCTACGCAGAAAGAACACCATCATCAAGCACGTCCTTGTCCCAGCGCAGCGTTCAGTTATCCATTCAGCAAACCTTTGAACGCAGGCGCAAATACACTGCCAACACCCCACATGCCACAGTTCTAAATGCTAACATTTCGCGACTGCTTGCGCTGGAAATGTTGCCTTTTAGGCTGGTGGAGACAGAAGCATTCCGTGACCTGATGGCGGCAGCTGTCCCACGTTACTCGGTCCCCAGCCGCCACTATTTCTCCCGGTGTGCCGTCCCCGCGTTGCATAACCACGTGTCACAAAACATCACACGTGCCCTGAACAACGCTGTTTCACCCAAGGTCCACCTAACCACAGACACGTGGACAAGTGCTTGTGGGCAAGGCCGCTACATCTCGTTGACGGCACACTGGGTTAATATTGTGGAAGCTGGGACCCAGTCTGAGCGAGGGACGGAACACGTCCTTCCCACACCAAGGTTTGCAGGCCCTACCTCAGTCAGTGTTTCACCCACACTCTACAGCTCCGGAATGTCATGCTCTTCAGCCTCCTCCTCCTCCTGCGCATCCTCATCCACTGTACCCTCCACACCAGTCACAAGCTGGAAGCACTGCAGCACTGCCTCGGCGAAGCGGCAACAGGCTGTGCTGAAGCTAATCTGCATAGGTGACAAACCCCACAATGCAGAAGAGCTGTGGACAGCTCTGAAACAGCAGGCAGATCACTGGCTCACACCTCTGAACCTAAAGCCAGGAAAGGTCGTGTGTGACAATGGCCGGAACCTGGTGGCGGCTTTGAGGCGAGGCCAGCTGACACATGTTCCATGCGTGGCCCATGTGCTCAACCTCGTGGTTCAGCGGTTTCTAAAGTCATACCCAGAGCTGTCTGATCTGCTGGTAAAAGTTCGCCGCCTGTCTGCACATTTTCGAAAGTCACCTACTGCTTCAGCCGGCCTTGCCGGCTTTCAGCGCAGTTTGCATCTTCCGGCTCACAGACTGGTGTGTGATGTCCCCACGCGTTGGAATTCAACTCTGCACATGTTGGTCAGGATATGTGAGCAGAAGAGGGCAGTTGTTGAGTACCTGCATCACCTAAGCCGTCGGGAAATGGGTCAAACTCCACACATAACACCTGAGGAGTGGAGATGGATGTCAGACCTATGTACCATCCTCCAAAACTTTGAGGACTCCACCAAGATGGTGAGTGGTGATGACGCCATTATTAGCGTCACTATACCGCTACTCTGCCTTCTAAAACGGTCTCTGCTGAAAAACAAACATGATGCATTGCAGGCGGAGCGCGATGAGTTGCAGCAAGAAACAGTAGTGGGTGTGGGTGATGATAACACACAGCCCAGCCTCGTCTCATCACAACGTGCAGTGGAGGACTATGACGAGGAGGAGGATGAAGACATGGAGCAACTCTCCGGCCAAATTGAGGATATGACATGCACACCAGTCATATCCTCGGTTCAGCGTGGCTGACCAGAGGACAGGGTAGATGAGGAGGAGGAGGAGGAGGAGGACAGCATGTTCAGTCATCTTGTTGGTCAGGCTACTGAAGTCCTGGCTGTTAAGAGTCTGGCGCACATGGCTGACTTTATGGTAAGCTGCCTGTCTCGTGACCCTCGCGTTAAGAACATCTTGGCCGACAATCATTACTGGTTGGTAACACTGTTAGACCCACGCTACAAGGAGAACTTTTTGTCTCTTATTCCCGTGGAGGAGAGGTCAACCAAAATGCAGCAGTTCCGGAAGGCCATAGTCACGGAAGTAGGCAAAGCATTCCCCTCACAAAACGCTAGCGGCATAGGTCATGAATCAGTGGACAACCGAGGCGTACAGCCGAGAGAGGCACAAGTCCAATCCGCCAGAGGTAGGGGAACAGTCTTTAAGATGTGGGACAGTTTTCTCAGCCCCTCACGTACCACAGCCCCTGAGGTGCGGGGTAGTGCCACAAGAAATCCTAAGTTTGCCCAGATGCTGAAGGAGTACCTTGCAGATCGAACAACTGTACTCCGACATTCCTCTGTGCCTTACAATTATTGGGTATCCAAGCTGGACACGTGGCATGAATTGGCTCTCTACGCCTTGGAAGTCCTGGCCTGCCCTGCTGCTAGCGTTTTGTCAGAGCGTGTTTTTAGTGCCGCAGGTGGAATCATTACAGATAAACGCACCCGCCTGTCAACTGAAAATGCTGACAGGCTGACTCTGATCAAGATGAACAAGGGTTGGATTGGGCCAGACTTCACCACACCACCAGCAAATGAGAGCGGAATTTAAAGTTTGCCATGTACCTCCACTCACCCATGGGTACACACTTCTGGACTTTGGATAATCGCTGGACTGCTCCTCCTTCTCCTCATGCGCCACCATGATGATGACCGTTACAAATTGCAATACTTAGGCCTTTGTTTCAGGTATACCCCCAGTGGTAAATTTTTTCGCCCATTCTTTGCAGAATGGACATTACAACGACAGGAGACCCGCTCCTTTGCAATGGGAACAATGTTTTGAGGTCCTCATGCACGTCTCTACCCAGGGACAACGTGGAGCCTCCCAATTTTTGGCTGCCCTGCCTAAGGGCTATACTATAATACACCCACTTCCTGACAATGGACACTTAATGTTTTGAGGCCCTCATGCACGTCTCTACCCAGGGACAACGTGGAGCCTCCCAATTTTTGGCTGCCATGCCTAAGGGCTATACTATAATACACCCACTTCCTGACAATGGACACTTAATGTTTTGAGGCCCTCATGCACGTCTCTACCCAGGGACAACGTGGAGCCTCCCAATTTTTGGCTGCCCTGCCTAAGGGCTATACTATAATACACCCACTTCCTGACAATGGACACTTAATGTTTTGAGGCCCTCATGCACGTCTCTACCCAGGGACAACGTGGAGCCTCCCAATTTTTGGCTGCCCTGCCTAAGGGCTATACTACAATAGACCCACTTCCTTCCAATGGGCACTTCAGGTTTACAGGCCCTCATGCACGTCTCTATCCAGGGACAACGTGGAGCCTCCCAATTTTTGGCTGCCCTGCCTAAGGGCTATACTACAATAGACCCACTTCCTTACAATGGGCACTTCAGGTTTACAGGCCATCATGCACGTCTCTATCCAGGGACAATGTGGAGCCTCCCAATTTTTGGCTGCCCTGCCTAAGGGCTATACTATAATACACCCACTTCCTGACAATGGACACTTAATGTTTTGAGGCCCTCATGCACGTCTCTACCCAGGGACAACGTGGAGCCTCCCAATTTTTGGCTGCCCTGCCTAAGGGCTATACTATAATACACCCACTTCCTGACAATGGACACTTAATGTTTTGAGGCCCTCATGCACGTCTCTACCCAGGGACAACGTGGAGCCTCCCAATTTTTGGCTGCCCTGCCTAAGGGCTATACTACAATAGACCCACTTCCTTCCAATGGGCACTTCAGGTTTACAGGCCCTCATGCACGTCTCTATCCAGGGACAACGTGGAGCCTCCCAATTTTTGGCTGCCCTGCCTAAGGGCTATACTACAATAGACCCACTTCCTTACAATGGGCACTTCAGGTTTACAGGCCATCATGCACGTCTCTATCCAGGGACAATGTGGAGCCTCCCAATTTTTGGCTGCCCTGCCTAAGGGCTATACTACAATAGACCCACTTCCTTACAATGGGCACTTCAGGTTTACAGGCCCTCATGCACGTATGTATGCAGGGGCATTGGTGAACCTCACAATTTTGGACTGCCCTGGCAAAGGAAAATACTACAAAGACTCACTTCCTCAAAATGGGCACATTAGACTCAAGAGGCCTTCATGTACGTCTCTTCTCAGGGACATCGGAGTGCCACACAATGTTTTCACGTAAAATCTTTCATGTATTAATCTCAAAAAGTAACATACACCAGCTCTATCTCACTATTGGGTATGTGCCCTTAACATTTCCGCCATGAAAAATCATTTTGGGGTCATTTTGGAAGGTTTTCTGGTGAGTCCGTAAAAATGGCGTAAAACGCGGACAAAATTGTTCACAGCTGTGACTTTTCAGTGATAAATGCTTCAAGGGGTCTTCCCCATGCTGTTGCCATGTCATTTGAGCACTCTTCTGAGACTTTTGTGACATTTTTAGGGTTTCTCCATGCTGCCGGGGGGTCATTTCACAAAAATACTCGGGTCTCCCATAGGATAACATTGGGCTCGTTGCTCGGGCCGAGTACACGAGTATCTTGGGAGGCTCGGCCCGAGCTTCGAGCACCCGAGCTTTTTAGTACTCGCTCATCACTAGTCAGTGCCAGTGATATTTTTGCCTTGCAGCTTGTATGCTGGTTCTGATGAGTGTTCCCGATCTGTCCTGACTCAATGCTACTCTGTCCTGACTTGTACCCTCCTTCATTTGTCTGCCTGTCCCGGTTCCTGTCATCTCGCTCCTGTTTGTTGTTTGTGTTTCCCTCCGAATACCTGATCTCCTGGCTTCTGACTCTGTTCTGTTTTCTGACTTTATTTTTGATACTCCCTGTGCAGTGACTTGACTTTTCTGGCTGGACCCTGACTGTCTGACTACTCTATTGCCCCCTGGTGGTTCGTCTGTTAACTGCCTGCTGACGTTACTCTGCTATACTTCAGCTGCCTTTCTGTTACAGTGTGACTTTGTCTCTCCTTCACTACTCTGTTGCCACCTAGTGGGGAATACACTGTACTACGTCTTACTAGCCCTTGGTGCAATGTGACAGGCAAATTTATGAATGTTTCTACTGCAACATGGAGAGGATTTTCATGTAACATGGAGAGGATTTTCTTTGGGTAAATCTGCAGTGGGAAATTTGCTGTGCATTCGCAACGTAGGGATGTACCCATTTTATTATTACTACACCAATCTGCCTATATACATGACATGGGACACCCCCCGCTATGGAGCATTATTCACCTCTTATAATCTATCCTAATTTCTCATAAGCTCCTTACACTACACCAACGATCTGAATTCAGATGCATTCGGGATCCAGGCAGCCTGGCACCAGCACGGCCGCCCTTCGATAAATTGGCTATCCTCATTAAAATGATAGCTCTTATCTAAGTTCACCACACAAATGAGTCTTACACTTCAGAAATGATGCTGCTCCCTTGAAATGGCTATTTGAGAAGCAGCCATCATCTCCATTACTTATCTCCTTCAAACCCTCTGCCTGGAGGCATCAGCTTGGGGGCTGCAGACCCCGATATATGAAAAGGCTGCGCTAGGAGCGCACGTAGTAATTTCACAGTCAGGTGTCCTGGTGACTGCTGAAAGGAACAATTTCTGCATTAAATCTTCCAGTGTTTCCGATTAAGAATACTCGTACACTTTCCGTTGCCCGCTGTGTACGGAGAAGTAGAAACTTTCCTGAACTTGTTTTTTTTTTATTATGATTTCTATTTTTTTTTTATTGTTTTAGCTATTTATGTTTTATTCTTTAGCCAAAGGTATACTTTTTTTCCCATTGTGTTCCTTCTCTTCTAAATATATGCACCGAGGTAAAAATTCTGAGTTTGTCTTGAGGATAGCTTGGCAATATACAGTACAGACCAAAAGTTTGGACACACCTTCTCATTCAAAGAGTTTTCTTTATTTTCATGACTCTGAAAATTGTAGATTCACATTGAAGGCATCAAAACTATGAATTAACACATGTGGAATGAAATACTTAACAAAAAAGTGTGAAACAACTGAAAATATGTCTGATATTCTAGGTTCTTCAAAGTAGCCACCTTTTGCTTTGATTACTGCTTTGTACACTCTTGGCATTCTCTTGATGAGCTTCAAGAGGTAGTCACCGGAAATGGTTTTCACTTCACAGATGTGCCGTGTCAGGTTTAATAAGTGGGATTTCTTGCCTTATAAATGGGGTTGGGACCATCAGTTGTGTTGTGCAGAAGTCTGGTGGATGCACAGCTGATAGTCCTACTGAATAGACTGTTAGAATTTGTATTATGGCAAGAAAAAAGCAGCTAAGTAAAGAAAAACGAGCGGCCATCATTACTTTAAGAAATGAAGGTCAGTCAGTCCGAAAAATTGGGAAAACTTTTAAAGTGTCCCCAAGTGCAATGGCAAAAACCATAAAACGCTACAAAGAAACTGTCTCAGTTGGGGACCACCCCAGGAAAGGAAGACCAAGAGTCACCTCTGCTGCGGAGGATACAGTCAGGGCCAGAAATATTTGGACAGTGACACAAGTTTTGTTATTTTAGCTGTTTACAAAAACATGTTCAGAAATACAATTATATATATAATATGGGCTGAAAGTGCACACTCCCAGCTGCAATATGAGAGTTTTCACATCCAAATCGGAGAAAGGGTTTAGGAATCATAGCTCTGTAATGCATAGCCTCCTCTTTTTCAAGGGACCAAAAGTAATTGGACAAGGAACTCTAAGGGCTGCAATTAACTCTGAAGGCGTCTCCCTCGTTAACCTGTAATCAATGAAGTAGTTAAAAGGTCTGGGGTTGATTACAGGTGTGTGGTTTTGCATTTGGAAGCTGTTGCTGTGACCAGACAACATGTGGTCTAAGGAACTCTCAATTGAGGTGAAGCAGAACATCCTGAGGCTGAAAAAAAAGAAAAAATCCATCAGAGAGATAGCAGACATGCTTGGAGTAGCAAAATCAACAGTCGGGTACATTCTGAGAAAAAAGGAATTGACTGGTGAGCTTGGGAACTCAAAAAGGCCTAGGCGTCCACGGATGACAACAGTGGTGGATGATCGCCGCATACTTTCTTTGGTGAAGAAGAACCCGTTCACAACATCAACTGAAGTCCAGAACACTCTCAGTGAAGTAGGTGTATCTGTCTCTAAGTCAACAGTAAAGAGAGACTCCATGAAAGTAAATACAAAGGGTTCACATCTAGATGCAAACCATTCATCAATTCCAAAAATAGACAGGCCAGAGTTAAATTTGCTGAAAAACACCTCATGAAGCCAGCTCAGTTCTGGAAAAGTATTCTATGGACAGATGAGACAAAGTTCAACCTGTACCAGAATGATGGGAAGAAAAAAGTTTGGAGAAGAAAGGGAATGGCACATGATCCAAGGCACACCACATCCTCTGTAAAACATGGTGGAGGCAACGTGATGGCATGGGCATGCATGGCTTTCAATGGCACTAGGTCACTTGTGTTTATTGATGACATAACAGCAGACAAGAGTAGCCAGATGAATTCTGAAGTGTACCGGGATATACTTTCAGCCCAGATTCAGCCAAATGCCGCAAAGTTGATCGGACGGCGCTTCATAGTACAGATGGACAATGACCCCAAGCATACAGCCAAAGCTACCCAGGAGTTCATGAGTGCAAAAAAGTGGAACATTCTGCAATGGCCAAGTCAATCACCAGATCTTAACCCAATTGAGCATGCATTTCACTTGCTCAAATCCAGACTTAAGACGGAAAGACCCACAAACAAGCAAGACCTGAAGGCTGCGGCTGTAAAGGCCTGGCAAAGCATTAAGAAGGAGGAAACCCAGCGTTTGGTGATGTCCATGGGTTCCAGACTTAAGGCAGTGATTGCCTCCAAAGGATTCGCAACAAAATATTGAAAATAAAAATATTTTGTTTGGGTTTGGTTTATTTGTCCAATTACTTTTGACCTCCTAAAATGTGGAGTGTTTGTAAAGAAATGTGTACAATTCCTACAATTTCTATCAGATATTTTTGTTCAAACTTTCAAATTAAACGTTACAATCTGCACTTGAATTCTGTTGTAGAGGTTTCATTTCAAATCCAATGTGGTGGCATGCAGAGCCCAACTCGCGAAAATTGTGTCACTGTCCAAATATTTCTGGACCTAACTGTAAGTTTATCTGAGTCACCAGCCTCAGAAATCGCAGGTTAACAGCAGCTCAGATTAGAGACCAGGTCAATGCCACACAGGGTTCTAGCAACAGACACATCTCTAGAACAACTGTTAGGAGGAGACTTTGTGCAGCAGGCCTTCATGGTAAAATAGCTGCTAGGAAACCACTGCTAAGGACAGGCAACAAGCAGAAGAGACTTGTTTGGGCTAAAGAACACAAGGAATGGACATTAGACCAGTGGAAATCTGTGCTTTGGTCTGATGAGTCCAAATTTGAGATCTTTGGATACAACCACCGGGTCTTTGTGCAACGCAGAAAAGGTGAATGGATGGACTCTACATCCCTGGTTCCCACCATGAAGCATGGAGGAGGAGGTGTGATGGTGTGGGGGTGCTTTGCTGGTGACACTGTTGGGGATTCATTCAAAATTGAAGGCATACTGAACCAGCATGGCTACCACAGCATCTTGCAGTGGTATGCTATTTCATCCGGTTTGCATTTAGTTGGACCATCATTTATTTTTCAACAGGACAATGAACCCAAACACTCCTCCAGGCTGTGTAAGGGCTATTTGACTAAGAAGGAGAATGATGTGGTGCTAAGCCAGATGACCTGGCCTCCACAGTCACCAGACCTGAACCCAATCGATGATTTGGGATAAGCTGGACCGCAGAGTGAAGGCAAAAGGGTCAGCAAGTGCTAAGCATCTCTGGGAACTCCTTCAATGCTGTTGTAAGACCATTTCCGGTGACTACCTCTTGAAGCTCATCAAGAGAATGCAAAGAGTGTGCAAAGCAGTAATCAAAGCAAAAGGTGGCTACTTTGAAGAACCTAGAACATAAGACATATTTTCAGTTGTTTCACATTTTTTTGTTAAGTATTTCATTCCACATGTTTTAATTCATAGTTTTGATGCCTTCAATGTGAATCGACAATTGTCAGAGTCATGAAAATAAAGAAAACTCTGAATGAGAAGGTGTGTCCAAACTGTTGGTCTGTACTCTACATGTGGCAACAGGTAAACCTTCTCCATTATAGGGCACCTGTCAGCAGAATTTCATCCCCAAAACTATATCTAAGCTTATGTATCTCTTTGAAAGATAAGTCCACCAATACCCTTACATTGCTGGTCCGTTCCTCCGTTCCTGAGAAATCAATGTTTGAATTAATATGCAAATTAGGCGGAAAAGCTATTTGGAGATCTAAAGCCTCCATCACACAGGCATCGCCTCCTCCTTCTTAAAGAGAACCTATTACCAGATTTGGGGCCTATAAGCTGCGGCCATCACCAGTGGGCTCTTATATACAGCATTCTAACATACTCTGTGTAGAACGTAAAAATCACTTTACAATACTCACCTAAACGGTAGGTGCGATGCAGACCGGTCGGATGGGTGTCTCTGTTCTCCGGGGCTGGGGCCTCCTCTTTAGGCCATCTTTGTCCTCATTCTTCTGAAACCTGGTGCAAGAAGCATCCTAAGTCATGCACACAGGCCGGCATTGAGGTCCTGTGCAGGCGTACTGTGATTTGCCCTGAGCAGAGCAGATCAAAGTATTGTGATGCATATGCACAGAACCTCAATGCCGGCCTTTGTGGGACATGCCCAGCAGGGCCGTGGGGCACTCTAAACTGGGCCGGTGCTCGTTTCGGGGAGGTCAGATTGGCAGGGCCTGACTCTGTGACCCTGGAGGTGTCGTTTAAATGAGTGGGGGATATTTACATGGGATGAACTGCTATTCAGTTCCCCTAGGGTCGGTGGTGATGTAGCAGAGGTGGTTCAGCTCTCCACGGGTAGAGCTATTAACCCCAGGGCAAGAATTTAGTGTAGAAGATACAGTGTAATGTTCCCGCTGATGTAGGGTTAGTGGCGCAGGCAATGACTCCAGGACACAGCAGGGTGCAGTTTCAAGATGTTTACTCATGGTTTACAACCCCTCAGAGTGCTGAGTCCTGCTGTGACAAGATCCAGCCAATCCCCTGGTAACTTGGAGGCACTTGTCTGGTGTTCCTTTCTGTAATAGCCTTCCCAGGTTTTCTTCCTGCGCCTCTCCCGCCTGCCCCGCACCTCACACACAGTGCCCTGAGCCGGTGTCCGGGTCCTTCTTGGGCGACTATTTCTGTCCTGTCCCCTTGGCCATCTGTGGTCACCATTTCAGCGGTTTGTGTGCGGCTGTTGCTTCGGCAAATAAAGATACCTCAGCCTTCGGTTTTGCTAGCTGAGCCTTGTAGTTCTCCACTAGTTTAGGGGCCTAGTCCTTCCACACCGGTGCCTGATGTGGATGTGAGCCCATGAGTGGATCTCTCACTTCCCGTGGCTCTGGGACCCCTTCTTCCTTTCCTTCTCCTTCCTTGTCCTAGGATGAGCTCACCGGCTTCAGTCCTCATGTCCTCTTTCTCCTTACATCCTTCCTCATTCTGTGTCTAACTTGTTCTGCTTAGTTTCATTTTCCTTTTCCACACTGTGTCCACCCACTAGCCAACCACACCTCCAGACTGGTTCAGGGACTGTGCTCTCTCTAAGGAGCAATTGTGCCGCCCCCGTGCCAGCAGCCGGGCTCTTTGATCTGGATCCACGGTGGCTCGAGGGGTCTCCGGATTCGGGGGTCGTGTGGCCACTCAGTAAAGGGGGGATATGTACAGGGGATGGTATGGACAGTTTGTGATGCCACCCGCAGTGTGAGGTAAGGTAGAGTACCACCGCTGCAGTTGGGAGTACCCAGTGGCGATGGAGTGGGCAGCTAGGTGTTTAACCTCTCCACGGGTAGGGGGGATGCCCCGGGACTCTGTGATGGTAGGGGGAGCCGTGGGCTGTAGGCTTGGGAGACAGGGAGCAGAGAAACTCACAATTGGTAGTCGTGGTGCTGGATGAGGCTGTGCTGATTTGGAAGGTCAGTAAACACACAGACTGGGATTAAACCAAACGTCCTGCAGTACCACTGCCGCTGAGGGGAGCCCGTCCAGGTGACCGTTCCCTATGATGTTGCTTGATGTGTTCCAGTCTATTCCGACCCTCCGGGAGCTTCTACACCTCAGCCCCTCACTCTCTGAGGGCTGCTCTCTCACGCTGTTCTGGGAGCTCCAACTCCCCAACCTGCTCTCCCCCTGAGAGCTACTTGAGAGCCCACTGCTTTCCTTGCTCCCCTGCCGACGACTGCCCAGTCACCTCCCACCCAGTCTGCCTGACTCCAAGGTGGGCGGCCCCTTCTCTACTGGACCTACCCACTGGTGTGTGTGTGACTGGGATTTGCATGCTGGTCTTAGCAACATCATTGGGTGGCACCTGGAACCAAGGGAGAGATAGATACTGCACGGAAAGGAAAATTGTGCAGTACCCTGTGACGACCTGATAGGCTAGTGTGTCACATTCCCCCTTGATTATACGTAGCTCGTCCCCGAGCTACAGGACACATCAGGTTTTATTTAAAACTGCTCCTGTAAGGAGGAAAAAAGGGATAACATGGTATAAACAGTTTCCATCTCTCGCAGGGGTCTCACACTTCCCAAACACTGAAAAAAAACCTCAGAGTCCACATTCCCCAATATCCCATATCCCATCAACCCGCCACTCAAACAACCTGACCTGCTGCATACCTATTGTGGGTCCGTGACCAGGTTACGATCCCGGGTTTAAAGGGTGACTCTGGTAACAGTCCTGAGCAACCTGGTAGCCGTTGCCCCTTGTGCCGACCCCCACCGGGGCCTCCTGGTGCCGTCTACCAGCACAGCACCGTCCAAGGCCCTGGCAGTCTTTCTCCTGTAACAACGGGTGGAAAAAGGTTCAACAACGAGGGCACAGTCTATATAAAACTTTTAAAACTTTTTATGAACTTGTGGGTAGATATACCGACTGCTCCTGAGCCGGGGTTGCAGAGTCCGGGTGCTAAGCCTCTAAGGATGGGCCTGGCGATGCGTCCGGGTCTGGTATGGCCGGGGTCCGGGTGGCCGCTGTCATGACTGGCATGATAGTCGAGACCGGGGTTTCTGCAGCTGGAGCCTCATACACAAGCACTGAAGGTTCCGCTGCCGGGATTGGTGTGGGCAGCTCGGCGCCCACCGAGGACACGGTAGGTGCTGGCGGAATGCTCGCTGCGAGCGGGGGCAGTCCGGATCCCTCAGCCGCATTGACTGGATTAGGGTAATCAACAGGGAGTGGGTAACTGCTTACCCTCTCTTCTTGTGGGACTTCCATCTCACGGGCTCGCACCTCCACCGCCAGGCTCCTCATTTCTTCCCTCCAATGGTTCAGTATAAACAGGAACTGCGTCCGCATTCTCCTACATAGCTGCTCCGTCTCTTCATCCATCCATGTCGCGGTCTCGGGAACGGCACGTTCCGGTGACCAGTCTCGCTCCGCCATCTTTCCTCTGCGTTGTCCAGGAACGTTATTGCAGATTCCTGGCATCCCTGCTTCACTTCCGCTGTAGTTACATTCCGGCACGCCCCCTCGGTATTCACTCAGCACTCTTTCGTGCGCTGTGGCCCTCTGGGAGCTTCCGGTTCCGGCCTCACACACAGGACGAAGGGCGGGGCTTGGGCTTCACGCGCTTTCACGGGGAAGATGACGTTTTGGCGTGAAAAGATGGCGGAAAATGGCGGAATTGGCGGGAAGAGTAATTTTGACTCACGGTTTTAGGTTCCAAGGCGCACGTCACCCAGGTAAGGGGGGTCCTGCTCGGATCCTGTTCGTGATGCCAGAAATTGAGCTGTGCCGCCCCCGTGCCAGCAGCCGGGCTGCTCGGATCCGGATCCGCGGTGGCTCGAGGGGTCTCTGGACATGGGGGTCGTGCGGCTACTCAATAAAGGGGGGCTATGTACAGGGGATGATATGGACAGTTCGTGACGCCACCTATGGTGTGTGGTAAGGTAGAGAACCACCGCTGCAGTTGGGAGTACCCGGTGGCGATGGAGTGGGCAGCTAGGTGTTTAACCCCTCCACGGGTAGGGGGGATGCCCCAGGACTCTGTGATGGTAGGGGGAGCCGTGGGCTGTAGGCCTGGGAGACAGGAAGCAGAGAAACTCACAGTTGGTAGTCGTGGTGCTGGATGAGGCTGTGCTGATTTGGAAGGTCAGTAAACACACAGCCTGTGATTAAACCAAACGTCTTGCAGTACCGCTGCCGCTGAGAAGAGCCCGTCCAGGTGACCGTTCCCTATGATGTTGCTCGGTGTGTTCCAGTCTATTCCGACCCTCCGGGAGCTTCTACCCCTCAGCCCCTCACTCTCTGAAGGCTGCTCCTCACGCTGTTCTGGGAGCTCCAACTCCCCAGCCTGCTCTCCCCCTGAGAGCTACTTGAGAGCCCTTTGCTCTCCTTGCTCCCCTGCCGACGACTGCCCAGTCACCTTCCCCCCAGTCTGCCTGACTCCAAGGTGGGCGGCCCCTTCTCTACTGGACCTACCCAATGGTGTGTGTGTGACTGGGATTTGCATGCTGGTCTTATCAACATCATTGGGTGGCACCTGGAACCAAGGAAAGAGATGGATACTGCACGGAAAAGAATATTGTGCAATACCCTGTGACAACCTGATAGGCCAGGGCATCACACAATCTCGCCCTAACCACGGCCTGATGGAGTATAGCTATATTAAGAGTGTGTGTGTGTGTGTGTACTGTGCTCTGTGTGCTCCTCCTTACCAAGGAATGGGATACCACACCTCTGGCTGAGGTGCAGTATCTCTGTGGCGACTGGACCGTCAGGGTTGCCACATGTGCATGACTTAGGACACGTCATGTACACAGGCTGCAGAAGAAGCAGCATGGAGGATGCAAATGTTGGGCATGCATACTGCGGCTCCTCTCTCTACTTGGGCCCGTGGCTTGGAGCTGGAGGTTCGTCACGGGTTCTGGATAGCAACCAAGGGACACTTCACTAGAAAGACTTTCCCGGGCACCGGCAGTGACCGCCTACTATCCGGGATCGGCTGGAGCCTATTGTAGTAGAGCCCAGTACTCTGGGGCAGCACCTGAACTACTTGTGAGTAAAAGATCTGGAACTGCAGCCACTGCCTTTGCCTCTCATTTGCCATCGCCCAGCGCTGCAGTGCCAAAGGGGACTGCCACTAGCCCCGTCCGTCCTCCATCATCCTCCCTGGGGTAATCCCGCTCCACCTGTGGGGAGCGACACCATCCCGGCTGTGACCCTCACCATCAGCCCCGGAGAGCAGCACCCGCAGTGGGGCCCCATCTCTGGCCACGGACCACAGGTGGTGTCTTGATCTTTTTAGACTTTTCTCACAATTACTACCACCCCCATCCTCCTTCCTTCCTCCCGTCCAACGCCTTCCCTCCTTCCTGTACGCCTCGGGGTGAAAACCCCTCGATCCTTAGGTGTTACGTGATTATCTAAGTCTTTGGAAACAGGACAGGAAAACTCTTGGGACCTGCTCTGGCGGTGTACTCAGTTCTGCATGTGTTATACATGGAAAGCAATAATCAAATCCTCACGGAATTCAGTCTGATCATTGTAAACATAATTGTTCAAACCCTCCCAGTAAGAAAAAAAAATCTCAGTTATAGCCGCAGGTAGAATTAAACAGGGCTTTACTTAAACACTTGACCTTTGATAAATTGGCCACTAAACCCCCTGTCAATAGAGCGCCGACTGCTAATGGCCATCCACTGCTCGGCACAAGACCACCACATTGATCCGCTCACATTAGGGAGGCCGAGACCCGCTTCCTCGTTGCGTTATCACAGCCTGGTTGTGTCGTTGCGCTGTATGTTGTAACGTTCACAAAGTGCACCTTCCACAGCCGATCATTACGTGTGTGACTGAGCGAGTGAATGCAGATTTGCAAGCTGTTCCCATTTGTTAAATGTCAGAAAAACACATGCAAGTCACTGGCTTTAGTGCTCAGCCGCCAGCTGGCTCCTCTGAATGCTGCGGCCAAATGATAGTCTATCAAACAGCAGGAAGTCAGGGAGAAAGGACGGATTCTGGATGGAGACGGCAATGAGATCTCAACAGTACAGCACAATACACATACACTTGGCTACAGAGCGAGACACAAAGACACCAAAATGCATGTACATGACAGCACTAAAAAAGCAACAAACAATATACACAGCAAATCTTATACTAAAATATGCAGGCAAGTTAAAGCGTACTTATCTTTATACACAAAACCTGTCTTGGTGCCTTAATCTTTCACAAGTTAAAACTGTCTTTTTTGCATTAACCAGCTCTGCTACTTGCCATCCACTTTTTCTCAACGTTCTGCCAGCACTACTAGTGTGGGGATTTTCTTTCCTTCACTTTTAAGCATTCTTTTCTCTGGCCATTTACCAACTCGGAATACAATTCCCTTGTATGTTCTGCCTGTATGTAAGTGTGACGCCCTGGCAAAACCAGGTAGTCACAGAAAGAGTTAATTTTCCTTGGCAGCTACACAATCCCCACACAGATATACACCAGCCAATCAAGCCCTACTCACCCCCTCCCCAGGAAAAAGGGAGGGGGCGAGAGGAGCTAAGGCCCCTGTCACACGTTCGTGCCTCCGGTACGTGTTTGACAGTTTTCTCACGTACCGGAGACACGTACACATGTGGACCTATGTATTCCTAATGGTTTGGACACACGTAAGTATTTTGGAATGGAACAAGTGTCCATTCCGTACTTACGTGTGTGCGTGTGCTTCTCACGCTGACATGCCCGTTTTTCTCCGGCATCACGGGTGTCACACGACCCGCACCTGTACCACACA
Source organism: Anomaloglossus baeobatrachus (assembly GCF_048569485.1). Lineage (NCBI taxonomy): Eukaryota > Metazoa > Chordata > Amphibia > Anura > Aromobatidae > Anomaloglossus > Anomaloglossus baeobatrachus. The sequence continues at coordinate 910,879,329 of NC_134353.1, forward strand.
GATGTAGTGAGAAAACTCACGTGTCAGAGAAAAAAAATAGCAAATCTTTACTTTTCTCCAGCCCTCCTGTCTCTGCCGCTGCTGCCACTTGCTGCCGACCGCCGCTCATTATGCTCATTTAATATTCACTTCACTGCGGCCAGAAGCAGCAGCAGCGGGGAGTCGGCAGGGCTGGAGACCGAAGATCAATACCCTGGACAGCAGCAAGGACCACGTGAATATGCAAATTACCGGTTCTCTGTGTGTTATCGCGGATAGCACACGTAGAACACATGTGGCATGCACGTACCTGAGACAAGTACTTACCAAACGCAACACGCAAGGAAAATATGTGTCTCGTGGCACGTGCGTGACTTTCACGCGAGTGTGACAGAGGCCTAAGGGAGAGAGAGAGGAGTCAGGTTTCAGTTGTGCTGTAGTCAGTGCAGAGCTGACAGGAAGAAGCTAGGAGCGCCCTGGAAAAAGGTGGTAGCCGTGGTTGGGGCCCTGAACTACCGTACTAGGTGGCAGTGAGGGCCACAGGCGACGGAGATCCGGTCGCGGGGATCCTGAGGCGACCGGACAGGGTTATAGCACGCCGTTGCTGGGAGAGGGACCCGATCTCGAGGCCGTTCAAACAGACTAGTCCAGACAAGAAAGAAGGGCCCTGGCTGTACATCTGTTACGGCCGGGCGGTCGGGCAGACCCAGGAGGTGGATCCACTGGACCGAACTCTAAGATGGAGGTAGGGAGTCCGGCAGCTGAAGCACTGAAGGGCAGCAGGATAGTCCGTGCAAGTGAAGACAGCGGAGGAGTCCCTGGGACCACGGAGTCACAGAAGGTAGTCTTGGTGACGTAGCTCAGGTTCGGAGGCCGAGATGATATCAGGCGGAGTCCGGAACCTCTGGAGCAAGATGACGGGTCACCGCAGGGATCCGAGATGGCAGGTGCTGTCGGATGGCAGACGGACAGCGTGCGGGGTTCGGGATACGGCAGACTGGATGGCGAGGCAGGTACGGCTCTACAAAGAGAGATAGGTGAGTACAGGCACATAAACACCAGGAGACCTGACTCCTAGCTCAGGGAACACGAAGATCAGGCCCCGCCCCCTTGGACAAGAACCCCCTTTATACCCTGAACCTGACTAACCTCATTTCCTGTTACTGGACGCTGGCCCTTTAAGAAAGGGTCAGTGACCGCGCGCGTGCCCTAATGCGCATGCGCGCGGCCCGGGTGCCAGAAGCCAGGGAAGGAGGCTGCGAGGAGGACGCAGGAGAGCCGGCCAGGGCCTGGGAAGATGTCGGACGCCGGGATCGGCGACCAGAGGACCTATGGAGGACGGGCACCGGAGGCTGGGACGAGGGGAGCGTGGCAGGTGAGCCGGGGAGCGGAGCTGAGGACCCGGGGAGGGGAGCCGAGGACCCGGGGAGCGTGACAGTACCCCCCCCCCCCACGCCCCCCTCCCCGCAACCGGGACATGAAGGCACGGATAAGAGGAGTGCCTACGTTCTCCCTGGGCTCCCAGGACCTATCCTCAGGACCATACCCTGCCCAGTCCACCAGGAAGAACTGCCGACCTCGTACGGTCTTCATGGCCACGATATCCCTTACCGCATAGATGTCATCATCGGCAATAGGTGGAGGAGCTGGACTGGCAGCAGCGGAGAAGGGACCAAGGACCACCGGCTTGAGCAGGGAGACGTGGAACGAGTTGGGTATCCTCATCGTGGCCGGGAGCTGCAGCTTGTAGGAGACCTCATTGATCCTGGTGAGGACTTTAAACGGCCCAATGTAGCGAGGACCCAGCTTGTATGAAGGTATCTTCAGGCGGACGTACTGGGAAGAAAGCCAGACGAGGTCTCCAGGAGAGAAACACGGAGGATCCAGGCGTTTCTTGTCTGCGTGTCTCTTCATCCGCAGGGAAGCACGTCCTAGAGACACCTTGACAGAGTCCCAAATGGTGGCAAAGTCACGGGCTACTGTATCTGCAGCAGGGACATCCGAAGAGGGGGATACAGGCAATGGGATGGAAGGCTGAAGTCCGTAAACAACATGGAAGGGAGAGCTGGAGGACGACTCACTGATGTGGTGGTTGTGGGAGAATTCAGCCCAAGGTAGAAGAGCGGACCAGTCGTCGTGATGGGCGTTAACATAGTGACGTAGAAATGAGGTCAAGATTTGATTGACCCTCTCTACTTGGCCATTAGACTGAGGATGGTATGCAGATGAAAAGTCCAGAGTCACTCCCAGATGGTTACAGAGAGCCCTCCAGAAGCGGGAGGTGAACTGAGTTCCTCTGTCTGATACGATGTGTAATGGAAAGCCATGCAAGCGGAAGATGTGTTGTATAAAAGCGTCCGCGAGTTCCTGAGCAGAGGGCAGTCCAGCCATAGGAACGAAATGGGCCATTTTTGAGAACCGGTCCACCACGACCCATATGACTGTGTGCCCGGATGACAATGGCAAGTCCGTAATAAAGTCCATTGCTATGTGTTGCCACGGAATCGAAGGTATCGGCAGAGGCAGAAGGCGGCCATGTGGGAGGTGTTTGGGCGTCTTGTTTCTGGCACAAGAGGAGCAGGCAGAGACAAAGGCGGCGACGTCCGTGCGAAGAGATGGCCACCAGTAATGGCGTACAATCGCACCCCATGTTCTCTTCTGGCCTGCATGGCCGGCTGTTTTTGAGGTATGACCCCAGTGTAAGACCGTTAGCCTGTCGGTCTCCGAGACATAGGTCTTCCCAGGTGGTATCTGGGCCAGAGTGACAGGAGCCACCGGAACAATCTTGCTAGGAGAGATGATAGGCTGGATAGTCTCTTCCTCCTGTTCCATGGGCATGAGAGACCTAGACAAGGCATCAGCGCGTACATTCTTGTCCGCTGGTCGGAAGTGGAGCTGGAAGTCAAACCTGGCAAAGAATAAGGACCACCTGGCTTGCCGTGGGTTCAGTCGCTGAGCGGACCGCAGGTATTCCAGGTTTTTGTGGTCCGTGTAGATAATCACGGGGTACACTGCTCCTTCCAGGAGGTAGCGCCACTCCTCCAGAGCCAGTTTGACCGCCAGTAGTTCTCGGTCACCGATGGTGTAATTACGTTCGGGTGCTGAGAAGCTCTTAGAGAAGAAACCGCAGGTCACCATCTTCCCGGAGGAGGATTTTTGCATGAGCACTGCTCCGGCTCCTGAGGAGGAGGCATCCACCTCCAAGGTGAACTGGCGGTTTAACTCCGGTCGGTGGAGTACAGGGGCGGAGGCGAATGCTCGCTTCAAAGAACAAAATGCGGCGTCTGCCGCAGGTGACCAGTCCTTAGGATTAGCCTCCTTTTTGGTCAAAGCGGAGAGAGGAGCGGTCAAGGCAGAGAAGTGCGGGATAAACTGGCGGTAGTAGTTGGCGAATCCCAGGAAGCGTTGGATTGCCTTCAGTCCAGAAGGCGGAGGCCAGTTGATGATGGCGGAGACCTTCTTGGGGTCCATCTGCAGTCCAGTATCAGAGATGATGTACCCCAGAAAGGGGAGGGAAGACTGCTCAAAGACACACTTCTCATACTTTGCGTACAGGCGATTCTCTCTCAGTCTTTGTAAGACCAGCTGTACGTTTTCTCTGTGGGTTTGGAGGTCCGGAGAGAAGACAAGGATGTCATCTAGATAAACAACCACACAGATGTAGAGAAGGTCCCGAAACACGTCGTTCACCAGTTCTTGGAAGACGGCAGGAGCGTTACACAGACCGAAGGGCATCACGCAGTACTCATAATGTCCATCGCGCGTATTAAACGCGGTTTTCCATTCGTCACCAGAGCGGATGCGTACCAGATTGTAAGCACCCCGAAGATCCAGCTTGGTGAACACACGAGCTCCTCTAAGCCGGTCAAATAATTCGGGAATGAGCGGCAGGGGGTATTTGTTTTTCACGGTGATTTGGTTGAGACCCCGGTAGTCTATGCATGGGCGTAAGTCTCCCTCTTTCTTCTTGACAAAGAAGAAACCTGCTCCAGCAGGAGAGGAGGATCTCCGAATGAACCCTCTTGCTAGGCTCTCTGAGATGTAATCTGACATGGCCCTGGTTTCGGCTGGAGATAAAGGATATATCCGTCCTCTAGGTGGGGTTGTCCCTGGAAGCAGGTCAATGGCACAATCGTATGGACGATGTGGCGGCAGTACCTCGGATTCCTTTTTGTCAAAGACATCGGCAAAGGACCAATAGGCCGAAGGCAGCCCCGTTAGGGTCTCAGGAACCGGAGGTCGTCGGAGGGGTGGTATGGACTTTAGGCACCTCTCATGACACGAAGAGCCCCAACGGGTGACTTCGCCAGTACCCCAGCAAACCGATGGTTCATGTGTCCGCAACCATGGGAGTCCCAACAGGATCTGGTGGGACATGTGTGGGAGAACGTAGAGAGCGATGTTCTCGGTGTGAAGAGCACCGATGCGTAGTTCGACAGGCCTGGTGATCAAGGAGATGGTATCAGAGAGAGGCCTCCCATCCACCGAGGCAATCACTAGGGGTTTGTCGAGTGGCATGACAGGCACCCGGTACTTGTCCACCGTGGCCTGCTGGATGAAATTGCCTGCTGCCCCGGAATCGAGGTAGGCATCAGCCGTGAACCGCGTCTCTCCCGTGGTCACTTGCACTGTCCATGTAACTGGGTCAGAGAGGGTCCCAGCACCTAGGGTGGCCTCTCCTACCAACCCTAGGCTTTGGAGTTTCCCGGCCTCTCTGGACAGGAGCGTAGCAGGTGGGTGTCCTCACCACAGTAAAAGCAGAGGCCCTGGGCGAGCCGCTCTGCTCGACGTCGTTCAGACTGCCGCACTCGGTCGATCTGCATGGGCTCGTGGACGGGAATCCCAGCTGTTGATGACTGAGGAACGGAGGACTTCTGCGGAGGAGGAGAATGCCGTACCGGGCGTCTCTCCCGAGATAGCTCTTTGGAGCGCTCCTGAAAACGTATGTCCACACGAGTTGCTAGGGCGATCAGTGCATCTAGGGTGGAGGGCACGTCCCGACCCGCCAACTCATCCTTGATGCGACTCGAGAGTCCTTCCCAGAAGGCGGCTGTTAGGGCCTCATTATTCCACCCGAGTTCTGAAGCCAAAGTGCGGAAACGGATGGCGTATTGACCCACCGTCAGTGTCCCTTGACGTAGGCGGAGGAGTGATGAAGCAGAGGCAGAGGCGCGTCCTGGCTCGTCAAAGGTACTGCGGAAGGCCTGTAGGAACTGTTGAAGATCCTTGGTCATGGGGTCCTCCTTCTCCCACAAGGGGTTCATCCACGCCAGCGCCTCGCCCTCTAGGTGGGACATTATAAAGGCGACCTTGGCTTGGTCGGAGGCGAACAGATGTGGCAGCTGCGTGAAGTGAAGGGAACATTGGTTTATGAAGCCCCTGCAGGTCTTGGGATCTCCAGCATACCGAGGAGGTGACGCCAAACGGAGTCGGGAAACATCTGAAGAGGCTGCCACTGGTACGGGAGCCATGGCTTGCCTGGCGGGGGACCTGGGTGCCGCAGGCGTCATTGATGCTTGTAATGTGTACAGGCGGGTGTCCACGGAGGTCATGAATTGCAGCATGCGGGTCTGGACTTCACGCTGGCGTTGGAGTTCCTCTTGCAGGGCCATTAGTGCAGCAGCGGGATCCATGGCCTGATCTTACTGTTACGGCCGGGCGGTCGGGCAGACCCAGGAGGTGGATCCACTGGACCGAACTCTAAGATGGAGGTAGGGAGTCCGGCAGCTGAAGCACTGAAGGGCAGCAGGATAGTCCGTGCAAGTGAAGACAGCGGAGGAGTCCCTGGGACCACGGAGTCACAGAAGGTAGTCTTGGTGACGTAGCTCAGGTTCGGAGGCCGAGATGATATCAGGCGGAGTCCGGAACCTCTGGAGCAAGATGACGGGTCACCGCAGGGATCCGAGATGGCAGGTGCTGTCGGATGGCAGACGGACAGCGTGCGGGGTTCGGGATACGGCAGACTGGATGGCGAGGCAGGTACGGCTCTACAAAGAGAGATAGGTGAGTACAGGCACATAAACACCAGGAGACCTGACTCCTAGCTCAGGGAACACGAAGATCAGGCCCCGCCCCCTTGGACAAGAACCCCCTTTATACCCTGAACCTGACTAACCTCATTTCCTGTTACTGGACGCTGGCCCTTTAAGAAAGGGTCAGTGACCGCGCGCGTGCCCTAATGCGCATGCGCGCGGCCCGGGTGCCAGAAGCCAGGGAAGGAGGCTGCGAGGAGGACGCAGGAGAGCCGGCCAGGGCCTGGGAAGATGTCGGACGCCGGGATCGGCGACCAGAGGACCTATGGAGGACGGGCACCGGAGGCTGGGACGAGGGGAGCGTGGCAGGTGAGCCGGGGAGCGGAGCTGAGGACCCGGGGAGGGGAGCCGAGGACCCGGGGAGCGTGACAACATCTGAGTGTGGGACCCGAAGACACCCGCCAAAGGCGACCGGCCATTTGGCAAGTTGGTTGACAAAATAGACTCTGTGTTTCCTGACCCTACACATGAAAGCAGCCTCATCCAGCACCAGGACAACCGAACTGTAAGTGTGCTGATCCGTGCAAGCTCTGCCACCACCACAACTCTCAACTAGGCCCCGGGACTACAACTCCCCTACCCGTGGAGGGGATCCCACCTTGCTGCCCTGCTCCATCAGTCCTGGGCACGGTCCGCAGAGGCAGCGGCGGTGTCTTCATCTCATCACCGCAGCCCACGGGTGGTGTCACAGAAAATCTCCCCTGTAAATATCCCCTTTTCACTTGTGGGCGGCAGACCGCTGCTTGAGCCCGGGTCCGGTTCCCACTCGAGCCGCAGTAAAGCCCCGGATCTGAGCATCCACGAGCAGCCCCTTAGCTACGGTCTGGGCCCGCAACATTTTGGCGTCACAAACAGGATTCTTACCCCATCCATGACCTGGATGGGGTGCGCCTTGTAATCCATGAACTGTTTGAAAAATTTTGATCTGCTGCCATCTTGCCCGCCATTCTTGGCGCCAAAACAACGGCACCATCTTCTTCTTCGCCGAAAACGGTGCCAAGTTGATGCCCTGCCCCCTGGGAACACGGCCGGAAGGAGTGCTCGCAAAAGACCAAGGGGGGGCGGGCAGAGAAGCGGTGGCATGTAACCAGAACTGTAAAGTGAAGGGATGCCAGGATTCCGTTCCTGGACACAAGAGCGGAAAGATATCACGGCAGGCTGCAACCCTGACGACATCATCCCCGGCCCCTGCAGTCCTCCCAGGCCACAACAGAGATGACGTCGGCTCCGGCAGTCCGCCCGGCCGCAATGGTGATGACGTCAGCTCCGGCAGTCCGCCCGGCCGCAATGGTGATGACGTCGGCTCCGGCAGTCCGCCCGGCTGCAACGGAGGCAACACCCGACCGGAAGTCTGCCCCAGATGTGGTGCCAGCCGCTCCCAGGTACCCCGTCCGGGCTGTGGAACAGCGGGAGTGCACCTGCCGATAGGAGGAGCAGGCCACTGAGCGTTGGGGCCCTCGGCAGTTAGCGAGGCCGGTTGTAGCCGGCGCCGAGGGCATCCGAGTGAGACTGGCTCCTGAGCAGGAGGCGGAGCACGGAACTCGTGCCCCGTACCGGGAGCGACGGCAGCAGCAGCAGTGGTAGCGGAACATGGACGGCTACCCACAAGTATAAAGAATGACTGTTTTATGGACTGTCACCCCTGTTGAACGTCCTCAAGTTCCCGGAGGAGGCCATCTGCACAGCAGGTAAGGGGTGGCAGGAGAGTTAAAGGTTAAGCAAACGTATCTCCCAATGTGGGAAGATGTATGGTTGTAATGTGTTAACTTTTTCTTTTCCCGTTAAAATAAACGTCAGTGGCCGGACAGGCTGTATTCAACCAAGGGGGAATGTGTCGCCCTGGCAAAACCAGGTAGTCACAGAAGGAGTTAATTCTCCTTGGCAGCTACATAATACCCACACAGATGTACACCAGCCAATCAGGCCCTACTCACCCCCTCCCCAGGAAAAAGGGAGGGGGGCGAGAGGAGCTAAGGGAGAGAGAGAGGAGTCAGGTTTTAGTTGTGCTGTAGTCAGTGCAGAGCTGACAGGGAGAAGCTCCCTGGAAAAAGGTGATAGCCGGGGTTGGGGCCCTGGACTACTGGACTAGGTGGCAGTGAGGGCCACAGGCGATGGAGATCCGGTCGCGGGGATCCTGAGGCGACCGGGACAGGGTTGTAGCCCGCCGGTGCTGGGAGAGGGACCCGATCCAGAGGCAGTTCAAATGGACTATTCCAGACAAGAAAGAGACAGACAGAGAGTGTGGAAAGAAGGGCCCTGGCTGTACATCTGGGTATGGGACCTGAAGACACCCGCCAAAGGTGACTGGCCATTTGGCAAGTTGGTTGAGAAAACAGACTCTGTGTTTCCTGACCCTACACATGAAAGCAGCCTCATCCAGCACCAGGACAACCAAACTGTAAGTGTGCTGATCCCTGCAAGCCCTGCCACCACCACAACTCCCAACTGGGCCCCGGGACTACAACTCCCCTACCCGTGGAGGGGATCCCACCTTGCTGCCCCAAACCATCAGTCCCAGGCACGGTCCGCAGAGGCAGCGGCGGTGCCACCAACTAATCACCACAACCCACTGGGGGTATCACAGACAATCTCCCCTCTACATATTCCCCTTTTGTTGTGGAGCCTGGGATCGCAGACGGGTCACGCCACCGTGATACCTCTAGAAGCGACCCCATTGGCCTGGTTCTGAGTACCCCGTATCCCTGGGTGACACATTTGGAGAATATAAGGAGACCATTATGATGGTGTACTGCCCCCGTGTCAGCTGCTCTCAGGGTTCATGCTTAGCATTTTCTGGACTGTGTTTGGGAAAGTCCTATCCCATCGGTGAGCTAGTACCCCAATTTTGGAGCCGGTGAGGGCTGAATCTTGAAGACTTCACCCCCGTCGGGTAAATTACCAGGACACTTGAAGCTACTACCAGGCCTAGAGTCCATGTACCCCGTCGTGCCCTGGCCCCTGCCCGGAGATGGTTCAAGGACGCCGGCTGCCCTCCTTGGCAGATTCGTGCCCCTTGACACGATCCCCTGCGACCGGGGTTCTAGCTCCTACCAGGCCCAGACCAACGTCTGTCACCTAATATTCTACAAGGAGCACTACTCCTGCCCTCCTCTCACTTCTCCTCCTAACACTTCACTCTCCACTTCACTACTGACACTTCTCACTTCCCCTACCAACCCCCCCAAGTGGGTGGCCCTATTCCCTTCAGGCCCCCCAATGGTGTGTCTGGTGGGTGTGGTGCAAAGTGTTCCTAGGGTTTTGACTGGCTCTGATCTTTGCAAAACCAAAAAGCAGGGATCCGTAACCAAGGAGGATGTGGATACTGTGTAGAAGGGCAGATTGCACAATACCCTGTGACGATCTGATAGGCCAGGGCGTCACAATGGTAAGGAGACTGTAATGAAGTAAGGCGACTGTGATGATGAAAGGCGTCTGTAATGATGAAAGGAGACGGTGCTGATGTAATGAGAGTGTGCTGATGTAAGGAAACTGTGCTAATGTAAGGAGACTGGGCTGATGTTAAGAGACTGTTATGATGTAAAGAGACTGCTAATGTAAAGAGACTGTGCTGATGTAAGGAGACTGTGCTGATGTAAGGAGACTGTGCTGATGTAAGGAGACTGTGCTGATGTAAGGAGACTGTGCTGATGTAAGGAGACTGTGCTGATGTAAGGAGACTGTGCTGATGTAGAAAGACTGTGCTGATGTAAGGAGACTGTGATGATGTAAGGAGACTGTGCTGATGTAAGGAGACTGTGCTGATGTAAGGAGACTGTGCTGATGTAAGGAGACTGTGCTGATGTAAGGAGACTGTGATGATGTAAAGAGACTGTGCTGATGTAAGGAGACTGTGCTGATGTAAGGAGACTGTGCTGATGTAAGGAGACTGTGCTGATGTAAGGAGACTGTGCTGATGTAAGGAGACTGTGCTGATGTAAGGAGACTGTGCTGATGTAAGGAGACTGTGCTGATGTAAGGAGACTGTGCTGATGTAGAAAGACTGTGCTGATGTAAGGAGACTGTGATGATGTAAGGAGACTGTGCTGATGTAAGGAGACTGTGCTGATGTAAGGAGACTGTGCTGATGTAAGGAGACTGTGCTGATGTAAGGAGACTGTGATGATGTAAAGAGACTGTGCTGATGTAAGGAGACTGTGCTGATGTAAGGAGACTGTGCTGATGTAAGGAGACTGTGCTGATGTAAGGAGACTGTGCTGATGTAAGGAGACTGTGCTGATGTAAGGAGACTGTGCTGATGTAGAAAGACTGTGCTGATGTAAGGAGACTGTGATGATGTAAGTAGACTGTGATGATGTAAAGAGACTGCAGACTGCACAGACTGCACTGCACTGCCACATTACACTTACATTCATAAGCTAATCTGAGCATATTGTAAATACCCCCTTCATTGAGTGGCCGCTGAGCCCCGGGTCCAGGCACCCTCGAGCCACAGCAATCCCAGATCCGAGCAGTTTGCTTGCTTAGGGGCGGAACACCTCGACTCTATATAATATATAGGAATAGATCACTCTGTGTGTAATGACTCTATATAATATATAGTAATAAATCACTCTGTGAATAATGACTGTATAATATATAGAAATAGAGCACTCTGTGTGTAATGACTCTATATAATATATAGGAATAAATCACTCTGTGAATAATGACTCTGTATAATATATAGAAATAGATCCCTCTGTGTGTAATGACTCTATATAATATATAGAAATAGATCCCTCTGTGTGTAATGACTCTATATAATATATAGAAATAGATCCCTCTGTGTGTAATGACTTTATATAATATATAGAAATAGATCCCTCTGTGTGTAATGACTCTTTATAATATATAGGAATAAATCACTGTGAATAATGACTGTATAATATATAGAAATAGATCCCTCTGTGTGTAATGACTCTATGTATTACTGTATATGCGTTTCCCTTTTTGTATTGAATTTCTGAAAAAATAACCACTTTTTGATGATGATCTAATATATTGAGATGTACTGGTACATAGCAAAACCACAAAACTAATTGATACCCATCATACCAGCACTAAATACAGTGGGATATACCATAGAAGGGTCATATTAGGGCAATTCTAAGCTTTTCATAGTGTCCACTCCTTACCGCAGAGGCTGAGATGCAATACTACACACAACCTGCAGATAAGTGGGGCGCTGTTCTGTTTGGAAAATAGCCAATTTTTAGAAAATACTAATGAACAAAGTAAATTAGAAAGTCCCAAACTTTTTCTGCATTTACTTTTTACTTTTTTTTGCATTTACTGCATTCTGCATTTCATCAACTTTATGTGCAGGTGAATGGATTTTCACTTTTCGGAGCTTCTCCTCTTCCTATAAATGACATCATGATTGGGTTGAGATTACATAATGACTAATAATATTTTTTTTCCATATAAAGAGAAAGATCTGAACTGAAACTTGTAATTTGAGTTTTCTCGGAAAGTTGGAATTATATATCAAGAGCAAGAAGCCAAATGGATTAGAAATAGAAATGGAACAAATGTGACATTTTCCTCTTACACGGCCCTTAATGCAGTGACTAACAGGTCGGCTGCCATTTACACAGTGGTTGGTTTTACATAATTATCGTGTAAGGAGGCGATGGATGCTGAGAAATGAACTTCTATATTTATAACTGTTCACAGGAATCATTCTACTTTTCCTTCTCACAAGGGATGGGGCAGACTAAAGAATGGGGCATTTGGGCAGCCCCCCTTTCACCTACGCATAAAGTCTGATTTTATATCATCTCCACTGTCAAAAATGCAGATGTTGAAAGAATAGTACATGTATTGGCTTTGGGGCCCCCACAAATGGAAGCTGTGCTATATCTGACCTACAGTAGGTATGGAAAGTATTCAGACCCCTTTAAATTTTTCATTCTTTGTTTCATTGCAGCCATTTGGTAAATTCAAAAAAGTTTATTTTTTTCTCATTAATGTACCCTCTGCCCCCCATCTTGACAGAAGAAAAACAAAAATGTAGACATATTTGCAAATTTATTAAACAAGAAAAACTTAAATAACACATGGTCATAAGTATTCAGACCATACGTATAGAGTAGAAGCACCTTTTGAGCTAGTACAGCAATGAGTCTTCTTGGAAATGGTGCAACAACATTTTCACACTTGGATTTGGGGATCCTCTGATATTCTTCCTTGCAGATCCTCTACAGTCCCGTCAGGTGAATGTTGATGGACAGCCATTTTCAGGTCTCTCCAGAGATGCTCAATTCGGTTTAGGTCAGGCTCTGGCTGTGCTAGTCAAGAATGGTCACAGAGCTGTTGTGAAGCCACTTCTTTGTTATTTTAGCTGTGTGCTTAGGGTCATTGTCTTGTTTTAAGCCTGCTTTACACACTTCAATAGATCTTTCAATCCGTCGTCGGGGTCAAGTTGTAAGTGACGCACATCCGGCATCGTTCGTGACGTATTTGCGTGTGAAACCTACATGCGATCAAGATTGAACGAAAATACGGTGATCGCATACACGTCGTTTATTCCTCATACATTGGACGTTTTGTTGTACGAAACTAGTGAATTGTAACGTGTGACATCCCTCATACGATTTTGGTGTCTGATGCTATGTGCGCAGGTGTGCGCTCTGCACCGCAGCTTAAAAAAGGTCCGCTTCAGAGCGCAGCTGAAAAGCTTCGTTCTGAAGTGCCTCACAATGTCTGTCATTAACTAATCTCTGTCAGTCGGTCACTATCTCTGTCCCTCACTCTCTGTCCATGTCAGTCTATCCCCCTCTCTCATATACTCGGGTGAGGTTCACCCGAGTTCATTCTGACAGTGCGGCTCTGTCTGTGTCTGCTGTCATCTGCCATTCACCGCTGCTACATGGCTGTCTGTGGCTGCTGTCAGCGGCCATGTAGCAGAGCTGAATGGCAGATGACATAGTAAAAACGCATCCCTACACATTACACACGCTTGGCAAGTCAATAAATAAAAAAAAAAAGGTGCCCAATGCATACGTCACAGAACACATGATCCAAAGGATCGCACACAAAATTGATCAATTTAACATAGACTACTAACGCACGTGTGACAGCAAATGAACGACCTACATGCAATCTCATTAGATCGCATATGCGACCTGGGCGTGTCACATCGCATACGAGATCGCATACCTAATTGTAAGGTGTAAAGCTGGCTTTAAGGCTGAACCTTCGGCCAACTCTGAGGTCCAGAGCACTGTGGAAGAGGTTTTCTTCCAAGATATCTCTGTACTTGGCCATATTCATCCAGTAAGCTCCATAAACTATATTCAAGTGACTGTGTACAGGACTTTCCCTGTCTGAGCCTTTATTCTCCAGATTCCCATATTAAACCAAGGAACTTTCCTCTGCTGCTTGAATATAGTGTATGGATTCTTGCTGAGCTGCATGAACTTGGCTTTGATACAGCAGAACAGTATAGTGTTTGGGAACGGAGAAAAAAAAAAAAGTTAAGTATATTACAAACAAATTCATATTTTTGCAATACCTCGAGAATAATGTTGCGCAAGCGTACTCACCAATACTGGATACTCAAAGGAGCATTGGGGTCCTCGGGTACTCTCGGTGCTCGGCCGAGTATTGTGGGTGCTCAGATGTGTCGTCCATGAAACAACGATCACAAATCACTGCATGATGTGAGCAGACACTCCAGGGAGAGCTCTCACTGATGGCAAACCAACGTTTTTGGATGTAGTGTGTCCCTCCCCAAAAAAAACCCACTTCCCTCCCAGAAAATGTTCTGTTTGTGGGCTGACCGTATGTGGGTGGAGAGATGAACTGCCCAATCGTTGACTTTCATTTTCCTCGATACTAGAGTTGAGCACTTTCAGAGCATTAGACTTGCTCGAGCACCTGAGCATTTTAGCACTCACCCGTCTCCACTGAAAGATAATTAATTGCAAAAAAGGTTAATACTCGTATAGTGACAGACAGTGAAAGTGGATCCACTGGACTGAGGTACCATTCACTGACCCACAGGAGCGGACCGGAGCAACCACTGAGTCTTCACTACTACCACCAGAGGTGACAGCAGGTACAGGCGCTGGTAAGTGCCCATCTAGAGGCAGCCCTGGGAGATTCTGATTGGTAAGTGGCCATCAAGAGGTAGCCATGGGGGATTACGATACCTCAGCAGCTGATGCCACAGGACGTAAACCAGGAACAGGGACAGATGCTGGAGCGGTCCAAAGCTGGATGGTATTGGTGGTAACTGGTAGACTGAGGGTACTGCAGGGACTGGAGGTAACCTGACGGACAGGACAAAAACACATACAATACTAGACAAGATCAGAGACATTGTAAGACACCAAGACGGAGTGCGGAGTATCACAGGGGACCTGACAACTAGTATGGGCAGACTAAGCTACTGGGACACGTTGAACAGGCACTTCATAATGGGGAAGGATGTCTTATATACATTCGGCCTAATGGAGGGGATAGGGAACCCCTTCCAGGTAAGGTTGCACTGGCCCTTTAAGAAAAGTGAAAACAGCCATAAACGCGCTCCCGAGAGCCCTACTGTACATGTGTGGGCCTCAGGATCAAGAGGAAGAAGCAGGCATTGGTAGCAGGCAGGGACATGGCAGCACACAGAGAGCCAGAGACCCAGGAACTGCGGGGACAAGCAGGAACAGCGGGAACAGTGGAGGTGAGCCGCGGAGAGCACTCTTTGGCTTGCAGTGCTGACGGCGTAACAGTGACAACATAATAGTGACCACATAATAAAAACATACAATCACTTAAAGGGGTTGTCATCTACTTGGAAAACCCCTTTTCATTCACCAAGTTTTCCCCGTTAAAAAAAAACCACTCATGCTCACCACAGTAGACTCACTCTTCTGGGACTCACTTGAGGTTGTTAGGTCATGAGAGCCCTGGCGCTCAATCAGCATCGGTTCAGTTCCAAACTTTACTAGAAAGTGCCCTGACCATTTTTGATGTTAAACTCTTCTGAAGGCAAGTAGAGTGAAGGCGGTGCTTTTTAGGTGCACGGCTCTCGTTAAGTAACAACGTGAGCCCCGGAAGAGCAAGTGCCGACACCACTAGAATGACGGCGGCGTAAGAAGCAAGGATAAGTGTTATTATTTTAATGGGGACAAACATGGTGAATGAACAGGGGTTGACCAAGTAGTGAACAATCCCATTAATAACATTGCCATACATGCACAGCCTGCACCGTCCTTACACCAGGCCGGTATAGATCATTTTCCAGGTTTTACTCTGTTCGCATAGAAAGGCTTCAGAAATAACTAATATGAATAATATTAGATAAAGAACAGTATATTCGCATGTACGAATAACATAATTGCTGAGGAAGATGGGAGGTTGCAAAATTGGATTACGGTCTAATTCTACTATATAGCTGCTTTTACAATTTGCATCCCATTAGTAACTATAATGAGCTACAAACAGTGAAAACATGAAGAACTTGGAGAAGTAAACTTCTGCCCGGGTCATAAAGGAATTAATAAAACATTTACATATGTAAATATTTTATTGCAGAAATGTTTTATTCATATAAACATGTATTTGATATTCAGATATAGTCATTGTTATGCGTTACTGATTAAAACAAAATTATACAAAAGGTATTAATGCCAATGAAATATACATCTCCATCCTGGATATTAGCGAGAGATCGGAAGACTGTAACTTGGTTGGAAAGCCGGTCACTTGTCATATTTACCATCTACTTGTATGCTTAGTTTAGAATAAAGACTTTTCTTAGCATTTTTCTTTGTTCCAGAACTCCAAACAATAGTGCCAGATCTCCTCCATCTATAGTGCCAGATCTCCTCCATCTATAGTGCCAGATCTCCTCTATCTATAGTGCCAGATCTCCTCCATCTATGGTGCCAGATCTCCTCCATCTATAGTGCCAGATCTCCTCCATCTATAGTGCCAGATCTCCTCCAGCTATAGTGCCAGATCTCATCCATCTATAGTGTCAGATCTCCTCCATCTATAGTGCCAAATCTCCTCCAGCTATAGGGCCAGATCTCCTCCAGCTATAGTGTCAGATCTCCTCTATCTATGGTGTCAGATCTCCTTCATCTATAGTGCCAAATCTCCTCCATCTATAGTGCCAGATCTCCTCCATCGATAGTGCCAGATCTCCTCCATCTATAGTGCCAGATCTCTTCCATCTATAGTGTCAGATCTCCTCCATCTAGAGTGCCAGATCTCCTCCATCTAGACTGCCAAATCTCCTCCATCTCCACAAATTGTGCCCTCCTTCCTGGGATAAAAGTGCTATCCCAAAATGGACATTTTGCATAAGTTCACAGAAGAGATACGTTAACTTTCTAGTTGTTGCTTCCATGACCAATTGAACTTCCAAAATCACCATATGTCGCGGACGGGGAGGACGCCGTCGCTGCTGCGCCCTCGCTAACGCTCGGGTCCGGCGCTGCTGCGGCTCCTGCTGCTGCTCGGTGGCTCGAGCGGTGGGCTGGATCCAGGGACTCGAGCGGCGCTCCTCGCCCGTGAGTGAAAGGGGTGGTTGGTGTGGGGGATTTAGTCCGTGACGCCACCCACGGGTCATGGTGAAGATGGGCACCACCGCTGCTGGTGACGGGGATCCCGGGAGCGATGGTAGGGAGCAGCTGAGATGTTGTTTTCCCCCTCCGTGGGTAGGGGTCGGTGGTCCCGGGGCCCGGTGATGTTTTGACGGGGAGGCAGGGTTGGTGAGGTGCAGGGTTGCCGGGACAGCACGGCACGGTGCCGGATGGCACGGGTGTACTCACGCAGCAAGAAAGGTACAAAGTCCTTGGTAAACCAAACGGCTGGATGGACGGGTCCCGCAGCTGGCTGCAGTGTCTCTCCCCGGACAGGTGATGGCGGCTGTCTTTCCCTGCACCTTGATGTTCTCTTTCTGACTACTATGGATTCCCAACGGTAGTCTGCTCCCCAGTGTATGGGTACCGGAGGAGCCCGTTTGCCCGCAGACGCTGGGGACGCTTGGGTCTCTAGCCTTAGGCGGTAGCTGTATACCCTCACAGTGTGGGCTGTTGCCTTCAATCGGGACTTTTGCTGTTGTGAAACCCCTAGGGTTCCAGTCACATTCGGATCTGACTATTGTCGGCGGCTCCAAGCCTGGTCGGGGTCCGATGGCCCTGCCTGTGTATGCTGGCTTCACTTCACTCCCCGGTCGGTACCGGCAGGCCGTCGCCCGTCCCCGGCCCTACGGTTCCGTGTTGCTCCACCACTCCTGCAGACGGCCACCACCATCTGCCAACCTTGCTGTTAGTGCCTGGGCCACAAACCCAGACACCCAAGTGTTTACTCCTCTCACTTCCACCTCCTGGACTAAACAGTCACTTTTCCCGCCTCCAAACCTGTGAACTCCTCGGTGGGTGGAGCCAATGTCTTAGCTCCGCCCCACCTGGTGTGGACATCAGACACTGGAGGGAGGCAACAAAGATTTTGCGTTTGGCTGGTGTCCCTGTCTAATGTGGGAGGGGGTGTTTGTGTGTTATCTGTGACGACCTGGCTAGGCCAGGGCGCCACATTCCCTTTTGGTGAAATGCAGACCATCCACGGGCTGCCCGTCCATCACCGGTTTTATTTTTCAAAACTGTAAAAAGATATAAATAACATGTAAAACATTTTCAAACATAAGCATTTCATGTAAGGACACTTCAACGTTGCACATATATAACATTTTTAATAACAGACGGACGGACGGGTGTCGCCGGTCTCCCACCCAAGCAACCTAGCCCTGATGCTGCCCCTAAGAAGTGGGCAGCACCCCTTGACCCCAGTCCAGGTTCAGGCTGCCCGAGCGGGAACGGGTACGGTTACTCACACCCGGCTGTCACTTCAGGGGACCCCACATCCTTGGGAGACCCCTGACCCCCGGAGCATGGCCACCGGTCCTGGTGGTGGCCGGGCACCAGCCTGCTCTGCTGCGGGCCCTTCCTCCTATCTGCCTCTCCGGAGGCGGCTCCAACGGAAAATCACCCCTCAACTTATTTACAAGCCCACTAGTTCGTGGGTGGCCTGCCAGTTCTCGGCCATGTCCATGAGTAGTCTCTCATGCAGGTTGTAAAACACACAGGGTCCCTCTGGGGACAACTTGCCAGCAACGGCCGGAATAATCATGTAGACAATCAGGTGACAAACTCGGTTTGATTTAGTGTTCATTCAATATGCTGAGGGTCCCAACGGGAACAGCTTTCTCTTTTTCCTCATCTTTAAACAGCAATCCCGAGGCACAGCTGCCGTTGCTGCCGCTCCCGGTGTGGAGCACCTTCTGCTTGCTCCGGTTCAGGTGGTGTGGGTGATGGGCCCAGACAGAACCCCTCTGTGCCGGCTACGACCGGTACCTTCAATAATGAGGGACCCTGCTGTGACGTGGCCTGCTCTGCCTCCTGGCAGCTGCATCCCCGCCGTGCCTCAGCCGAAGCCTGGGGTGTGGGAGCGGTTGATGGGACTTGCGGTGCTGGCCTCTGGTCGAGGATCGCCTCCGCTGCGGCCGGGCGGACTGCCGGGGCCGTCGTCATCTCCGTCGCAGTCAGGATGGAAGCCGGGAAGGGTGCCAGGGCAGTGACAAAGCTAAGGCCTGGGGGTCGCAGGTCTGGGCCCTCTCCCTCAGACGCTGCGGGCTCCACTACCAGTGACAGGGGTAACGGGTCGGTCGGGGTGTTGGCCGCGGGCATGGGCAGTGAGGGAGGTAGCGTGGTGGACAGCAGCAGGCCGGGCCCCTGAGCCGTATCGACCGATCCCTCAGGGACATAGGGCCGTGGGTCGCTTACCTGCTCCTCTGAGACCACCTCCACTTCGGATGCCCAAACGGTTGCGGCCAGGCCCTTCATCTCCGACGTCCACTTCGCCAGCATGAACTGGACTTGGGCCTGGAGCTCCTGGCACATCTTTCGGCTGGATCCAGGAACATGTTTCAGCAGAGTCCTGGCGTTCCTGCACGCTGCAGCGCTAGTTACATGCGGCCGCGGCTGCGACCGCCACTCCTCCAACAGCTCCGTCGGGTGCAGACATCTTTTTCCCGTCCCCCCTTGGTACTCTTCAGCACTTCCGTTTGTTGGGGGCGGGGCTCCGCTTTCCCGCCTTCCCTGCTCGGAGAAGATGCTCGAGCGGGAGATTTTCGCGCCAAGATGGCGGCGCTTCAAAATTTTCGGCTGGACACCGCCGGCGGAGATCACATTGCGCACTTCTACTGGTAAGTAGATGAGTTCAATCCTGTTCATGGCGCCAAGTTGTCGCGGGCGGGGAGGACGCCGGCGCTGCTGCGGCTGCTACTGCTGCTCGGTGGCTCGAGCGGAGGGCCGGAACCAGGGACTCGAGCGGCGCTCCTCGCCCGTGAGTGAAAGGGGTGGTTGGTTTGGGGGATTTAGTCCGTGACGCCACCCACAGGTCGTGGTGAAGATGGGCACCACCGCTGCTGGTGACGGGGATCTCGGGAGCGATGGTAGGGAGCAGCTGAGATGTTGTTTTCCCCCTCCGTGGGTAGGGGTCGGTGGTCCCGGGGCCCGGTGATGTTGTGACAGGGAGGCAGGGTTGGTAAGGTGCAGGGTTGCAGGGACAGTGCGGCGCGGTGCCGGATGGCACGGGTGTACTCACTCAGCAAGAAAGGTACAAAGTCCTCGGTAAACCAAAAGGCTGGATGGACAGGTCCCGCAGCCGGCTGCAGTGTCTCTGCCCGGACAGGTGATGGCGGCTGTCTTTCCCTGCAACTTGATGTTCTCTTTCTGACTACTATGGATTCCCAACGGTAGTCCGCTCCCCGGTGTATGGGTACCGGAGGAGCCCGTTTGCCCGCAGACGCTGGCCCTTGGATCTCTAGCCTTAGGCGGTAGCTGTATACCCTCACGGTGTGGGCTGTTGCCTTCAATCAGGACTTTTGCTGTTGTGAAACCCCTGGGGTTCCAGTCACATTCGGATCTGACTATTGTTGGCGGCTCCAAGCCTGGTCGGGGTCCGATGGCCCTGCCTGTGTGTGCTGGCTTCACTTCGCTCCCCGGTCCTACGGTTCCGCGTTGCTCCACCACTCCTGCAGACGGCCACCACCATCTGCCAACCTTGCTGTTAGTGCCTGGGCCACAAACCCAGACACCCAAGTGTTTACTCCTCTCACTTCCACCTCCTGGACTAAACTGTCACTTTTCCCGCCTCCAGGCCTGTGAACTCCTTGTTGGGTGGAGAAAACCGCTTAGCTCCACCCCACCTGGTGTGGACATCAGACACTGGAGGGAGGCAACAAGGATTTTGTGTTTGGCTGGTGTCCCTGTCTAATGGGGGTGGGGGTGTTTGTGTGTTATCTGTGACGAGCTGGCTAGGCCAGGGCGCAACACATACAGTACAGACCAAAGGTTTGGACACACCTTCTCATTCAAAGAGTTTTCTTTATTTTCATGACTCTAAATTGTAGATTCACATTGAAGACATCAAAATTATGAATGAAAACATGTGGAATGAAATACTTAAAAAAGTGTGAAACAACTGAAAATATGTCTTATATTCTAGGTTCTTCAAAGTAGCCACCTTTTACTTTGATTACTGCTTTGCACACTCTTGGCATTCTCTTGATGAGCTTCAAGAGGTAGTCACCAGAAATGGTTTTCCAACAGTCTTGAAGGAGTTCCCAGAGATGCTTAGCACTTGTTGGCCCTTTTGCCTTCACTCTGCGGTCCAGCTCACCCCAAACCATCTCAATTGAGTTCAGCTCTGGTGACTGTGGAGACCAGGTCATCTTGTGTAGCATCCCATCACTCTCCTTCTTAGTCAAATAGCCCTTACACAGCCTTGAGGTGTGTTTGGGGTCATTGTCCTGTTGAAAAATAAATGATGGTCCAACTAAATGCAAGCCGGATGGAATAGCACGCCGCTGCAAGATGCTGTGGTAGCCATGCTGGTTCTGTATGCCTTCAATTTTAAATAAATCCCCAACAGTGTCACCAGCAAAGCACCCTCACACCATCACACCTCCTCCATGCTTCACGGTGGGAACCAGGCATGTAGAGTCCATCTGTTCACCTTTTCTGCGTCGCACAAAGACACGGTGGTTGTATCCAAAGATCTCAAATTTGGACTCATCAGACCAAAGCACAGATTTCCATTGGTCTAATGTCTATTCCTTGTGTTCTTTAGCCCAAACAAGTCTCTTCTGCTTGTTGTTTGTCCTTAGCAGGGGTTTCCTAGCAGCTATTTTACCATGAAGGCCTGCTGCACAAAGTCTCCCCTTAACAGTTGTTCTAGAGATGAGAAGGTGTGTCCAAACTTTTGGTCGCTACTGTATATAGGCGACCCCTGTTCTTGATAAATGCATTGTGGTGAGAAAGTAGTGGTCAAGCATAAGTCCTGCCGCTTTATTCAAAGTTTATGGGACTGAAGAAGTCAATCGAATATAGTGAGGGGTTCACATATGGATAATCCTGCATTAAAAAGTTGTCATTTTGCATTTTACATTATTTATCTTGTGCTGATCTTCAGCTGCATCTTGCATTATACTCAAGAGCTGCACTCACTATTCTGCTGGTGCAGTCACTGTGTACATACAGTTAGGTCCAGAAATATTTGGACAGTGACACAATTTTCGCGAGTTGGGCTCTGCATGCCACCACATTGGATTTGAAATGAAACCTCTACAACAGAATTCAAGTGCAGATTGTAACGTTTAATTTGAAGGTTTGAACAAAAATATCTGATAGAAATTGTAGGAATTGTACACATTTCTTTACAAACACTCCACATTTTAGGAGGTCAAAAGTAATTGGACAAATAAACCAAACCCAAACAAAATATTTTTATTTTCAATATTTTGTTGCGAATCCTTTGGAGGCAATCACTGCCTTAAGTCTGGAACCAATGGACATCACCAAACGCTGGGTTTCCTCCTTCTTAATGCTTTGCCAGGCCTTTACAGCTGCAGCCTTCAGGTCTTGCTTGTTTGTGGGTCTTTCCGTCTTAAGTCTGGATTTGAGCAAGTGAAATGCATGCTCAATTGGGTTAAGATCTGGTGATTGACTTGGCCATTGCAGAATGTTCCACTTTTTTGCACTCATGAACTCCTGGGTAGCTTTGGCTGTATGCTTGGGGTCATTGTCCATCTGTACTATGAAGCGCCGTCCGATCAACTTTGTGGCATTTGGCTGAATCTGGGCTGAAAGTATATCCCGGTACACTTCAGAATTCATCCGGCTACTCTTGTCTGCTGTTATGTCATCAATAAATACAAGTGACCCAGTGCCATTGAAAGCCATGCATGCCCATGCCCTCACGTTGCCTCCACCATGTTTTACAGAGGATGTGGTGTGCCTTGGATCATGTGCCGTTCCCTTTCTTCTCCAAACTTTTTTCTTCCCATCATTCTGGTACAGGTTGATCTTTGTCTCATCTGTCCATAGAATAATTTTCCAGAACTGAGCTGGCTTCATGAGGTGTTTTTCAGCAAATTTAACTCTGGCCTGTCTATTTTTGGAATTGATGAATGGTTTGCATCTAGATGTGAACCCTTTGTATTTACTTTCATGGAGTCTTCTCTTTACTGTTGACTTAGAGACAGATACACCTACTTCACTGAGAGTGTTCTGGACTTCAGTTGATGTTGTGAACGGGTTCTTCTTCACCAAAGAAAGTATGCGGCGATCATCCACCACTGTTGTCATCCGTGGACGCCCAGGCCTTTTTGAGTTCCCAAGCTCACCAGTCAATTCCTTTTTTCTCAGAATGTACCCGACTGTTGATTTTGCTACTCCAAGCATGTCTGCTATCTCTCTGATGGATTTTTTCTTTTTTTTCAGCCTCAGGATGTTCTGCTTCACCTCAATTGAGAGTTCCTTAGACCGCATGTTGTCTGGTCACAGCAACAGCTTCCAAATGCAAAACCACACACCTGTAATCAACCCCAGACCTTTTAACTACTTCATTGATTACAGGTTAACGAGGGAAACGCCTTCAGAGGTAATTGCAGCCCTTAGAGTCCCTTGTCCAATTACTTTTGGTCCCTTTAAAAAGAGGAGGCTATGCATTACAGAGCTATGATTCCTAAACCCTTTCTCCGATTTGGATATGAAAACTCTCATATTGCAGCTGGGAGTGTGCACTTTCAGCCCATATTATATATATAATTGTATTTCTGAACATGTTTTTGTAAACAGCTAAAATAACAAAACTTGTGTCACTGTCCAAATATTTCTGGCCCTGACTGTACATTGCATTACTTATCTTGTACTGATCCAGAGTTTCATCCTGTAGTATACTCGAGAGCTGTACTCGCTATTTTGCTGGTGCAGTCACTATGCAAATACATTATGTTATATAACCTGTACTAATCCTATATTATACAGCAGAGCTGCACTCTCTATTCTGCTATGGGAGTCACTGTGCAAACACTTCATTAGTTTTCTTGTACTGATCCTGAGTTACATCCTGTATTATATTACAGAGCTGCACTCCCTATTCTGTGGGTGCTATCACAGTGTACATATATTACATAACTTACCCTGAGTCACAGCATGTATTATACTCTAGAGTGGCACTCACTGTTCTGCTGGTGGAGTCATTACATTACTTATATTGTACTAATCCTGAGTTATATTTTCTATTATTATCATGCTTGGACTAGGTGGTGTCCGTTCACATGGTGTCACAGATGCGCACAGATCAATGACTGTCCGGCGCACGACAAAGTACACAGGGGACACCAGAGACACAAAAACAAAAGTGGGTCTTAATGCTAGGGAGAGTGGATTGGGGACACTTCCTGAACTCACCTGAGGTTGTACCCTACGTTCCCTAACATCCCTATATGGGTTCTTTCACCCTATTGCCAATCACGTGCCTAGGCCCTTGTTTGCCCTATCCTCACCCTGGCTAGTGAGATGGCCATCGAGAGCACAAGTCCCACCACTCCCCTAATAATGCACAAAGAACAGAAGACAGACAGGGGAATAGACAAAAAGAATATACCCTAACTTCACAGCTGCAGCCAGACACCAAGACTGCAGTCAGCACCGCTTCACCAACAGGACTACACCAACAGCAAGGGCTCCAGCAGCTGCAAGGCTCCAGTGGCTACCAGAGCTTCCTCTCTTCTCTGTGGCCAGTTTAAGAATGGGAATTCTATTACCGGCCTCATATGATGGTACATGTGACCATATAAACGGAATGTGTGTGGTCACAAACCGGCTGCATATGAGGAGAATAAGCCAGGAGCTGCTAGCAGAAAAACTGACACCAAAAGGAAAAGAAAACACATTTAAAATCCAGTCTCACAAGCCAAAGTGAGTCTCCAGCACCCAAACCTGTCACAAGCCTGCTAATGATGGGAGACCATTTTGACAAGGTAAAGCCTCCCAACACAAGTTTCACCTATACAGGCTTCATCAAGGGGACATGTGAGTCTCACATGTCCCCTTGAAGAAGCCTGTATAGGTGAAACCATTTGGGGAGGCTTTACCTTTATGATTTCAACAGCTCGTGCTAGGACAGCGTTTACTAATAATGGCTGCTGACAAGAAAGACTATGCAACCATTAAATAATCACAGTAAGAGAAAGATAAGATTGTGTATCTCCATAATTGAGTTTGATGAGCTGTTCCTGCACTAAGTGTTTTTAAATGTGTGTACAATGCACTATATTTAATCATTTAACAATCTATTATATAAAGGTGAGTGTATATATGCATGTATGTCCGCTAAAGGAATTCGCACCGTCGCATGTACAATCATGAAATTTTGCACAGACACACCATTTGACTCAGGGAACATCTTCGACTGTTTTGAGGAGAAATGTTAACCTCGCGCATTACAGTTATTCAC
This sequence comes from Anomaloglossus baeobatrachus, assembly GCF_048569485.1. Lineage (NCBI taxonomy): Eukaryota > Metazoa > Chordata > Amphibia > Anura > Aromobatidae > Anomaloglossus > Anomaloglossus baeobatrachus. The sequence goes on from NC_134353.1 coordinate 910,904,144, forward strand.
CAAAAAACCTGCCTCCATTAAAGTCAATGAAGCTGGGAGCCACGGTGCAGTCAGAACTTTAGAAGAATGTGCAGCCACGCCCTTAGATGAAATGGCGTGTTACAATGCAGCCAGGGAAAGAGACAGATAGGGAAAGAGACAGACAGGGAAACAGACAGGCAGACAGGGAAAGAGACAGGCAGAGCCAGACAGACAGCCAAAGAGACAGACAAAATGACAGACTCAGGAAAAGAGACACACACAGGGATAGAGACAGACACAGAGACAGACAGGGAAAGAGACAGATAGGGAAAGAGATAGAGAGACAGATAGGGAAAGAGAGACAGAGACAGACAAGGAAAAAGAGAGAGACAGGCAGGGAAAGAGACAGAGAGACAGACAGGGAAAGAGACAGAGAGACAGACAGGGAAAGAGACAGACAGACAAGCAAAGAGACAGACAGACAAAGAGATAGAGAGAGACAGAGAGAGAGACAGACATAGACTGGGAGAGAAACAGAGAGACAGTTACTATCCCGCGCAACGCTGGGTACTACAGCTAGTTGATGAATAAAAGTAAAGTTTTATTTATAGGTCTTTATTTTAGGGGTTTAGTTACCTTTGACAAATAGTAATTTCACCTGTAGCTGGAACTTTTCTTACCCCTGAAGGACATCTACAGATCCTTTCCTTTTGGATCGACATATCCTGAGTTGAGTAGCGCAAAATGATAAACTTTTAAGAAGAAATATTTTTTTGATACTCTTCTAGTAGTTGATGCCGTATGTCTCTATGTGGATTCAACCTTGTGCGGTTTTCTTAGTATTTTGTGATAATGTATTGAATTTTTATTTCAAGAAATTGGATCCTTGGAGCATCTTTTTGCACGAAGGACGTTACTTTAGCGCCATAAGTTTTCACCTTCTGGAGATCACGATCCTGGATTTATGGCTTGCTTAGGTAGTGCTGAATATTTATTTGAAGACAGGTCAGTAGCGGCATTATTCCTTGAAGATGTATTAATGTGTGGGCCCACATCTGCTGCGCTGATCTGACAATGTAAGCTATTCATTGCCAGGAAGGACAAACTGTTCTGCATTTAGCTTTATAACTAGCTGGTAAAATGCTCTTAATGGATAGCGATGCCGGTGTTTGCTGTTAGGATGAATGTGGTAAGCTGTCAGTTGCCGGCACTGCGCTCGCTCGGCGGATGCTGTCACACATTTGTATTACTTTGGAATAATAGCCGGTAAAATAAACATCTTCGCGGCTTGTTTAAGCAGGCAGAAAATATCCGCTGAATAAAAAAGTTTGAAGGCCATAGTAGAACTCATTATATAATCACAGGATATGCAGACATACCAGGTATATCGTTATCCGCCGATGCATATTTATGGGCCTGTGTGAGTACATGCCCTGGACGCCAGCGATGCCATGTTTAGTTCAAGTTTTCTTTGCTTGTTAGCAATAATTGTCAGTATTGTGGCACGACGATTGCAGAGCCATTACTGCGATGTGCGGCCAGACGAAGGCTCCTCCAGTTCATAACTATGGAAAACGAGCACTTTACATGCACAACCTCCAACGATAACAGAATAAATTACTCAACAACACACCACTTAACTATTTAAGGACCCAGCCTATTCCCACTTTAAGAACGCAGCGATTGGTTTAGTTGTTTTTCATTGTACCGTGTTTCCCTGAAAATAAGTGACTCGCCCACCCCAGGGCTATGGGACACCCGGTGCCGGGCCGGACTAGTCCGGGGGACGTCAGTGGTGGCGGGGCCCGCCTCCGTGGCCCTGGTGGGTGTCAGTTTAATATGGCTGGTGACTTGGGAGCAATTAAAGTATTTGTTTCATGACGCCACCTGTGGTCTGCGGCTATTAAGCCGCCGCTGCTGTGTGAGGCCTCCGGGGTGATGATACGGCAGCAATGGTGGTACTGCTCCCCACAGGTGGAGCGGAGCCCCGGGGACACTGTTAGTGCTCGTGAAAGTCTATGGTGTTGTGTGGCTAACACGGTGCAGGGCCGACAGGCAATGAAAGAACCAGGCACAAACAACAGTCTCTTTACCTTCTCCTCTTTTACTTTAGGAACAGTCCAATCCTGGGAGACCGTCACAGGTGGTGAAGGGGATCCGGTCGGCCTGGAAGTACTTGGGGTGATCTTTCAGGCCAGCTGAGTATGAGGCCTACTCCTGTTCCTTTCTTTACTATGATAGGACCCTGCTTCTCTGGATCCAGCAATGGGCCTCTTTGCTGCTGGGACCGGTGATACGTCCCTTTCCATCTGTGGTAGGCTGCGCAGGCCCTCTCTGGTGCTTCTCTGCTGGAGTCCACACCGGGCCTTGATGCTGCAGCTGTACCTTCGGGCTGTTTATGGGCCAGGTGCTTGCAGCTCTCCTGCCCTTTGGATTCGGCTACCAGGGAGTATTTTAAGCCCTGGTGGCCACAGACTCCGATGTCCGAGTCTCTTCTCTGCCTCTCTGCTACTCCTGCTTCCCTGGGCCAAGCTGTTCCAGCTCCAGGCCCCAGATCCACAGGACAGCACACTCTGCGTCTGCTTCCTTTCACTTCTCTCTACAGACTGAACACTACTTCCTCCCTCAGGTCAGACTTAAGGAATGCTCCCTGGAATTCCAGGTTCAGAGCTCCCCCTGCTGGCCGGAGGGAGAACTGCGTTGGATGTTAAACTTGCTGGCCAATGGACCTCCCAATTACCTCCAGGCTCAGCATTAACCCTTTGGGAGGGCAATGCTGTTGTGGCGACCAGGTCCTGGGGCGCCACACTCCCCCTTAGTTAAATTCAGTACTCCCGGACTGTAGAAAACAAAACAAGACATACATGTTACAACCTTAAACATCTATAAGAGTCCAGTGTGGCTCCCTGCCGGGTGTCCATTACACTGCTCCATGGGGGACCCGCCGCGATAAAACCCCCAACGTAGGCTCTGGGCGTGCGTCAGAGCATTGATGACCCCACTCTATGCACGCCGGACGGGTTTTTCTTCAGGGGTTGCTGAGCACACTGGTGCTAACTGTGTACAGCTAGGTGTTGGCCACACATAGTCCAGTGGCCCAATTGTCCATTTTCTCAACCAAAAAAAAAAACATTTTATACACAACATTACAGACATTTCACATAACTATTTACATTCTAATAAGTACTCTTTCTTTTTACTCTCTATACCTTGGAGGGGGCTGTCCCCGAGTGCTGCGTCGGGACATGCGTAGCTCTGGTGTCTGCCCCTGACTACTTGGTGTGTCTTCTACCTCAGCACTACAGGTAGGCCTAACCCTGATAGGTATGCGTGATGATTGCCTACATGGTCTGAGAGTCGCCAAGGGTATGACAGGTTCACCACTGACAGGGGGTTGATTCTCCTGTTCCACTGCTGGCGTGTCATCTTGTGTTGGAGCGGACGGTTCTTTAGGTGGATCTGGAACCTCTTCTGTTTCTGGCTCGACCAACTGCGGGAACGTCAACACTGGTACCACTATGGCATTGTTTATTCGGGTCCAAGTTTTGGGGAATTTTCCAAGGATTGTTTGGATCATCTCTTCCTCTTTTTCTGGACTTTGGGGACTTTCTTGTACTTCTTCTACTTCTTTTTGGGTTCTGCACCGTTTGGGGCATGCTTTCAGGCGGTCTCGAGAAACTGCTTGATAGGTCTTGCCTTCATCTTTGCTTATGAGGCATACCTTACTATTGTCAAAGTTGGAGGGGATAATGGTGTAGGGTTCATTCTCCCACTGATCATCTAATTTATGCGCCCTCCGCTTTTTCTTGAGGACCTGTTCTCCAGGTGCTAAGGGAGTTGCTGGAGCTGTTTGATTGTAATGCTGCTCTTGTCTCGTTCTTGCTTGGGACAGGCTCCTTTCTACGCATTCCTGGACCTTGCGGTACTGCTGTTGTCGCTCTGTATCCCAATCTTCTATCTCCTGAACCGCTTCAGGTGACACAGTCCCCATCTCAAAGTCTACAGGTAACTTGCCAGGTCTTGCTCGCATCAGGTATGCAGGGCTGCAGTTGGTCGAATTTACTGGGATATGGTTGTACAGGTCTACCAGATCTGGTAACTTCTCTGGCAATTGGTTTCTTTCTTCCAGAGGTAGAGTCTTGAGCATATCAATAACCACATGGTTCATCTTCTCGCACAATCCATTGGTTTGGGGGTGGTACGGTGTGGTTCTGATTTTCTTACAACCGTACATGTTACAGAACTCTTGGAGCACTTCTGCCTCGAATGCAGGACCTTGATCAGTCAGTACCCTTTCAGGGTAACCGTGAGGTCGACAAAAGTATGCCTGAAATGCTCTAGCTGCTGTTCTGGCTGTCTGGTCCTTCACGGGCACTACTACCAGGAAACGAGAGTAATGGTCCACAATGGTGAGGGCGTACACATAGCCTGACCGGCTTGGTGTTAACTTCACGTGGTCCAGGGCCACCAACTCCAGGGGCTGCTTCGTGACAATTGGCTGTAGGGGAGACCTCTGGCTGGCATCATCTTTCCGCCTCAGGTTACACGGACCACAGTCTCGGCACCACTTCTCGGCTGTCTTTCTCATGTGCACCCAGTAGAACCGATCACGGAGTAGGGTCTCCAACTTCTTCCACCCGAAGTGTCCTGCGTTATCATGGTAAGCTGCTAGGACCATTGGAGCATCCCTCTGTGGGACCACTATCTGCCAGACGAGTTCATTCGTTCTCCAGTTGACATATCTCTTGCAGAGCTTGCCTTGGTATGTGAACAGTCGTCCCCTCTCCTTCCACAGCTGCTGGGCTTCTTCTGGAGCATCTGGGCCAAGATGGGTCTCAGCTTGTTCTAGCTTTTCTTTGACCAATCGCACGGCTGGGTCACCGTTCTTTGTCTCTTCCCAATTATGGTGGAGTAATGGGTTGACCGAGACCTCGTGCTGGCTCGAGCGCTTCACTCCTACAGCATGCTCACACTGGGAAACACCTTGGTGATGGAAAGCCGGTAACTCTATCTCTTCGAGTTCATCCAGGTCTTCTCCAGACTCGGGTAAGTGAGGCATTCTGGACAGCGCATCAGCATTGTTATTCTTCTTGCCAGCTCGGTACTTGATGGTAAAGTCAAAGTTAGACAGCCGGGCCATCCATCGCTGTTCCAACGCACCTAACTTGGCTGTTGCCAGATGGGTCAACGGATTGTTGTCCGTGAAGATGGTGAACTTGGCCGATGCCAGATAGTGCTTGAAGCGTTCAGTCACTGCCCAAACAATAGAGAGGAACTCTAGCTTGAAGGAACTGTAGTTTTCTGGGTTCCTTTCTGTGGGCCGAAGCTTCCTACTGGCGTAAGCTATCACCTTCTCTCTGCCTCCCTGCACCTGGGACAGAACTGCTCCCAGGCCCACGTTGCTGGCGTCTGTGTACAGTACAAATGGCTGGCTGTAGTCAGGGTAGGCCAGAATTTCTTCTCCCGTGAGAGCCCCTTTCAGCCGGACAAAGGATGTTTCTATTTGGCTGCTCCATTCAAATGGAGGGCTCTGCTTCTTAGCCTGCTTTGGCTGGCCCACCAGGAGATCTTGAAGGGGCGCTGCTATCTTTGTGAAACCATCAATGAACCTTCGGTAGTAGCCCACCAGCCCAAGGAACTGCCGCACCTCCTTTACCGTGGTGGGTCTTGGCCAGTCCTTGATTACGGTGACTTTCTCCGGATCAGGTGCCACACCTTCTGCGCTGACCACATGACCCAGGTACTGTACCTTTGGCTTCAAGAGGTGACATTTGGACGGCTTTATCTTCAGGCCATATTCCGACAAGGACTCAAACACTTCTGCTAAGTGCCTCAGGTGGTCTTCATAAGTCTTGGAGTAGACTATGACGTCATCCAGGTACAACAGCACGGTTTCAAAGTTGTGGTGGCCCAAGCAGCACTCCATCAACCTTTGTAATGTCCCTGGGGCGTTGCAGAGCCCGAATGGCATACAGTTGAACTCGCAGAGGCCCATTGGCGTCATGAAAGCAGTCTTCTCCTTGTCCGCCTCTGCCACGGGAACCTGCCAATACCCACTGGTGAGATCCAAGGTGGAGAAATAGTTAGCTGACTTTAAGGCTGTTAGTGACTCATCTATTCTGGGTAGTGGATAAGCATCTTTATGTGTAATGCGGTTAATTTGTCTGTAATCTACGCACATTCTCATTGTACCATCTTTTTTCTTTACGAGCACTAGTGGAGCTGCCCAAGGGCTACAGCTATCTCTGATAACCCCAGCCTCCTTCATTTCCCGTAACATTTCTTTGGCACGCTGATACTGTGCTGGGGGTACAGGGCGGTATCTCTCTTTAATGGGATGATGATCACCCGTGGGGATTTGATGTGTAACCCCTTTTACCTGCCCAAAATCTAGGGGGTGTTTGCTGAAGACCCGCTCGTACTCCTGTACCACCCGGTAAACCCCATGCTTTTGGTGTGAGGGGGTGGAGTCGGTGCCCACATGTAATTTTTGGCACCAGTCTTCCAGCTGCCCCTTGGAGCCATTGTCTTCCGCCTGGTCGGACGGGATCAAGGGTTCCACTGCTTTGATGGTATTGTTACTGACAGTGTACAGTTTTGCTACAGTGGCATACCGGGGCAATTTGGCTTCCTCCTCCCCACAATTCAGGACACGGATGGGCACTCTCCCCTTGCGGACGTCTGCTACCCCTCTGGCTATCAGGACTACAGGCCTACTGTCTGAATACACCGGTTCTACCAAGGCATGGTAATCCTGACCCTTGAGGCCTATTTCTGCCCGACACCATATCAACATTTCACTTCTTGGGGGTATTGCAATGGGGAGGGGGTCACTTACCCTCACACTGCCAATTTCTCCTCCGGCCAGCTCTACCTGCTGCCTCCTCATCAGGGCTCTGATCTCCCTCTGTAGGGCACGCTGCTGCCCGGAGCTGGCAGTTTCAGACGCCTGTTGCAACAAAATTATCACTTCGGCAATACAATTTTCTATCACATTTGTACCAATGGTTAGCAGTGGGTTAGATTCCTTGCGATCAATATCTACAATTATCATCCCCTGACATGGCAATTCTACCCGCCCCACTTTAATGGTTACTTCTTTATACCCAATTTGAGGTAAGGGCTGACCATTACTGGCCACAATTGTTAAATCATCATCTGGGCCATGGTCAATGTCTGAATCAGCCCAATATCTTTTGTACAGTTGATAAGGGATGGTTGTTACCTGGGACCCCGTATCCAGGAGGGCATTCAAAGGGATCCCATCCAGCACAATAGGAAGGACCGGGCGTCCTCCCACATACTTGCTGCGACTGGGGGTTGAGCCTGGCTTCCTTACACCTGGGGGTTGGCTCCTGGCCCCAGGCGCGGCCCATTTAAAGGACAGTGTCTTGCAATATGGCCCGCCTGACTGCAGCGGCGGCAGATCGGTTGTCCCGTTGAATCATACCGGTCTGTATCTTTTCCTCGGGTCGGCGGAATCCTCCTCTGTCGCATCCATGGGACGTCATCTGGGCTGGAGGCCAACTCGATTCTTGCAGGCGATGGGGTCACTTGTAGAGACTGCACGGTCTTGGCAAGGGCAGCTACAGTCTTGGTCAGCTCCTGGACCTGCTGTCTGAGCTCTGCAGTGGGATCCTTATCCAGGGAATGCGCCTCAGCCCCTGCAGCGGCTCGTGTTGCAGGCACCACCCCGGGGTACGTGATAGCAAGAGACCGAAGGGGTACTGGGTCATTCGCTGTAGATTCTATCAGTACCCGGATGGCCTGGTCCTTAAACTTTGCAAAGTCCAGAGCAGGGTTCTGCAGGACCATGATACGCAGCTGGGTCCTGTGGGCATCTGACAGGAGCCTTTCTATGAACTGCTCAGTTAGGAGTTTGTCTTCTTCACGTACACTCTCTGGGTCCACCTGTTTAACTGCTTTCAGGGCCTCCTGCAAGTTTAAGGCATAGTCCCTTATGCTGTCTGTGGCCCGTTGTTTGCACCCAAAGAATCTCATCTTTATTTCTGCTGAGGTGCGGGTGTCAAAAGTACTCTTTAGCTTGGCCAGTATCTGGGTTGCTGTCCCTTTATCTGTATCAGGCCAGGACTTCACTTCACGCTGGGCCGCGCCGGCTAGCTGCCCCATTAATATGCCCACCTTCTGGCTCTCAGTCAGCGGATACACCCGGAACAAGCTGTGCAGCCTTTCTCTGAAGTCGCTCAAGGCATGGGACTCCCCGGAGTATTGCGGCAGCCATTCTGCTCCCGGGATGTACGGCATTGTGATTGGCATTACCGGCGCTACAGCGGGGGCTGGGGCGACGGCGACTGGGATTCCTTCGGCTGGTGCTGCGGCGTCTCGGGCTATGGCAGCCACCTGCCCTCCCTCCGAGTTGGACATCTTCCTCCCCCTTAGTGAACCTTACCAGGCTCCGTTCACTTTTCAAATTCCCTTCTGGGCGCTCAGCTCTGATGGCGCGCTCCCTTCGCGCTCTTTGTCAGGCACGCCCCCCTTCTTCCTGCGCTCGGCGAGGCTAATGGCGGCGGCAGTTTGCAAACAGTAACACAGTCTTTTAAGCACAGTTTCTGCAGGCGCACAGTACCCGGTGGGACCGGGCATGAAATCCTGTTCGTGACGCAAAAGTTGGCTCGCCCACCCCAGGGCTATGGGACACCCGGTGCCGGGCCGGACTAGTCCGGGGGACGTCAGTGGTGGCGGGGCCTGACTCCGTGGCCCTGGTGGGTGTCAGTTTAATATGGCTGGTGACTTGGGAGCAATTAAAGTATTTGTTTCGTGACGCCACCTGTGGTCTGCGGCTATTAAGCCGCCGCTGCTGTGTGAGGCCTCCGGGGTGATGATACGGCAGCAATGGTGGTACCGCTCCCCACAGGTGGAGCGGAGCCCCGGGGACACTGTTAGTGCTCGTGAAAGTCTATGGTGTTGTGTGGCTAACACGGTGCAGGGCCGACAACCAGGCACAAACAACAGCCTCTTTACCTTCTCCTCTTTTACTTTAGGAACAGTCCAATCCTGGGAGACCGTCACAGGTGGTGAAGGGGATCCAGTCGGCCTGAAGTACTTGGGGTGATCTTTCTGGCCAGCTGAGTATGAGGCCTACTCCTGTTCCTTTCGATACGTCCCTTTCCCTCTGTGGTAGGCTGCGCAGGCCCTCTCTGGTGCTTCTCTGCTGGAGTCCACACCGGGCCCTGATGCTGCAGCTGTACCTTCGGGCTGTTTATGGGCCAGGTGCTTGCAGCTCTCCTGCCCTTCGGATTTGGCTACCAGGGAGTATTTTAAGCCCTGGTGGCCACAGACTCCGATGTCCGAGCCTCTTCTCTGCCTCTCTGCTACTCCTGCTTCCCTGGGCCAAGCTGTTCCAGCTCCAGGCCCCAGATCCACAGGACAGCACACTCTGCGTCTGCTTCCTTTCATTTCTCTCTACAGACTGAACACTACTTCCTCCCTCAGGTCAGACTTAAGGAATGCTCCCTGGAATTCCAGGTTCAGAGCTCCCCCTGCTGGCCGGAGGGAGAACTGCGTTGGATGTTAAACTTGCTGGCCAATGGACCTCCCAATTACCTCCAGGCTCAGCATTAACCCTTTGGGAGGGCAATGCTGTTGTGGCGACCAGGTCCTGGGGCGCCACATAAGCCCTATCCTGAAAATAAGCCCTAGTCTCTGTTCAATAATGAAGTGTCCATGCAGCTAAAAAAGTTAAAGATACTGCAGGACACTTCATTATAGACAGCAGACACCCCCAATAGAGAAACGAAAGAGGACAGAAGACCCCGCGATCATACGCTCTAGACGCCGAATGGGAGGACCTGCAGCGAATCCCACACCCCCCACACATCAGATCCCACCCACACACATCAGATCGCACCCACACACATCAGATCACACACACATCAGATCGCACACCCACACACATCAGATCGCACACACACACACACACACATACACACACGCATCAGATCTCACACCCACACACCCACACACACATCAGATCTCACACCCACACACACACACTCATCAGATCTCAGACCCACACACACACACAGACCCACACACACACACATCAGATTGCAAACCCACACACATCAGATCACACATCCACAAACATCAGATCACACATCCACACACATCAGATCACACACACATCAGATTGCACACCCACACACATCAGATCGCACACTCACACACATCAGATCGCACACCCACACACATCAGATCGCACACCCACACACATCAGATCTCACACCCACACAGATCAGGTCACACATCTACACACATCAGGTCGCACATGTGGCGCCCTGGACTAGCCAGGGGCTACAGGTAACAACACACACACCCCCACCCCCAGCGGTTCACAGCAGTCATCCCCAGTGAGACCTGATTTCCTCCCTCGGATTCAGACAGACACACCAGGTGGGCTGAGTCAGGCAGATGGACACACCCACCGAGGAGTTTAGCTGGTCTGAGGTAGGAAACAAGGCAGTGAAGTCCAGGCAGAGGAAGAGAGAGGAGGTCTGCAGAGAGGCAGACGCAGACTGGGGCCTAGGTTGGAGCCTAGGGCCCTCGTGTAGCCAGTCAGACAGACGGTAGTGGCCGTCTGCCGGAGTCGGGAAGACAGTCTTGGTGGAACTGTAGGTAGCCGGGGTTGGGCGGTGGCCCACCGGTACTGAACCGGGGAGCCAGCTGGAAACCGGAGTGCAGGAGGAGCGTACACGAAGGTGAAGGAAAGGACTTACTTTACCAACCTGGGGTCAGGGGAAAAACACCGCAGCCGTCTGTGGGACCCGTCCCTCCAGCCGTTTGTTTGGCCAGAGACTCTGTGTGAATTACTGGCTGAGTGAGTACCACCGTGCCGTGCGGCACAGCGCTGTCCCCCGCGACCCTGCACCTCACCAGGCCCCGTAACCCGCCTGCCATCCCTACCACCCTCACCGGGCCCCAGGACAACCAACCCCCCTACCCACGGAGGGGAGAAACAACATCCAAGCTGCTCCCTGTCACCGCTCTCGGGATCCCCGCCCAGAGCAGCGGTGGTGTCACAACCTCACCACAACCGTGGGTGGCGTCACGGACAATATCCCTAAACCACAAACATTCCCCCTTTTCACTCACGGGCGAGGTGCGCCGCTCGAGTCCCCGGGATCCGGCCCACCACTCGAGCCACCGAGCAACAGCAGCAGCCGGACCCGAGCAGTGGGTGAGCGCAGCGTCCCCTCCTCCGCCCGCGACAACTTGGCGTCACGAACAGGATCTTACCGCTCTGCCGTCTGGTAGAGGTGCGCCTTGTGACCGCCGGAGGTGTCCAGCCGAAAATTTTGAGAAGCCGCCATTTTGGGCGCGAAAAGTCCCCGCTCGAGCGTCGCCTCGAGCAGTGGAGGCGCAAAAGCCGAAACCCCGCCCCTGTAGAGGAGGAGCCGGAAAAAGACTAAGGGGGACGGATGGCATCCGGCCACATGTGAACCGCGGCTGTGGAAGCAGGGACGCCAGGACTCTGCAAGTATTTGGTTCCTGGAGCACTGCTGCACGAGATGTCCCGTCCATCCGGCACTGCTGAAACCTCAGTGCCCATGCCCGCGGCCAACGCCCCGACCGACCAGTTACCCCCGTCACCGGTAGCGAAGCTCGCAGCGTCTGTGAGGGATGGCCCAGACCTGGGGTCCCCAGGCCTTACCTTCGTCACCGCCCTGCCACCGATCCCGGCAGTCCACCCGGCCGCGACGGAGATGACGACGGCTCCGGTAGTCCGCCCGGCCGCAACGGCAGCGAAGTACCCGTCCCGTTAACAAATCTGGGCCCGTTCCTGGACTGGGGTCAAGGGGTGTTGCCCACTTCTTAGGGGCAGCATTAGGGCCAGGTTGTTTGGGTGGGTGACTGAAGGACCTGTTCCATTGTTATTATTAAAAAAATGTTTTATTGTTGTTGCAACGGTCGAGGTGATATGCCTCCCGTAAGGGAAGTTGTAAAAAAAAAAAAAATGCATGTGTGAAAATGTTTAAAAAAATGTTTTATTCTTTTTCAGTTTGTGAAAATAAAACCGGTGATGGACGGGCAGCCCGTGGACGGTCTGCATTTTACTAAGGGGGAATGTGGCGCCCTGGACTAGCCAGGGGCCACAGGTAACAACACACACACACACCCACCCCCAGCAGTTCACAGCAGTCATCCCCAGTGAGACCTGATTTCCTCCCTCGGATTCAGACAGACACACCAGGTGGGAGGAGTCAGGCAGATGGACACGCCCACCGAGGAGTTCAGCTGGTCTGAGGCAGGAAACAAGGCAGTGAAGTCCAGGCAGAGGAAGAGAGAGGAGGTCTGCAGAGAGGCAGACGCAGACTGGGGCCTAGGTTGGAGCCTAGGGCCCTCGTGTAGCCAGTCAGGCAGACGGTAGTGGCTGTCTGCAGGAGTCGGGAAGACAGTCTTGGTGGAACTGTAGGTATCCGGGGTTGGGCGGTGGCCCACCGGTACTGAACCGGGGAGCCAGCTGGAAACCGGACTGCAGGAGGAGCGTACACGAAGGTGAAGGAAAGGACTTACATTACCAACCTGTGGTCAGGGGAAAAACACCACAGCCGTCTGTGGGACCCGTCCATCCAGCCGTTTGTTTGGCCAGAGACTCCGTGTGAATTACTGGCTGAGTGAGTACCACCGTGCCATGCGGCACAGTGCTGTCCCCGCGACCCTGCACCTCACCAGGCCTGTAACCTGCCTGCCATCCCTACCACCCTTACCGGGCCCCAGGACAACCAACCCCCCTACCCACGGAGGGGAGAAACAACATCCAAGCTGCTCCCTGTCACCGCTCCCGGGATCCCCGCCCAGAGCAGCGGTGGTGTTACAACCTCACCACAACCGTGGGTGGCGTCACGGACAATATCCCTAAACCACAAACATTCCCCCTTTTCACTCATGGGCGAGGAACGCCGCTCGAGTCCCCGGGATCCGGCCCACCACTCGAACCACCGAGCAACAGCAGCAGCCGGACCCGAGCAGTGGGTGAGCGCAGCATCCCCTCCTCCGCCCGCGACACACACACACATCAGATCGCACACCCACACAGATCAGATTACACACACACACACATCACATCAGATCGCACACCCACACATATCAGATCACACACACATGAGATCACACACATCAGATCACACACCCAGACACATCAGATCGCACACAGACATACACATCAGATCACACACTCAGATCAGATCGCACACCCACACACATCAGATCACACACCCACACTCACCACATCACTGATATCAATTGCTTGAAGCGACAATGAAATGACTATGGCTATGGGATTGAACACTGCTTTCTGCGCATGTGCATACAAGAGATGAGCAATTGTCTGACAGGCTGAGCACTTCAGGGCAGTTTTGTGAGCAGCACATGTAACAAGCTATAAAATTTGAGCTCTATTGGTGGGTATACTTATAGATATTGCCCTGAGACAGCAACATTTTTTTCTTCTCTGACATACATGTGATTGAGGCTATGTTGGATTCTGTAAGCCTGAAACACGGGCCCATGGGCCACATGTGGTCCCTGAGACTGCTTCTTGTGGCCCGCAGATCAATGGACCCCTTGACAATCGCAGCCAGTGCAGGGGCCACCGCAGTCAGCGCTTGTTAAATATTTTGATGGCGGCACACAGAGAAGCTCTCTGCACTATACCAATGCAGCCGCTGGCCAATCAGAGGCTAGCAACTGATGACATACACGAACGCCAGCTGCTGATGCTTGATTGACCAGCGGCAGCCATTGGTGTAGTGCAGAGAGCTTCTCTGTGCAGAATCAGGAAATTATTCAACTGCAATAAAGCGCTGACTGTGGCGGCCTCTGCACTGGTTGCAATCGTCAAGGGGTCTGCTTGCCTACAGCCTGCAAGAAGCAGAAAAGAGGATGGCGAGGGAACAGAGGACAGGTGAGAAGAATCTTTATTTTTTATGTGTATGTGAAGAATGGCATAATAAGGGACATTACTACAAGAAGGGGACATTTCTCCAAGGGTACAAGTATGGGCACATTATTACAGGATGGGGCATTTCTACAAGGGGATAAGGATGGGCACATACCGTAACTACAAGGGGACAAGAATGAGCACATTACTACAGGATGGGGACAAGGGTGGGCACATTACTACAGCATAGAGACAAGGATTGACCACATTACTACAGGATGGGAACAAGGATGAGCACATTAATATAGGAGGGAGGCTAAAATGGGCATATTACTACAAGATGAGGATAGGGATTGGCACATTATTACAGGTTGGAGACAAGGATGGGCTAATTACTACCGTACATGACGAGGATCAGGATGGGCACCTTACTACAAGATGAGGATCTAGATGGGCACATTACTACAGGTTGGGGACAAGGATGGGGTCATTACTATAGGATGGGGACCAGAATGGGCACATTACTAATAGAAGGGGACAAGGATGGGCACATTACTTTAGGATGGGGACAAGGATGAGGCAATACTGCAGAATGGGGAGAAGGATGGGCACATTACTACAGGATAGGGACCAGAATGGGTACATTACTAATAGGAGACAAGGATGGGCATATTACTGCAGAATGGGGACAATGATGTGCACATTACTGCAGATTGGGGACAATGATGGGGCATATTACTACAGGATGAGGATCAGGATGGACAGATTACTACAAGAATGGGACGTTGATGACAACATTACTATAAGAAGTGGACCAGGATGGGGGCATTACTACGAGATGTTGGCAAAAATTACTATATAGTGCTAATTGTAAAATGATGTTACTTACAAGAAAGGGATAAGATGTAAAAAAAATCTAAATAAAGCATGATTTTTTTTACCATTAAAAATGCCTTTTTTTATATATAAACGTAAATAAACAAAAAAAGTGCACGCTTGTTATAATAACCAAAACAAATAATTGTTCCTAAAAAGTGATCCAAAGGTGTATAGAAAACCCCCCCAATATCACTAAAAATGTCACTTTGGCCTATAGGTCTGGATTAGGACCACACTCTAACAAACACCTGCACTCTGAAATGTTAAGCCGTGCAAACATTACATACACAAATTTGGGCATGTATTACTGCTAAGGAAATTAATTTAAAAATTGAGACTTTTAATGCATAAAAAGGCCAGTTTTATTTGAGCCCAAGCAGCCAGCATCAAGGCGTATCTCTTTATGCTGGGTTCCTACTTAAAATGCCTCTATCCAGGCTGAAAAAACCTATAATTTTTTGAGTGGGCAGGAACTAATAGGAAATTAAGAATCGCCTTAAGCTTGTAGAAAAGGAGTGGTCAGTCAGAAGGCATGATCCTATAATCTAAATGAGAAAACTGACAGCACTTCCTAACAGACAAGTGTGTACAGGTGGAAACTGAGCATGAAACATAGTCTAACAAATATGCAAGTGCACTCTGAAGAGCTAAGGCATGCAAACATTGAGATACACCTTGATGCTGTCTGATGGGCCCACATAAAACTGGCCTTTTTATGTGCTAAGTGTCTCAATTTTTACATTTAATTACTTAGCAGTAATGCATGTACAAATTCCTATATTTAATGTTTACTTACCTTAACATTTCAGAGTGCAGCTGTATATTTATTCGAGTATGTTTCATATTCAGTATGCACCTGTTCACACTTGTCTTTTAGAAAATCCCATCAGTTTATTGATTTTGGATGATGGGAACATACCACATGACGTACAGCAGCTTGAGCCATGTACTTAGCTTGATAGCACCTAAGGTGTGAAATGGCAGAGATGAGTATTCTGGATAACACTTTGGAACCACAGGCCCTAGTATGCAGACAAACACCTTGTAATAACAGAGAGAAATATGCAAACAGACACTTTGGAATAACAGAGCTAATGTGCAGCTAGACATCTGAGATAATGTGAAATAGTTGAGCTGGATGGGCTAGGCTTGGAGTGTGGAACACAAGAGTAGATTGTACAAGATTTGATGTTAAAATTGCAGATCTGGACTGGCTGGATGGCACCTTGAAGTACGGAACAGCAGAGCAGCATGAGCAGACATACACATAGGAATAGCAGAGCTGATTATGTAGATTGGCACACTGAAATATCAGAAGCAAAGTCTGGCTGAATAGTAGAGCTAAGTGTGCAGACACTACCTTGTACATGGAACAGCAAAGCTGTTGGCCTGATGACACTTGAGGTATTTAATGGCAGAGCTGAATATTCTGGATGGCACCTTGGTCATGGAACATCAGAGCTGAATATGCAGGATAGCACCTAGGAGCAGCAGATCGGATTATGTGGATTGGCACATTCGAATAGCGGACACAAAGCCTGGCTGAACAGTATAGCTGAGTTTGCAGACAGTACCTTGGACATGGAACAGCAGAGCTAGATAAGCCGGATGACACTTGAGGCATTTGATGGCAGGGTTGAGCATTCTGGATGGCATCTTGGTCATGGAGCATCAGAGCAAGATAGCACCTTGGAACAGCAGAGCTGAGTATGTAGATAGTCACATTGAAAGAGCAGAGCCGAGAATACTGACATGCACCTTCGAACAAAGCAGTTCAGTTTGTGAGAAGATTCACTTTTGGGTATATGCAGGAGAGTTCTACAGTTAAAGAGAGCTGAGTTTGTTATGTGACACACAATGGTACTAAAATAGCAGAACCCACTGATGTGGTAGTGTCTAGGATATCAGCAACCTCAATACTCAGGCGGTGCAAAACTGACTGAGGCAGTCTATTGTCATGGGGTATGTAATGATTGGACAGGTGCTCCTAGGGTGGCCCTCAAACTTGAGTCCCTGTGCTATCCCTTATCTTGGAAGTTGGTTTGATGGTAACCAGGTCCGATCCCCCAGCATGACCATAAGTCCTGCCCGGGCCCTCATCTTACTCCCCCTCTCCCACACCCTAAGGCAGGCTGGAATACACATAGACAACACCACACGAAATGAAACGGACAAGGGAGAGCGGAAAGGCTACTTACACACTTGTGTTGTACGGCTTCCGTAGCATGCAATGGATGCGTTGCATATTGTGGCACAACGGATGCCTATAGTGGCACAACGCATATAGTGGCACAACGGAGCGGGCGGGCGCTCAGCTGAGCGCTCTTACATACCGGCGGCCGGCCATGCCAGCGGGCGGGCGTTCAGCTGAGCGCTCTCACATGCCGGCGTCCGGGCGCTCAGCTGAGCGCTCTCAAATGCCGGTGGCCGGGCGCTCAGCTGAGCGCTCTCACATGCCGGCGGGCGGGCACTCAGCTGAGTGCTCTCACATGCCGGCGGGCGGGCGCTTAGCTGAACGTTCGGCCACCGAGAGACAAAATAAAGTTTGTGATTTTAAAAAAATAAGAGCATGCGCAGTGAAATCCTACGGATTGCGCTGCTCAAAAAAAGTTACATGCTGCGTTTCGTCCGCCCGACGCAGCGTCATAATAATGCCACTGCGTCATCCAGCGGATGCAATGCTGAAACTTGCGTTACAGTGCGTCGTCCATACAAGTCTATGGAGAATAGCGCAGTGCGTTAATGGACTGCGCTATTCTCCATAGTGGTGGACTCCGCTGAACGCAAGTGTGAAAGTACCCAAACTCGTACACACAGCACTCAAAACACACAGGAGAGACAATATGTGTACAGGGTAACAATGAAAAGAAGGGAGGAAGGAATGCACAACAGCGGAATGCTCACATCACTCAAAAGCACAACAAGGATCACCATAAACAGCAAAATCACCAAGACCAGTGTGACGCCCTGGACTAGCCAGGTAGTCACAGACATAACAACATACACCCCCCCACCCTAGACAGTTACAACAGTCAACCAAAAACCCTTGTTGCCTCCCTCCAGGGTCTGATGTCCACACCAGGTGGGGCGGAGCCAGGCAGTTGGCCCCACCCACCGAGGAGTTCACAGGCCTGGAGGCGGGAAAAGCAGTAGATAGAGTTTGGAGGTGAAAGTAGGAGGACACGAACTGCAAGTGTCTGGGTCGGAGCCCAGGCACTGACAGCAAGGTTGGCAGACGGTGGTGGGAGTCTGCAAGAGGTAGTGGACCTCTGCAGAACCGTAGGACCGGGATTGGGCGGTGGCCCACCGGACCGGGGAGCGGAGTGAAGCTAAGCACACAGGCAGGGCCATCAGACCCCGACCAGGCTTGGAGCCGCCGACAATAGTCAAATCCGAGTGTGACGGGAACCCCAGGGGTTTCCTAACAACCAAGACCTGACAGAAGGCAACAGTCCACACCGTGAGGCTATACAGCCACCCCCACAGGCTAGAGATCCAAGGGCCAGCGCCTGCGGGCAAAACGGGCTCCTACGGCACCTATATACGCCGGGGAGCGGACTACCGGTGGGCAACCACAGGAGTCAGAACATTCTAAAGGTGCAGGGAAAGACAGCCACCATCAGCCATTCGGGGAGAGCACATCAACAACACTGCAGCCGGCTGCGGGACCCGTCCATCCAGCCGTTTGGTTTACCGGAGCCTTGGTGCATCTGTTGCTGAGTAAGTACACCAGTGCCATCCGGCACCACACCGAGCTGGCCCTGCAACCCTGCACCCCAGCCATTCAGCCTCCCCGTTACACCACCGGGCCCTGGGTCACCAACCCCCTACCCACGGAGGGGAAAACAACCTCGCTGCTCCCTATCATCTCTCCCGGGATCCCCGTCACCAGCAGCGGTGGTGCCATCATCACCACGTCCCGTGGGTGGCGTCACAAACTCTCTCCCCAAACAAACCATCCCTTTTCACTCACGGGCGAGGAGCGCTGCTCGAGTCCCCGGGTCTGGCCCACCGTTCGAGCCACCGAGCAGCAGCAGCAGAATCCCCGGACCCGAGCATGGCGAGTGCGTCCCCTCCGCCCGTGACACCGGGATCACTGGAGCTTATGCTGAAACTATCATCGGCACATAAAGGAAACCGGGTATTATACAAAGAAGAGACAGCAGCAACCTGAGCTCTTAGGTCCTGCTCAGCAGTCTACAGGCATTAACTCCTGCAGAACTGAAGATCAGTGAACCTGAACCAGCAGATGCCTGGCTCTGAATGAACAATTCAGAAGCCTCAGGTTGCTTGTCAGACTCTGCGGTGTGAACAGAGTCTGATGACGCCGTGACAGCAGGTGTGTGCAGAGCCGAACATCGCACAATACCTATAGGGCTTTAGGTTGTGACAAAAAAGATTGATTCTGGGTTATCATGACAATCCTGATATTTTACCAATCAATTGAGAAGAAATGATCAGTCCAGAAGAAAGAAGCACATTTCTCCAGTAAGAGATATTGCTAAATGTCTTAATTGTTGAATAATGGAGCTGCACTACCAGGCTCATCCATCTATATGTAAGGCCCTTTTCAGACATCCATGTTTAATTAGGTACAAGCCACATGCATCGGTATGGTCATACGTGTGTCATGTGTGTCACACATGTGACATCTGTGTTTGCATAAGTGTGACATCAGTGTGACCCGTACTGGAGAAAACGCGAGTCTTTGAAATAAAAATATTTTCTATATTGACCTGTATCCAGCGCTGCTTACTTTGGCTCTGCTGTCTCTTGCTTCTGACCCCCACTCATTATAATCATTGAATATTCACTGCACAGAGGACCTGAAAGCCGGAGCATTGCGATGACAGCATCGCGGGGACAGCGCCAGGGACAGCATCGCCAGTGACAGGTGAGTATCCAGCAAGCAGTGTGTGCGCAGTGATGTCCAGGAGGTCATTGGAGTTCCCTCCTGATGACAACCCCGCAACACCTTTGCTACAGCGGATGTCACCACAGTGACTTCACGGGTTCATCAGAGTTCATTGGGAATTCCGATGACCTCCTGGACATCACTGCACACACACTGCTTGCTTGCTGAATACTCACCTGTCCCCGGCGATGCTGTACCTGGTGATGCTGTCCCTGGCACATCCACGTGCTGTCCCCGCGATGCTCTGGCTTCCAGCTCCTCAGTGGAGTGAATAATCAATGAATATAATTAGCGGCGGTCAGAAGCAGGAGGCAGCAGAGCTGAAGAAAACAGCGCTGGATACCTGGATATCTTTTCATTTCAAAGACCCGTGTTTTCTCCAGTACGTGTCACACTGATGTCACACGGAGTACATCAGTGTGCGATTCGTGTGACACCCGTGCTACCGTAGAAAAAACGGACATTTCTCCCTGTGTGCGTGCAGGGCCACACAGTGCGTGTGAAGACACGGCCATGTGAGTAACACCATAGAATAACATGGGTACGTGTGGCATCCGTGTTAAAACTGATATCACACGTACTTGAAACACGGACGTCTGAAACCGGCCTAAGGGACTGTGCCAGGGTAAAAAATAAAGGGGGCACAGCTCCTTATTTCTCTGATGTGGGCCATTAAAGTCACGTAGAATCTTCGGTAAAATGTCTTACTGAATACAAAAACTTCTGTAGTGTATCCAGCCTATAATTTTCTAACTGTGTTTACTAAGTTTTAGCCCTAATTTTCTTTTTCTTTTCTTCCTAACCCTTTTTTCTTACAGACGTGGTCGATAATAAAAAGCTTTCCAGGGTTTTTATGTATTTCTTTTTTAACTTTTTTTTTTTATTTAATAGAGAAAATGTTATGTTTCGGATTTAAATAATGACCCCGCTGTTTTCTTTTTCTTTCCAGACTTGAAAGGAGTTTTGTAAATTGTAAAGTGAGCATCGTTTTCTTGTAGGTTTCCAGCCCACACACTCTAATGAATATCTTCCCCACCGTTTGTACTCATCACAGTGGTGATAGGTGAAATGGGTTAGAAGGGCAGTGAGCCCCATAGGGGTGAATGGACCCCATGACGATCGGGAGGGTGCAAGGTTAGGAAAGGGTTAATAGGTTTGCATGGGATGGGGGATGTGTGGGAGTACAGGATTGGTAGTAGGGAGCTGTAAGGGGATTGGGGGGGAGCAAGGAAGGGGTGGGGTGTTGGGAGAGGTATAAGAGAGGGGGGTGTGCTGTTTACCTCCCCTTTCGTCGATTGATCTTTGTGTCCCAGGACGTAGTGCTGCTGCTGCTTCCTGCCATGGCTGCCCTTGCTGAACTCCTGGAGATGGTGCGGGGGGCATCCGAGGTCGTGGGAGTGGATGCCCTGAGGCAGCAGCTGGCAGCGGTCTGTGGGGCTGGAGCGGCGCCGCCTGCTGTTCCAGCGCCCGGGCCGTGGCTACGTGCTCGGCGGGCGCGACCGCCGGAGCGCTACTCCCCCAGCTGGAGGGGGAGAATCAGATCAAGGAGCCCCTGCGGGGACCCTCCGGAGCAGCGGCGGAGCCCTCCAACTAACCTAGGGGAGCAGCCGGCCACCGGGAGGAATCCGCGACGGAGATCCCGTGGGTCGGGGGTGGGCGGAGCCTCTGCGAGGCCCACTTCTGGTCCGCGGCCTGCGCAGCACCAGACCGGAGCATGGATGACGGCAGCCCCCAGTGATGTGCCGGCTGGGGGTGGCGCTCGGCGTGCCGGATTGCCGGAGGAGACTCCCTGCAGGCCGCAGGGGAGAGCAACAGGACGGGGGACGGGAGCGGATGTGAGCGGCGAGGTCAGGAGATCGGAGGAGGGGTACGGTGGCCCGCAGGCACAGAGGAGATCGGTAGTCACGGTCCCCCCCGGCGAGGAGCGTGCTGGGGGTGGGTCCCGGCGAGGAGCAAGCTCGGCACGGCCTTCTGGCAGTCGGCAGGGAGGGAGCCCACTGAGGACGACAGGAGAAGGGGCGGCGCAGCAGGATATCACGATTACAGCGGGAAGAGACGGCGGCAGGGCGCCACGGCGGGAGAAAAGGAAGAGGTCAAGCAGGAGTCGCCCGGACGAGCGGGGTGCGGTGACCGTGGGGGTCGACGGCCGCCAGGTGCGGGCTGTCCCCTCGCTGGTCCCCCCTGAGGATTTCGGCAGCGCATCAGACTCCAGCGAGGAAGAAGGAGCAGCGGCAGGTCGGACGGAGCGGCAGCTGGAAGATCGTGGCACGGCTGTTCCGGCGTCGACTCAACGGCAGCCTGGTGAGCAGACAACAGAAATGTTACATGCTGTGGGTAGCGCGGGCGAGGGCGGGGGTTCCGTCGCGGGACGCGTTGCGCTGGGGGCGAGTGCGGTCGGGCAGTCTGGTTTACCGGGTCCAGAGTTTTGGGGGCAGCTTTTGGGGGTGTTGCAGGGGTTGTCTGCGGAACGGGGTAGTCGGACTGGGCCTGGGGCTCCGGTGGGGGCATGGGTGGGCCCCACGGAGGTGGTGCGGACAGAAGCGCCGGTGCGCGATGTTGCGGCGGGGGACACGACCTCGGCGGCAGGTACGGGACAGGAGGCTGGTGGGGCGGCTTCCGTGGGTGCGAGTAAGGAGGCGGAAAAGGAAAAAGAAAAGGAGGATGAGGTAGTGCGTTTGGATGATAGGGCACGGAGTGAAATTTATGTGTGCTTTGAAGGGCAGTTAGGGGTTCATTTAAAAAAGGAGGTGAGGGAAAAGATTTGGAAGGGGGAGTATGTGGAAATTTTTTCCCTGCTTCCCTTGGAAAAGTTTAATTTGGATAAGGTGAAACCTAGTGATACAAAAAAGGAGAAGGAGGATGAGGAAAAACGGCGGTATAGGTTGATCCCGAGGACGTTTACTAACTGGCTACAGGCCTTTGCTATCTTAGCCAGTGTGATCGGGGAAAAGGAGCCGGAGCATTGTTCCGCCCTATTTGGATATATGGACGCAATAGGGGAAGCGTATAGAGTATACGGCGGTTTGGGGTGGTTGAGATATGATGAGCAGTTCCGGCAGCGGAAGGCTCTGCGGCCGGGAGTCCAGTGGGGCCACAAGGATATTTCTTTGTGGATGCGGTTAATGACGGCGCCGGCTCAGCCCTTTCGAGGGGGTGCCGGGAGCCCGGGTGCGAGTGGCGGGTCCTCGGCTGGACAGAAAAAGGGAGCTTGTTGGCAGTATAACGAGGGACAGTGTAAGTTCGGGGCCTCTTGTCGGTTCAGACACGAGTGTTCCGGATGTGGAGGGTCCCACCCTCTGGCCAGGTGCTTCAAGAAAGGCAAAGGAAAGGCGGGGGAGGGGTCTGGAAAAAGGGAGGACGCCAGTGAGGGTAGAGGCGATGCTTCCCTATTTAAGTAGATACCCGGATGTGCGGGCGGCGGAGTTGTTGGAACGTGGTTTTACAGAGGGCTTTCGGATTCCGTTTGAATCTGAGGCGCCGGTGTTTCGCCCGGGAAACTTGCGGTCCGCAAAAGAACATCCGGCGGTGGTGAAGGAAAAGCTGCAGAAGGAGGTGGAGTTGGGGAGGATGGCGGGCCCATTCCAGGACCCGCCATTCTCTAATTTACGGATTTCCCCCCTTGGGGTGGTACCTAAGAAGGAGCCGAACAAATTTCGGCTCATTCATCATTTATCTTATCCGGCGGGATTGTCGGTGAATGATGGGATATCACCGGAATTGTCGGCGGTATGTTATGTATCGTTCGATAGGGCCTTGGAGCTGGTAAGGGTAGCGGGGCGGGGGGCCCTGATGGCAAAGGCGGATGTGGAAGCAGCTTTTCGTTTACTCCCGGTGCATCCAGAGAGTCTTCATCTCTTAGGGTGTATGTGGGATGGTGAATACTATGTGGATCGCTGCCTGCCGATGGGCTGTTCCATTTCGTGTGCTTATTTTGAGGCATTCAGTACGTTTGTGGAATGGGTAGTCAAGGAGGTGGCAGGAGTCCATTCGGTGATTCACTATTTGGATGACTTCTTTTGCGTGGGTCCGGCGGGCTCTTCGGTTTGCTCCTTGTTGTTGTTTACGTTAGAGCGGATCGCGCGGAGCCTGGGTATTCCGTTGGCAAAAGACAAAACAGAAGGGCCGGTGACGGTATTATGTTTCTTAGGTATCGAAATTGATACACTGGCAATGGAATGCCGGTTGCCGGAGGGAAAGCTGTTGGATTTGAAGGCGTCGGTGCGGTTTTTGTCTCAGGCCAAGAAGGTGCGGTTGCGCGAGTTGCAGTCAGTGCTCGGAAAATTGAATTTCGCTTGTTGCATTATGCCGATGGGGCGGATATTTAATAGGAGACTGGCGAGCGCAACCGCAGGGGTAAAAGCTCCAAATCACTTTGTCAGAGTGACAAAAATGATGAAAGGGGATTTGTTGGTGTGGGAGGAGTTCTTGGACCGGTACAACGGTCGGACCCTTTGGATGAGCAAGGCGGTGTCCAATAGCCAGCTGGAATTGTACACGGATGCGGCTGGGGCGACAGGTTTTGGAGCAATTTTTCAAACGCGCTGGTGTGTGGGAAAGTGGCCGCGCGGTGGGTGGAAGCAGGTTTGGTGAGGAATTTGGCGCTGTTGGAATTGTTTCCCATTATTGTGGCGGTGGAGTTGTGGGGCCCTGTTTTTGCTGGAAGAAGGGTTTGCATGCATTGTGACAACATGGCGGTGGTGCATTCCATCAATGCACTGTCGGCAAAATCCCCGCCGGTTGTGGGGTATTTAAGGCATCTAGTGTTGCGTTGTTTGGAGTTAAACATTTGCGTGGTGGCTCGGCATGTGCCTGGGATTCGCAACGAGGTGGCTGATGCGCTATCACGGTTTCAGTTTTGCAGGTTCAGGAAGCTGGTGCCGGAAGCGGACGCGGAGGGGGAACCTTGCCCGAACTGGCTGTGGGACCTGGCATCGGTGTAGCTTTTGAGGGAATTCGGAGATCGGTGTCTGAGGCTACTTGGTGCCGATATCAGGCGGTGTGGCAGGATGGGCAGAGTTGGAAAGTAGGGAGTTCATGGAGTCGGGTTACCAGGGTCGAGTGTTGGGGGTACTGATGTTAATAAGTGGGGATTTTTCGGAAGGCAGGTCTGTTTCGGTGATTGGTTGCAAGTTGGCAGCGTTGGCCTTTTTGTTCCAGATGCAAGGGGTTCGGGACGCGACTAAGGATTTTCTGGTGCGACAGGCGATGAAGGGTTTTCGAAAAGGGGCTCAGTCGCGTGACTGTAGGCGGCCGGTGTCATTGCCATTGTTGGTGCGTTTGGTGGGGTGTTTAGGGGAGTTGTTTTCGTCTCCTTATGAGCGGGTGTTGTTCTCGGTAGCTTTTGTACTGGCGTTTTTTGGGGCCTTTCGTATTGGCGAATTGGTCAGCCCGACTAAGCAAGCGATGGGTGGTTTGCTGTTGGGTGATGTGATGCTGGGGGAGGATAGAGTGGAATGTCGGCTTCGTTTTTCTAAGACGGATCAGAGGGGCCGGGGGCGCTTAGTAGTGTTGTACGCTTTACCGGGGCACCAGTTGTGCCCAGTGTTACATGTGTCAGAGTTTTTAAAGGTGCGCGGTGGTTACCCTGGTGTTTTTCTTAGACATACGGACGGATTGGCTTTGTCGCGGTATCAATTCAATGCGGTGCTGAAGATGGCTCTAGCAAGGGTGGGGGAGGAGCCACGTGAGTACGGGTCTCACTCCTTCCGGATTGGGGCGGCAACGGAGGCCGCCAGGTGGGGTTTGAGTGAGGATTGTATCCGGCGGATTGGGAGGTGGGAGTCTTCCAGGTTCCGTTTGTACATTAGGCCTCACTTGGTAAGGTGATGGTCAGGGGTGGGGGATTCAAGGTTGGTGTTAGATGCCGGTTTGTGGGCAATTTCTTGTGCTGTTGCTGTTTTTATTCGTGGTCTTTGTATTTTATAGGTCCATGCCTTGTGTGGATCCTCGGGCACTCCTATGTGTATTGGGGAGCGTTACGGGCGGATGTGCGGCGTGACGGTCGGCAGCTCGGAGTGTCGGTGTCGGAAGCTCGAGTAAAGTGGCTCGGAATTCGGGGCATGACCTGGGGTAGGGTGCGCCCTGAGGTGGCTTATTATAGCCGTATGGATCGTGTCCCTGATGTGTTAATTTTGCATGTGGGAGGGAACGATTTGGGAGTAAGGTCGGCGAGGGAATTGAAAAGGGACATAAAGCTGGACCTGTTACATTTGTGGAGGGCGTTCCCGGGCATAGTTATCGTTTGGTCGGACATTATAGCTCGGACGCAGTGGCGTTTTGGGAGGTCGGTGGACCGTATTAATAGGGTTCGGAGCAAGCTGAACCGGGCTATTGGCAGGTTTGTGGCGAGAAATGGTGGGTTGGTGGTGCGGCATAGAGAATTGGAGGAGTCCACGGAGCAGTATCTAAGGAGAGATGGGGTTCACCTGACTGATGTGGGTCTGGATTTATGGATGTTGGGTTTGAGGGATGGCCTAGAGCAAGCACTGGGGGTGTGGGGGGCCCGGGCCAAGTAAGGGTGTCACTTGGCCGGCCTGTGGCGGGGTGATAGGTCCGTCTGAGAGGTTGGGAGTACCGACAGTCGGCTTGTTGGTACGAAGTCGCTCAAGGGGAGTGGCTTCGGAGTGGATGGGAACTTGTGGGCGGAGGTCCCGCAGGTTCTGGGTAGGGGTAATTAACGATGGAACGTTGTTACCCCTCACCTAGGGCCGGGTGGTCACGGCCGAGGTGGTCCTCTGGGCCGGTTTGGAGGTTACGGCCGGGGGGTTAGGAATGATGGTTTGCCTCTCGGACGGATCTATCGGTGTTTCTGGTTATACGGGTATATATGTATAAGGTTAAGTTTAACAATTGAGTGGCATGTTGGGCCACAAGTTTGGTATACATATATACGGTAAAATAAAACTGTGGCCATTCCTGCAATAAAGTCGTGGTTCTCGTCTTCATTTAGGTAGATATGGTACGGGGGGTGTGTTTTACAGGATAACCTGCTTATCCCTTATAGATGCGTCAAGAAGGGCAGTGAGCCCCATAGGGGTGAATGGACCCCATGACGATCGGGAGGGTGCAAGGTTAGGAAAGGGTTAATAGGTTTGCATGGGATGGGGGATGTGTGGGAGTACAGGATTGGTAGTAGGGAGCTGTAAGGGGATTGGGGGGGAGCAAGGAAGGGGTGGGGTGTTGGGAGAGGTATAAGAGAGGGGGGTGTGCTGTTTACCTCCCCTGTCGTCGATTGATCTTTGTGTCCCACCCGCCCGCCCTGATATATAATTATATGTATATGTTCAAAAAAAAAAAAAAAAAAAAGTTAAAAAAAAAAATAAAAAAAAAAAAAAAATAAAATAAAAAGGTGAAAAGGTGATGGTTTTCAAAAAAAAAAAAAAAGAATTTAAAAAAAAAAAAAAAAAAGAGGAATAAAGGAGAATACAAGGTTGAGTTGCTAATTTATTGTTGTCACAGCGGGGTGATAGGTCCGTCTGAGAGGTTGGGAGTACCGACAGTCGGCTTGTTGGTACGAAGTCGCTCAAGGGGAGTGGCTTCGGAGTGGATGGGAACTTGTGGGCGGAGGTCCCGCAGGTTCTGGGTAGGGGTAATTAACGATGGAACGTTGTTACCCCTCACCTAGGGCCGGGTGGTCACGGCCGAGGTGGTCCTCTGGGCCGGTTTGGAGGTTACGGCCGGGGGGTTAGGAATGATGGTTTGCCTCTCGGACGGATCTATCGGTGTTTCTGGTTATACGGGTATATATGTATAAGGTTAAGTTTAACAATTGAGTGGCATGTTGGGCCACAAGTTTGGTATACATATATACGGTAAAATAAAACTGTGGCCATTCCTGCAATAAAGTCGTGGTTCTCGTCTTCATTTAGGTAGATATGGTACGGGGGGTGTGTTTTACAGGATAACCTGCTTATCCCTTATAGATGCGTCATGTATTTTCCTGTTTTCTTAAGGCTTTAGTCAATGTTCTTTGAGGAGCTGCAGGGGGCATGCTGACCACGTACAAGGCTTTTCTGTTAAGCCACAGAGTGGATTGAACAATAAAGACCTTCCGTAATTTATATTATAGATTTTCTTTTTTCCTCCTTATATGACATTTTTTTCTTGTTCAGAACAAGTCATAAAAGCGTTATTTTTTTTTTTACCAATTTAGGTTACGGTTCATTAACCTGTTATGGAAGTAAATGTACTTGTTATTGGAGCTAATATTTTTATGCAAAACAACATTTTGTTCCCATTTCCCTTATAAGAGTTGAATATATAATTGTTTTCTGCTATAATGTGTGAAGTCTTAACATTTTACATATTTTATAATTGATAGTCATCTGTCCTGGCTCTGGTACCGGCTGTCAATCCTCCTCCTCCAATGGCTGGCTCCCCCTGCTCCTGTGCACTTCTGATGTCATCATCCTAGGACCTTTAGTCTGGCTCACACAGCGGCATGCCACCTGAGTATTCAGGTAGTTGAAGTTTGTTACTACTACACTACCGTGCACTACTATTTCCCTCAAGTGTCCTCCTGATTATCTCAGCTCTGCCTTACCAATGTGCTACATGATGCTGTCGAGCATATCCAGCTTTACTGTTCTACACTACTACACATGCCTTCAAGCATATCCAGCTTGGGTTTTCCATGCTCTTCCAAGGTGCTGTCCAATATACCTATATCTGCTGTTGTATGGTACTCCTAGTGGCGTACGGCATTTCTAGCTTTGTTGTTCTACATGACGTTTAGCATATCTAATTTTGCAGTTCCACACTGCTCCTCATGTTATCCAGCATATCCAACTCTGCTCCTTCCATACTCCCCTAAGGTGTACTCCAGCATATCCACATCTGCTGTTCCATGCTCTTCTAAGGTGTACTCCAGCATATCTGGCTCTGCTGTTCCATGCTCCCCTAAGGTGTACTCCAGCATATACACATCCGCTGTTCCATGCTCTCCTAAGGTGTACTCCAGCATATCTGTCGCGCCCCTGAGACTGGGTGCTACAGAGTATATATAGTTTTGTATGTATTTTTATGTATTTTATAATATCCGTTCACCCTGGCAGGAAGAGGTTAAGTCTGTTTCCTGCTTCAGTCAGTCTCATACACACACACACACACACACACACACACACACACATACACACACACACACAGGGAACATTCCTAAGGTGGGGGCACGTGCAGGAGAAAGTTACAAAAGGGACAGTTTTGTTTCACTTTACCTTAGAATGCCTTGGAAAAGCAGTGAGAGTGGACACGTAGGGACGAGCTCCCTGGGAAGTGCTGTCTGTCAGAGAGGCAGAGCAGAGGAACCACCAAGTCCAGACTGGTTCATACCCTCTTTCCTTACCTGGGACCGGGCGAGTGGATGGCTGAAGACCACTAAGCTGAGAGAGCGGATAGCGCCAGTTAGGAGGCTTTAGGTCCATTAGACGGCAGAGACTTGGAATGGGAGACGTGGCTGGCTGGGAAGGAGTTGAGAGCCTGGGACTGGCAGTCGTGTGGCATGGAGGAGAAGAGGGTTACAGAGAGGAGGATGTCGTTGCCCCCTTGGAACCAGCGCAGCTTCGGGTGGCAGAGTAGCGGGTCCCAGAGACAAGGAGTTCCACACCACACGAGCGCACATGGCGAAAGCCCACAGGCTGCTCTACCAGACTTTAACATCTGCCCTGCCTAGGACCGCCCGGAGTCATTGCAGTAAAGAAATATCTGTGAGTAAACAAAATCTGAAACCTGCAACCCAATGACTTTGACTCCATTTGTCGTTGCCTTGTGATCCGGATATTCCCAGTTCCCCATCTTCCCTCCCGGGGGTCGCTCCACCTGTGGGGAGTGATACCATCCCGGCTGCACCCCAACATCTTCCCCGGCGAGGTACCCTGCAGTGGCGACCTTATCCCTGGCTGCACACCACAGGTGGCGTAGTCAACATCCTCCGTTCCACTCCTGGAGCAGGAAAGGTTGGAGGAAGGGTCCGCAGCGGAGGAGGCCGGGAACCCAGTCACCACCGTAAACGGTGACTACCTCTCCAGGAACAATCTTTGCTAGCCTCCCTTTACTGTGCACCACGGGGCCACGGAACCGGGTCAGGCCACGACTTCTACAAACCACTGGCCCGGCGACGGGTATACAAGATACAGACCGAAGCTCCTATCTTGACCTCCATGGGGTGTCTCATATCCACATCTGCCATTCCATGTTTCCGTAAAGTGCACTCCAACATATCCACCTTCGCTGTTCCATGCTCTTCTAATATGCATGCCAAAAAGGAAATGAACAAATGATTAAAAAGTCCATATACTGCAAAAGATTAAAGTTTATTGACAGAATAAAGATGATAAATAGCAAGATTTGGGTGGATGTGCAAAATAAACAGAATTTACATTAAAACAGGAATCTGGACCTATCTACCATATAAGGCAATAATATATAGTTGTTAAGAAACAATCAGTTGCATTATATATAGTCACCACTAAGGGAGCCAAACACCCGGCAGATGGAACTGCAATAAAGCTACCATTCCATATAAAGGTGACCAAAAATTGGCTATGCACTTGTTAATTGATATACTGTATAGAGCACAGATCCAAAAAACACTTACATTAAGAGAAAGACTGTGGCAATGTAGCAGACCAAGTCCAGAAGCCACACTCCTATGCACGTTTCGGTAACATGGATTATTTTCGACCATTCTTCTAAGGTACACTCAAGCATTTCCAGCTCTTCTATTCCCTGCTACTTTAATGTAGGGAAAATAATAATGGGATGTATAATGGGATGTATGGGAATAATAATAATAAAATAATGGGATGTATTAAAAGAGGTATAAGTGTTCATGAAAAAAATATAGTTCTACCTCTGTACAAGTCACTAGTGCGACCGCACTTAGAATACTGTGTACAATTCTGGTCACCGATATATAAGAAGGACATAGCTGAACTGGAGAGGGTGCAGAGAAGAGCGACCAAGATTATTAGAGGAATGGGTGGGCTGCAATACGAAGACAGGTTATTAAACTTGGGGTTATTTAGTTTGGAAAAACGAAGGCTTAGGGGGGATATAATCACAATGTATAAATATATGAGGGGACAGTACAGAGACCTTTCCAAAGATCTTTTTACACCTAGGCCTGCGACTGGAACACGGGGGCATCCGATACGTCTGGAGGAAAGAAGGTTTAATCATAATCACAGACGAGGATTCTTTACTGTACGAGCAGTGAGACTATGGAACTCTCTGCCGCATGATGTTGTAATGAGTGATTCACTACTAACATTTAAGCAGAGCCTGGATGCCTTTCTTGAAAAATGTAATATTACCAGTTATGTATATTAGATTTTATGACAGGGTATTGATCCAGGGAACTAGTCTGATTGCCGGATGTGGAGTCAGGAAGGACATTTTTTCCCCATTAGAACTTGTTTGCCACATTAGGGGTTTTTTTGCCTTCCTCTGGATCAACATGTTAGGCTACGGGTTGAACTAGATGGACTTAGAGTCTCCCTTCAACCTTAAAAACTATGATACTATGATACTATGATACTATGAATGTGCACTGAAGTATATCCAACACTGCTATTCCACGCTCATCTAATGTACAATCCAGTATACCCAGCTCTGTTATTCCATGCTCATCTAATGTGCACTCCAGTATATCCAGCTCTGCTGTTCCATGTTCCTCTAATGTGCTGCAATGTATCCAGCTCTGTATTCAGCTCTTCTATTTCCTGCTACTCCAATGTGCAGGACATGATATCCAGCTCTGTTATTCCATGCTGCTCTAATGGGGACTCCAGTATATCCAGATCTTCTATTCCCTGCTCCTCTAATGTGCTCTCCGCATATCCAGCTATTCTATTCCATGCTCCTCTAATATGCACTCCACCATATCCAGCTGCAATGTGCACTCCACCATATCCGGCTCTTCTATTCCCTTCTCTAATGGTCACTCCAGAATATCCAACTCTTCTATTCCCTTATCCTGCTATGTGTACTCCAGTATATCCAGCTCTTCTATTCCATGCTCCTCTAATCTGCACTGCACCATATCCAGCTGCAATGTGCACTCCACCATATCCGGCTCTTCTATTCCCTCCTCCTCCTCTAATGAGCACTCCAGTATATCCAACTCTTCTATTCCCTTATCCTGCAATGTGCACTCCAGTATATCCGGCTCTTCTATTCCATGCTCCTCTAATCTGCACTCCACCATATCCAGCTCTTCCATTCCATGTTCCTCCAATGTGCACTCTAGTATATCCAGCTCTTCTATTCCCTTCTCCTCTAATCTGCACTCCAGTATATACAGCTCTTCTATTCCCTGCTCCTCCAATGTGCACTCCAGTATATCCAGCTCTTCTATTCCCTGCTCCTCCAATGTGCACTCCAGCATATCCAGCTCTTCTATTCCATGCTTCTCCAATGTGCACTCCAGCATATCCAGCTATTCTATTCCATGCTTCTCCAATGTGCACTCCAGCATATCCATATCTTTTATTCTTTGCTCCTGTAATGTGCACTCAAGTATATCCAGTTCTTCTATTCCATGCTCCTTCAATGTGCAATCCAGCATATCCAGCTCTTCTAGTCCCTGCTACTGTAATGTGCACTCCAGTATATTCAGCCCTTCTATGCCATGCTCCTGACACGCCCGCATTGGGGCCGTGGGGTGACTCGTTACCAGGTGGCAGTTCTGGCTCTAGGGCACCGAGGTAGCGTGGCCCAGCTCCGTGACCCCGGCGCTGTCATTTAATATAAAGGAAGGGGATGATGACAGTTTATTCGTGACGCCACCTATGGTATGCGGCACGTTAGGTGCCGTCGCTACGGGTTGGGGCTCCCCGGGGCAGATGGTGATGCAGCCTAGATGGTGTAGCTCTCCAGAGGTAGAGCTGTGCCCCAGGGCGGATGCGGGTGGTAGTAGTCTAAGATGGCGGACGAGCGCAGGCGAATAAAGGAGCGATAAAGAGATGCAGTCTCAAGATTTTTACTCACTGTATCAGGTTCCAGGGTAACATAACATGCCAGTGACCGCCTTTGGAAACTGGGTTCCTCTGTAATGGGCTCCAGCCGATCCCGGGTAGTTCAGAGGTCGATTCCAGTGAACCGTTATTAAGTGTATCTTCCCTGGTCATCTGGTAATCTCTGCGCCTGCTTTGCCCTCCTGCCTTGCGCCGTCGCTCACTGAACCCTGTGCCAGTGCCCGTGGACCCTGTTGGGTGGCGTGAAGCTCTATCCCTTGGTCCTTTTGGGTTACCTTCCAGCAAATTTGTGTGCGGTGTGTGGCTACAGTGTTCGAAGTCACCTCAGCAGCTGGTTTTGCTAGTGGAGCCTGTAGGTTCTTCTCCTCTAGCCTAGGGACCAGTCCCCGAGTTGTGACCAAGTCCTTCCACCCGTTGATTATATGTGGAACAAGGCCATGGAAGGTTAGCTCCCGTGGTCTCTAGGACACTCTCTGTTTGTGCCTGGGCCGACCTATACCTGCTGCATTCCACAGGTCTTTGCTCCTCCACTGCTATTCACTCTACGACTCCACACTTCACATTGTGTTCTCACTTGTACTATTGTGTTTCCACTCCTAAGACTCCACCCCCTCCCCCAGCCTGGCATCGGGTATAATCATACCCTTGCCATGTCTGATGAGGTGTTTCTGAGCCTGAGTGTTGTGCTTTTATGTGAACCAGTTGTGACCTCCTTCTTACCCAGGATGGAATACCAGACCTCTGGTAGTACGTCTGTGGGGACTGAAGCCTCAGGGGCGCCACACTCCTACAATGTGAACTACAATTTATCCAGCTCTGCAGCTCTACACTGCTATTCCCAATTACCATGTTTCACAGTTCCTATGGAAGTGGGATAAAATCTAATAAACTTATCAAGGGTTTCAACATGCCTAATACCGAATTCCTAATTCCACAGATGTGGTACCATCATTAATAGGATAGTCATAAAGCCACATACATCTGATACTTACAAATGCCTACCATGATGGTCATAGGTTGCTTTATGCTCAAGTTCATAGATTTCTAAAAATCTGAAGTGAGATCTGGCTTCCAAGAAAACTTTTTTTCACCAGTTAAATCTGTATGAGTTGGTTTTCATTAGCTCAAGCCCACAGGCAACAAGACTACAAGGGTTTGTGCACGGAACAGTGTTCTTCATAATTAGATCTATTCTCCAGGACTCCTTTCACCTTCCGTAGCTGGGGTCTATCTGCCAGACATTTGCATTAAAATTCAGTTTTCAAGCTGACAAAGAGAACGCAGTGAGGGTAAGCTGAATTGATTTCACTCCCTTTGGTTTAGTACAATGAACGAGAGGAGAGTGATAGACATATATTAAGTCATGATCAAAAAGTAGAAGCCAACAAGTCAGCAAAGTTGAGGGTCTCTTTAGGGAACTCGGAAGAAGAACAAACTATCGTCGGAGCTGCGCTCCCCACTTGTTTAATCTCAGGATACAGAAAGAGCCCCGCGCCGTCTACATTATTATTATTATTCTTTTTAACAATCATCGCAATCAATTAAATGTATATTTCTTGGTGTCGTGCCAGTTTAAATCAAGTTCTTGCTTATTTTAGCTAACAAATTTGAAAATGAATTTTCAGGAGAATGCATATTGTATTTTCTGCTTAATTGAGCAATGAAACCTGTAAATTAGCAGTGGCTGGAGATAGCATTCGGTATGCTCAGGAATATTAATGAGGGTCTACCAATCTGACTTCTGTGTGACTCGATTTTAAATTATTCGTCCCCACAGGAAACACTCATATTCACTTGCTTAATTCCTATGTCAGCTGCTCCGTTTGCTCAGTGAAGACACATAGGCACTCTAGGGGGATTGATCAAATGCTTTTGGATAGCTGAGTAACAGTGTGAAGGCAGCAAGTTTTGATAGGCAACAAGATATAGAAAATATATTACAAAAAATGACAAGCTCCTAACAGAAAAAGGATAAAATATAGCCCTTTTTGGTAAAACATAATATTTGCATATTTTTGATTAAAATTCAATGTCTCGGGAGCTTCAATGTTGACCTTAAAGAGCAATTGGTTTCCATACCGCATCTGTACCCAGCTGACATTGCCAAGATGCAATCATTTCATGAAACTTTTTGTAATGCTCAATAGTGGAGGCAATGCGAAAATATTTCTTGATCGACCATGATTAATTGTGCCTACCTATTTAGTCTTCTAAAACTGTCTTGTATAATGTACAATAAGGCACCTTCTACTTTACTTGTGGTTACGATCCCTTTACCTTGACGCTTGATGTCATATTCATTAGCGATCACGGCGTATGTAATGACAGTTCGGGGCCCCTGGGCTAGCCCTCAGACTTGAGACCATGCGCTTTCCCTTATCTTGGAGGTAGGCTTGATGGTAGCCAGGTCCGAGCACCCAGCGTGACCTTGACTCCTGTCCAAGCCCTGATCTTACTCCCCCTCTCCCCCAGAGGTGGAATGGAAAACCTAATAACAAAACCCCACAAGACGACACGGACAAAGGAGAACAGAAACACATACACATTGCACTCAAAACACACAGGAGAGACAATATGTGTATAGGGGAACAAAGAAAAGGGGAATGAAGTAACGCACAATAGGGGAAGGTTCACACCACTCAATATCACAACAAAGATCACCATCAACAGGTTCGCCAACAAGACCGCTATCACTTGGAGCTAAAGCTGAAGATATAATCGGCACGGAGTAGTGAGATTCAGCATCTTATATAGGAAATAGATGACTTTTATTGGCAATTGGCAACCTGAGCTCCTAGCAGAGTTCTCCAGGTCAGCAGGAATTACCTCCTGCAGGACTAAGGAACAGAGCACATAAAACAGCCAACGCCCAGCTCCGGCTGAAAAACTAGGAGATATCAGGATGCCTGTCAGGCTCTGCAGTGTGAACAGAGCCTGACACCACCGTGACACCTAATGAGTCTGGACCTAAACACCACATGACATTAGCACATGATTACAGCTCCAGATTTCTTGAAGTTAACCTATCAGCTGATTAATTCTGCCCTAACCAAAGGCAATATGAATCAGAAATCGGAAAAGACCTCCCTTAAGAGTCCGCCTGGGGACCATGCATCTCGAATGACTGGTTTGAGGAACATCTCTATTGGCTTCTCCACGGTCTGCTTCTCTTGACTGACTGGTTTCTCCCTATGTGTGTTTAGAAGAAGAGGACTTTCAGTCATGGGGAGTGGGGTGTTGGCAAACAATTGGGAACAGGTATCAAGTTAGTCATCCAAAAAGTATAGTCCGCTGCCGGTGTTTCAAAGTATATTTTCACTAAAATGCTATGGCATTTCAATAATGCAGTCAGTGTCTGATTCATACTTCTTGTGGTTTAGGGAACATGGATCAGTTAATAGTTTTCCTTTAAATGACTAATCCATGCCAAATCCAAACCTTTAACTTTGCATCTTCTTCTATTCAAGTCTTCTTTGACATCTTTTCTATACCTGGATAAGTCTTTTTGGTGGCAGTACTCTACCAAGGTGTTCTGTTACATCTCGACTATTTGACTTCTGACTGCTTGTCTTGACCATGTGTCTGATTTGTCCCAAAATCCCACTGTAAATGGAACCTGCCAAGTGAAAAAAAACACTGTTAACCTGCAGATATGGAGTTAATCTGCAGGTTTAAAGCATTTTGAACTTGCCGGCATCTACATTTAGAACTCCGCTGCCTGGAGGATATGAACTTTATTTCTCCTGCAGCATTCAGTATAGCGTTGTTACGGTTTCGGTCACCCCTCAGTGTATTGTGACTTTAACTGTGCGCCCCGCACTGACTGACAGACGGCACATCATTAGACACGCTTTCCATTGTATTACTACTCTAGTGTTTCCTCTGTGTTGCGTTGCCCACCGGGAGTCCTCTCATACCTGGTGTGACACCTGCATTCACATTGTGGCACAAAGGCACTGTAGTACAATATACACAATGTCTATGAGCATAATGATCCAAAATGTACACATCTTTAATTCTGGCATGACTTATTAAAAAAAAAAAAACAACCTAACTACTGGATATAAGGAGAAATCATGTAACCACTGCTTAAAGCACCATTCCAGCATTTTTTTTTCACTGATTGAGTGGTGCTTTAAATGTAAGTCCCCTGACCCTGGTCTAATACTCACATGCCGCCATCATTTCTGTTATTATTATTTATCATTACAGCCCTATTTATTCCATGGCACTTTACATGTGAAAAGGGGCATACATAGGCAAGTACAATAATTGTGAACAATTTAAGGCACAGACAGATACGGGAGGACAGGGGACCCTGCCTACGAGGCCTCACAGTCTACAATTGTAAGGGCCCAGATGTTCCCTGCTATCCACCCCCACACAGTATCCACAGCTGATGGACAGTCCACAGACACGGTCTTGGGGATAACAGTTGCTTTAATATAGCAGGAACAAAGCAAATCAATACGGAATATATGTTTCACAGTCTCTCGTGGGTAGGCCACGGCAAATACAGCTTGGAGTTGAATGCTGAAGTGCAATTAGGGTACTGGAGGTTTAAGTGCAGGATTTGTTTCAGAATTAATACTGGTATGCTTTAGGTTCAGAGTCTCTTGAGTTTAGAGGGTAGATATGATAAGATTGTACAGACCTGGAGTCCTGGGGTTAATTTCACTGCTAGTTCAGACACGTGCAGTACTTGTAAGCCAATGAAGACAGTTGCCCAGCGTGCTACGGGGAGCGGACGGCTGGTACGTGGACAATGGCATGAAAGCCACTAATATTGCAGTGGGGCGGGAGACCCTCAAACTTCCCCAATCTGCGTGCAGTAGGGTCTGGTATATAGTCAGTATGCCCTACTGTCTGAAGAGATGCACAATGTCAGGATAGGAAGCCTTCAGCATATTGGCTGTAAAAATCAGGAAATTATGAAATTCTAGGCCTCGGGCCTAGGAGGAGTCTTGTGGTGAAGAGAAACTCCACATAATGTCTTCCCTCAGAGGAGACTCAGCCAGAACCAGCTCATTCCAGTTCTTTCCAGACAGAGGCTGGAGAATAGCTCCACCTGTTGAGCCATGTGACCAAGAACTAGCCAATAGGATAACACCCAATGAACAATTCAGATTCTTACAGTTTTCACCAGTAGATGGTGCTAGAACACAACAAATGAAAAATGCTTTACTTATAACATATAACATAATATTACATATAAGTAAATGTACTTAAAGAAACAGACACAATCTGGACCAGGCCACTACATAATGAAGGGGTGAGGTTACAATAGGTGAGGGTAGAGCTGGTCATCACCGGTTTATCACCACCGCTTTGATCAGTCTCCGGCAATTTGTGACCTCAAGGCAACTCAAGTGTTTGATATTTCAATACAAGCCTATGAGAGCCGCCTTCTGGCCTCGTTCTGGATCTCTTAGACTTGCATTGAGAGCTTGTGATGTAACTTCTGACTTCCGTCCAGTCAGAAGTTATGGGCACAAAATTGTGCTACTGGACTGGAGCGGTATTGCAAAAAGGCGAAGACGCTGGCGGATGAGTATAAGATCGGGGGGCAGGGGACATAGTTTGAAAGCACCATTTCATTACGTCAATGCTTTTATCTTGGAGGCCTAATTCTGAACTTTTGCTTTGTTTAGCATTGATTCACAATGTTTGGTGAATTAAAATGCATTTTGTCCCTGACTTTCCCCTTCTTGCCTATCTCACCATATCCGAAAATCTGTGTGCCAATTATACTTCTACAAAACTGGGGTGTAGGTTTAGGGAGCAATGGGGGCTCTGTAGTTGCCAAATTATGACTTTGTTTGTTCTTCGTTGTG
The DNA here is from genome assembly GCF_048569485.1 of Anomaloglossus baeobatrachus. Taxonomy (NCBI): domain Eukaryota; kingdom Metazoa; phylum Chordata; class Amphibia; order Anura; family Aromobatidae; genus Anomaloglossus; species Anomaloglossus baeobatrachus. The sequence goes on from NC_134353.1 coordinate 910,942,604, forward strand.
CACTTTTATACTCGGAAGCCTCTAATGTAAGAGTAATACCTGTAATTCCCCCATTATAATCCTTCTTACGCTGAATATTGTAATTTTGCTCTTTGTAGGGCTCCTTCAGTCTTTATTTCCTTTATAAAAATTCTTTATTTGTTTATGCATGTTTTTGGTTTGAGCCATTACGTTCCTCTTCTCGATGTGAAATGGTAGAATTTTAATTGAATGAAAAATTAAAATAATATCTCATTAGGCAATTTAATACCACCCGATACGACCACGCAATATCCATTTGTACCTATGACATGAAGAAGAAACAAGAGTTAGAAGTGTTATGACAAGACGCTCTCGACTCTCCGCGACCACACTTGTGATTCAACTCATTTAATATCCCGTTGACTACCATAATTAGATTATATGTATCCATTATTATTTGTCGGAATGGAAAGATTTCACAGCTTCTCTGTTCTGCGCTGGGATATTGGGAATCTGGCATTGGCCATAAAACATTCCTCCTACTAAAAAAAGAGACTCAGGTTTATGGTGCCCAAGAATAAATAGCCTAAACTCTATCGCAGGAAAACTACCCAGAGACAAAAAAGTGAAATTATTGGCATGTTCTCACTTATTTCTTTAGGGTTTCAAAGAGAGAATAATGTGACCATAAGAACTTCACCTACCGTGATGGATACTTTGTTATAAAAGCCTATGATTTGTATCAAGTCAACGATGGCTTCTACACTAGGAAAAAAGCTTTTGGTTAGTGGGCAGAGGCTATATCGATGGACTTTCATCATCAGAAGCTTTCGTGACCAGGAGACTTTGTGCTCTCGCCCGCTCTCGCCTTTATCTTCCACTACGTAGAGCTCCCGTAATTATTCTTTGTCTTTCCTTTTGCTTTATGGCCTTTATCTTGCCTGCTGCAATATTGTTCAACTATAAATAAACGTTTTAAAATAGTTTTACTTGGTGCACAATGCGATACATCAATTCTTTTATTTCTAAACTATTGTGCTGTTCTTTATGACGGCCATTCTTTATTTTATTTTTTTTTCTTCTAATGCGGCATAATACCAAAGAAGAAAAAATGAACTGGATTTTTTTGTGATTCTTTTTTTTTTGGTTTTCATTTATTTCTATCTACGGTACCTTAAATATGGAATATGCATTTTTTTATTTTGAGGTTTTACTCCACATTTTTAACACCTTTATTTCAATGTAAAAAAAAAAATAATACTATTGATGTTATAATTATGGTAATCAATCCTTCCTCCTCCAATGCACATTTCTTTCCTTTTTTTTGTTATTTTCTGTTTAGGTTTTTGAAGGTTTGCCATTTCTATGTTAATGATGATAATAATAATAATAATAATAATAATAATAATAATAATGTTCATCAGATTAGTCCATTTATTACATTTTTAAAAATGTTTATTATAATGTTAATTAAAAAATAATTTGACTTTCTTATAATAAAAAAAAAAATAAAAAAATTAAAATAAATAATTTATTTTTATCTATGATACTTTAAATATTGAATATGCATTTTTCTATTTTGAGGTTTTGTTCTGCATTTTTAACACCTTTTATTTCAACTTAAAAAAATAATAATATTAATATTTTAATTATGATAATAAATTAATCCTCCCCAATGCACTTACGTTTCTTACGTTTTACTCCACATTTTTAACACCTTTATTTCAATGTAAAAAAAATAAATATTAATATAAATCCATCCTCCTTCAATGCGCTTTTCTTTACATTTTTTATTGTTTCTGTTTAGGTTTTTGGAGGTTTGACAATAATAATAATAATAATAATAATAATAAAAATAATAATAATGTGCATTAGTGGAGTGTATAGCCCATATATTACATCTTTAAAAAATGTTTATTATAATGTTAATTAAAAAATAATTTGACTTTCTTATACTAAAAAATAAAGAAAAAAAAAATAGAATAAATAATTTCTATCTACAGTACTTTAAATATAAAATATGCATTTTTTATTTTGAGGTTTTACTCCACACTTTTAAATCTTTAAATATATATATATATATATATATATATATATATATATAAATAATTATGATAAATTAATCCTCCCCAATGCACTTTTCTTTAAATTTTTTTGCTTGCTGTTTAGTTTTTTTTATATTTGCCATTGATATGTTAATAAAGATATTAATATTATTAATATTACTAATAATAATGTATTAGAGGAGTGTACAGTCCATATATTACAATTTAAAAATGTTTAAAATTTAAAATGTTAATTAAAAAATAATTTGACTTTCTTATAATAAAATAAATAATAATAATAATGTACTCTAATTATTTGTAATTAAAATTATAATAATGTAAAAATAATAGTAATGTAGTAATATATTGTATCATTAATAATACTAAAAATAATCATCATCATGATTATTAGTATTATTAGTCTAATTATATTTGAATTAATTCTATAATAAAAATGTAAAAATAATGTTTTAATAATGTTATGCTAATAACATGTCAATTACTATAAGTAAAATGTAATGTATAATTGTAATATTATTATTGTCTTTATATTATTATTATTATTATTATTATAGCAACATCATTATTATTAGTATTATTTGTAATCTTGTAATTAGATTTTAATTTACACTATAATAATAAAAAATGATTGTAATATACTGTATTCAATATACTTTTTTTTAAATGTCAGAGAATAATATATCTACTTTTATGTCCATTTTTAACATTGTCAAATAATAAGAATAATGAAATTCATGGATTCTCATAATACAACTGATGTCCTGAAGTTCCCAAACATTTATATTGTTTAAACATAATATAACATTTAAACCATTTAACATCCAACAAGGTTATTTTTTTATCTACCATTTATATATTCATATTATTTGCATTTTGGAACTCATTTTTTCATCAGTTTTAGCCATTATCTATTTGTGGTAGATGAAACAAGGTTTGAGCAACAGTTTTTCTGGGTTAGGCTAGGTTCACACTTCCGTTAAAATGTATCAGTCACAATCCGCTGCTCTAGTAAACAACGGAATCCGTTTAGCGGATTCCGTTGTGTCCCATAGACTTGCATTAGTGGCAGATTGCGACTGATGACCTTGTGTTGCATCCGCTGCGTCGAGGTCCGTCGTTTTTTGGCTGATCGCTGTACGCAGAATGTAACGTTTTTCTGGCCGTCAAAATTGACGCACCGCGCAGAAATCCATTGCAATCAGGCAAGCTTGCAATGGATGTCTATGGTGCTGGATTCCGTCATAATCCGTCTTACAACGGAATCCAGCACTGGATTCCGTCATGCTCTACTGAGCATGCCCAGCATGTTTGGCACACCCACTGGGCTGTCCCAAACACAAACGGATCATGACTGATCCGTCAAAAAACGGAAGCACAGCGGATGCAACGGACGCAACGGATCAGTTTTTTCACAGGATTCCTGTGACAGGAATCCTGTGAAAAACACACCCGTTGCGTCAGTTGACATCTAAAAAACAACTGATCCGTTGCTGACGGACCTGACGGATTTAAAACAACGGAAATGTGAACCTAGCCTTAGGGGTTAATAGTGGGGTAATTTATTGCACATTGTTTCTGGCATTACGGCTTCCACTGTTGGAGTTAACTCTGCTATACCAGTTTGGCAGTTCTGTCTGGGCTGTGTGACAAACTTAACCTAAGCATCAAATGAGCATGTGCAAACATCAATGAGAACGGAGGGGAGCAGGATCAGCTCTGACATCGTCTATAGTGATTAGTTGAACCCCGAGCCGCCATCAGGGCATTACAACTGTGCCTGGTGTAGGGGGCCCGGTGAAGAGAGGGGGCCCGGCCAGGCCGGGGTTAATACTTATCTTTATTAAGCCCCCGGCAGGACGGGCCCCTTCTCTTCACCAGGCCCCTGTCACAGCAGCAGCAGAGGTGCCCCGCAGCGTCGCACTCGCTTCACTTCCTGACATGACTAACTTGCGTGCGAAGGGGCGACGCATGCAAATTAGCCATGTGCTGTAGTGGAGGCAGGGTTATTGGAGCAGAGCAGGGCGCGTCATCGTGCAGCAGTGTGGTGAGGTCATCACTCTGCGATCTCATTACACTCCTTCAACAGCGGCTGAGGTGGCGAGGACGTGGGAGCCAGCGGAGACAGGTAAGCACTGTAAGCTGAAGACGATCGCTGAGGGGGCCGCTGACCTCTGCTTGGAGGACGCTGTTCTCTTCCGGGGCCCGCTGACATCTGCTAGGGAGAGGGGGGGCGCAGATCTCTGCCCGGGACTGCTGATCTCTGCTGGGGGGCACTGATCTCTGCCCGGGACCTCTGACATCTGCTAGGGAGGGGGGGCGCAGATCTCTGCCTGGGCCCACTGATCTCTACTGGAGGGGGCCGCTGATCTCTTCCCGGGACCGCTGATCTCTGCTGGGGGGGGGGCGCTGATCTCTGCCCAAGCCCGCTGATCTGTGCTGGGGGGGGCGCTTATCTCTGCCCGGGACCGCTGATCTCTGCTGGGGGGGACGCTAATCTCTGCCTGGGCCAGCTGATCTCTGCTGGGGGGGCGCTGATCTCTGCCTGAGACCGCTGATCTCTGCTGGGGGGGCGCTGATCTCTGCCTGGGACCACTGATCTCTGCTGGGGGGGGCGCTGATCTCTGCCCGGGCCCGCTGTTCTCTGCTGGGGGGGCCGCTGATCTCTGCCCGGGACCGCTGATCTCTGCCCGGGCCCGCTGATCTCTGCTGGGGGGGGCCCACTGATCTCTGCCCGGGACCGCTGATCTCTGCTGGGGTGGGTGCTGATCTCTGCCCGTGGGTGGCCGCCCGCCGACCCCAGCCCCTGTGTTGCTTCAGCTAGATCAGGGGTGGGGAACCTCCACCCTATGGTCTCCTGACTCCCTCTGCTGTGAGCCTCCTGCCTCCCTCTGCTGGGAGCCTCCTGCCTCCCTCTGCTGTGAGCCTCCTGCCTCTTTGCTGTGAGCCTCCTGCCTCCCTTCTGTGAGCCTCCTGCCTCCCTGCTGTGAGCCTCCTGCCTCCCTGCTGTGATCCTCCTGCCTCTCTGCTGTGAGCCTCCTGCCTCCCTTCTGTGAGCCTCCTGCCTCCCTTCTGTGAGCCTCCTGCCTCTCTGGTGTGAGCTTCCTGCCTCTCTGGTGTGAGCTTCCTGCCTCTCTGGTGTGAGCCTCCTGCCTCTCTGCTGTGAGCCTCCTGCCTCTCTGCTGTGAGGCCTCCTGCCTCCCTTCTGTGAGCCTCCTGCCTCTCTGCTGTGAGGCCTCCTGCCTCCCTTTTGTGAGCCTCCTGCCTCTCTGCTGTGAGCTTCCTGCCTCTCTGCTGTGAGCCTCCAGCCTCTCTGCTGTGAGCCTCCTGCCACCCTCGCAGTGCTATGTGCCACCCTCGCAGTGCTGTGTGCCTCCCTCCAATGCTGTCTGTGCTCCCTGAGTCCTGTTCATGTCCTCCAGTCCTGTTTGTGCCCCTCTAGTGTTGTCCGTGAAACCGCCAGTGCTGCTGTGCCTAGCAGTACTGTTCAAGCCCCAGCCCCTCCAGTGATGTATATATATGCCCCCAGTCCCTCCTGCTGTGATGTGTGTATATGTCCCCAGCCCCTCCTGTGATATATACATATGCGCTCAGCCCCTTCTGTGATGTGTGTGCCTTGAGCGTCTCCTACCTGATGTACATGATTTACCAATCTGTTGACTGCGCTCCAGACAGAGACAAACTTGGAAAAGCAGTTGTGAGAAGCCACATGATCAATATCACCGAACACCACAGCCGGACCAAAGAGAAGCAGCTCCAGCCACCACAGTAAGGGTTAATTAATCAATTAACCAAATATATAATATATTAGGGTAATTTTCAAGCTGATAATTTTTTGCGGCCCCCGAAGGGTGGTAGAAATTTCCAAATGGCTCCCGGCAGAGAAAAGGTTCCCCACCCCTGGTCTAGATGCACGGGAGGGTGCTGAAATGCATCACGGCTCACTGTTCAGAAAAGACGCCGTGCGACGTGGGAGCCGGGGAGGGTAAGCAAAATGCTTTTGTTTTTTTTGTGCAGCAAACAAATATGCCAGGAGGCCCCCAGAATGGGACATATATACTGGGAGGAGGACATATTCACCAGGAAGAGTCAGAAACCAGGCTGGAAACATATATTCCCACATGTGCCCGGGAGGGGGATAAATAATAATAATTATTGCAATACATATATATATATATATATATATATATATATATATATATATGTACACACACACACACACCAGGAGGCCCCCAGGATGTGACATCTATACCAGGAGCAAGACATATACACCATGAGTGGCCTGGGAAGGGGTCATATATACCAGAAGAAGGACATATATGTGTGTGTATATATGTATGTATATATTACATGTTTTTCCAAGAGTTGCAGTGAGACTGTAGGTGGTTTGATGGGTGGGGGCGGAGCTGGGGTGGAGCCTGGGCGGAGTCCCAAGGGTCCCCGAAAATTTTGCCAGTATGGGGCCTGAAATTCCTAGTGGCGGCCCTGGTTGAACCTGTAGTATCCTGTGTATATTGGTGTTAGGCTAGTTTCACACTACGTCTTTTTAACATCCGCTGAAAACGTTTTTTTAGCGGAAGTACGGATCCTGCTTTTACAGCAAATAACGTATGCAAACGCATATGTTATTTTGCAGGATCCTGCACTGGATGTTTAGGGGCGGGCATTGGAGTCATGTGATCGGGAGTGAGGGGAACTAGACTGGGAGGAGGCTTCTGACAGCTGCAGACGCTGGTAACCAAGGTAAACATCGGCCTTGGATACCCGATATTTATCTTGGTTACGAGTGTCTGCAGCTGCTAGGAGCAGGGCTGCCTGCACGCGTAACCAACGTAAACATCGGGTAACTAAGAGAAGTGGTTACGCGATATTTACCTTGGTTACGAGTGTCCGCAGCTCTCAGGTGGGAGAGAGAGGAAGGGGGAAAGACAGAGATAGAGAGAGAGGGGGTGAGGGAGGGAAGAGGAGGGAGAGACAGATCACTCGAGACTGGTTCTGGGCATGCTCAGTACTTTCTGGGCATGCTCAGTACAAAAGCAGGATCCTGTCTATCAGCACACCAGCGTTCACCTGCGTTTGCGTGCGTTATAGTCAGGATCCAGCAATTTGCAGTATTTGGACGGAGCTCAAAAACGCTACAAGTAGCGTTTTTGAAACATGTTAAAAAACTGCAAGTCACTGGATCCTCACTATAACGCAGGCAAACGCAGGTGAACGGACGTTAACGCGAGTCCATTGCAAATGCATTGAAATGAAAACGCATTTGCACTGGATCCGCTTGTCCGCTAAAATAACGTTAAGGACGGATGTTAAAAAGACGTAGTGTGAAACCAGCCTTACCTATTGGAATCCTGCTCCAGATAATAGAGCCTTGCTGTAAAATGTCCATGATATGAAAAAAACATTGCCAGTATTTTTTTTAAACTGCATATAACAAAAAAAAGATTTAAACAAGAGATCATGCTCTAAATATAGCATCCCTAGCTTCCCTTTAAGGAATTACATGCAAGTGTGACGCCCCTGGACTATCAGGTCATCACAGGGTATTGTGCAATCTGCCCTTCTGTGCAATATCCACCTCCTCCTTGGTTATGGGTCCCCAACTACATAGTTTTGCCAACATCAGTCAATTAATGTCCTAGGTACACTCTGCACCACACCCACCAGACACACCAGTGGACGGCCTGAGTGGAATAGGGTCACCCACTTGGGGGGTTGGTTCAGGGGAGGACAGTGTGACACCCTGGCAAAACCAGGTTGTCACAGAGCCTGCACAAATCCACCAAAGTGCAGGCCATTCTCCTCCTTGGCACCAACACAGTCCCCACACAGGTATACACCAGCCAATCAGGCCTAGTCCCCCCCCAGGACAATGGGAGGGACCTAGGAGAAGAGCTCAGGAAGTGACAGAGAAGAGTTTAGCTGAGCTGTAGTCAGTGGAGAGCTGACAGGAGGGAGTTGGAGCTCCTTGGAGAGGGTGGTAGTTGGGGTTGGAGCCCCGGACCACCAGACGACTGGTCTAGCTACGCAGACTAAGTGGCAGTGAGGACCACAGGCAATGGAGATCCGGTCTCGGGGAACCTGAGGCAGACCGGGGCAGGGTTGTAGCCCGCCGGTGCCGAGAGAGGGTATCCGGTCCAGAGGCCATTTCAAGCGGACTAGTTCAGGCAAGAGACACAGACAGAAAGTGCAGAAGAAAGGGCCCCTGGCTGTATATCTGTGTGTAGGACCCGAATGCAACCACTGGAGGCTACCGGTCACTGACAACTTGGTTTTCCTGCTCCCTGCAATCCCTCACCATCTTCTGGGCCCCGGGACTACACCTCCCCTACCCGTGGAGGGGATCCTAACTTGCTGCCCTGCTCCATCAACCCCGGGCGTCCCATCACCAGGCAGAGGCGGTGTCACCATCCCTCACCACCACCCACGGGTGGCGTCACTGATAAAGACTCTGTCACCTGTAAATAACCCCTTTTCACTTGTGGGGACGGACGGCTGTGCTACCCCCCGGATCCGGCTACCACTTGAGCCACAGCCACCACCCGGAATCGAGCGTCTCGAATGGCCCCCATGACGTGGTCTGCGCCCCCGCCCGCTACAACAACCTGGCGTCACGAACAGGATACTTACCCCATCCACTAACCTGGGTGAAGTGTGCCTTTCCTGGATTGTAAACCGTGAAATGCTAAATTTTTTGGATTGCTGCTATCTTGCCCGCCATTTTTGGCGCCAAAAATAACAACCTCACCAACTTCTTCCTCGAAAAGAGCGCGAATCTGAAGCCACACCCACTATGAATGCGGGCGGAACCCGGTGATCCCCAGAGCAGGAAGTTGCAAAGGACAGTGGTCCCGAGAGACTGCTGTCGAAAACTAAGGGGGAAAGACCGGAAAGATGTCGGCACCTGATGGTGATGGAGGAGCCGTGGCTCCCCGGCAGTGCAAGATGACAGAGAAGCAGCAGGTCCCGCTCCAGTCGCAAGAGCGGTAGACCCTACGATCCCGGCCGCACCGCCGATGCCGACCGTCCCAGCTCTTGAGCAGGAGAAGGAGCTCGGGAACCATGCCCCATACTGGGAGGCACAGCAACAGTAAGCTACCCGAATGTTCTATTGTTTACAAGTTAAAAGTTACCATATGAATGTTTAAGGACTGCATCTATGTTAAACGTCCTCATGTTCCGTGGAGGATGATGCAGAAGTTACACGGCTGGGAGCCAAAGAGAAGAAAGCAGCTGCACAGGAGGCTGCGCTGGCAGCGGTTGTAAAATGTTGTTCTATGGACTTGGTAGTGGAACCTGGCTACCTCTTTTCCTCAGGACAGTTTCGTAACGTTAAAAATGTTTTTTTATTTAATGATCTGCCTTCCCTCCAGGGCATGAAGTGTTTTGAAATGGTTTACTCGTTATCTTTTTTCAATTGCAGGAGCAGAAAAATAAACGTCAGTGGTCGGACAGCCCGAGGATGGGCTGTATTCTACCAAGTGGGAGTGTGACGCCCTGGCAAAACCAGGTTGTCCCAGAGCCTGCACAAATTCACCAAAGTGCAGGCCATTTTCCTCCTTGGCACCAACACAGTCCCCACACCGGTATACACCAGCCAATCAGGCCTAGTTTCCCCCCCTAGGACAATGGGAGGGACCTAGGGGAAGAGCTCAGGAAGTGACAGAGAAAAGTTTAGTTGAGCTGTAGTCAGTGTAGAGCTGAGAGGATGGAGTTGGAGCTCCCTAGAGAGGGTGGTAGTCGGGGTTGGAGCCCCGGACCACCGGACGACTGGTCTAGCTACGCTGACTAGGTGGCAGTGAGGAACACAAGCGACGGAGATCCGGTCGCGGGGAACCTGAGGCAGACCGGGGTAGGGTTGTAGCCGTTTCAAGCGGACTAGTCCAGACAAGAGAGACAGACAGAAAGTGCAGAAGAAAGGGCCCCTGGCTGTATATCTGTGTGTAGGACCCAAATGCAACCGCTGGAGGCTACCGGTCACTGGCAACTTGGTTTACAATATGAACTGTGTGTGTTTACTGACCGTCCAAATCAGCATCAGCTCATCCAGCACCACGACAACAAACTGTGAGTTGCCTGCTCCCTGCAATTCCTCACCATCCTCTGGGCCCCGGGACTACACCTCCCCTACCCATGGAGGTGATCCTACCTTGCTGCCCTGCTCCACCAGCCCCAGGCGTCCCATCACCAGGCACCGGCGGTGTCACCATCATTCACCGCAACCCACGGGTGGCGTCACTGACAAAGACTCTGTCCCCTGTAAATAACCCCTTTTCACTCGTGGACGATGGATGGCTGCGCGAGCCCCGGATCCAGCTGCCACTCGAGCAACAGCCACCGCCCGCATCCGAGTGCCTCGAGCGACCCCCCCTGACGTGGTCTGTGCCCCTGCCCACTACATCAGGAGTGTCAGTCAGTCTGAGTTTGGAGTTTGAGAGTGAAGGTTGGGGGAGTGAAGTGTAGGATTTGAAGGAGAGAGGAGGTCAGGATCTGGGCTCCTTGGAAGCAACTAGGTGTCAGACGGTGGTCTGGGCCTAGTAGTAGCTGGACCACCGATCGCAGGGGATCATGACAAGGCACACGGAGCTGTCGAGGAGGACAGCCGGCGGCCTTGTACCATCACTGGGCTGGGACCAGGGCACGAAAGGGTACGTGGACCCTAGGTCAGGGAATAGCTTCCGGCAATCTGACAATTTACCTGACGAGAACGGAGCCTTCAAGATCCGCTCTCCACCCACTCCAAAATCGAGGTACTAGCGCAACAAGGAGGATAGGACTTTCCACAAAAACGTTCCATAAAATCCCAAGCGTGAACCCTGAGAGCAAGCTCCCACAGTTAGCCACACTGGGGAAAGGGACCCGACTAGTTTTATGCTACCGGGACCGAAAGAAGTGAGAACTTTGTGCCAGGAGTAAGGTCACAGATCACCAGGCAACACCAACGGGGACGGGATTCAAACTAGCTCCCCTCAGCGGCAGCGGTGTCCAGAACTTTGATTTATCCAGTTGTCGGTGTCAGCTTTTTGGACTGAGTGAGTACGCAAGTGACCCCCTTCACTCCCCACGGCACTCCCTGAACTCCATCTCCGAGTCCCGGGGTATCCCCTCTACCCGTGGAGGGTTCTAACATCTGGCTGCCCCACTCCATCGCCCTGGGTACTCCCAGCTGCAGTGGTGGTACTCTGCATTACCATACACCATGGGTGGCGTCACGAAATCTAAATACAATCCCCTGTAAATACACCCCCTTCGTTTGAGTGGCCACACGATCCCTGGGTCCGGACACCCCTCTAGCCACCGCGGATCCGGATCTTAGCAGCCCAGCTGTTGACACATGGGTAGCACACAAGTATATAATGGACTTAAACGGATAGTGAAGACCTTTGATCTTCGTGATTCTTGAAATTCCATTGATTTATGGCACGGATCAGAAAAATGGACGCCATGCCTGCCAACTACAGATGTGACTGTCTCGTCGGCATTGTGGACGGGTCCTGGTGCTGCCATAACATTGCCTTAAGGGGAACCAATAACCAGGATTTTCGTATATAACCTAAAGACAGTGCTATACTGGCACTTTCAGGCTGATTCTATACATACCTGTAGTGGTCAGCTCAGATGTTTAGGTTTTGAAATACAAGAAAGTAAAGTTTATAAAATCATCAGCTTTTTGAGTGACAGCAGCTGAGGATCAGATAATATCTGGGGGGTTTTTATAGTTATCCCCTCCCCCTGTTAGAATTAGCATAAGTATTATACAAACGATTCACTTTTTCACTTGCAGGACCTGTGCTGATGTCATACCCATGTGACCAGAAGGGGCAGGGCCTCAGCCAGCAAAGCTGATACCACGAAGCAACATTTTTCTGTTGGCTGAGGCCCCGCCCCTTCTGGTCACATGGGTATGACCACACACAGGTCCTACAAGTCAAACATTAAATCGATGGTATAATACTTATGCTAATTCTAACAGGGGGAAGGGATAACTCTGAACACCTCCCAGATATTAAATGATCTTCTGCTGCTGTCACTCAAAAAGTTGATGATTTTATAAACTTTACTTTCTTGGATTTCAAAACCTAAAGCTGAGCTTTACCACTAAAGGTATGTATAGAATCAGCCTGATAGTGCCAGTATAGCACTGGCTTTGGGTTATATACGAAAAAGCTGGTGATTGGTTCCCTTTAATTATTCTGGTCCATAAATGGACCAGAATAGAGCATGATGTATTTTCTTTCCATACAGACCTACACTCAGTGTAGAAAAATGTGCACTGGCTATAATGAGTCCATGTGCTGTCAGTGGTGCATATAGACAGCAAACAAACTGATTATGCAATCTTCTAAAGGGAATGTGTCAGCAGGTTTTTGGTGTACAATCTGAAAGCAGCATAACATAGGGCAAGAAAGTCTGATTCCAGTGATGTTTCACTTACTGGGCTGTTTGTTGTAGTTTTCATAGAATCCCTTTTTTTTGTCTGATGTAGGTGCAGCCAAGTTGGATTTCTGGCCTGTGTATATCCCTGGCCACAGTCAGCTTCCTGTGTACTCTGTGCATTGTGAGCAAGCTGCAAATCAGTGGTGGGGGCGGAGTTATACAGATTAGCCTGACTGCTGGTCACGTGAGCTGTGGTCCAGTAGTGGTAGTCTCCTGCTGGGAAAAATGAAAAACTTGAAACTGCAACACACAGCTTGATAAGTGACACATCCCTAAAATTAGGCTCTTGTGCACTGCTATATTACTCTCAGATTAAATAGCAAAAACCTGCTGACAGATTCCCTTTAATATTGATGCCAGGAACAATCCCCTACTATTGATTTCTTGTCAGTGATTTAATGAAGATCTGTCTTCTTTGATGATCTCAATAACAAATTTAATAATAAATACCTAAATAATAATATTAAATACCTAAATAATAAATAAATAGTAAAAAATAAATAATTAATAAATTGATGATTTAGATAATTAATTTAATATTAAATATATAATAATATTAAATACATAATAATGTATCCTCACCCACCACCTGTACACTGTGAGCCCTCACGGGCAGGGTCCTTTCTCCTACTGCACTAGTCTGTTTTTGTAATGTTCATGATTATTGTACTTGTTTATGTATACCTTTATTATTTGTAAAGCGCCATGAAATAAATGGCGCTATAATAAATAATAATAAAAATAATAATAATAATAATACATTATACATAAAAAATAAATAATAATAAACAAATTGATTATCTCAATAAATAATTTAATAATAAATGAATAATAAATAATACATTCTTAATAAAATAAATAAATAATAAATATATGATCTTAATAATTAATTTATTAAATAAATAAAAAATAATACATACTACATAAATAATAAAAATAACCTCTTCATGACACATGACGTAGTCCGCGGCGATCCGCACACATAGCTGAATTCAACAGAGTGCCTGCTAGTCATGAGTGGAATTGCGTTCCACCTGCGACTATTAACCCCTTACATCTCTCTGCCAAACTCTGGCAGCGAGATGTACTGTATATGCACACTGCCATAACGATAATTATCCGCCCCCATTGGAAGTCACGTGACGTGATCATGTGACTTCCGGTGGTTGCCATGGTAGCATAGGGTCATGTGCTAACGCCTGTAGCTATCATGAGTCACTTTCTCTCAATACCAGCAGAGCATCGGCAGTAAGAGTAAAGCACCATATCTGCAGATCTCAGCTGTGTAGCTGTGATTTGGAGAAATGGAAAAGCGATCAGACAGCTGATTCTTATAGCCCCTAAGGGACCTAGTAAAATAAAAAAAAGTTAAAGAAAAGTTTTAAAAAATTAAAAAAAATAAAAAAACCTCAAAATTCAAATCACCACCTATTTGCCCCATTGAAAATTACAGGGTTAAAAAAAAAATATCTATACACATATTTGGTATCGCCGCATTCAAAATTGCCCAATATATCAAAATATAAAATCAATTAATCTGACCGGTAAACGGCGTAGCGTCAAAAAAATTCCAAACACCACAATTATGCTGTTTGGTCTACGCAAATTTTGCACAAAATGCAATAATAGGCGATCAAAACGTAGCATCTGCCCAAAAATGGTACCGATAAAAATGTCAGCTCAAGACCCAGAAAATAAGCCATTACTGAGCCATAGATCCAGAAACATGAGAACGCTATGTGTTTTGGAAAATGGCGCAAAACATGCGCCACTTTTTTGGACAAATTTGTAAGTTTTCTTTAATCCCTTAGATACAAGTAAACCTATACATGTTTGGTGTCTACAAACTCTTACCGGCCTCAGGCATCACACCGACACATCAGTTTTATCATATAGTAAACACGTTGAATAAAATATCCCAAAAACTACTGTGCGAGCGCACTTTTTTTGCAATTTTTCCACACTTGAATTTTTTTTGCTGTCTTCTAGTACACTCTATGGTAAAACTTATGGTTTCATTTAAGGGTACTTTCACACTTGCGTTTTTTTCCTTCCATCACAATCCGCTCTTTTGGAAAACAGCGGAATCCGTTAACGGATTACGCTGTTTCCCATAGACTTGTATGGATGACGGATTGTGCCAAAAGTACCTGCGTTGCTTCCGCTGGCCGAAGCTGCATTGCTTCTGCCGGGTGGAAGGAACACAGCATGTAACGTTTTTATGAGCAGCGGAATCCTTAGGATTTCACTGCGCATGCTCTCTCTGGCTCCCTTGCACCCGTAACCGGTGTACACATCGGGTAACCAAGCAAAGTGCTTTGCCTAGTTACCCGATATTTACCCTGGCTACGTGTGCAGGGAGCCCGACACTTCCTCGCTTGGCTCCGCCCCCTCCCGCACTCCACTCCGCTTGTACACACGTTCAGGCGTACACACACACAAGCGTGTACACGCACACGCTCGCACACACACGCGCACACACACTCACCTGTCCTCAGCGCCATGGCCCCGTTCGGCTCCACCCACCCCGCACTCCGCCCCCCGCCCCCGCACACATTCTCGGCAGCCGAACGATCAGCTGATCACCCGGCGACCGGCTGCTGTGAGCGATCAGCTGATCACCCGGCGACCGGCTGCTGTCAGCGATCAGCTGAGCGCCCGGCAACCGGCTGCTGTGAGCGATCAGCTGAGCGCCCGGCAACCGGCTGCTGTGAGCGATCAGCTGAGCGCCTGGCAGCCGGGTGATCAGCTGATCGTTCACAATAGTCTGCAGCTGGTAACTGTAAAAAACCCCAAAAAAAACGATTCCGTTGTTTTGTACGATCTATTGCATCCTTTGTGCCACTATATGCAACACATCCGTTGCATCCGTCGCACAACACAATGCAACGGATGCCGTTCAACGCAAGTGTGAAACTGGCCTAAAAGTACCCGCAAAAAACAAGCCCTTATATGGGAAGATTGACGGAAAAATAAAAAAGTTACGGCTCTCGGAAGAAAGACAGGAAAAAAAAAATGGAAAACCGCCCGGGGGTGAAGGGGATAAATAAATAATAATAATACATAAATTGCTGATCTCAATAAATAATTGAGTCCATAAGGCGTACTTGGCAAGGAAAGAGTTAAATCCCAGTCTTATTTTATGTACGTGAAAACCATTGGATTTTTTTTCCCGGACCCTTCACTGTGGATAATTGGCTGCCTTTGCACTTTATCAGCGGCGAAGTTGATACAGTTACTCATTATCAGAAAACTTCATTGAAATCGGAATAATTGCTATTGTCAAAACACGGTGGCAGCTAATGAGATTGCCCGTTTCCTGTTGCCGATACTCCGTGACCTCCTGTCTTCTGCCTCCATGCTCTGTTTACTCTATATTTAGACAGGTTCAGTTGCCGTACATCGTGTAGACCTGGGAAAATTGTGTTTATCATATATGACTTGATCCAGACCGCCCCGGTGACATCTGAATGTATTGACATGTTTGTTTCAAAATAATCTTTGTTTGTTCATTTAGTCTCAAATGCATTTTTAACCAGTTCCACACCGGTCATTTCCTCCCATTCATGACGGGGAATATTTTAAATTTTTATTACATTTAACGAATCTAAAATGTTTTCTTTTTCGTATATTCAAGTAATTTTTTACCTTTTTTTATTACCTTGTTTTTATGTCTTTTAAATATTCATATTTTTGATTTATTGCCAATATTGGGGGAAGTGAAAAAGGAAATATGTTTGTTTTTCAGATTTAAGTCATACGTAGTATATCAGGGATGAGAAGATATAGCAACAAGTGTAAAGTATTTACTAATAAACTTTCCATGAATACATTTTACAGACAAACATATGAAATTTTGAAATTTGCTCTTTTCTTCACTTATCAGTCACTTTTTTCCCCTTCTCCTGTTTCTTAAACTGCTCAAATCCATTTTACTTGAGACGAGACAGACTGCCATGAGAAGTATACGGAAAGGAAAGAGGTTGGATGATGTCACGGGTGACTAGGGGACACAGTGGGACCTATGCTGGCCTTAAGACTGGGACCCCTGTGCTCACCTTCACCCTAGAGATACTCTTAATGGTAGGGAGGTCCGGGTCCCTGACCTGGCCCTGTCTCCTGTCGGGCTTAACACTCCCGCCTAACACACCTAACACCCCTGCACCCCAAACCTAGGGTTGGTCACGACACAAAATAATACACCTCCCACAAGGCAAAGACGTAAAACTGAAATTAGTAGTAGTATATCAGGGATGAGAAGATATAGCAGCAAGATAACTTGGAACAAGTGTAAAGTATTTACTAATAAACTTTGCATGAATACATTTTACAGACGAATGTATGAAATTTTGTAATGTATCTGATCAAAGAAATTTGCTCTTTTCTTCACTTATCAGTCACTTTTTTCCCTTCTCCCGTTTCTTAAACTGCTCAAATTCATTTTACTTGAGACGAGACAGACTGCCATGAGAAGTATATGCAAAGGGAAGAGGTTGGATGATGTCACGGGTGACTGGGTGACACAGGGGGACCTATGCTGGCCCTAAGAATGGGACCCCTGCGCTCACCCTCACCCTAGAGGTACTCTTAATGGTAGGGAGGTCCGGGTCCCCGACCTGGCCCTGTCTCCTATCAGGCCTAACACCCCCGCCTACCACACCTAACACCCCCACACCCCCAACCCAGGGTTGGTCACGACACAAAGTAATGCACCTCCCACAAGGCAAAGACTGACATTCACTCATACTGCAATTATCCACAGATGAGAGACAAAAAGACATTGGAGGGGATAAACCAAAGGGGAAGGAGAAAGTCACACCAGGAGACGCTAATACAGCACAGACAACAAGTCATCAAACAGAGGATCACCACAGAGGTTGGGATATCGCTAATATAGCGCAGACAACAAGTCACCAAACAGAGGATCACCACAGAGGTCGAGATATCGCTAATACAGCGCAGACAACAAGTCACCAAACAGAGGATCGCCACAGAGATTGCGATATCGCAACTGCCTTGAGCAGCCTCCTACTACACTCCCCAGCCTTAAATAGGAGGTGACCAGCTGTGGAAGGTAATCAGCAACCTGGCTCTCAGAAGAGTAGCACACTGCTCCAAAAAGGATTAACCCCTGCATGGTTAGGACAGAGAAACAACTCAGCCGACGCGCAGCCGAGCTGAGCACTTAAGAGAGACCAGGTTGCCTGTCGGACTCTACAATGTGAACAGAGTCTGACGCCGTAAAAGTAATTTGTGTGTGCGGATCTGGACAGGACATGACAGATGAGGAGTACAGACAGATAGAAAATAAAAGCATTGTCCTGTGGCTTTCTATCAAGTGCGTTAGCTTTTATGAGAGCTAGATCCACAGATACACTGCTCAGTATGCTGATATAATGACATAGTGTCATTTGAGCATACAAAGAAAATAGCTGCATGTACACTGAGCTCCTGGAGTAAACTAAATAACTGACTGAAGAACATACACAATGCTGATCCTAATTAATCGGCCCCTATGTCTTCTCAAAAACAACAAAGACTTTATTACTTACCGCCTACCACTCCTCCCTGCACTTGTCTTTGTTGACATGGATGGAGCAGTGATGTTCCGTCTTCAGCATGTGACTGCTACACCCAGCCCCAAATCCTTGGACTTTTAAAGATTAAAAATGCAAAACTCCTTTTAATCTGTCACCAGGTTTTTACTTCCCCTTTATGAGAGAAGCATAAGGTGAGGGCAGAGACACTGATTCCAGCAATGTGTCACTTATTTAGCTGCTTGCTGTCATTTTTATAAAATCACTGTTTTATTTGTTGCAGAACTACCAGTTCTCTGAATGTTGAGCTATGTATAACCTCGCTCACACTATTGACTAGCAGCTTTCTGCCTATGCACAGTGTACACAGAAAGTGACCAATCAGTGGTGGGGCAGGTTATACAGAGCTCATGAATATGGTGGACTACCTGGCTGCAGGTTAACTTGTCCTCTAATGATAATCTTCTGCTAGTAAATCAATGACTTTATCAAAACTACAGCAAGCAGCACAGGATGTGACACACCACTGGAATCAGGGTCTCTGTCATTAAATTATGCCGCTCTCAGATTATGTGGTAAAAACCTAATGACAGAATCTGCTTAAATAGCATGGATGCTTTGGTCACTACTGAAGTTACGGGTGACAGACAGTCCTGTGGTATCCGGCTATAGAAGGTTGAAGTGTTTGGCTGCACAAACTGCTCCCTGACCTTTTTCTATTCCTGCTTGATGTATATGGTATCTTATGTTTCTCCTCTGCTTAGGGTTCATCCATTTCCCTTTAGGACCCTGAGGAGTTCCTCACCCTTTCAGCTGTTTCCATTAGCACTTCCGTTTGTGTTCTTAAATTCCCTCATTCCCTTTTGGTCTGTGCTGGTGATTGCCCTAACTCCTACAGATTCTGAGTGCAAGCAGTCGGCTTGCACTCCTCTAGAGTTACTTTGTTGTATGTTGCAGTCCCTCACCTTGAATCTTCTTGGAGATAAGTTGTTTATTTTCCCTCGTTTGTTACCCCTGTGTGTCCTTTTAGTGCCCAGTGGGGTTGACAAGAGCTCATCCCATCCATTCCTACCTAGGTCCCAACTCTGGGTCAGCCTAGGGCCAGGTTTGATACTCGACGAAGAAGTGCGGAACCAATCTAGGCAGTGAGAGAAGCCAGGGCCCAGCGGTAGGCTTGGTCAGGGGTCACCATCTCCCCCATCCCTAGGCACAGGGTCTCCCTTCCTTTTCACCATTCACTAGGTACTTCCCTGTACCCAGCGTGACAACTGACTTCTGAAGCTACGGAGTTAAATTGCTGGTCAGTAAGCTTGCGAAAACCTTGAATTATGCTTATATATATATATATATATATATATGCATATATATATATAGAATATATATATACTGCTCAAAAAAATAAAGGGAACACCAAAATACCACATCCTTGATTAAGTGTTCCCTTTATTTTTTTGAGCAGTATATGCTTTGGACACACCTTCTCATTCAAAGAGTTTTCTTTATTTTCATGGCACTGAAAATCGTAGATTCACATTGAAGGCATTAAATCTATGAATTAACACAGGGAATGAAATACTTAACAAAAAAGTGTGAAACAACTGAAAATATGTCTTATATTCTAGATTCTTCAAAGTAGCCACCTTTTGCTTTGATTACTGCTTTGCACACTCTTGGCATTCTCTTGATGAGCTTCATCTGGCGTAGCACCCCATCACTCTCCTTCTTAGTCAAATAGCCCTTACGCAGCCTGGAGGTGTGTTTGGGGTCATTGTCCTGTTGAAAAATAAATGATGGTCCAACTAAACTCAAACCGGATGGAATAGCACGCCGCTGCAAGATGCTGTGGTAGCCATGCTGGTTCTGTATGCCTTCAATTTTGAATAAATCCCCAACAGTGTCACCAGCAAAGCACCCCCACACCATCACACCTCCTCCTCCATGCTTCTCGGTGGGAACCAGCCATGTAGAGTCCATACGTTCACCTTTTCTACAAAGACACGGTGGTTGGATCCAAAATCTCAAATTTGGACTCATCATACCAAAGCACAGATTTCCACTGGTCTAATGTCCATTCCTTGTGTTCTTTAGCCCAAACAAGTCTCTTCTGCTTGTTGCCTGTCCTTAGCTGTGGTTTCCTAGCAGCTATTTTACCATGAAGGCCTGCTGCACAAAGTCTCCTCTTAACAGTTGTTCTAGAGATGAGAAGGTGTGTCCAAACTTTTGGTCTGTACTGTACATATGACTCGCCCACCCCAGGGCTATGGGACACCCGGTGCCGGGCCGGACTAGTCCGGGGGTAGTCAGTGGTGGCGGGGCCCGACTCCGTGGCCCTGGTGGGTGTCAGTTTAATATGGCTGGTGACTTGGGAGCAATTAAAGTATTTGTTTCGTGACGCCACCTGTGGTTTGCGGCTATTAAGCCGCCGCTGCTGTGTGAGGCCACCGGGGTGATGATACGGCAGCAATGGTGGTACTGCTCCCCACAGGTGGAGCGGTGCCCCGGGGACACTGTTGGTGCTCGTGAAAGTCTATGGTGTTGTGTGGATAACACGGTGCAGGGCCGACAGACAATGAAAGAACCAGGCACAAACAACAGTCTCTTTACCTTCTCCTCTTTTACTTTAAGAACAGTCCAGTCCTGGGAGACCGTCACAGGTGGTGAAGGGGATCCGGTCGGCCTGGAAGTACTTGGGGTGATCTTTTTGGCCAGCTGAGTATGAGGCCTACTCCTGTTCTTTTCTTTACTATTATAGGACCCTGCTCTCTGGATCTAGCAATGGCCCTCTTGCTGCTGGGACCGGTGGTACGTCCCTTTCCCTCTGTGGTAGGCTGCGCAGGCCCTCTCTGGTGCTTCTCTGCTGGAGTCCACACCGGGCCCTGATGATGCAGCTGTACCTTCGGGCTGTTTATGGGCCAGGTGCTTGCAGCTATCCTGCCCTTCGGATTCGGCTACCAGGGAGTATTTTAAGCCCTGGTGGCCACAGACTCCGATGTCCGAGTCTCTTCTCTGCCTCTCTGCTACTCCTGCTTCCCTTGGCCAAGCTGCTCCAGCTCTAGGCCCCAGATCCACAGGACAGCACACTCTGCGTCTCCTTGCTATCACTTCTCTCTACAGACTGAACACTACTTCCTCCCTCAGGTCAGACTTAAGGAATGCTCCCTGGAACTCCAGGTTCAGAGCTCCCCCTGCTGGCCGGAGGGAGAACTGCGTTGGATGTTAAACTTACTGGCCAATGGACCTCCCAATTACCTCCAGGCTCAGCATTAACCCTTTGGGAGGGCAATGCTGTTGTGGCGACCAGGTCCTGGGGCGCCACACTCCCCCTTAGTTAAATTCAGTACTCCCGGACTGTAGAAAACAAAAACAAAACATGTTACAACCTTACACAACTATAAGAGTCCAGTGTGGCTCCCTGCCGGGTGTCCATTACACTGCTCCATGGGGGACCCGCCGCGATAAAACCCCCAACGTAGGCTCTGGGCGTGCGTCAGAGCATTGATGACCCCACTCTATGCACGCCGGACGGGTTTTTCTTCAGGGGTGCTGAGCACACTGGTGCTAACTATGTACAATTAAAGTGTTGGCCACTCATAGTCCAGTGACCCAATTGTCCATTTTCTCAATAAAAAAAAAACCAACATTTTATACACATTACAGACATTTCACATAACTATTTACATTCTAATAAGTACTCTTTCGTTTTACTCTCTATACCTTGGAGGGGGCTGTCCCCGAGTGCTGCGTTGGGACCTGCGTAGCTCTGGTGTTTGTCCCTGACTACTTGGTGTGTCTTCTACCTCAGCACTACAGGTAGGCCTAACCCTGATAGGTATGCATGATGATTGCCTACGTGGTCTGAGAGTCGCCAAGGGTATGACAGGTTCACCACTGACAGGGGGTTGATTCTCCTGTTCCACTGCTGGCGTGTCATCTTGTGTTGGGGAGGACAGTTCCTTAGGTGGATCTGGAACCTCTTCTGTCTCTGGCTCGACCAACTGCGGGAACGTCAAGACTGGTACCACTATGGCATTATTTATTCGGGTCCAAGTTTTGGGGAATTTGTAAAGGATTGTTTGTATCATCTCTTCCTCTTTTTCTTGAATTTCTTCCACTTCTTTTTGGATATTGCACCGCTCAGGGCACGCTTTCAGGCGGTCTCTAGAAACTGTTTGATAGGTCCTGCCTTCATCTTTGCTTATGAGGCATACCTTACTATTGTCAAAGTTGGAGGGAATAATGGTGTAGGGTTCATTCTCCCACTGATCATCTAATTTATGCGCCCTCCGTTTTTTCTTGAGGACCTGTTCTCCAGGTGCTAAGGGAGTTGCTGGGGCTGTTTGATTGTAGTTCTGCTCTTGTCTCATTCTTGCTTGGGACAGGCTCTTTTCTACGCATTCCTGGACTTTGCGGTACTGCTGTTGTCGCTCTGTATCCCAATCTTCTATCTCTTGAACCGCTTCAGGTGACACAGTTCCCATCTCAAAGTCTACAGGTAACTTGCCAGGTCTTGCTCGCATCAGGTAAGCAGGGCTGTAGTTGGTCGAGTTTATTGGGATATGGTTATACAGGTCTACCAGATCTGGTAACTTCTCTGGCCATTGGTTTCTTTCTTCCAGAGGTAGAGTCTTGAGCATATCAATAACCACATGGTTCATCTTCTCGCACAATCCATTGGTTTGGGGGTGGTACGGTGTTGTTCTGATTTTCTTACAACCGTACATGTTACAGAACTCTCGGAACACCTCTGCCTCGAATGCAGGACCTTGATCAGTCAGTACCCTTTCCGGATAACCGTGAGGTCGACAAAAGTATGCTTGAAATGCTCTAGCTGCTGTTCTGGCTGTCTGGTCTTTCACCGGCACTACCACCAGGAAACGAGAGTAATGGTCCACAATGGTGAGGGCGTACACATAGCCTGACCGGCTTGGTGTTAACTAGAGATGAGCGAACCGGTCCCGGTTTGGCTCGAGGTCGGTTCGCCGAACGGAGCTCCCGTTCGAGTTCGGCTCGTTGAACGTTCGACGAACCGAACTCGAACTGCATAGGAAACAATGGCAGGCAATCACAAACACAGAAAAACACCTAGAAAACACCCTCAAAGGTGTCCAAAAGGTGACAAACAACTCACAACACATGGGAAAGTGACAAGGACATATACTCATGCGAAAACAAAAGAGCTGGACAAGGAAAAAGAGGAGGACACACAGATATATGAGTATATGCAAGGAAACATCGATTCCATTATTGTGCAACTTGAGCCCTGCTCATTTTAGGCTTCCAATCTTGATAAATTGCCTGAGCTCGCCACGTACGTCTTGGGGATCTTGTCGTGTCCTGCAGCCAGCGTTCTCTCGGAACCTGTCTTCAGTGCTGCTGGGGGTCTGCTGGCAGATAAGCACACGTGTCTGTCCACTGACAATGTGGACATGGCTCTCAGAGGACTTTTCTTCCCCTGGGTCAGCCAGGGGACGGGAAAGGCACGCGTATTTTTGAGAGTGCTTCATGCAAAGCATCTTTTTCATTTTCAAAAGGGGCATCAACTGATGTCATTCAAGAGGGGTGTGTGTGGCCCATTTAGTGGAAACGAGAGAGACTGTGGTTGGAGTCCCCTCGCTGTGTCTCTAAAAGAACCAAGATGAACAAGTCATGGCTCTCAGAGGACTTTTCTTCCCCTGGGTCAGCCAGGGGACGGGAAAGGCACGCGTATTTTTGAGAGTGCTTCATGCAAAGCATCTTTTTCTTTTTCAAAAGGGGGCTCAACCGATGCCAGTCAAGTGGGGTGTGTGTGGCCCAGTTAGTGGAAACGAGGGAGACTGTGGTTGGAGTCCCCTCGCTGTGTCTCTAAAAGAACCAAGATGAACAAGTCATGGCTCTCAGAGGACTTTTCTTCCCCTGGGTCAGCCAGGGGACGGGAAAGGCACGCGTATTTTTGAGAGTGCTTCATGTAAAGCATCTTTTTCTTTTTCAAAAGGGGGCTCAACCGATGCCAGTCAAGTGGGGTGTATGTGGCCCAGTTAGTGGAAACGAGGGAGACTGTGGTTGGAGTCCCCTCGCTGTGTCTCTAAAAGAACCAAGATGAACAAGTCATGGCTCTCAGAGGACTTTTCTTCCCCTGGGTCAGCCAGGGGACGGGAAAGGCACGCGTATTTTTGAGAGTGCTTCATGCAAAGCATCTTTTTCATTTTGAAAAGGGGCATCAACTGATGTCATTCAAGAGGGGTGTGTGTGGCCCATTTAGTGGAAACGAGGGAGACTGTGGTTGGAGTCCCCTCGCTGTGTCTCTAAAAGAACCAAGATGAACAAGTCATGGCTCTCAGAGGACTTTTCTTCCCCTGGGTCAGCCAGGGGACGGGAAAGGCACGCGTATTTTTGAGAGTGCTTCATGCAAAGCATCTTTTTCTTTTTCAAAAGGGGGCTCAACCGATGCCAGTCAAGTGGGGGGTGTGTGGCCCAGTTAGTGGAAACGAGGGAGACTGTGGTTGGAGTCCCCTCGCTGTGTCTCTAAAAGAACCAAGATGAACAAGTCATGGCTCTCAGAGGACTTTTCTTCCCCTGGGTCAGCCAGGGGACGGGAAAGGCACGCGTATTTTTGAGAGTGCTTCATGCAAAGCATCTTTTTCTTTTTCAAAAGGGGGCTCAACCGATGCCAGTCAAGTGGGGTGTGTGTGGCCCAGTTAGTGGAAACGAGGGAGACTGTGGTTGGAGTCCCCTCGCTGTGTCTCTAAAAGAACCAAGATGAACAAGTCATGGCTCTCAGAGGACTTTTCTTCCCCTGGGTCAGCCAGGGGACGGGAAAGGCACGCGTATTTTTGAGAGTGCTTCATGCAAAGCATCTTTTTCATTTTCAAAAGGGGGCTCAACCGATGCCAGTCAAGTGGGGTGTGTGTGGCCCAGTTAGTGGAAACGAGGGAGACTGTGGTTGGAGTCCCCTCGCTGTGTCTCTAAAAGAACCAAGATGAACAAGTCATGGCTCTCAGAGGACTTTTCTTCCCCTGGGTCAGCCAGGGGACGGGAAAGGCACGCGTATTTTTGAGAGTGCTTCATGCAAAGCATCTTTTTCTTTTTCAAAAGGGGGCTCAACCGATGCCAGTCAAGTGGGGTGTGTGTGGCCCAGTTAGTGGAAACGAGGGAGACTGTGGTTGGAGTCCCCTCGCTGTGTCTCTAAAAGAACCAAGATGAACAAGTCATGGCTCTCAGAGGACTTTTCTTCCCCTGGGTCAGCCAGGGGACGGGAAAGGCACGCGTATTTTTGAGAGTGCTTCATGCAAAGCATCTTTTTCTTTTTCAAAAGGGGGCTCAACCGATGCCAGTCAAGTGGGGTGTGTGTGGCCCAGTTAGTGGAAACGAGGGAGACTGTGGTTGGAGTCCCCTCGCTGTGTCTCTAAAAGAACCAAGATGAACAAGTCATGGCTCTCAGAGGACTTTTCTTCCCCTGGGTCAGCCAGGGGACGGGAAAGGCACGCGTATTTTTGAGAGTGCTTCATGCAAAGCATCTTTTTCTTTTTCAAAAGGGGGCTCAACCGATGCCAGTCAAGTGGGGTGTGTGTGGCCCAGTTAGTGGAAACGAGGGAGACTGTGGTTGGAGTCCCCTCGCTGTGTCTCTAAAAGAACCAAGATGAACAAGTCATGGCTCTCAGAGGACTTTTCTTCCCCTGGGTCAGCCAGGGGACGGGAAAGGCACGCGTATTTTTGAGAGTGCTTCATGCAAAGCATCTTTTTCTTTTTCAAAAGGGGGCTCAACCGATGCCAGTCAAGTGCGGTGTGTGTGGCCCAGTTAGTGGAAACGAGGGAGACTGTGGTTGGAGTCCCCTCGCTGTGTCTCTAAAAGAACCAAGATGAACAAGTCATGGCTCTCAGAGGACTTTTCTTCCCCTGGGTCAGCCAGGGGATGGGAAAGGCACGCGTATTTTTGAGAGTGCTTCATGCAAAGCATCTTTTTCTTTTTCAAAAGGGGGCTCAACTGATGCCAGTCAAGTGGGGTGTGTGTGGCCCAGTTAGTGGAAACGAGGGAGACTGTGGTTGGAGTCCCCTCGCTGTGTCTCTAAAAGAACCAAGATGAACAAGTCATGGCTCTCAGAGGACTTTTCTTCCCCTGGGTCAGCCAGGGGACGGGAAAGGCACGCGTATTTTTGAAAGTGCTTCATGCAAAGCATCTTTTTCATTTTGAAAAGGGGCATCAACTGATGTCATTCAAGAGGGGTGTGTGTGGCCCATTTAGTGGAAACGAGGGAGACTGTGGTTGGAGTCCCCTCGCTGTGTCTCTAAAAGAACCAAGATGAACAAGTCATGGCTCTCAGAGGACTTTTCTTCCCCTGGGTCAGCCAGGGGACGGGAAAGGCACGCGTATTTTTGAGAGTGCTTCATGCAAAGCATCTTTTTCTTTTTCAAAAGGGGGCTCAACCGATGCCAGTCAAGTGGGGTGTGTGTGGCCCAGTTAGTGGAAACGAGGGAGACTGTGGTTGGAGTCCCCTCGCTGTGTCTCTAAAAGAACCAAGATGAACAAGTCATGGCTCTCAGAGGACTTTTCTTCCCCTGGGTCAGCCAGGGGACGGGAAAGGCACGCGTATTTTTGAGAGTGCTTCATGCAAAGCATCTTTTTCATTTTCAAAAGGGGGCTCAACCGATGCCAGTCAAGTGGGGTGTGTGTGGCCCAGTTAGTGGAAACGAGGGAGACTGTGGTTGGAGTCCCCTCGCTGTGTCTCTAAAAGAACCAAGATGAACAAGTCATGGCTCTCAGAGGACTTTTCTTCCCCTGGGTCAGCAAGGGGACGGGAAAGGCACGCGTATTTTTGAGAGTGCTTCATGCAAAGCATCTTTTTCTTTTTCAAAAGGGGGCTCAACCGATGCCAGTCAAGTGGGGTGTGTGTGGCCCAGTTAGTGGAAACGAGGGAGACTGTGGTTGGAGTCCCCTCGCTGTGTCTCTAAAAGAACCAAGATGAACAAGTCATGGCTCTCAGAGGACTTTTCTTCCCCTGGGTCAGCCAGGGGACGGGAAAGGCACGCGTATTTTTGAGAGTGCTTCATGCAAAGCATCTTTTTCTTTTTCAAAAGGGGGCTCAACCGATGCCAGTCAAGTGCGGTGTGTGTGGCCCAGTTAGTGGAAACGAGGGAGACTGTGGTTGGAGTCCCCTCGCTGTGTTTTACATGCTTTTAGAAGGGCATGACATGGCTTGGAGGTTGACTTTCATCATCTGCAAACTGTTGGCTACCAAAATGCTGCCTTTCCAACAACTGTGGTTATAGACAATGAGGAACATACTGATGAAGATGAGACGCAGATACCCGATTGGGATGACAACTTAAATATTCGGTCAGGGCACGAAGAGGCTCGGTCTGAGGGGGAGGGGAGTGCAAACACAACAATTGATGATGAAGTCCTAGATCCCACCTACTGTCAACCCACAGTCAGACACTCGAGGAGGTCAACAGAGGCGGTGGAGGAGGATGCAACCGACGTCGAAGTAACCTTGCGCCTTCCTGGACACAGTCGGAGCACTGGTAGCACGTCTACAACTGCATCCTCAGCCACCACTCTGCCTCTGAACATTATTCGGGGTGGATCAACAGGTCGCATGGCCTCTAAGCCTTGCCTAGCCTGGTGCTTTTTTGACATAAAAAAAGATCGCCCTAATTATGTGATCTGTAACATTTGGCATGGTTATCTTAGTAGAGGTCAAAACCTCAGCAGTTTGACAACTTCTTCCATGAATCGTCACATGAATAAATATCATATGGCCTGGTGGGAAGCTCACCGTGCTGCAATGCGGCCTAGCGGAGCCAACCATCCACCACCTGCCCCTTCCAGTGCATCCGCGCGCTCGTCATCTTCTAGGACTGTGGGGACAGCTGTCACACCTGATTTTCCACCCACAACTTCCACCACTGTAATCACAACAGGCAGTTTGCTTGGTAGGTCGTCAGTTGGTTTGGAAGGGGAAACAAGTGATTGTGTACAGCTCTCTCAAACATCGATAGCACCAACGTTGGATGAAGGCAACATCATGTCTCCAAACTGTACTATTGAAAGAATGAGATTTTTGGCAAAAAATTGCAATTTTTCGAGCCACCCCGCCAACGTCACGGCAAATCTCCTGGGGCAGTCCTAACACTAAATTTTTTTTTTTTTTTTTTTTTTTTATTTAAAGTGTGCCATGTGGAGGTGGAGGTTGTTTTTATGTTGTTTTTTCTTGTTATATAGGGTCCTAGTTGATTCTCATCTTGCAGTGCACCTCATGTTTATTTTTCCATCTGTCCTGATTTTTGGCGGTTGGTGGCTGTTCACACTGGCCATCCAACCCCGTCCACTGGCTATTTATTCTAAGCAGCATGTGCTCGGGCCTGTCCCGCCCACAACCATGAATCAGTCATGGAGACGGTGACTGAAAAGCACAAGGTACGTGCTGTGCAGTCCTAATTTTGCATATGTGAGGCCACATGGCACACTTTAAATAAAAAAAAAAAAAAAAAAAAAAATTTAGTGTTAGGACTGCCCCAGGAGATTTGCCGTGACGTTGGCGGGGTGGCTCGAAAAATTGCAATTTTTTGCCAAAAATCTCATTCTTTCAATAGTACAGTTTGGAATGTTGGTACTGTGCACACTTTGCAATACATAATATTTTTGAGTGGAGGTTGTTTTTATGTTGTTTTTTCTTGTTATATAGGGTCCTAGTTGATTCTCATCTTGCAGTGCACCTCATGTTTATTTTTCCATCTGTCCTGATTTTTGGCGGTTGGTGGCTGTTCACACTGGCCATCCAACCCCGTCCACTGGCTATTTATTCTAAGCAGCATGTGCTCGGGCCTGTCCCGCCCACAACCATGAATCAGTCATGGACACGGTGACTGAAAAGCACAAGGTACGTGCTGTGCAGTCCTAATTTTGCATATGTGAGGCCACATGGCACACTTTAAATAAAAAAAAAAAAAAAAAAAAAAAAAAAATTTAGTGTTAGGACTGCCCCAGGAGATTTGCCGTGACGTTGGCGGGGTGGCTCGAAAAATTGCAATTTTTTGCCAAAAATCTCATTCTTTCAATAGTACAGTTTGGAATGTTGGTACTGTGCACACTTTGCAATACATAATATTTTTGAGTGGAGGTTGTTTTTATGTTGTTTTTTCTTGTTATATAGGG
Organism: Anomaloglossus baeobatrachus; assembly: GCF_048569485.1. Lineage (NCBI taxonomy): Eukaryota > Metazoa > Chordata > Amphibia > Anura > Aromobatidae > Anomaloglossus > Anomaloglossus baeobatrachus. The sequence continues at coordinate 910,971,733 of NC_134353.1, forward strand.
TCCTAGTTGATTCTCATCTTGCAGTGCACCTCATGTTTATTTTTCCATCTGTCCTGATTTTTGGCGGTTGGTGGCTGTTCACACTGGCCATCCAACCCCGTCCACTGGCTATTTATTCTAAGCAGCATGTGCTCGGGCCTGTCCCGCCCACAACCATGAATCAGTCATGGAGACGGTGACTGAAAAGCACAAGGTACGTGCTGTGCAGTCCTAATTTTGCATATGTGAGGCCACATGGCACACTTTAAATAAAAAAAAAAAAAATTTAGTGTTAGGACTGCCCCAGGAGATTTGCCGTGACGTTGGCGGGGTGGCTCGAAAAATTGCAATTTTTTGCCAAAAATCTCATTCTTTCAATAGTACAGTTTGGAATGTTGGTACTGTGCACACTTTGCAATACATAATATTTTTGAGTGGAGGTTGTTAACATCATGTCTCCGCCTGCACTTTCCTCACAAACCTGCATTTTTCCAGGGACACCCTACTCAACACCGTCTACACACAGCAGCCAGATCTCTGTCCTTCAGATGTGGTCAAATAAAAGGCCACTTCCTGCGACCCATGACAAAGCTAAGAGGTTGACTCTATCCCTCTGTAAGCTGTTGGCTACCGAAATGCTGCCTTTCCGCCTAGTGGACACACAGGATTTTAGAGACCTTATGTCTGTCGCTGTGCCCCAGTACCAGATGCCTAGTCGCCACTACTTCTCTAAGAAAGGTGTGCCCGCGCTACACCAGCATGTCACACACAACATCACCGCTTCCTTGAGAAACTCTGTGTGTGAACGGGTGCATTTCACCACCGATACTTGGACCAGTAAGCATGGACAGGGACGTTACATGTCGCTGACTGGCCACTGGGTAACTATGGTGATAGATGGTGAAGGGTCGGCTGCACAAGTCTTGCCGTCCCCACGACTTGTGTGTCAATCCTCTGTCTGTCCAAGTTCCGCCACTGCTTCTGCATCCTCCACCTCATCTGGGTCCTCCACCTCCGCCCCAAGCCTGCCTGGTCAGGCCACCAGCGTTCTCACTGCGCAGAAGGAATCACGCAACCCTCATTACTATGCTGGCAGCAGAGCGCAACGGCATCAGGCGGTCTTTAGCTTGACATGTCTTGGGAATAAGAGTCACACAGCTGAGGAGTTGTGGTCAGCTCTGCGGTCCGAGTTTAATAAATGGTTGTCTCCACTCAACCTGCAGCCTGGTAAGGCCGTGTGCGACAATGCTGCAAACCTGGGTGCGGCCCTTCGCCTGGGCAAGGTGACACACGTACCTTGTATGGCTCACGTGTTGAACCTTGTTGTCCAGCAATTTTTAACACACTATCCCGGCCTAGATGGCCTTCTGAACAGGGCACGAAAACTGTCTGCTCACTTCCGCCGTTCAAGCGCCGCAGCTGAGCGACTTGCATCGCTCCAGAAGTCTTTCGGCCTGCCGGTTCATCGCCTGAAATGCGATGTGGCGACACGCTGGAATTCAACTCTCCACATGTTACAGCGACTGTGGCAGCACCGCAGAGCCATGGTGCAATACGTCATGACGTATAGCCTGGGCCAACGAGATGCAGAGGTGGGGCAGATCACCCTGATGGAGTGATCTCAGATCAAGGACCTATGCACCCTTTTGCACAGTTTCGACATGGCGACGAATATGTTTAGCGCTGACAATGCCATTATCATCATGACGATTCCAGTCATTTACATGCTGGAGCACACGCTAAACACTATTCGGAGTCAGGGGGTGGGACAACAGGAAGGGGAGGAACTACAGGAGGATTCATATGCGCAAGACACAACAACATCACCAAGGTCCAGACGTTCATCATCACCAACGCGGCAGGCATGGGACCATGGGGGACAGGGATCAACAAGGGCGCATGGTAGCAGGCGAGATGTTGAGGAAGGTGCAGGAGGACATGAAGATATGGAGGACGAACTGTCCATGGACATGGAAGACTCAGCAGATGAGGGGGAGCTTGGTCAAATTTCAGTTGAAAGAGCTTGGGGGGAGATGTCAGAGGAAGAAAGAACGGTTAGCACCTCTATGCCACAAACACAGCGTGGACTTGGTCCGCATGGCTGCGCAAGACACATGAGTGCCTTCTTGTTGCACTACCTCCAACATGACCCTCGTATTGTCAAAATTAGAAGTGATGATGACTACTAGCTTGCCACACTATTAGATCCCCGGTACAAGTCCAAATTTTGTGACATAATTCCACCCATAGAAAGGGACGCACGTATGCAGGAGTCTCAGCAGAAGCTGTTACTCGATCTTAGCTCGGCTTTTCCACCAAACAACCGTGCAGGTGCAGGGAGTGATTCTCCCAGTTGTAACTTGACAAACATGGGACGGCCTCGTCATCTTCAACAGTCTACCCGTACCAGTAGGACCGGATCTGGTGCTGGTAACAGCAATTTTATGGAATCTTTTAATAATTTTTTTAGACCCTCCTTTGCAAGGCCACCAGAGACAACAAGTCTGACACATAGTCAACGGATGGAGAGGATGATACAGGAGTATCTCCAAATGAACATCGATGCAATGACTTTTCAAATGGAGCCTTGCTCCTTTTGGGCTTCAAATCTAGAAAAATGTCCAGAGCTCTCCAGTTACGCCTTGAAGATTTTGTCGTGTCCAGCTGCCAGCGTTGTCTCTGAACGTGTCTTCAGTGCTGCTGGGTGTGTGCTGACAGATAAGCGCACGCGTCTGTCCAGTGACAATGTGGACAGACTGACGTTCATCAAAATGAACAAGTCATGGATCCAGAAGGAATTTACTACCCCTGTGTCATCCTGGGGAGAGTAAATGCTTGTGGATTTGGAATGTGCTTGATGCAAATCAAAACATCCTGTTTGCAACTAGGGCACAAGTGCTGCCACAGAATGGGTGGGTGTGTGTGGGGCACAATTTTTGGAAAAAAGGGAGGCTCCGCTTGGAGTAACCCTTGCTTGCTGTGTTTTTTAAAAATGATACAAGATGAACGGATCTGAAGGCAAGATGAAGGCAACATCATGTCTCCGCCTACACTTTCCTCAGAAACCTGCATTTTTCCAGGGACACCCTACTCAACACCGTCTACAGACAGCAGCCAGATCTCTGTCCCTCAGATGTGGACAAATAAAAGGCCATTTCCTGCGACCCATGACAAAGCTAAGAGGTTGACTTTATCCCTCTGTAAGCTCTTGGCTACGGAAATGCTGCCTTTCCGCATGGTGGACACACAGGATTTTAGAGACCTTATGTCTGTCGCTGTGCCCCAGTACCAGATGCCCAGTCGCCACTACTTCTCTAAGAAAGGTGTGCCTGCGCTACACCAGCATGTCGCACACAACATCACCGCTTCCTTGAGAAACTCTGTGTGTGAACAGGTGCATTTCACCACCGATACTTGGACCAGTAAGCATGGATAGGGACGTTACATGTCGCTGACTGGGCACTGGCAAACTATGGTGAGAGATGGAGAAGGGTCTGCTGTACAAGTCTTGCCGTCCCCACGAGTTGTTTCAATCCTTGTTCTGTATGTAGAAGTTAATACACTGCTTCTGCCTCTTCAACCTCGTGTGGGTCCTCCACCTTGGCGCAAACCCTGTGTGGTCAGGCCACCCTTCCAAGCAACTGCGCACAAGGACTACCACACACCTCCTTACTATGCTGGCAGCAGAGCTCAATGCCATCAGGCGGTCAAAGTTTTACTTTGAAATGTATGGGAAATGTGAGTCACACCGCTATTCCAGAGAATAGTAGTCAGGCAGGGTCAAAACATTAATTGAGGAACAGGAACAGAATGGGACGGCCAGGACTTAATCAGAAAACAAGCAGAGGTGAAATGCGGATCGGCCAACAAGGTACATAAACAGCAAGCAGGAAAAGTAGTCAGGTAACAAGCACACAAAATCATAAAACTGAACTGGGGGTATAATTAACCAGAGGTTCATAGCTATGTCTGGCAGTGGTCTGCAGACAGGATGGGCATAAAAAAGGGTGTGGTGTCTTCACATTGGTTGTAGCTGAATGATGGTATTTAATCTGTGAGATACCCACCAGCTACATTCAGCCAGAGATTCTGCATCTGTCAAGGTAATGCAGCCCAGTGGGTGAGCATAACCTGCGTCCACCTGCGCCGCTGGCATCGACTCCTCTCCCATCATCAGCACTATGCATGAAAGGAACACGTTGTCACCTGGCGACTGGAGTACAAATTGACGGAGCGGACTCCGTTGGTGACTTAACAGCCGTGTGCGGCAATGATGCAAACCTGGCTGCGGGCCATCCTCAGGGCAATGTGACACACGTGCCTTGTATGGCTCACGTGTTGAATCTGATTCTCCAGCAATTTTTAAAACACCATCACGGCCTACATGGCCTTGTGCAGCGTGCACGCTCGCTATGTGCTCACTTCCATCGTGCGCACACAGCAGCTCAACAACTTTCATCACTCCGGAAGTCTTAGGGTCTGGCAGTTAAACGCCGGAAATGCGATGTTCCGACACGCAGGAATTGGAATCTGCACATGTTGCAGCGTGTGTGGCAGCACCGCAGAGCCCTGCTGAAATACGGTATGACATATAGCCTGGGATAACTTGATCAAGAGGTGGTGCAGATCACGCTGCTGTAGTGGTGTCAGATCAAGGACCTATGCACCCTGCTACACAGTTCACAAATGTCGACGAAGATGTTTAGCACTGGCAATGTCATTCTCAGCGTGACAATTCTGGTCATCTACATGATGGAGCACACTGTAATTATTATTCGGAGTCAGGTGTTGGGACAAGAGGAAGGGGAGGAAGTACAGGAGGAGTCATATGCGGAAGGGATAACAAGATCTACGAGGTCCAGATGGTCAGCAGCACCTATGCGGCAGTCATGGTGAGGGAGAGTGATTAACAAGGGCGCATAGTATCAGCAAAAAGTGTTGATGAAAGTGCAGGAGCCTATGAAGAAATGGAGGACGAACTGGCGATGGGCATGGAAGACTCAGCAGATGAGTGAGAGCTTGCTCACATTTCGATTGTGCGAGGTTGTGGGTAGAGGGCAGAGGAAGGATGCACGATTCTCACCTCTCTGCCACCAACACACCAAGGACTTGGTCCTCCTGGATGCACAAGACACATGAGCGCCTTCTTGCTGCACTACCTACATAACCCTCGTATTGTATGAATTTGAAGTAATCCTGAATACTGGGTTGCCACACTGTTAGATCCCCGGTACAAGACAAAATTTGGCGAACTAATTCCTGCCATAGAAATAGACGCACGTATACAGGAGTATCTGCAGAATGTGGTACGCAATCTTAGATCTACTTTTCCACTAAACACCAGTGCTGCACAGAGTGAATCTCAACGCTTTGTCATGGATAGGAGGAAATGGTCTTTTACTTGTCCACATCGGAGGGACCGAGGGATGGCTGCTGTGCTGAGATGGCGTTGAGTACAGTGTCCCTGCACAGTTGCACTTTTGGTCATATCCCAAAATGAGTTGAAAAAGGACAGATGCTGTTGGAAAGGGGAACAGGTGTGTTGGAAAGGGGAAAAAAGTTTTGGTCCGTGGATTTGGTGGTTAAGCAACTGTAACATTTGCTGAAGAAACAACATCTGTTACAGTGGGATTGGCAGATTTGGATAAAGTGGTATATAATCTGTGACCGCTATATAACGAAAATTAATAAGAAAAGAAAGAGAAAGGTATATATCCCCATCAGCAGTCAGTGTCCACCGTGCTCCCAGTTGGAAAAGGAGAGGTTGGCAACTTGAAGTTTTGGTGGAGGATACAGAGCTGTGTGGCTATGAAGGCTATGAAACTAATAGTAGCCTGAACCGAGTTAGACGCCATTCTGATCTGGAGACTGTGAGCCCTGTTAGCGTCACAGGGTCCACATGCCCACCCAGCCCAGGAACTCCCTGTTAACAACACAGGGGCCATTGAGTACGCTGACCGTGTGCGTAGGGGCCACACCTGTGGACAGCAGGCGCATCAGCAGCAGCAGGCCTGTTAATGCCACTGGGCTGCACAAGCAGGACTGTTAGGACAGGAGCTGGTCTTAACCGTTCTGCGTTACCAGCTGTGGTGGCGGCCTGCATCCACCACCCTATCCCTGCCTACCTCTGGCCTAAAGCCGCAATGGGTTCAACACATGGAGGTGTGCTCTTTCGGAGCATAATAGAAGACTGCGCACCTCCTTGTTGGCTCCAGCCCCTTTTATAACCTGGGTCCGCCCCAAACCAGGGTGAACCACAATGCACCTCCTGGAGACAAAAGTAGAGTGACACGTCATGAGTGGCATAACTAGCGTCCTATTTGGAAACGCAACTTCAATGATGACCTCATGGCTGCCATGACCCAAACACCTCACCAGTCATCGTCTGACCATCAATAATGCGGTGACAAGTCATAGGTGTGGGCCTCTGCAAGCCATTTGGGAGGACACCTGATGCCCTGTGGTCTATATGGGACCCCCACATCAGGGCCAGGGCCAAAGAGTTCATTACCGGACCTAGTCTCTGATGCAGGAAGTGCCTGAGCATGCTCAGTAGCATGAAATACAGTCTCTGAAAAAAGACTATCAGCTTTAGCATGGTGTCTAGGCACAAAACAGGACTTAGACCCGGCACGGAATGCAAGCACCTGTGCAAAGAGGCTTTTCACACTTAGTGTGGGAGCATGCGCTGTATCCCGAAAAGAAGACTTAGCGTCAGGAATAACACAGTCAGGCTGAGCATACTCACTAGGCGAAACACTGTAATTATGCTGCAGCTGGGGTACATCGGCACACGCATGCGCACTAGCTGCCTCTCCACACTTAGACGTGGAGGAGAAATTGCTCTTGGAGATGCTGTCTATGAACAGAAGGAAAAGCTAAAGGAAGCCTGACTTTCTATCCCTCCGAATTATGAAATGCAGCAATGAATTCCATGAGTTTGTTATAACATTAGCGTAGCAAAATGTGCATGAGGGTGTGATGTAGAGGTGCTAGAAATAGCTTGTCACCAGTGGGGCACTAATGGAATACAACAGCCAGTTCTATGATGCCACTAAATGGCAGTATTTTGTGCTATCATTATAGCTTATTAAAAACAGAGCAGGAGGTTGTCATGCAGAGGTGCTGCACATAGATTTGCAGTAGTGTGAATAGACAAAAGTACAATAGCCACGTTTAGGATACAACTAGGTACACTGAGTGTTTGCTAGTATAATGGCTGAGTTTAAAAAAGTTTGAGTGTGCAATGCAGGCAGACGTGCTCTGCAAATGTCTTTGCACTAGTGGGACTATAGCAAAGTCCAATAGCCACGTTTAGGATGCCACTAGGTACACTGACTGTTTGCTAGTATAATGGCTTAGTTTAAAAAAGTTGGAGTGTGCAATGCAGGCAGACGTGCTCTGCAAATGTCTTTGCACTAGTGGGACTATAGCAAAGTCCAATAGCCACAGATAGGATGCCACTAGGTACACTGAGTGTTTGCTAGTATAATGGCTTAGTTATAATGAGTTGGAGTGTGCAGAGGACAGGAGGGTACAGTGGCAGGATTGTGGTGCTCTGGGTAGAGGAATGGAAGCCTGCCTTTCTCTTCCCTCCTAATGGTGAAATGCAGGGAGGAAATCCCTGACCTTGGCTACACAGACGCTGTTGCTGTTTGCAGGACCTGTCACCTATGGCTCTCTGACCCTGCCGGTTTGAGCCCTTAAAAGGACTGCTAGAAAGTGCTCTCCCTAAGCTGTCTAACGCTGTGTATGCAGCGCATACAGCTGTATCGGCTATAGGACTCAGGAGGACGGAGCTGCGACAGTGATGTCTGACACCAATGACGCAGAAGGCAGATAATGGCGTCCTGGAGGAAAATGTCCGGTTTTATAATGCAGGGACATGTGACATGGACATCCTATCACACATGCCGTTGCTTCTCTGGCTCAAAGTCCACTTAGCTGTGTGTGTGTCTGGGATTGGCTGACATGCTGGCCCGCCCCACAAGACGCGCGCGCTTAGGGAAGGAAGACAAGAAAAAAAAAAAAAAATGGCGATCGCCATTATAGAAACAGCAGTGATCTGAAGGCGCTGTTCACGCACACTATACACTGAAATGTGATAATAGTGTGATTCACAGAGTGACTTACACTATTACAGCAGAAACCAAGCTATGATTTAGCTTGTTTTTTGCTGCTAGAACCGTTCTCGAACGTTTCTAGAACTATCGAGCTTTTGCAAAAAGCTCGAGTTCTAGTTCGATCTAGAACAGGCACCAAAACCACTCGAGCCTAGAACTGGAGAACCACGAACCACGAACCGCGCTCAACTCTAGTGTTAACTTCACGTGGTCCAGGGCCACCCACTCCAGGGGCTGCTTCGTGACAATTGGCTGTAGGGGAGACCTCTGGCTGGCACCATCTTTCCGCCTCAGGTTACACGGACCACAGTCTCGGCACCACTTCTCGACTGTCTTTCTCATGTGCACCCAGTAGAACTGATCACGGAGTAGGGTCTCCAACTTCTTCCACCCGAAGTGACCTGCTTTATCATGGTAAGCTGCTAGGACCATTGGAGCATCCCTCTGTGGGACCACTATCTGCCAGACGAGTTCATTCGTTCGCCAGTTGACATATCTCTTGCATAGCTTGCCTTGGTAGGTGAACAGTCGTCCCCTCTCCTTCCACAGCTGCTGGGCTTCTTCTGGAGCATCTGGGCCAAGATGGGTCTCAGCTTGTGCTAGCTTTTCTTTGACCAATCGCACGGCCGGGTCACCGTTCTGTGTCTCTTCCCAATTATGGTGGAGTAATGGGTTGACCGAGACCTCGTGCTGGCTCGAGCGCTTCTCTCCTACAGCATGCTCACACTGGGAAACACCTTGGTGATGGAAAGCCGGTAACTCTATCTCTTCGAGTTCATCCAGGTCTTCTCCAGACTCGGGTAAGTGAGGCATTCTGGACAGCGCATCAGCATTGTTATTTTTCTTGCCAGCCCGGTACTTGATGGTAAAGTCAAAGTTAGACAGCCGGGCCATCCATCGCTGCTCCAATGCCCCTAGCTTGGCTGTTGCCAGATGTGTCAACGGATTGTTGGCCGTGAAGATGGTGAACTTGGCCGACGCCAGATAGTGCTTGAAGCGTTCAGTCACTGCTCAAACAATAGCGAGGAACTCCAGCTTGAAGGAACTGTAGTTTTCTGGATTCCTTTCTGTGGGACGAAGCTTCCTGCTGGCGTAAGCTATCACCTTCTCTCTGCCTCCCTGCACCTGAGACAGAACTGCTCCCAGACCCACGTTGCTGGTGTCTGTGTACAGTACAAACGGCTGGCTGTAGTCAGGGTAGGCCAGAATTTCTTCTCCCGTGAGAGCCCCTTTCAGCCGGACAAAAGACGTTTCTATTTGGCTGTTCCATTCAAATGGAGGGCTTTGCTTCTTAGCCTTCTTTGGCTGGCCCACCAGGAGTTCTTGAAGAGGCGCTGCTATCTTGGTGAAACCATCAATGAACCTTCGGTAGTAGCCCACCAGCCCAAGGAACTGCCGCACCTCCTTTACCGTGGTGGGTCTCGGCCAGTCCTTGATTACTGAGACTTTCTCTGGATCAGGTGCCACACCTTCTGCGCTGACCATATGACCCAAGTACTGTACCTTTGGCTTCAAGAGGTGACATTTGGACGGCTTTATCTTCAGGCCATACTCTGACAGGGACTCGAACACTTCTGCTAAGTGCCTCAGGTGGTCTTCATAAGTCTTGGAGTAGACTATGACGTCATCCAGGTACAACAGCACGGTTTCAAAGTTGTGATGGCCCAAGCAGCACTCCATCAACCTTTGGAATGTCCCTGGGGCGTTGCAGAGTCCGAATGGCATACAGTTGAACTCGCAGAGGCCCATTGGTGTTGTGAATGCAGTCTTCTCTTTGTCCGCCTCTGCCACGGGAACCTGCCAATACCCACTGGTGAGATCCAAGGTGGAGAAATAGTTAGCTGACTATAAGGCTGTTAGTGACTCCTCTATTCTGGGTAGTGGATAAGCATCTTTATGTGTAATGCGGTTAATTTGTCTGTAATCTACGCACATTCTCATTGTACCATCTTTTTTCTTTACGAGCACTAGTGGAGCTGCCCAGGGGCTACAACTATCTCTGATAACTCCAGCCTCCTTCATTTCCCGTAACATTTCTTTGGCACGATGATACTGTGCTGGGGGTACAGGGCGGTATCTCTCTTTAATGGGATGATGATCACCCGTGAGGATTTGATGTTTAACCCCTTTTACCTGCCCAAAATCTAGGGGGTGTTTGCTGAAGACCCGCTCGTACTCCTGTACCACCCGGTAAACCCCATGCTTTTGGTGTGAGGGGGTGCCCACATGTAATTTTTGGCACCAGTCCTCCAGCTGTCCCTTGGAGCCATTGTCTTTCGCCTGGTCGGATCAAGGGTTCCACTGCTTTGATGGTATTGTTACTGACAGTGTACAGTTTTGCTACAGTGCCGTACTGGGGCAATTTGGCTTCCTCCTCCCCACAATTCAGGACACGGACGGGCACTCTCCCCTTGCGGACGTCTGCTACCCCTCTGGCTATCAGGACTCCAGGCCTACTGTCTGAATACACCGGTTCTACCAAGGCCTGGTAATCCTGACCCTTGAGGCCTATTGCTGCCCGACACCATATCAACATTTCACTTTCTTGGGGGTATTGCAATGGGGAGGGGGTCACTTACCCTCACACTGCCAATTTCTCCTCCGGCCAGCTCTACCTGCTGCCTCCTCATCAGGGCTCTGATCTCCCTCTGTAGGGCACGCTGCTGCCCGGAGCTGGCAGTTTCAGACGCCTGTTGCAACAAAATTATCACTTCGGCAATACAATTTTCTATCACATTTGTACCAATGGTTAGCAGTGGGTCAGATTCCTTGCGATCAATATCTACAATTATCATCCCCTGACATGGCAATTCTACCCGCCCCACTTTAATGGTTACTTCTTTATACCCAATTTGAGGTAAGGGCTGACCATTACTGGCCACAATTGTTAAATCATCATCTGGGCCATGGTCAATGTCTGAATCAGCCCAATATCTTTTGAACAGTTTATAAGGGACGGTTGTTACCTGGGACCCCGTATCCAGGAGGGGATTCAAAGGGATCCCATCCAGCACAATAGGAAGGACCAGGCGTCCTCCCACATACTTGCTGCGGCTGGGGGTTGAGCCGGGCTTCCTTACACCTGGGGGTTGGCTCCTGGCCCCAGGCTCGGCCCATTTAAAGGACAGTGTCTTGCAATGTGGCCCGCCTGGCTGCAGCAGCGGCAGATCGGTTGTCCAGTTGAATCATACCGCTCTGTGTCTTTTCCTCGGGTCGGCGGAATCCTCCTCTGTCGCATCCATGGGACGTCATCTGGGCTGGAGGCCAACTCGATTCTTGCAGGCGATGGGGTCACTTGTAGAGACTGCACGGTCTTGGCAAGGGCAGCTACAGTCTTGTTCAGCTCCTGGACCTGCTGTCTGAGCTCTGCAGCGGGATCCTTATCCAGGGACTGCGCCTCAGCCCCTGCAGCGGCTCGTGTTGCAGGCACCACCCCGGGGTACGTGATAGCAAGAGGCCGGAGGGGTACTGGGTCATTCGGTGTAGATTCTCTCAGTACCTGGATGGCCTGGTCCTTAAACTTTGCAAAGTCCAGAGCAGGGTTCTGCAGGACCATGATACGCAGCTGGGTCCTGTGGGCATCTGACAGGAGCCCTTCTATGAACTGCTCAGTTAGGAGTTTGTCTTCTTCACGTACACTCTCTGGGTCCACCTGTTTAATTGCTTTCAGAGCCTCCTGCAAGTTTAAGGCATAGTCCCTTATGCTGTCTGTGGCCCGTTGTTTGCACCCAAAGAATCTCATCTTTATTTCTGCTGCGGTGCGGGTGTCAAAATTACTCTTTAACTTGGCCAGTATTTGGGTTGCTGTCCCTTTATCTGTATCAGGCCAGGACTTCACTTCACGCTGGGCCGCGCCGGCTAGCTGCCCCATTAATATGCCCACCTTCTGGCTCTCAGTCAGCGGATACACCCGGAACAGGCTGTGCAGCCTTTCTCTGAAGTCGCTCAGGGTATGTGACTCCCCGGAGTACTGCAGCAGCTATTCTGCTCCCGGGATGTACGGCATTGTGATCGGCATTACCGGCGCTACCGCGGGGGCTGGGGAGACGGCGACTGGGATTACATCGGCCGGTGCTGCTGCGTCTTGAACTACTACAGCCACCGGCTCTCCCTCGGTGTCGGACATCTTCCTCCCCCTTAGTGAACCTTACCAGGCTCCGCTTTCTTTTTACAATCTCTTCCGGGTAGCGCGGGGTTAACGACCCTCCGCTCTGATGGCGCGCTCCCTTCGCGCTCTTTTTCGGGCACGCCCCCCTTCTTCCTGCACTCAGCGAAGCTAATGGCGGCGGCAGTCTTCAAACAGTACACACACAGTCTTTTCAAAGGCGCACAGAACCCGGTGGGCGCCGGGCACGAAATCCTGTTCGTGACGCCAAAGTTGACTCGCCCACCCTAGGGCTATGGGACACCCGGTGTCGGGCCGGACTAGCTAGTGGTGGCGGGGCCCGACTCCGTGGCCCTGGTGGGTGTCAGTTTAAATATGGCTGGTGACTTGGGAGCAATTAAAGTATTTGTTTCGTGACGCCACCTGTGGTTTGCGGCTATTAAGCCGCCGCTGCTGTGTGAGGCCTCCGGGGTGATGATACGGCAGCAATGGTGGTACTGCTCCCCACAGGTGGAGCGGTGCTCCGGGGATACTGTTAGTGCTCGTGAAAGTCTATGGTGTTGTGTGGATAACACGGTGCAGGGCCGACAGGCAATGAAAGAACCAGGCACAAACAACAGTCTCTTTACCTTCTCCTCTTTTACTTTAAGAACAGTCCAGTCCTGGGAGACCGTCACAGGTGGTGAAGGGGATCCGGTCGGCCTGGAAGTACTTGGGGTGATCTTTTTGGCCAGCTGAGTATGAGGCCTACTCCTGTTCTTTTCTTTACTATTATAGGACCCTGCTCTCTGGATCTAGCAATGGCCCTCTTGCTGCTGAGACCGGTGGTACCTCCCTTTCCCTCTGTGGTAGGCTGCGCAGGCCCTCTCTGGTGCTTCTCTGCTGGAGTCCACACCGGGCCCTGATGCTGCAGCTGTACCTTCGGGCTGTTTATGAGCCAGGTGCTTGCAGCTCTCCTGCCCTTCGGATTCGGCTACCAGGGAGTATTTTAAGCCCTGGTGGCCACAGACTCCGATGTCCGAGTCTCTTCTCTGCCTCTCTGCTACTCCTGCTTCCCTGGGCCAAGCTGCTCCAGCTCTAGGCCCCAGATCCACAGGACAGCACACTCTGCGTCTGCTTGCTATCACTTCTCTCTACAGACTGAACACTACTTCCTCCCTCAGGTCAGACTTAAGGAATGCTCCCTGGAATTCCAGGTTCAGAGCTCCCCCTGCTGGCCGGAGGGAGAACTGCGTTGGATGTTAAACTTACTGGTCAATGGACCTCCCCATTACCTCCAGGCTCAGCATTAACCCTTTGGGAGGGCAATGCTGTTGTGGCGACCAGGTAGTGGGGCGCCACACATACATACACACACACACATACATACCCTGTAACACACTATATATGGGATAACACAATGCATTTTGGAATTCATTTACAATTTTCATTTATTTTTGCCTTTTTTATTTTGCTATTTCTGCACTGTGACCTGACTTTGGGCCAGTCAGAATGTGCGGTTACAAGATGGCACCGCAGGATCCAAGTGGCATCGATAAAAGGGTCAAAATGAATATAAGACCGTTGGAATATACAGTATATATATTTTCCCAAAATGTTTTGAATTATATTTTTTTGTTTTCTGAGAAAGTTAATTTCAGCATTCCATAACATAAAAATTACTATAATAGTGATAATAATGACAAAAAAAGTAAAAGTAATGGTAATAATAATAGTAATGTATAATCATATTGCACTCATTTAAGAAAAAAAATGAACGTCTGAATTCTTAATAGAAAAAATGTGATGGATGATAATTCACGAACAGTAGGTACCAGCAATAAGAAGGCACGTTAGAGAGAGAGAAAAATGTTCCAGCGCTTCGGCTTGGTCGATGAGCTATGTTGCGATCCATCACACTATGTAATAGTTACAGAGTGCTGCTGCTTGGCCACTAGGACACCTAAAAGCTTTTTAATGAAAAAAATGTTTTGAATGTTCCAAAAAGAAGGTTTACAGATGGGGACATCGAGCGGGCGAACCAGGAGCCGCTCATCAAGGTCACAGACATTCTGTATATGCATTTCTGCATTATAGGATTGTCCACGATCTATGAAAGAATGAAAAAATATAGAATTACTTATTGAAGGGTTTTTCTTAGCATCATAAGCACAGGGAATTTTAGGCTATATTCTCTGATATATGAATTAACTTTGATATATTGTATATTTATTATCTAATAAAAATGTAAAATATTTCTTGCATACAACCTTGTGCCTTTTCCTTCCTTGTTCTCCTTGTTTACAATGTTTTCCTTTGAAGTTGGCACTACTCCTGAGGGATTCCACTGAGTTCTTCCCTCGGTGCATATATAATTTAGCCATGTATTATTTGTTTATAATATGTTTCTTTTCTGTGTCTTTCACAGTTCAATCAATGGCTACTATGAATTTTCGCGCACGCAACAGGCGTGGCTCACTCATTTGGATGAAGTCACTAGAGGTTGTGGTGTACCTCCTCTAAATATAATAGTGATAATGCAACCTCAGATGATCAGTCTCTGCAGTCCCTTATGCATAAATACAGAGATTTATTCAAAAAGAGAACGCAAATTTGGTGGAACCGTGCTTTTTTAACTAAATACTCAGACAGTGGATGGATTCCCCGTGGACTTCGCGTCCAAGTTTTCCCATCTTTCCCTGTAATAGAAGGTGATTTTAAAAAAAAATGGGAGGATCATTTGCACAAATGCTCCATTAACTTGTTGGAACTTCTATCTAAACATAACAGTTCCACTCTTGGCCACATGGAGACCGAACTCGAGGCACTAGAACGATCCATTCAGAGCTTGTGTACACCTGAAGCTCTTAATAAGTTTAATGAAGAGATTGTACGTGATGCACAAAAATGGGAGAAGGAGGTCTGCGATTTGAAGTCCAAAAAGTTCCAGCGGGAAGCCAATGATTACAATTCCGGAAATGTCTATAAATGGAGCCATTGCTTCTCCAGAGGGAGAAATCCTTCCAAACAGGGTTATTCATTTAGATCTCGGTCCACCTCACTCATCTCAGATTTATCAGTGGAAGATATTCCACCAAGTCCCTCTGACAGGACACGTAATGCACCTATTGTTGGTGCAATAACAACCAGAAGTCGACAGAAGGAACCCCGCATGCCCCATAAACAGGCTGCAGAGGTTAATGCCAAAAGCAAATTACAGGTAATTAATTTATCTACACGTGTCCTTTCAAATACTGAGCTGGAGGAACTATCTAAGGGTCTCAACTTTTGTCCCACAAACTCCTTTAATTTATTTGCAGCTCTGAAAGACATGAATCTGTTTGCTCGCAAACTACTACTGAAGAAGCTCTATACTCATAAACAACTGATGAGTGAGATGGACCTGACAAAGAGGAATTCCCTGCAGGACCTCCAGGATCTCCTGGAGGAACAAAATCCTACCACAGGTGGGTCCCCCGATTTTCTCAAACCCAGGTCTACAAGGTTCCCCCCTTGTCCCTCTGCCCGGCAATTGACATTTTCACTAGACTCGTGACTGAAGACCTCAAACAACTGTCAACAGAATGTAGATTTGATAACCTTACTCAGAGTCAGAGGTCGGCAGTCAAACGGTTGCAGCTCTATGATGATGTCGTCGTCAAGGCGGCAGACAAGGGGGGCAACATTGTGATATGGCCTGTAGATAAATATGAAAGGGAGATAACTCCGTGATAAGACAACATACTTACGCTTGACTTGTAATCCCTTGACCTCCTTTTCCCGTGAATTAAAGAGGATCATAATGAGGGCTCATGAGCGGGGAATCATTGACGGGAAGATGCATGAGGGCCTGCTCACTAGCTTTCCTCGTGTCCCCACTTTTTATTTGTTACCCAAAATCCACAAAGATGCCCTCAACCCCCCGGGGCATCTTATAGTGTCTGGCATAGAAGGGTTCTGCGAACCCATCTGTAAATTTATTGACTTTTACCTAAAACACTTGGTAGAATGTCTTCCCTCCTATGTCAAGGACACTACGGACGTCCTGAGGCGTCATGATGGCATCTTTGTGGATGATGACATGCTCCTGGTTTGTGCCGACGTGGAATCTCTTTACACCTGCATCAGACATGAAGACGGCCTGGAAGCAGTCCGCTTCTACCTGACAACCTCCGGTCGCGATTGCAACCTGGTGGACCTAATACTCGAGTTGCTTGGTTTTATCCTGACCCACAATTTTTTTGTTTTCAAAGATCTTTTTTATCTACGGTAGTGCAGCACTGCGATGGGCGCGGCCTGTGTGCCGACCTATGCCAACCTCTTCTTGGGATCCTGGGAGAGGTTGGTATTTGGCAACGGTTACCCGCAGGCCAGCACCCATGTGCAGTGCTGGCTGCGTTACATAGATGATATTTTTATTTTGTGGCAGGGCTCTTCTGAGCAACTAGAGTTATTCATGTGTGGTCTGAACCGAAATTCCCTTAATATCAAACTTACATATAGATATAATAGGTCCAATTTGGATTTTTGGACATCGAGATTTCGGTGGATGGAAAGGGGGGCATTCAGACTGATGTCTTCCGTAAGGACATCTCTTTTTTCTGGTCATGTCGGTCAATGCCCTCCTCTTAGCATCCTCGGGCCACACCCCATTCACCATACGTGCCATCCTGACCAGACAGTTCTTGAGGATGAAGCGGATTTGCTCTACTAATTCCAACTTTGAATCCCTGTCGTCTGATTTCCGATGCAGGTTTAAGGACAGGGTGTATAGCAATAGATGTATCAAACAAGGTTATCTTCGTGCTAAAAATACCCTCAAAGACCAACTCCTTCATTATAATCCATGTCGGCCTACTTTGGACAGTCCCAGTGAGGGATTAATTATAAAGCTTAGCTTTTATTTTTCAGTTAAAATTGTGCAATATAATAAAAAAATACACACAGGATCACCCTGCGGGTAGCCAAAGGTCCGTATTCCAACACCACGTCAGGGTACCTTTGAGCAAATACCATTAGGGGATAACCACCATGTATGTTGGGGATTAGTAGGGTCAAGTTGTCAGTATGCAAAATAGTACCGGGGATTAAGGACAATGGTCCCACTACCAACATATAAATATACTTTTGGATATAACAATCCCATGGAGACCCCTCCTATAAGAGATTGCTGTATAAGGCATTGGAAGATCATCTATATGAGTGAGATTCTTCCTTACTTTTGCTTTACCTATGTGTTGGATATGTGATAAAGGGGTCAAAGTTGTATTTTGCTGTCTCCATGGGATTGTTATATCCAAAAGTATATTTATAAGTTGGTAGTGGGACCATTGTCCTTAATCCCCGGTACTATTTTGCATCCTGACAACTTGACCCTACTAATCCCCAACATACATGGTGGTTATCCCCTAATGGTATTTGCTCAAAGGCACCCTGACGTGGTGTGGGAATACGGACCTTTGGCTACCCGCAGGGTGATCCTGTGTGTATTTTTTTATTATATTGCACAATTTTAACTGAAAAATAAAAGCTAAGCTTTATAATTAATCCCTCACTCGTGCTTTTCACTAATCCTATTTGTGAGCATTGTCCCTGTAGAAACACCAATTGGTGGGTCTTTTGCTATTTATCTACTTTGGACAGTCAAATCAGATTTATTAGCACCTATAACCATCAGTGGGACACTATGGGGGATATCCTGGGCAAACATTGGCCGGTCCTATTTACGGACCCAACATTGGCCGATGTGTTGCCCAGGAGGCCCCTCATGACGGCTAGGAGAGCTAGGAACCTCGGGGATCTTCTCGTCAATAATCATTACATCCCTCCCTGCTCAAGCCCTTTTGGTTCTAATGGTCCCCTTCGAGGTTGCTTTCCATGTGGCCATTGTGTGTCCTGTTCTAATGTTCTTAGAACCTCCACATTCATATCCTCAGATGGGAAAAGGACATTCTCCATTAACCATCATATTACATGCGGCACTACACATGTAGTCTACTATGCCACCTGTTTGTGCTCCCTGATTTACGTAGGCCTCACCTCATGCGACTTGCGTGTACGGGTCAGGGAGCATGTGAGGGACATTGCCGCTGCTGGTTCTGTGGAGGATGTTTCTTCACTGACGACTCTTTCCCGTCATTTCAGGAGGTATCACGGCTGTGATCCGAGATCCCTGAAGGTTCGGGGAATTGACGTAGTCCACGGAGGTGTTCGGGGGGGGAAATCTATGCAAGACTCTCGCACAATGGGAGTCGCGTTGGATTGTCTCCCTCAACACCTTAGTCCCTCATGGACTGAACTCCGTTTTTATAATGATATATGCCTTTTCCTCCCATTCGCGCCTCTTTAATTGTTGACACAAAGGCACACTGGTGAACTATACATCCTTGTGTGTTTTTGACGCCTCTCTCTCTGCTTACTTATCTCTGCAGTAGTGATGAGCGAGTACTAAAAAGCTCGGGTGCTCGAAGCTCGGGCCGAGCCTCCCAAGATACTCGTGTACTCGGCCCGAGCAACGAGCCCAATGTTATCCTATGGGAGACCCGAGTATTTTTGTGAAATGACCCCCCGGCAGCATGGAGAAACCCTAAAAATGTCACAAAAGTCTCAGAAGAGTGCTCAAATGACATGGCAACAGCATGGGGAAGACCCCTTGAAGCATTTATCACTCAAAAGTCACAGCTGTGAACAATTTTGTCCGCGTTTCACGCCATTTTTACGGACTCACCAGAAAACCTTCCAAAATGACCCCAAAATGATTTTTCATGGCAGAAATGTTAAGGGCACATACCCAATAGTGAGATAGAGCTGGTGTATGTTACTTTTTGAGATTAATACATGAAAGATTTTACGTGAAAACATTGTGTGGCACTCCGATGTCCCTGAGAAGAGACGTACATGAAGGCCTCTTGAGTCTAATGTGCCCATTTTGAGGAAGTGAGTCTTTGTAGTATTTTCCTTTGCCAGGGCAGTCCAAAATTGTGAGGTTCACCAATGCCCCTGCATACAGACGTGCATGAGGGCCTGTAAACCTGAAGTGCCCATTGTAAGGAAGTGGGTCTATTTCAGTATAGCCCTTTGCCAGGGCAGCCAAAAATTGGGAGGCTCCACATTGTCCCTGGATAGAGACGTGCATGATGGCCTGTAAACCTCAAGTGCCCATTGTAAGGAAGTGGGTCTATTTCAGTATAGCCCTTTGCGAGGGCAGCCAAAAATTGGGAGGCTCCACATTGTCCCTGGATAGAGACGTGCATGATGGCCTGTAAACCTGAAGTGCCCATTGTAAGGAAGTGGGTCTATTTTAGTATAGCCCTTTGCCAGGGCAGCCAAAAATTGGGAGGCTCCACATTGTCCCTGGATAGAGACGTGCATGATGGCCTGTAAACCTGAAGTGCCCATTGTAAGGAAGTGGGTCTATTTTAGTATAGCCCTTTGCCAGGGCAGCCAAAAATTGGGAGGCTCCACATTGTCCCTGGATAGAGACGTGCATGATGGCCTGTAAACCTGAAGTGCCCATTGTAAGGAAGTGGGTCTATTTCAGTATAGCCCTTTGCCAGGGCAGCCAAAAATTGGGAGGCTCCACATTGTCCCTGGATAGAGACGTGCATGATGGCCTGTAAACCTGAAGTGCCCATTGTAAGGAAGTGGGTCTATTTCAGTATAGCCCTTTGCCAGGGCAGCCAAAAATTGGGAGGCTCCACATTGTCCCTGGATAGAGACGTGCATGATGGCCTGTAAACCTCAAGTGCCCATTGTAAGGAAGTGGGTCTATTTCAGTATAGCCCTTTGCGAGGGCAGCCAAAAATTGGGAGGCTCCACATTGTCCCTGGATAGAGACGTGCATGATGGCCTGTAAACCTGAAGTGCCCATTGTAAGGAAGTGGGTCTATTTTAGTATAGCCCTTTGCCAGGGCAGCCAAAAATTGGGAGGCTCCACATTGTCCCTGGATAGAGACGTGCATGATGGCCTGTAAACCTGAAGTGCCCATTGTAAGGAAGTGGGTCTATTTCAGTATAGCCCTTTGCCAGGGCAGCCAAAAATTGGGAGGCTCCACATTGTCCCTGGATAGAGACGTGCATGATGGCCTGTAAACCTGAAGTGCCCATTGTAAGGAAGTGGGTCTATTTCAGTATAGCCCTTTGCCAGGGCAGCCAAAAATTGGGAGGCTCCACATTGTCCCTGGATAGAGACGTGCATGATAGCCTGTAAACCTGAAGTGCCCATTGTAAGGAAGTGGGTCTATTTCAGTATAGCCCTTTGCCAGGGCAGCCAAAAATTGGGAGGCTCCACGTTGTCCCTGGATAGAGACGTGCATGAGGGCCTCAAAACATTAAGTGTCCATTTTAAGGAAGTGGGTGTATTATAGTATAGCCCTTAGGCAGGGCAGCCAAAAATTGGGAGGCTCCACGTTGTCCCTGGGTAGAGACGTGCATGAGGGCCTCAAAACATTAAGTGTCCATTTTAAGGAAGTGGGTGTATTATAGTATAGCCCTTAGGCAGGGCAGCCAAAAATTGGGAGGCTCCACGTTGTCCCTGGGTAGAGACGTGCATGAGGGCCTCAAAACATTAAGTGTCCATTTTAAGGAAGTGGGTGTATTATAGTATAGCCCTTAGGCAGGGCAGCCAAAAATTGGGAGGCTCCATGTTGTCCCTGGGTAGAGACGTGCATGAGGGCCTCAAAACATTGTTCCCATTGCAAAGGAGCGGGTCTCCTGTCGTTGTAATGTCCATTCTGCAAAGAATGGGCGAAAAAATTTACCACTGGGGGTATACCTGAAACAAAGGCCTAAGTATTGCAATTTGTAACGGTCATCATCATGGTGGCGCATGAGGAGAAGGAGGAGCAGTCCAGTGATTATCCAAAGTCCAGAAGTGTGTACCCATGGGTGAGTGGAGGTACATGGCAAACTTTAAATTCCGCTCTCATTTGCTGGTGGTGTGGTGAAGTCTGGCCCAATCCAACCCTTGTTCATCTTGATCAGAGTCAGCCTGTCAGCATTTTTAGTTGACAGGCGGGTGCGTTTATCTGTAATGATTCCACCTGCGGCACTAAAAACACGCTCTGACAAAACGCTAGCAGCAGGGCAGGCCAGGACTTCCAAGGCGTAGAGAGCCAATTCATGCCACGTGTCCAGCTTGGATACCCAATAATTGTAAGGCACAGAGGAATGTCGGAGTACAGTTGTTCGATCTGCAAGGTACTCCTTCAGCATCTGGGCAAACTTAGGATTTCTTGTGGCACTACCCCGCACCTCAGGGGCTGTGGTACGTGAGGGGCTGAGAAAACTGTCCCACATCTTAAAGACTGTTCCCCTACCTCTGGCGGATTGGACTTGTGCCTCTCTCGGCTGTACGCCTCGGTTGTCCACTGATTCCTGACCTATGCCGCTAGCGTTTTGTGAGGGGAATGCTTTGCCTACTTCCGTGAGTATGGCCTTCCGGAACTGCTGCATTTTGGTTGACCTCTCCTCCACGGGAATAAGAGACAAAAAGTTCTCCTTGTAGCGTGGGTCTAACAGTGTTACCAACCATTAATGATTGTCGGCCAAGATGTTCTTAACGCGAGGGTCACGAGACAGGCAGCTTACCATAAAGTCAGCCATGTGCGCCAGACTCTTAACAGCCAGGACTTCAGTAGCCTGACCAACAAGATGACTGAACATGCTGTCCTCCTCCTCCTCCTCCTCCTCATCTACCCTGTCCTCTGGCCAGCCACGCTGAACCGAGGATATGACTGGTGTGCATGTCATACCCTCAATTTGGCCGGAGAGTTGCTCCATGTCTTCATCCTCCTCCTCGTCATAGTCCTCCACTGCACGTTGTGATGAGACGAGGCTGGGCTGTGTGTTATCACCCACACCCACTACTGTTTCTTGCTGCAACTCATCGCGCTCCGCCTGCAATGCATCATGTTTGTTTTTCAGCAGAGACCGTTTTAGAAGGCAGAGTAGCGGTATGGTGACGCTAATAATGGCGTCATCACCACTCACCATCTTGGTGGAGTCCTCAAAGTTTTGGAGGATGGTACATAGGTCTGACATCCATCTCCACTCCTCAGGTGTTATGTGTGGAGTTTGACCCATTTCCCGACGGCTTAGGTGATGCAGGCACTCAACAACTGCCCTCTTCTGCTCACATATCCTGACCAACATGTGCAGAGTTGAATTCCAACGCGTGGGGACATCACACACCAGTCTGTGAGCCGGAAGATGCAAACGGCGCTGAAAGCCGGCAAGGCCGGCTGAAGCAGTAGGTGACTTTCGAAAATGTGCAGACAGGCGGCGAACTTTTACCAGCAGATCAGACAGCTCTGGGTATGACTTTATAAACCGCTGAACCACGAGGTTGAGCACATGGGCCACGCATGGAACATGTGTCAGCTGGCCTCGCCTCAAAGCCGCCACCAGGTTCCGGCCATTGTCACACACGACCTTTCCTGGCTTTAGGTTCAGAGGTGTGAGCCAGTGATCTGCCTGCTGTTTCAGAGCTGTCCACAGCTCTTCTGCATTGTGGGGTTTGTCACCTATGCAGATTAGCTTCAGCACAGCCTGTTGCCGCTTCGCCGAGGCAGTGCTGCAGTGCTTCCAGCTTGTGACTGGTGTGGAGGGCACAGTGGATGAGGATGCGCAGGAGGAGGAGGAGGCTGAAGAGCATGACATTCCGGAGCTGTAGAGTGTGGGTGAAACACTGACTGAGGTAGGGCCTGCAAACCTTGGTGTGGGAAGGACGTGTTCCGTCCCTCGCTCAGACTGGGTCCCAGCTTCCACAATATTAACCCAGTGTGCCGTCAACGAGATGTAGCGGCCTTGCCCACAAGCACTTGTCCACGTGTCTGTGGTTAGGTGGACCTTGGGTGAAACAGCGTTGTTCAGGGCACGTGTGATGTTTTGTGACACGTGGTTATGCAACGCGGGGACGGCACACCGGGAGAAATAGTGGCGGCTGGGGACCGAGTAACGTGGGACAGCTGCCGCCATCAGGTCACGGAATGCTTCTGTCTCCACCAGCCTAAAAGGCAACATTTCCAGCGCAAGCAGTCGCGAAATGTTAGCATTTAGAACTGTGGCATGTGGGGTGTTGGCAGTGTATTTGCGCCTGCGTTCAAAGGTTTGCTGAATGGATAACTGAACGCTGCGCTGGGACAAGGACGTGCTTGATGATGGTGTTCTTTCTGCGTAGGCAACTGCAGGTGCAGGAGTGGAGGAGGCTTGTTCGCAGGCAGCATGGACAGAGGATTGGCTCGCATGCACAACCAGCGAAGACGTAGCAGTGACATCAGCAAGCACTGCTCCTGGACTCTGTTGTACTTCCCACAAAGTCGGGTGCTTGGCTGACATGTGCCTGATCATGCTGGTGGTGGTCAGGCTGCTAGTTTTGGTACCCCTGCTGATGCTGGCACGGCAGGTGTTGCAAATGGCCTTTTTTGAATCATCTGGATCCAACTTAAAAAACTGCCAGACTCGGGAAGACCTAACATTTGTACAGGCACCTTGTGTCGTCGTGTTGTTCCGGGGAACGGTTGCCTGACTTCTGCCTGGGGCCACCACCCTGCTTCTTACTGTCTGTTGTGATGCTACGCCTCCCTCCCCCTGTGCACTGCTGTCCTCGCTCTGCATATCCTCCTGCCAGGTTGGGTCAGTTACTGGATCATCCACCACGTCGTCTTCCTCTTCCGCACCCTGCTCCTCCTCCTGACTTCCTGACAATTGTGTCTCATCATCGTCCACCACTTGTTGAGACACGTTGCCAACTTCGTGAGAACGTGGCTGCTCAAATATTTGGCCATCTATACAGACGATCTCCTCATGACCCACTTCAATATGAGCTGGCGAGAGGCCAGAATGTGTGAATGGAAACGTGAACAGCTCTTCCGAGTGTCCAAGTGTGGGATCATTAATGTCCGAGGAGGACGTGTACTCAGCCTGGTGGTAGGAAGGAGGATCAGGTTCAGAAATGTGCGGTGCAGTATCACGGCTACTGACACTTGACCGTGTGGAAGACAGAGTGTTTGTGGTGGTGCCAATCTGACTGGAAGCATTATCTGCTATCCAACTAACAACCTGTTGACACTGGTCTTGGTTCAAGAGCGGTGTACTGCTGCGGTCCCCAAGAATTTGGGACAGGACGTGCGAGCGACTAGATGTGGCCCTTTGTTGTGGCGAAATTAGAGCTTGCCCACGACCTCGGCCTCTGCCTGCACCACCATCACGTCCACTTCCTTGTTCCTTGCCAATGCCCTTGCGCATTTTGCAATGCTGTGCACTGCTGACGTGTATATTCACTACTTGTGCGTTATATCAAAGTTTCTGGAAATTGCACACAAGTGCACCTGTACGCTGCCACCAACAGGCACACACGTGCGGTTTTAAAAACCAAGCACGGACGCAATAAGAACCTAACAGGTTTTTTTGGGGAGCGACAATTACAGACAAGTCAGACACTATCTGGACTGTTTTACACTGTGTACACCAGCCCCAGATATGATGAAGGCTGGTATACGGTCACCACTACCCTGCCTGCCTGCCTGCCTGTATACTGGTACAATAGTCCTGACAAGGACTCTTTTGGTCACTAGCCTGTATTCAGACCTGGCTATACCCTGCCTGTATATAGCAACAATAGTCCTGAGAAGGACTCTGCTACTGTACTCCGACCTGGCTATACCCTGCCTGCCTGTATACAACTAGAATAGTCCTGAGAAGGACTTTTGGTCACACTGTTTGCAGCCCTGCAACTGAAAAAGCTATAAAGGGCCGCAAAGCTTTCCCTGAATCAGCGACACTCTCCCTGCACTGACAGTCTGGATAGCTGTGAGCAGAGCACAGCGCGCCGGCCGATATAAAGGCTCGGTCACGCTGTGCAGGCCGGCCAATCACTGCAATTCCACAACTAACAGGGCTGTGGCATTGCAGTGGTCTGCCAGCCAATCCCTGCATGAGGTCTGGCTCTCAAAAGAGCGCCAACATGCAGAAATGAAGACCACGAGTACAGCACGAGTATCGCGAGATTACTCGGTCCCCGCCGAGCAGCCCGAGTACAGCGATACTCGTGCGAGTACCGAGTAGTTACAAGCATGCTCGCTCATCACTACTCTGCAGTCATTGATCTCGATTTTTGTAATTCTTCTGGGTGCATTTCTCTCGGACATATATATTTTAATTGAATGTATCATATGTGTTTTTAAATTCCTTTTTAGTTGTCATTTGTCTCTTGTCTAATTTCTTTCTTTTTATATATGATTCCTCTATACAGGTCTATCACATCTATTGCTTTGGGGAAAAAATGCCCCCCTGCATTTCAATATGATTGTGATCCTCTCCCCTATTCATTGGTGGACAACGTGGAATTTCTATCTAATTTGTGTATTACTTCTATCAGTTAATATATAGTTTGTTGTTCCATATGTGATACGTGCATACACATACCTGCCTTCTATCAATCTACAGTGCTTTCTTGTGGTCGTACGCGTCCTCCGGTCAGCTGATCGCCAATGAGCGCAGTGTGACGGCGTCCACCTTGGAGCGCATGCGCGGGAGTCATGGAGACGTCCGTTCTCCCGCACATGCGCCCTAGACACGGTGGTTCCCCTGTCCTCCGCCTCTGGCGCATGCGCAGTGCCGACCGCAATGAGACGTGATTATCTTCACATGCGCTGGCTCTATTTAAGGAGCCAGCGTCACACATTTGGTACTTCCCCTCGAAAAAGCGCCTAGCGAAACGGACGTCGGGGTCTCCACCCGCCACCACTCCCTGCCACTCCACCAGGTAACTGGCTATTTTTGTCCTCTGCATTGAGTGTCTGTGACAGCGATGGATCCTGCACTTCCCACGTGCTGATCTTACGCTGTCACAGTACCCTCATCACCCAGACAGTGTATCAGTGTCTCCCTTATACATTTTGTGTGCAGAGCTTCAATCTTAACAATTACATTAGTAACTTGTTTCACTTTTAATATAACTTTGATCTACGTGGTCTTATTGACTCTGCACATGTACTTATAAGTTACTGCTTTAAATGGTGCTATATACCCTTTTTATCTACTTCTCCCCTTTGGTATTCCCTGTTCATACAGGTTTAAATATCTGGGTTATAATTTTGGTTCTCTTGCAGGCACCTTAGGGGTACTTTGCACGTTGCGACATCGCAGTATGTGAATCCTTTTACATACGATTAACGATCGCAAAAGCGTCGTTATCGTATGATCGGTGTAGGGTCTGACACGTCCATAATTTTGCAGCAGCGACGGTACGACGTTGTTCCTCGTTCCAGCAGGCAGCACACATCGCTGTGTGTGAAGCCGTAGGAGCGAGGAATATCACCTTACCTGCGTCCCGCCTGCAATGAGGAAGGAAGGAGGTGGGCGGGATGTTTACGTCCCGCTCATCTCCGCCCCTCCGCTTCTATTGGCCGCATGCCGTGTGACGTCGCTGTGACGCCGCACGACCCTCCCCCTTAGGAAGGAGGCTGGCCGCCGGCCAGAGCGACGTCGCAGGGCAGGTAAGTGCATGTGAAGCTGCCATAGTGATAATGTTCGCTACGGCAACAATCACAAGATATCGCATGTGCAACGGGGGCGGGGACTATCGCACTCGACATCGCAGCATCGGCTAGCGATGTCGTAGAGTGCAAAGTACCCCTTAGTCTTACTACCGGTCCAATTGGGTTTCCCTTTGGTTTTCCCTGTTACACATATAACCAGGCCTTACATACACCTTCATGGGCTTGTGATTCTACATTTGGTTTTCCCTGTTACGGGGGTAGGTGACTAGGTTTTACATTTTTGTATAGAACTACTATCTACCTGAGGTATCCCCTGTTACATAGTCAACCTTTTGTGGTTTCATATATCTTATATAGATTTTGTGACACCTTTGGGTTCTCCCTGTTATTCAGGTCTTACATCTTGGCCATTAATATTCTCTGACCTTGTATGCCCTCTCTCTCAACATTCACTATACTCATTACATCGCCCCCTAGGGGTCTCCTTATTTTGGCCAGTACCCTGGATATACGCCTTATGTACTTATATACACTGTGGTGCTCACACATTCTATTGTTTCATGGACCTTTTCTTTGATGTTATAATAAAATTATTACTCTGATCCATGTCACATATATTTTTATGTATTATACAGTGGTGGTATGGGTACGTTTTATGTCATGCTATGTCCCAATTTTACCTTCTAGTCCATCCATACCAATGTGACCTCATTCTTACCTTTCTGAAATAATTTTTCTCTGATATATGATATTAACTTTTTTGATATATTGTATATTTACTATCTAATAAAAATTTAAAATATTTCTTGCATACAACCTTGTGCCTTTTCCTTCCTTATTCTCCTTGTTCACAATATCTTCACACGTTGCGTTTTTTTGGTGCGATTTTTTTTCTGCAGGAAAACCTGATTTCTTGGCAGTGAAAAAAAGCTGCATTTTTGGTGCTTTTTTGTTGTTTTTTTTACTGTTTTTTTGGTGTGTCATTTGTATACAGTACATGTTCAAAAAAGTTAGTTACATTCACCAAAAGAGAAGAAAAAATGCAGCAAAAAAAAAAAAAATACGCTGCAAAATCCTCAGCTGCGTTCTTGCATTATCATGGCTTTCAAGGATGAAAAAAGCTGCAAAAACACTGAAAGAACTGACATTTTTCCATTTCAGTCAGGAAAAACAAAGCAAGTATATGCATGAGATTGTCACGCTCCCCGGGTCCTCGGCTCCCCTCCCCGGGTCCTCTGCTCCGCTCCCCGGGTCCTCAGCCCCGCTCCCCGGCTCACCTGCCACGCTCCCCGCTCTCCAGCCTCCGGTGCCCGTCCTTCCCAGGGTCCCTGGCCTCCGATCCCGGCGTCCGACGGCTTCCCAGGCCCTGGCCGGCTCCCCTGCGTCCTCCTCTCAGCTTCCTTCCCTGGCTTCTGGCACCCGGGCGGCGCGCATGCGCATTAGGGCGCGCGCGCGGTCACTGACCCTTTCTTAAAGGGCCAGCGGCCATTAACAGGAAATGAAGCTAAACAGGTACAGGGTATATAAGGGTTTATTGTCCAAGGGGGCGGGGCCTGATCTTCGTGTTTTCCAAGCTAGGAGTCAGGTCTCCTTGTGTCTCCTTGCCATACTCACGTATCTCTCTTCTAGAGCTGATCCTGCCTCGGCATCCGGTCCTGCTGAACCCCGAACCCCGCACGCTGTCCGTCTGCCATCTGACAGTCCGTACCATCTCGGATCCCTGCGGTGACCCGTCATCTCGCTCCAAAGGTTCCGGACCCCGCCTGACATCATCTCGGCTTCCGGACCTGAGCTACGTCACCCGGACTACCATCTGTGACTCCGTGGTCCCAGGGACTTTCCCGTTACACCCACTTGCACGGACTGTTCTGCTGCCCATAGTGCTTCAGCTACCGGACTCCTTACCACCATCTTAGAGTTCGGCCCAGTGGATCCACCTCCTGGGTCTGCCCGACCGCCTGGCCCTGACAGTAAGATCAGGCCATGGATCCCGCTGCAGCACTAGCGGCCTTGCAAGAGGAACTCCAACGCCAGCGTGAAGTCCAGACCCGCATGCTGAACTTTATGACGTCCGTGGACACCCGCCTGTACACGTTACAAGCGGCAGTTACGCCTTCAACATTCCGGGCCTCCACTAGTCAATCCACGGCTCCCGCACCCGTGGCAGCCTCTTCGGATGCTTCCCGACTCCGTTTGGCTTCACCACCTCGTTATGCCGGAGATCCCAAGACCTGCAGGGGCTTCATAAACCAATGTTCCCTTCATTTCACGCAGCTGCCACATTTGTTTGCCTCCGACCAAGCCAAGGTCGCCTTCATCATGTCTCACCTAGAGGGCGAGGCACTGGCGTGGATGAATCCCTTGTGGGAGAAGGAGGACCCTATGACCAAGGACCTTCAAGAGTTCCTGCAGGCCTTTCGCAGTACCTTCGACGAGCCGGGACGCGCCTCTGCGTCTGCTTCATCCCTTCTCCGCTTACGCCAAGGAACAATGACGGTAGGCCAATATGCCATCCGTTTCCGCACTTTGGCTTCAGAACTCGGGTGGAATAATGAGGCCCTAACAGCCGCCTTCTGGGAAGGACTCTCGAGTCGCATCAAAGACGAGTTGGCGGGTCGTGACGTGCCCTCCACCCTAGATGCCCTGATTGCCCTAGCAACTCGAGTGGACATTCGTTTTCAGGAGCGCTCCAAAGAGCTATCTCGTGAGAGACGTCCGGTACGGCCTTCCTCTCCTCCACAGAAGTACTCCGTACCTCAGTCATCGTCAGCTGGGATTCCCGTCCACGAGCCCATGCAGATTGACCGAGTACGGCGGTCTGAACAACGTCGAGCAGAGCGGCTCGCCAAAGGTCTCTGCTTCTACTGCGGAGAGGGCACACATCTCCTACGCTCCTGTCCAGAGAGGCCGGGAAACTCCAAAGCCTAGGGTTGGTGGGAGAGGCCACCCTAGGTGCTGGGCCTCTCTCAGACCCGGTTACATGGACAGTGCAAGTGACAACGGGAGAGACGCGCTTCACGGCTGAGGCATACCTCGACTCTGGAGCAGCAGGCAATTTCATCCAGCAGGCCACGGTGGACAAGTACCAGTTGCCTGTTACTCCACTCGACAAGCCCCTAGTGATTGCCTCTGTGGATGGGAGACCCCTCTCTGACACCATCTCCTGGATCACCAGGCCGGTCGAACTGCGTATCGGTGCCCTGCACACCGAGAACATCGCTCTCTACGTCCTTCCACACATGTCCCATCAAATCCTGCTGGGCCTCCCCTGGTTGCGGACACACGAACCATCAGTCAGCTGGGGTACTGGCGAAATCACCCGATGGGGCTCTGCCTGTCATGAGAGGTGTCTGAAGTCCATACAACCCATCCGACGACCTCCGGTTCCAGAGAACCTACCGAAACTGCCCTCGACCTATTGGTCCTACGCAGACGTATTTGACAAGAAGGAGTCTGAGGTACTTCCGCCACACCGTCCCTACGATTGCGCCATCGACCTGCTCCCAGGAACAACACCACCTCGAGGACGGATATATCCGTTGTCTCCAGCCGAAACCAGAGCCATGTCCACCTACATCACAGAAAGCCTGGCAAGGGGATTCATCCGGAGATCCTCCTCTCCTGCTGGAGCAGGCTTCTTCTTCGTCAAGAAGAAAGAGGGTGACCTACGCCCCTGCATTGACTACCGGGGTTTGAATCAGATTACCATAAAAAACAAGTACCCCCTGCCGCTCATCCCCGAATTGTTCGACCGGCTCAGAGGAGCCCGTGTGTTCACCAAACTGGATCTTCGGGGTGCCTACAACCTAGTTCGTATCCGCTCTGGGGACGAATGGAAGACCGCGTTTAATACTCGCGATGGGCACTATGAATACTGCGTAATGCCCTTCGGTCTGTGTAACGCTCCTGCCGTATTCCAAGAATTGGTGAATGACATTTTCCGGGACCTCCTCTACATCTGTGTAGTAGTTTATCTGGATGACATCCTTGTCTTCTCTCCGGACCTCCAGACCCACAGAGAGAACGTACAGCTGGTTCTTCAAAGACTGAGAGAGAATCGTCTCTACGCCAAATATGAGAAGTGTGTCTTTGAGCAGTCTTCTCTTCCCTTCCTGGGATACATCATCTCGGGTACAGGGCTGCAGATGGATCCACAGAAGGTCTCCTCCATTCTCAACTGGCCTCCCCCTTCTGGACTGAAGGCAATCCAACGGTTCCTGGGATTCGCCAACTACTACCGCCAGTTTATCCCTCACTTCTCTGCCCTGACTGCTCCTCTCTCCGCCTTGACCAAGAAGGAGGCTAATCCAAAGGACTGGTCACCTGCGGCCGACGCCGCGTTTTGCTCTCTGAAGCGAGCATTTGCCTCCTCTCCTGTACTCCATCGACCGGAGTTAAACCGCCAGTTCACCTTGGAGGTGGATGCCTCCTCCTCAGGAGCCGGAGCAGTGCTCATGCAGAAGTCTGCCTCCGGGAAGATGGTGACTTGCGGTTTCTTCTCCAAGAGCTTCTCAGCGCCTGAACGTAATTACACCATCGGTGACCGAGAACTATTGGCGGTCAAACTGGCTCTGGAGGAGTGGCGCTACCTCCTGGAAGGAGCAGTGTACCCCGTGATTATCTACACGGACCACAAGAACCTGGAATACCTTCGGTCCGCTCAGCGACTGAACCCACGGCAAGCCAGGTGGTCCTTATTTTTTGCCAGGTTTGATTTCCAGCTCCATTTCCGACCCGCGGACAAGAATGTACGCGCTGATGCCCTGTCTAGGTCTCTCTTGCCCATGGAGCAGGAGGAAGAGAGTACCCAACCTATCATCTCTCCTAGCAAGATTATTCCGGTGGCTCCTGTCACCCTGGCCCAGATACCGCCCGGGAAGACCTATGTCTCTGAGACCGACAGGAAAAAAGTCTTACACTGGGGTCATGCCTCAAAAACAGCCGGTCATGCAGGTCAGAAGAGAACATGGGGTGCGATTGTACGCCATTACTGGTGGCCATCCCTTCGCACGGACGTCGCTGCTTTTGTCTCTGCCTGCTCCTCTTGTGCCAGGAACAAGACGCCCAAGCACCTGCCATATGGCCGTCTTCTGCCTCTGCCTATACCCTCAGTTCCATGGCAACACATAGCGATGGACTTTATTACGGACTTGCCATTATCCTCCGGGCACACAGTCATATGGGTCGTGGTGGATCGGTTCTCCAAAATGGCTCACTTCGTCCCTATGGCCGGACTGCCCTCTGCTCAGGAACTCGCGGAAGCCTATATACATCACATCTTCCGCTTGCATGGCTTTCCATCCCACATTGTGTCCGACAGGGGAACTCAGTTCACCTCCCGCTTCTGGAGGGCGCTCTGCAAACATCTGGGAGTGACTCTGGACTTTTCTTCTGCTTATCATCCTCAGTCTAATGGCCAAGTGGAGAGGGTCAATCAAATCTTGACCTCCTTCCTACGTCACTATGTCAACGCCCATCACGACGACGGGTCCACGCTTCTGCCTTGGGCTGAATTCTCCCATAACCACCACATCAGTGAGTCGTCCTCCAAATCTCCCTTCCATGTCGTTTACGGACTTCAGCCCTCCGTCCCGTTGCCTGTATCCCCTTCTTCGGATGTCCCTGCTGCTGATACTGTAGCCCGTGACTTCGCTACCATTTGGGACTCTGTCAAGGCGTCCCTTGGGCGCGCTTCCCAGCGGATGAAGAAACACGCCGACAAGAGGCGCCTGGACCCTCCGTGTTTCTCTCCTGGTGACTTGGTCTGGCTTGCTTCCCAGTACATCCGATTGAAGATACCTTCTTACAAGCTGGGCCCTCGCTACATCGGGCCGTTTAAGGTCCTCAGCAAGATCAATGAGGTCTCCTACAAACTGAAGCTTCCGGCCACGATGCGGATTCCCAACTCCTTCCACGTCTCTCTGCTCAAGCCGGTTTTCCTTGGTCCCTTCTCCGCTGCTGCCAGTCCGGCTCCTCCTCCTATTGCTGAGGACGACATCTATGCGGTAAGGGATATCGTGGCCATGAAGACTGTTCGAGGCCGACAGTTCTTCCTGGTGGACTGGGAGGGGTATGGTCCTGAGGATAGGTCCTGGGAGCCCAGGGAGAAAGTGGGCACTCCTCTGATCCGTGCCTTCATGTCCCGGTTGCGGGGAGGGGGGCGTGGGGGGGGGTACTGTCACGCTCCCCGGGTCCTCGGCTCCCCTCCCCGGGTCCTCTGCTCCGCTCCCCGGGTCCTCAGCCCCGCTCCCCGGCTCACCTGCCACGCTCCCCGCTCTCCAGCCTCCGGTGCCCGTCCTTCCCAGGGTCCCTGGCCTCCGATCCCGGCGTCCGACGGCTTCCCAGGCCCTGGCCGGCTCCCCTGCGTCCTCCTCTCAGCTTCCTTCCCTGGCTTCTGGCACCCGGGCGGCGCGCATGCGCATTAGGGCGCGCGCGCGGTCACTGACCCTTTCTTAAAGGGCCAGCGGCCATTAACAGGAAATGAAGCTAAACAGGTACAGGGTATATAAGGGTTTATTGTCCAAGGGGGCGGGGCCTGATCTTCGTGTTTTCCAAGCTAGGAGTCAGGTCTCCTTGTGTCTCCTTGCCATACTCACGTATCTCTCTTCTAGAGCTGATCCTGCCTCGGCATCCGGTCCTGCTGAACCCCGAACCCCGCACGCTGTCCGTCTGCCATCTGACAGTCCGTACCATCTCGGATCCCTGCGGTGACCCGTCATCTCGCTCCAAAGGTTCCGGACCCCGCCTGACATCATCTCGGCTTCCGGACCTGAGCTACGTCACCCGGACTACCATCTGTGACTCCGTGGTCCCAGGGACTTTCCCGTTACACCCACTTGCACGGACTGTTCTGCTGCCCATAGTGCTTCAGCTACCGGACTCCTTACCACCATCTTAGAGTTCGGCCCAGTGGATCCACCTCCTGGGTCTGCCCGACCGCCTGGCCCTGACAGAGATTTCTGGAACCTCGTAGGCTTTGCAGATATTGTAAGAAAATCCACTTGTTATTTACATTTATTTGCATAAAACCGATAACCTCCCCCCCAAAAAAAACAACGCATAAATGCAACATGTGAACATAGCCTAGTTCTATTGTTTACTGCTTGTTGTGTTGGTTACCGGCCACTTCTGCAGTTTTCATAGCGGTGGAGGATCTCCTAGATCTAGTCTTCTTCATGGCCACGGCAGACAGTCAAAGCAGCTCTATTTACAGAATCGGAGAGAGAAACAGTTCGGGCAATTGATACAACAATACAACGATATAAATGGTTCGAACTGTCAATCAATCAGGAGTGCACCTTCCCTGGGCAAGCAGGAAGCCAGGAGGCAAAGGATCGGCGTGCTCCTGAACAATGATGTTGAGACAATCCTCTCAAACCCTGTTTTTGTGCTTCCTGGCTGGTTTTGTTGACTACCTTGAGCCAATCCCTGCAGCCAATCACTGGCCTGAGCAGCAAAGCCTGTACTGCACAACAGGCCATTTTGAACTATTATATAATTACAAAATGAAATTTTGGCAAAATTATCGTAAATTTCTCTGACTTAAGGCTTAAAAGGAATCAGTCTCCAGGTTTTTGCTCCTCCATCTGAGAGCACCATAATGTAGGGGCAGTGACCCTGATTCTAGCGATCTGTCCGTAAGAGCTGCATGCTTTTTTATATATATAAAAATAATTTTTATCTGCAGCAAATCTAACAGTTCTTTGAATGCTGAGCTTTGTATAACCCCTCCCCTGGCACACATTAGCAGCTTTCTGTGTACATTGTGCATAGGCAGAAAGCTAACAATCAATGTTGGGGGTGGGGTTATGTGGGGGGTACCTGTATGGTGCGGTAGTTGT
The DNA here is from genome assembly GCF_048569485.1 of Anomaloglossus baeobatrachus. Taxonomy (NCBI): domain Eukaryota; kingdom Metazoa; phylum Chordata; class Amphibia; order Anura; family Aromobatidae; genus Anomaloglossus; species Anomaloglossus baeobatrachus. The sequence continues at coordinate 911,006,261 of NC_134353.1, forward strand.
TACCGGGAGTAGTCCGCAGTAGCATGCCCTGGCACTCCTACATTAAGTACAGTTGCGGTTCTGTGGCATACAAATCAGGCGGCGCTCCATTGTAGTAGATAACAGCACTTCTCTACTTGCCATCAAATTGTAAGCAGGTATTTATATGGTGTGTTAAACTTCAGTATAATCCTTCACATCCTCCTAGATTGTGTGTCGCCCCAGGGATGTCCCTCCAGCTTCAGGGACGCCACAGGGTCTTCTTCAAGGTCCCACTGGCCATTAACACACATGCAGAAAGTGAGATGTGTGTGAACACATATGCCACAAACGTGCTTTGTGTTGTATATACCTGCCATTGCAGGTTGTACGTTCTAGTTCTCCCCTGATGAACTCTCTGATAACGTGGAGAGGGAAACGCGTTGGGAGGGGTGTATTCCCATTGGGGTAGTTTATCCTGACTTGGGTGCTGCCCTTGTAAGGGCGGAAGTATTTTGCATGGGCACGACAGGGGTAAGGATTTATTGAATTTGTCCCCCCCCATTTTACAACTCTGCCCTCTTCCGCCTTTGGTTTTCCGGTGGTGTCTGATCTACTCGGGAGAAGTATCGGGTGAGATCCATCCTTTATTTATTATTTATGTGTGACGCCCTGGACTAGCCAGGTAGTCACAGACACAACACCACACACACCCTTTCCCCGGATAGGTGACACCAGTCACACAAAAACCCTTGTTGCCACCCTCCAGGGTCTGCTATCCACACCAGGTGGGGAGGAGCCAGGCGGTTGACTCCACCCACCGAGGAGTTCTCAGGCCTGGAGGCGGGATAACACAATGGACAGTACAGTCAGGAGTTCAGTAGAGTGGAGAGTGGAGTTCACACAGTGAAGGAGTGAGGAGGGAAAGTCAAGGGCAGACCTGGGACCAGGCCTGCCATGGAATGTCTAGGTGTTTGGGTCGGAGCCCAGGCACCTCCAGCAAGGTCAGCAGACGGTGGTGGCCATCTGCAGGAGTTGGTGTACGGTCGGTGGAACCGTAGGACCGGGGTTGGGCGGTGGCCCGCCGGTACCAAACCGGGGAGCCGATTGGAAGCCAAGCACCAGGCAGGGTACTCAGTCCACGACTAGGCTAGAAGCCGCCCTTATAGTCAAATTTACTGATTGCGGTCTGAGCCTCAGGCGTTCATTCCCACCCAAGTCCAGATTGAAGGCAACAGCCCAACCGTTCTGGATAAGTGCCACCTCCAAAGGCAAGAGATCCAAGGGGCCAGCACCTGCGGGCAAAAAGGCTCCTACGACATTTACATGCCGGGGAGCAGACTACCAGTGTCCAGGCACAGGGGTCACTCACAACACAACATCGGTGCACAGGGAACGACAGCCGCCACCAACCCGTCCAGGGAGAACACCGCTGCCGGCTGTGGGCCCCGTCCATTCTACCGTTTGTTTTACCAGAGACTCCGTTATCTTGTGTCAGAGTGAGTACACCAGTGGCGTCAGGCACCGCACCGCGCTGCACCGCAACACTGCGCCCTGCACCCCGGCCCTCACCTTCCCGCGGGCCCCCGGACCATTGCCCCCTGCCCACGGAGGGGTTAACACCGAGTTGCATAACATCGTCCCCGGGAGGCCTAGTCAACAGCAGCGGTGGTGTCCACCATACAATCACCACAACCCGTGGGTGGCGTCACGAACTTTACCAATTCCACCAAACCCCTGCGTGCACCGCCAATACCCCTAGCAGAGCGACGTGACCCCGGGTCCGTGAGAGGCTCGAGCCACCACCCGCAGTACGAGCACGGACCCGAGCGGCTCGGCGGCCGCAGCCGTGGCCGCGGGACGGTACACATCGACTCTTCTGGCATCACGAACAGGATTGAGCCAGTCCACTTACCTGTAGAAGTGCACCTTTTAGTCCCCGTCAGCGGCGTCCCGCTGAAAAATCTGAGGATCCGCCATCTTGGGCGCAGAAGTTTCCCGCTTGAGTCGTCTTCCCCGATTAGTGAAGGCGCGAAAGTGAAGCCCCGCCCCCAAAGAGAAAAGTGTGGCAGAAAGACCAAGAGGGAGTGGGTGAGCCGGCTGCTGCTGATGCTCGCGGGAGAAGAAAAAGGAAAATGTCGGCGCTCCCGGACGGGAGCGGCGAGGTGCCCCGCCGCCGGAGTGGCGGGGCCCAGAAGAAGCAGAGGAGGAGTAGCCTTTGGGGACTGCGGCCCGGGTGAGTTTCCCGCTGGTACCGCTGCCTGGTTGGAGCGGGAGCTGGGTCAGTTCTGCATGAAAGCGAGGGCGCAGAGTCTGCAGAAGTTACTCGATTGGAGGGCAGAGGTCCGCAGACTGGTTGCCGTGGTGTGGGCCCGTGAGCAAGGGGCCGTGGCAGCCATACAACGCGGAGATCAGGCCACGCAGACCCCCATGTCGTCCCTTATCAGCTGGGAGCTGGAGCCCGCCAGTACCGTGACTGGTGAGCCCGAGGTGGCGCAGCTTATGGAGAAGGGGGTCCCGTGTACGCTACCCCCGCTGCCGTTCCCGTTAACGGCCTACAGCCACGGAACCTGTTGCACCTGGATGGGGAGCCCAATTGATCGTCAGACCGTCGGCCAGTCCGGTCCCCTGCGGTGGTAGCCGCACTCCGCAAAGAATTAACCCCTGAAGTTCAAAGTTAACGTTTTAAAGTTGAAGTTTTAAAAGTCCCGTCCCTACACACCATCTTCCTTTGTTGAACGTCCCCGAGTTCCCAGTGGGATGCCGTCCGGTATGCCGGGTGGAAGGAGTCGGACCCTGTCTGACTTGTTGAACGCCACCGGGGTCAGAGCCGTGGTGGGCGCCATCAGGGGTCGGAGCCCCTGGTGGAGGATGGCAGGGACTTAGAGGAGCGAGGACAGTTCTGTAAGTGGAGCCCAGTTCACTGTACCCGCATCACAGGCAGTGGAAGATGGGGTCTTTATGGACAGTGGCACTGTGAGCGAGTGTGGCATTGGGGACCCGTGCTGCCCTGTGGTGGACAAGGGAAAGTGACTGGAAGAGGCTGCGTCGGCAGCGAAGTTTTACCCTGATGGAGAAAGTTGAAAAAAGACAGTCCCCGTTGGGACTGTACAGCAAGTCCCCATTGGGACCTACAGTTTGTTTTATGGTAGCGGACCTGGCTACTAAAGTGCCTGTCCCTGTTGGGACTGATGTTGTCCCCATTTCACACCCCCTAATTACTGCATGAGCAATCATGAACAAGGCCGATAACTTGCAGGCCACCCAATAACTTTTGGGTTTGTAAATAATGCCCAATTGCCCTTCACGCAACTGCCAGTCTCTGGAGAGACTGATTGGAGGAAGGACTCGCAGCAGAGCTGGCTGGGGTCCGGTCACCATCAGAACCGGTGACCATCCTCCGGGTTAGGGGTCCCCTTTGACGTGTGGCCTCTGAGTGACTGCCGGGTGCGAAGCACCGTACCCGTTCCCGCTTGGGTAGCCTGGGCCCTTTCCTGGACTGGGGAAAAGGGGTGCTGCCCACTTCTTAGGGGCAGCATCAGGGCTAGGTTGCTTGGGTGGGAAAGCGTACACCATACAATCACCACAACCCGTGGGTGGCGTCACGAACTTTACCAATTCCACCAAACAATCACCCAAATCCCTGCGTGCACCGCCACTACTCCTTGCAGAGCGACGTGACCCCGGGTCCGTGAGAGGCTACAGCCACCACCCGCAGTACGAGCACAGACCCAAGCGGCTCGGCGGCCGCAGCCGAGGCCGCGGGGCGGTACATATGCACTGCACTTTATGATCTGTCGGTTTTAGACAATTGATATTAAAAGTTATATTTTAATCCTTGCTATACTGTTACCAACATTACGATTTGGGCTGTACCTTTTTGCCTGTGAAGCAGGATTGCTTTTCTATTTATTTTCTTCAATCTGGCAACAGGTACTGTTAGTTTTTGTAAATGTGTCGTGACGCCACTCACGGTTTGCGGTCAGGGATATGGATGACCACCACTGCAGATTTTATGAGCGTCTGGGGCTGATGGGGTCTGCAGTCAGATGGTGTGGCCTCCCGTGAGTGAGGCAGGCCCAAGGAGCTCAGGTGTGTAGAATAACGGGTCCCAAAATAACTCAGGCAAAGTCAAAAAGTCACTTAACTGATTTTTACTCACACAGATGTCATGGTGAGCTGACCCGGGCGTTGCTGTGATGAACCAGGTATGAACCAGGGGCTCCTTTGGGCCAGTCTGAGGGTAACAGGTTAGCTCGCCTTCCTAGCACTTCTGTGTTCGGATAACCCCCTGACCTGAAGGACTATGGGGGTCTATCCAGGGAGTCGCTACTGCCTTTTCTCCCCTTTTTGGACCGTTTGCCGGCAGTGTGGACCAGGTGAGATGGCTTCTGGCTCTGTGTCCTTATGGGTTCCTGCGTTGCTGCTGAGGCTCGGACTCTGTCAGGTTAGTGAGGTACTTGTAGTTCCTCTCACCGGCAGGTTTAGCAGATAGTTACACTAGAGTCTGCTCTAGGGACCTGTACCCCGTACGTGCCTAGTCACCAGGAGCACCTCTTCTTCTGACTCCTCGGTGACCATTCTCCCTCGCCAACTGTCACTACACCGCGCAGGGTCTCACTAGTGTGAGCGCGCGTATCCCTTAGTAACCGCCACTCACCACTACCAGACTGGCTCGCTCCACTCCTTTCCTGACAGCCTCTGCACTTTAGCTCCCAGCCCCTCCACTACGCCCCTTGAAAACAATTGAAGGCTAGCCCCCCTCTGGAGACTACCCAAGGGTCCCCTCTAAAGGTGTGGGAGACCTAGTTGCTATGTGTCTGTGCGTACACACCTCATTCTGGCCTTTAGGATTACCTGGAAGTACTGTCCTAGCATGGGTGCAGTACTCAGTGGTGCCTGACCGGGTCAGGGGCACCACAATTGCTGCACTCACTGAACACTACAGTAGCCAGATTTTTCAGTCCTAAGACCATAAAACCCTCTGGGTTATTCTTCCTACCCCTGCTGCAGCTACGTGTCCATCTTATCACAGAGACTGGTCTACCAACTGTTGTTTTTCCACTCTCCATGCACCTCCATTTGCCCCAGCTTTTAGCAGGGCAATAGTTTGCTATTCACGGGGATGTGACTTCCCCATGAGCACTACCTAGCCTTTCCTAGCTAACCCATCAGAAAGCTTACCCTTTCTTCTCACTAGCCCCTCTATAAAAGCTAATTCTATTCTCAGGTATTATTGCCCCTGAACTACTTTTGCAGTCAGGGCTACCTGTGCAAGAACCCTACATAGTAATACCTTACCAACTATTCAATTAACTAACATGACTACAGCTATCTACCATCTACACCTTATTTCTATATAGACATATTTTCATGCAACATTACATAACAACAATATGATCAACATTTCCAAGGGAAGTGGCTCTACCAACCCCTTATGCACTAATGAACACTAAAGTAGCCAGATCATTCAGTCCTAGGACCATGAAATCCTCTAGGATATTCTTTCTACCTCTACCGCAGCTACACATTATCCTCTCTCTCAGAGACTGGTTTCCCAGCTCTCAACTGCCACTCTCCACAAGCCTCCATCTGCCCCAGCCATTACCAAGCAACAGCTCATTCTGCACGGGAATGTAACTTTTCCGCAAACACTACCTATCTTTTCCTAACTAACTTATCAGAAAGCTTGCCCTATTCTCTCGCTAGCCCCTACTTGAACTACATTTACAGTCTGGGATACCTATACAAGAACCCTACATTACCAACCTTACCAACTATTTCACTAACTAACATGACTAACACTGCTACTGCTACATCTCCCTACCATCTGTACCTTATTGTTATATAGACATATTTCATGCATCATTACATAACAACAATATGGTCAACATCTCCAAGGAAAGGGGCTCAACCACCCCCTTACACACCTCCCTCCTTTGAACATGGTTGCCCTCTACCATTTGAGCCGCAAATACACCTAACATTGCAAAAAAAGCATACATTTATTAACAGCTTCTATTCTTCTCTCTTGGGTCTGTCTTACCTTGGTTCTACTGGGTTGGGACAATAGAAAAGAAAGTTCAGTTTAATAACACTGGTCTTGCATTCAACACGGGCTCAAAGTTTACAGGGGCTCAAAGATATGAGTCTGTTCCCTGGGCACAATTTGTCCAATGTTGCAAACATCTGTTTGAAGCGGCAGTTCCTTTGGGTCGCCTGTTGTCCCTTTTCCCTCCTTTGTGAGCATCAGTCCCTGAAGGGCAGAGCAATACCTTACCAACTATTTCACTAACTAACATGACTAAAACTGCTACTGCTACATCTACCATCTATACCTTATTGCTATATAGACATATTTTCATGCAACATTACATAATATGGTCAACATCTCTGAGGGTAGGGGCTCGACCACCCATTTACAGTTACACAGTGGTTATGATTTTGAAGGACATTGCAGCAGGTTTACTAGTCATGTAGTGATAATCTCCTCTGATAAACTGTGATTTTATCAAAACTATAGCCAGCAGCCCACTAAGGCTATGTGCCCACACTGCGGAAAATATGCGGATTTTGCCGCGGATTTCTCACGGAAAAGCCGAGGATTTTCCAGAAATCTGCAGCACAGCTACTCCCCAGCCATTTCTATGGCATTTGGGAAATGCTGTGCCCACGCTGCGGATTTTTCCCAGCGGAAATCGTGCGGATTTTCGTGCGGAAAAATCTGCAGCATGTCAATTATTGTTGCGGATTTCTCCGCAGGGTCCCATATACTTACCTGCCTCACCGGAGTCACTTTCTCCGTCCGGTGTACAGGAGCGCGGTGAATCCAGGTACAGGAAAGAAGAGGTGGGCGGAGCCTGCACGAGCTCCGGTCATGTGACAGCCAGAGCTAGTTCAGGCCCGCCCACCTTCTCCTGCAGACACTGAGAGAGTGACCCAGCTGCCGGAAAGCGAGGTGCTGCATGATGGAGGTAAGTATAAACTCCCCCGATCACTGCAGCACTTGTTCTGCATTGAGGATGCAGTGCCGAAGCCATGGTACTGTATCCTCAATGCAGAATTACCGCAGCATATCCACAGGACATTCCGCAGCATGGAAACAGACAAAAGTTGTGGTGCTGTTTCCTGGGAGCACCTGCGGAATGTCCTGCGGATATATCTGCAGGACACTGTCCCCGTGGGCACATAGCCTAAGTGGTACATTGATGGAATCAGGGTCTCCACCCCAACGTCATGCTGCTCTTAGTTTATGTGGAAAAAACCTGGTAACAAATTTTATGCAATACAAATTAAAAGTTATTGTCCACATCCACTCCTGGTACATTGTCTCCACTTTTTTTAACCTTTGTCAAGCAAGGATTATTTGAAAGTTTTTTATGTCCAAATTGAAACTTTTCAAAATTGGCGTAAATTGATTAATAAGATGGGCGATTATGTATAAATGGTACATGGACTCACAGAATACTCTGTGCTGGGTCTAAAAAACCCTAGTCTGAGAGCCCCTACATCTGATAATGGTTGAAATGGATCAGCTATTTGGCTGGCCGGTACGACATTATTAGATATTGATTCTTGTCTAGTTGATAGAATATAACCCAGATAAATAAAAAAAAACAACCTCCATTAAAAATATCTGCTTTATTCCAAGTATCACTGTTGTATAATGTTTCCCTCTTTTTATAGGTACGTAATTTGGTTTTCTACAATTTCCGTCTCTTCTCATAACCTTCGGCTGTTTTCACTAACAGATCTTAATTCCCAGTCTATTCCCTGGAGGGAGATCTGAATGAACGCTTCTGCACATTTACTTTGCTTTCAATAAAAGGGAAAGCAGCAGAAAAGTCATTTATTTGTTATTGGATGCAGTGGAAACTCAGGATAAACCCGTTTAAGATTGATCCGATAAGCCGTGTTGCTCTGATTCACAGATATGATCTGCTCATGTAATGGTGCTCCTCACCTACAATGTATGCATTGGGTTCAACTGCCCCTCATCAGTAATAAGCGGGACTGAGATGGCAGCATTTATGACTGTCCACACCTTCAAATGTTCTGTAATAAAATGTGCTGCAGAAGCTAATTTCCTTTATGCTGTTTTCTAGCTAAGTGAACGTCAACGCACTATTTACTTTCAAGCTCGTCCCGCTGCTATTCTGCATCCTTCACTTCAGATGAGATAAGGTATGTGAGTACATTATACCGGTACATTATGCAATTTTATATACTAAACCTTATTCAATTTACAGTTCCACTTGGGAGTGGCATGGTTTGGATTATTTGATGGCATATCGAGATTATAGAAGTAGATGATAGAAGATTATAGAAGTAGAGAAATGTTGCAAAGAGGTGTGGGGAAGAGATTTGCCCTGGACAGGAAGTGTTTGGAGGAGATATGTCCTGGACACGAATTGTGGGGAGGAGATATGCCTTGGACATTGTCACAAACCACCGGGGGGGTCACTCAGGAATCCCCCGCGCTGGCTACCAGTACGTCACAATCGGGGGGTAACAAGTGGGTGTCACCCCTCCTTTATACCTCCCGACCGACAGACAGAGCACGTGACGCGCTCTCTAGCGCCCCTCTTATAGTCAGGCCAATTATGGAATTGCCCGACAATAAGCAAGGAGGCCGCTATACTACTTATGCCGATTATTGAAGGGTCCCCGGTGAGAGTAGGGTATATATTCCCCCGACCTCCGCGGGCGGAATATATAAAACCTCCCCGAATCTCACTGGCCTCCCCACAATAATCCTTGGCACAACTCGCTGCCACCAACCGCTTCACGGTAACTATTAGCCGAACACACAGACGTGGGATTCAAGATCGAGATAACAGAACAGCCCAAGATTAATTATATAATTTAATCAGCCTAAAGCACACTAGAAACTACAATATATACAATAGGGAATCTACAGAATATACATATGTCAGAGTACAGTTACAGATAAAGCATGGTTTACAAACAGGTATGCAATTCAATCAGTTACCTTGTGCGTCTGGCCACAGGGGGGCGCTGTAGACCAGGTTTCTAGGAACTCCCACAGATGTTTCCTGCACGTGACCCCCAGCGAAAGAACCCTGGAAAATGGCCGAAGTAGGGTTATCAACCTGGGCAAATCCAGGTCCCCTCCTACCTTCGTGACCTCAGAGGGAGCACTGCTCCACCCCTGGCTTGAGTTATGGACAATATCCCAACATGGAATATGGGCCATAACTTTGCCTGGGAGCGTCGTAGGCGGACGCCAACGCTCTCATTGTGACAGCTATGAATTTAGCTACGGAACGAGAGGACTCATGACTTGTCTACTAGTTCCCCATTGGCTGATATCACGCCTGGGGTATTTCCCAAGCTCCCGCTCCCATAAAAAGGGTGTGCCAGCATCGTCCGCATGCGGAGACACCATTTTTATGGTTGCCATATTTATCGGAAATATGGCTTGCGAGATATGAACCATTTTTTACTGGAGTCGTTCTGTCTGGATACTTCCAAGCTTGCTAATTAGATAGCAGCTCCTACCACAGGGTCACGGCAGGGAGTCATCCTGTGTCCATTGTTCCCACATCACCTAATTTCCATATCATAGGAGATGGCCATGGGATGTGACACCTTCACAGATGCTGGACATTGAGGACAAGAAGGGAGGGGGGCACTGCCAGGGAGTGATGAGCGATTATGACTGGAAGTCATAATTCATCTTCATATCCCGGGATTTGCCTCACAGACATGAAGTGTTGGGAGGAGATATGCCCTGGATAGGAAGTGTGGGGAGGAAATATGCCTTGGACATGAAGTGTGGGGAGGAAATATGCCCTGGATAGGAAGTGTGGGGAGGAGAAATCTATTGGGCAGGAAGTATGGGGAGAAGATATGAACTGGACAGGAAGTATGAGGAGGATACGGACCTTAGACAGGAAGTGTGGGGAGGAGATATACCGTGGACAGGAACTGTGGGGAGAAGATATGCCTCAGATAGGAAGTATGGGGAGAAGATATGCCCTGGACAGGAAGTTTGGGGAGAAGATATGCCTTGGACATGAAGTGTGTGGAGAAGATATGCCTTGGACAGGAAGTATGGGGAGGAGATATGAACTGGACAGGAAGCATAGGGAGGACATGTGCTTGGACAGGAAGTGTACGGTAGAGCTATGCCCTGTAAAGGTAGCATGGGGAGGAAAGATACTTCGAAGTGTGGGGAGGAGTTAAGCCCTGGACAAGAACTTTTGGGAGGAGATATTCCCTGGACAAAAAGTGTGGCGAAGAGTTATGGCTTGGACAGGTAATGTAGGGTGAAGATATGCCTTGGACAGGAAGTATGGGGAGGAGATATGCCCAGGAAATGAAATGTGGGAGGAGATATGCCCTGGACAGGAAGTATGGGGAGGAGATATGCCCTGGACAGGAAGTGTTATGAGGAGATATGCCATGGACAGGTAGTGTTTGGAGGAGGTATGCCCTGGACAGCAAGTTAGGGAGTAGCTATGCCCTAGACTGTAAGTGCAGGGATGAGAAATGCCCTGGACAGGAAGTGTAGGAGAAGATATATCCGGGACAGTAAGTGTGGGGATGAGAGATGCCCTGGACAGGAAGTGTAGGAGAAGATATATCCGGGACAGTAAGTGTGGGGATGAGAGATGCCCTGGACAGGAAATGTGGTGAGGAAGGACACAGGCAACTGGGATCCATGGGACAGACATACCCAGAAGAGGTTGCCTGGCTACATGTACTAACTACCAGAGAGGGACATACCTACATCTGTTGCTATGTCACTCAAAAAATCAGTCTAAAGTAAAAAAGGCAAATTAAAGTTGAATAGAGAAAGTGTACAGCCTGAGAGGTAAAAAAAAGTCCCCAAATCTTCAAATTACACTCAGAGTTTCCGGTAAATATGTCACTGCTACTTTTGCAGAATGCTACCCCCTTGGGTTCAGACCTCCAGAAATTCAGGCGTCTTTCCCTTTTTTTTATTTTTTTTACCTGGCTTTGACAAGTAAAGACTTTTAAAAAAATGGCCATGGCTCTGAACTGAGCCTGTTGTTGCAGGTAATTGTTGGAATATCAAGGGTATTGTGTCCTCCATTACTTAAGCTTTCATTTGGGCTTTCGTGGTTTTGAGCGATGTTTATGGCTGACAATCCTTTCTTTACTGCTCAATCCTTCAAGCCTTGGCTGATACCACCGTGAATGACCGCATGACTGACTGATAAAATGTCAAGGTGCCATTATTTCTGAGAGTGTTTGGAAGCAATAATATCTGTTTCAATTTATTTCACCTTTCCAACTTTAAGTCTTCCGATTTAACTTCTTTGTGGCTGTAAAAATGATGTTCGCTTTCTGAGTCTATCAGGATTCCAGGCATTGCCGTTACACAATAACCATTCGCGGGACTGTCCATCATAAAGAATAGATACTGTATTTCTACGTTATTATCAAATTAACAGTCACAGGCATCATGTACATAGTATTAATGACGATGCCGCAAAGTCGAAAGGCTCCATGGAATCAAGGCTGGAGATTTCAGCTTCCCGACATAAAAGTGATTTATCGATAGACTAATAGCTATCAAGATGCTTCTCAGCTAGTTCAGGTTATGTTACTGCACAGCAAGGGGAGAATATGAAATCACAAGAAGACTATAACAGTGAATCTAAAAATCTCTTTTATTGTTTTATTTAAAACAGCAGCAAAAGTCAATCGCATTGTGTTTCTTTTTTTTTTTTTAAAGCCACTTCCGAATATGGGATTAAACAATGATGTGGGATAGAAGGATTGAATAATGGGAAGGGTTGACTCCACCATATAACTCCTTCCCTTACGCAAAGCCAACCGCAGCTATTCCCGACAATGAAAGGGGAATTCTGGGTATTTCTGAATTTAAAGGGTTAATGACTGAAATGTGAAGATCCAATTGCACAAGAGGTGGGACTCTGTAAACAGTCAAGCATAGTGGGAGTTACGAAAACAGTGTAGTAATGCCCCACTCCATTGTTTTGCAGTTCAACCTCCTGTAGTCACCACTTGGAAGCTGATTTTTTTCATTTTTGTCAGCCCAAAATGACTGTTCAAACTAAGCACAGGCACTCAGTGCATCATGGGATGGCTAATCATTTAGTACACCTTCCAAACACCTTGTTTTCCCTCTATTTTCACCCCTTCCAGACTTCTTTGACAGAGAGCTCTTTATTTGTAGAGCCAAAGAAGAGAGAGAGCCGCACCAAGAGTACACCGAGTGCATGTACTTGGTTTGAACAGTCATTAAAAACTGACAGTGACTGTTTAAGGCTGAGATGATATGTCCTGTAATCATGCATTAGAACTAGTGATGGACGGACTCAGCCTGTTAAAGTACGTATCCGCGCAGGTTCAAAAGTACCCGAGCACCGAACCCAGGCCCTGAGTTCTCAGGGAGCTTCTGGTAATGATCCGGGTCCTGCAATTTGGGTAATTAAAAAAATAAAGGAAAAATAAAGAAACAAAGGGGAAAGCAGTTATACTTACTGAGTCTCTTGTGTGGCTGTACAGTGCTTCCGGGTCCACTCATTATCCTTCATGCATATGCGCTGCTTCCCCCACCCACAGGCAGTCCCCACATCTCTGATTGGTTGGAGTCAGACCCGCCCCCACCCTGTGTGACAGCATCTGAATGCTTTCAATCAGAGGCACTGTGTGTGTGTACCTATGGTATAAAAAATAAATAAAAAAATTGGCAAAGAGTCCCCCATATTATGATACCCAGCACATATAATACAGCTACATACATACACATATGCCTACAGGCTGCAGCCCCCACCTGTGCGCTTATCTTGGCTGGGTATTAAAATAAGAGGAACCATATGTGGCTTTTTAAATATTTAAATAAATGCTGTGTTGTGAGTATATATTATATTACCTTGTGGTGCCCAACGCGTGTTTCACTGACTCTTTTTCCTGGGGTAGCATGTATTATGTCTTATACAAAAATTAGTGAACAGCATAAAAAATATTAAAATGTGTCATTGCCTTTTGTTTCTCCCTTGAAATAGTTTCAGATAGTAAATTTCTACAGGACCTGCCAAATATCTTAACTTTATCTATGTACACAAAAAGCCTTTTTTCTCTCAAATATTGTTTGCAAAATTTGTCTAAATCCATGTTACTCAGCACTTCACCTTTTTCAAGATAATCCATCCACCTCACAGGTGTGGCATATCAAGATGCTGATTACAGCATGATTATTGCACAGGTGTGTCTAAGGCCCCTTTCAAACAACAGTTTTTTGCCATTAGTAACAATCCGTTGTATTTTGAAAAAAATGGATCCAGTGACTGCTGCCTCTGGATCCGTTTTTTTCTCATCGACTTGTAATAGCGACGGATGGCCTCACGTTTCATCCGTCGTTCGATGGATCCGTCGAAAATTGTTTGTCCGGTGGACAGAGACAACAGACAAAGTAATCTTTTTTGTCTACGTCGAAACATCAGACAGCGACGGATACCTTGCTGTCTATCATTTGGTACAATGGAAGCCTATGGGTGCAGGATTTGTCGTAATCCATCAAATGATGGAATCCGGTGACGGATTACATTTTTTTTAACTGAGCATGCTCCAATTTATTTTATTTTAGTTTTTTAATAGCCAGCCAGTCGGATCCGTTGAAAAACGCATCCGTCGCATCAGTTTTTCCACAATCTGCGATGGAGCCAGCGGATTGTGACTGACAGCAAAAAACTGATGTGTCAAAGGGGCCTTAGGCTGGCTACAATAAAGGACCATTCTAGAATGTGCAGTTTTACAGTCCAGGGGGGTCATAAAACCAGCAAATACATGGTGTGAGCAGCATTTGCCATTCTGCCATCTGCTCTGTACAGTGAAAATCAGGATTCATCCGTGAATAGAATACTTCTCAAACTTGCCAGATGCCATCGAATGTGAGCATTTGCCCACTTAAGTTGGCGAACTTCAGTCAGGTGGAGACCCCGATGAGGACAATGAGCAGATGAGCTTCCCTGAGGCGGTTTCTGACCGGTTGCGTAGAAATTCTTCAGTTATGTAATGCAGTTGTTGCAGCAGTAGTCCAGGTGGCCGGTCTCAGATGATCTTGGAGGTAAAGATGCTGAATGTTGAAGTCCTGGGCTGCTGTGGTTACATGTGGTTGTGAGGCCAGTTAGATGTACTGACAAATTCTCGGAAATGCCTGTGGAGATGGCTTATAGAAGAGTAATGAACATTCATATCAAGGGAAACAGCTCTCATGGACATTCCTGCAGTCAGCATGCCACTTGCACACTCCCTTAAAAATTGCAACATCTGTGGCATTTTGCTGTGTAATAAACTTGCGCATTTGAGAGGGGCCTTTAATTGTGACCAACCTAAGGCACACCGGTGCAATAATCATGCTGTCTAATCAGCATCTTGATATGACACACCTGTGAGGAAATTATTTTGGCATAGGAGAAGATTTAGACAAATTTTGCAAACAATATTTAAGAGAAAAATGCCTTTTGTGTACATAGAAAAAGTTAGGATGTCTGACAGGTCCTGTTTAAATTTACTGTCTAAAACTATTTCAGGGGAGAAAAAAGGCAATGACACATTTTAATATTTCTTATGCTGTTCCTATTTCTTGTATAAGACATATTATATTCTACCCCAGGAAAAAGCGCCGACGAAACGTACGTTGGGCACCCCAAGGTAATACTCACAAAACAGCATTGATTTATAACATTTATTGTTATTATTAGGATGTGCATTATCTAGGGCTTGTCTCTACCAAATTTCAGACATCTTTAACTCCTATTTTTCCCATTATTCAGCACTATGCATGTTACTTATATTGGATTAAATAGTTGTTTTCTCCGGTATGTCATTTGGTTGATTTTAAAGATGAAATATGTATGTATGACCGAGTTTATTAACAATTTTTATGCAATGCCCATACCTTGATCTGTATTGCCCTTAGTTATGTTGTTTTACATTATATGTTCTTATTTGTAATGTTGTCATCCACTTTTTATAATTTATGCAGTTTTTATAAATAAAAAAAATCATTGTTTTATTGAATGTGGGGTCATATCTGTAGGTAAGACATTAAAAATATTCAAATATCAAATATATTTTTATGTGCAGTCACTGGGAAATGCTAAGCTTTGCCTTGGGTGGCACAGTAGGAAAATGTAATAGTTTTTTCTGTCACTTTTCCCTATAGATTACAATTTATTACTGGACATCCCAGCATGGGGACACTTTGTCATCAGTTTAGGGCTTATTTAGACTATGGTCGTAAAATGAACACTGATCAGCTTCATGGAAGCCAACCGGCAGTTGTTTAATGGCATTTTTAGATAACGGACTGCACTTCCATGTGCACGGAACAATCGGTAACCTGCTAATGGCGCAGCTGATTTTCAGTTTTGTGGGGGTTTTTTTCTCCTTTTTTCAAAAAACCTTATCTTTAAAATATTTTGATTTCTTTTTTCTATTGACATTGACACATGAGAGCTTTCATTTTTTCTGGACTAGTTGCAGTTTTGAATGACGCCATTCATTTTCTCATATAATGAAAAAAGAATCAGCAAAAAAAATCCAAGTGTGGTGAAATGGTGACAAAAACGCAATTCTGCCATATATATATATATATATATAAAAAAAGAAGGTGGCCCAATTCTAATGTGTCGGGTAGTCTAGAATTTGTATGTAGGTTAGTAGATTGAATAATAAGGTAATGAATGGACTGGATGGGTTAGGTTTAATTTAGTATTTTTATAATTGTTTATTGGTTTTAAAATGACAAACAACAGAAGGAACAGTTTTAATAGACGAGCAAGACAGACAGACAGACAGACAGAATAAGGCAATTATATGCAGCGTCCTGGTCTGTGTCCCATCCTGGTATAGTCTCCATCCTTGTATGGCTCCCATCCTGTTATGTAGGCTGATGCTGTGATGTGGCCCTATACTGGTATGTGCCCCCATTGTAGTGCAGCCACCATCCTGACATGTGCCCCCATCCTGCGGGGTAATGTGTGCAGGTGCGGAGTGCTGGGGGGTGGAGCCGAGCGGGACCATGGCGCTGAGGACGTCAGTGCCGGGGACTGCATGGCTAGGGACAGGTGACTATCCAGGTGTGTGTGTGTGTTGAATGTATACATGCGGAGGGCGGAGTTCGGGGGGGTCGGAGCCGAGCGGGGTAATGTGGGGGGGCGGAGTGTGGGGTGGTGGAGCCAAGCGGGGCCATGGCGCTGGGTACGTCAGTGCCGGGGACTGCATGGCTGGGGACAGGAGACTATTTGTGTGTGTGTGTGCGTGTGAGTGAGTGTGTGTGTGCATGTAGGTTCAGTGTATACATGTTGAGGGCGGAGTGCGGGGGGCGGATCCGAGCAGGGTAATGTGGGGGGGCAGAGTGTGGGGGGTGGAGCCGAGTGGAGCCATGGCGCTGGGGATGTCAGTGCCAGGGACTGCATGGCTGGGGACAGGTGACTATCCAGGTGTGTGTGTCTGTGTGTGTGTGTGTGTGTGTATGTTGTAAATAATTATATGAAATTAAACATCAATGATTCAAATTTATATAGCTTAGTAAACTGGTAAGACAGGATCTGAAAACCGAATATGGGAAACCTTCCAAAAAAAATGTTTTTTTTTCCTTCCTTTCCCCTTTTTTTTTCCTTTTTTTCTCCTTTTCTTTCCCTTAATAGATATACAGAAGATCTGTTCTCAGGTTAAATCCCTGCTCTAGTGTCCAGATCAAAAATCCAATTAGCTTCACGAATACTAATCTCTCTGTCCCAATTGCCACCCCTCCTTGTTTTATCTACTTTCTCAATGCCGAAACAGTGAAAGTGAACCTCCAGAAAATGTTTTGAAACTGCAGATATTGACCTTTTGGCAGACTGGTTTAGGAGCTGGGGATCATATATACTGTATGTTCTGAAATCCGCTTTTTAAGTTTTATAGTGGTTTTTCCGATATATAGTTTTTTACATGCTACATATAAAACATTATATACAAAATGGCTGGTGTCACAATTGATGACAATTGTAATATTATAATTTTTGCCAGTTGTATGTGAAGAAAGGAGTTGGGGGCGGCAGACAGCAGGAGCAGAGATGGCGGAGCCGGGCGAGGGCAATGGGGGGAGGAGCCGAGCGGGGCCATGGCGCTGGGGACGTCAGTGCCGGGGACTGCATGGCTGGGGACAGGTGACTATCCAGATGTGTGTGTGTGTGTTCATTCGTTCAGTGTATACAGGCAGATGGCGTAGGGGGTGGAGCTGAGTGCCTTAATGTGTTCAGGGGGCGCAGGTGAGCGGTGGGTATGTGTCAGTTGGGTTGCCGGTGTGGGCTCCCGGGGGTGCAGCACTCACCAGGAAGTTGGGACTCCGTGTGGGTGCGGGGAAAAATGTCGGGCGTCGTCCTGTCGGACCGTAGTTTGGCCTGTTCAGTTAGCTGAACCGTTTGGTCATAGGCTCTTTAGCGCACGCGGTGTGGCAATGGTTGTCACTGTAATGACGTCATTTTGGATCAAGACAGACAGAATAAGGCAATTATTTTTTTTTAAACTTTCCATGTTTTTAGTTATACCATTTTGGAGTTCATGCTGTGTTTCATATTTATTGCACTTTTAGGACAAAAATGGACATTTTGATTACTCCTTGCGACATACAGTGGTATGAATAAGTGATAACCCCCTTCCTTATTTCTTATTCTTTTTCATAGCTGTCACAGTTAAATGTTTCAGATCAACAAGAAATGTAAATAGTAGACAAAAGTAAAAGTAAAGTAAATACAAAATGCAGTTTATAAATGAAGATCTTTATTATTAAGGGAAAAATAAATCCAAACCTACAGGGCCCTGTGTGAAAAAAGTAATTTCCCTTCCCATTCCCCCTTAAAACATAAATTACCTGTGGTTTATCACATCATTTGGAAGCTGAGTTCAATTTCCCTAGCCACACCCAGGCCTGATTAATGCCACACCCGTTCTCAATCAAGATATCACTTAAATAGGACCTACCTGACAAAGTGAAGTAGGCCAAAAGATTCTCAAAAGCTAGACATCATGCCGCGATCCAAAGAAATTCAGAATTAAATGAGAAATAAAGTAATTGAGATTTACTAGTCTGGAAAAGGTTATAAAGCCATTTCTAAAGCTTTGGGCTCCAGCGAACCACAGTGAGAGTCATTATCCACAAATGGTGGAAACATGGAATTGTAGTGAACCTTCCCATAACCAAACTTACCCCAAGAGCACAGTAACGAATCAAAAAGGTCACAAAAAAACCCACAACAACAGCCAAAGAACTGCAGGCCTCACTTGCCTCAGTTAAGGTTAGTGTTTATGACTCCACCATAAGAAAGAGACTGGGCAAAAATGGCTACATGGCAGAGTTACAAAGTGAAAACTGATGCTGAGCAAAAATAATAAACAAAATTAATTTCAGTTTTGCTAGAAAACATCTTGATGATCCTCAAGACGTTTGAGAAAATACTCTGTGGACTGATGAAACAAAAGTTGAACTTTTTGGAAGGTGTATGTCCCATTACATCTGGCGTAGAATTAACACAGCATTTCAGAAAAGGAACGTCATACCAACAGTAAAATATGGTGGTGGTATTGTGATGGTCTGAGGTTTTGCTGCCTCAGGTCTTGGAAGACTTACTGTGGGAAAAGGAACCATGAATTCTACTGTCTACCAAAAAATCCTCAAGAATATCCGGACATCTGTTCGTGGCCTTAAGCTGAAGTGCACTTAGGTTATGAAGCAGGAAAATGATCAAAAACACAACAGCAAGTCCACCTCTGAATGGCTTAAGAAAAACAATATTAAGACTTCGGCGTGGCCTAGTCAAAGTCCTGATCTTAATCCTATTGAGATGCTGTGGCATGACCGTATAAAGGTGGTTTATGCTTGTAAACCCTCCAATGTGGCTGAATTACAACAATTCTGCAGAGATGAGTGGCCCAAAATTCTTCAAATGCTTTACAAAAGACTCATTATCACAAACGCTTGATTGCAGCTGTTGCTGCTAAGGACGACCCAACCAGTTATTAGGTTTAGGGGGCAATCGCCTTTTCACACAGGACTCTGTAGGCTTGAATTTATTTTTCTCTTTATAATAGAGACCTTCATTTATAAACTGCATTTTGTGATTACTTGTGTCATCTTTGTCTAATATTTAATTTTTTTTGGCGATCTGAAACATTGAAGTGTGACAATCTAGCAGAAGAATAAAAAAAATCAGGAAGCGGGAGAACACTTTTTCACACCACTGTATATTACATGGGTTTTATTTATATATGGGTATTATAACAGTTTTATACTTTAATAGATCTGACTCTTCTAGATGCTATAATACTAATATATATATATATACATATATATATATATATATATATATATATATATATATATATATATTTATATATATCTGGAAAAAATTAAGGGACCACTACAAAATTGTCAGTTTTTCTGATTTTTCTCAGATCTTCACCGAACTTCCACCAAATTTAGCGAAGGATGCAAGACACTGTGGCTTGTATGCCTCTTCAGGTCTCTCTAATCATTAGACAAACAGGTGTTGGGCAAAGCTGAAAATTAGACTCATCAGAGAAGATTACCTTACTCTAGAAATTGGGCAGGAATTGGGCAGAGTAAACTTTGCGAAGGACGTATGAATCAAGCTGCATACAAGATTATCCTGGAAAAACAGTTGCTTCCTTCTGCTCAGGCAATGTTCCCCAACTCTGAGGACTGTTTTTTCCAGCAGGACAATGCGCCACGCCACACAGCTAGGTCAATCAATGTGTGGATGAAGGACCGCCACATCAAAACTCTGTCATGGCCAGCCCAATCTCCAGACCTGAACCTCATTGAAAACCTCTGGAATGTAATTAAGAGGAAGATGGATTTTCACAAGCCATCAAACAAAGAAAAACTGCTTACATTTTTGCAACAGGAGTGGCATAAGGTCACCCAAAAGCAGTGTGAAAGACTGGTAGAAAGCATGCCAAGATGCACGAAAGCTGGGATTAAAAATCATGGTTATTCCACAAAACATTGATTTCTGAACTCTTCCTGAGGTAAAACATTATTAGTTTTGTTGTTTCTAAATGATTATGAACTTGTTTTCTTTACATTCTTTGAACTCTGAAATGTATTTGTTATTTTAACCATTTCTCATTTTCAGAAAATTAATACAAAATGTATTGCTTGGAAATTCGGAGGCGTTGTCAGTAGTTTATAGAATAACATTTTTTTTAGATTTTACTCATAAATATACCTATAAAGAGAAAATTGAGAAAAACTGACAATTTTGCAGTGGTCTCAATTTTTGCCAGAGCTATGTATATACATACATAATATATATATATATATATATATATATATATATATATATATATAGTATATATATATATACAGTTAGGTCCAGAAATATTTGGACAGTGACACAAGTTTTGTTATTTTAGCTGTTTACAAAAACATGTTCAGAAATTCAATTATATATATAATATGGGCTGAAAGTGCACACTCCCAGCTGCAATATGAGAGTTTTCACATCCAAATCGGAGAAAGGGTTTAGGAATCATAGCTCTGTAATGCATAGCCTCCTCTTTTTCAAGGGACCAAAAGTAATTGGACAAAGGACTCTAAGGGCTGCAATTAATTCTGAAGGCGTCTCCCTCACTAACCTGTAATCAATGAAGTAGTTAAAAGGTCTGGGGTTGATTACAGGTGTGTGGTTTTGCATTTGGAAGCTGTTGCTGTGACCAGACAACATGCGGTCTAAGGAACTCTCAATTGAGGTGAAGCAGAACATCCTGAGGCTGAAAAAAAAGAAAAAATCCATCAGAGAGATAGCAGACATGCTTGGAGTAGCAAAATCAACAGTCGGGTACATTCTGAGAAAAAAGGAATTGACTGGTGAGCTTGGGAACTCAAAAAGGCCTGGGCGTCCACGGATGACAACAGTGGTGGATGATCGCCGTATACTTTCTTTGGTGAAGAAGAACCCGTTCACAACATCAACTGAAGTCCAGAACACTCTCAGTGAAGTAGGTGTATCTGTCTCTAAGTCAACAGTAAAGAGAAGACTCCATGAAAGTAAATACAAAGGGTTCACATCTAGATGCAAACCATTCATCAATTCCAAAAATAGACAGGCCAGAGTTAAATTTGCTGAAAAACACCTCATGAAGCCAGCTCAGTTCTGGAAAAATATTCTATGGACAGATGAGACAAAGATCAACCTGTACCAGAATGATGGGAAGAAAAAAGTTTGTAGAAGAAAGGGAACGGCACATGATCCAAGGCACACCACATCCTCTGTAAAACATGGTGGAGGCAACGTGATGGCATGGGCATGCATGGCTTTCAATGGCACTGGGTCACTTGTGTTTATTGATGACATAACAGCAGACAAGAGTAGCCGGATGAATTCTGAAGTGTACCGGGATATACTTTCAGCCCAGATTCAGCCAAATGCCGCAAAGTTGATCGGACGGCGCTTCATAGTACAGATGGACAATGACCCCAAGCATACAGCCAAAGCTACCCAGGAGTTCATGAGTGCAAAAAAGTGGAACATTCTGCAATGACCAAGTCAATCACCAGATCTTAACCCAATTGAGCATGCATTTCACTTGCTCAAATCCAGACTTAAGACGGAAAGACCCACAAACAAGCAAGACCTGAAGGCTGCGGCTGTAAAGGCCTGGCAAAGCATTAAGCAGGAGGAAACCCAGCGTTTGGTGATGTCCATGGGTTCCAGACTTAAGGCAGCGATTGCCTCCAAAGGATTCGCAACAAAATATTGAAAATAAAAATATTTTGTTTGGGTTTGGTTTATTTGTCCAATTACTTTTGACCTCCTAAAATGTGGAGTGTTTGTAAAGAAATGTGTACAATTCCTACAATTTCTATCAGATATTTTTGTTCAAACCTTCAAATTAAACGTTACAATCTGCACTTGAATTCTGTTGTAGAGGTTTCATTTCAAATCCAATGTGGTGGCATGCAGAGCCCAACTCGCGAAAATTGTGTCACTGTCCAAATATTTCTGGACCTAACTGTATATATATATATATATATATATATATAGTATAACATATATATATATATATATATATAGTATAACATATATATATATATATATATATAGCAGACAAAAAGTTTAGACACACCTTCTCATTCGAAGAGTTTTCTTTATTTTCACGACTCTAAAAATTATAGATTCACATTGAAGGCATCAAAGATATGAATTATAACATGTGGAGTTGAATACTTAAAAAAGTGTGAAGCAACTGAAAATATGTCTTATATTCTAGGTTCTTCAAAGTAGCCACCTTTTGCTTTGATTACTCTTTGCACACTCTTGGCATTCTCTTAATGAGCTTCAAGAGGTAGTTACCGGAAATGGTTTTCCAACAGTCTTGAAGGAGTTCCCAGAGATGCTTAGCACTTGTTGGCCCTTTTGCCTTCACTCTGCGGTCCAGCTCACCCCAAACCATCTCGATTGGGTTCAGGTCTGGTGACTATGGAGGCCAGGTCATCTGGCGTAGCACCCCATCACTCTCCTTCTTAGTCAAATAGCCCTTTCACAACCTGGAGGTGTGTTTGGGGTCATTGTCCTGTTGAAAAATAAATGATGGTCCAACTAAACGCAAACCGGATGGAATAGCATGCCGCTGCAAGATGCAGTGGTAGGCATGCTGGTTCTGTATGCCTTCAATTTTGAATAAATCCCCAACAGTGTCACCAGCAAAGCACCCCCACACCATCACACCTCCTCCATGCTTCACGGTGGGAGCCAGGCATGCAAAGTGCATGTAGATATCTCAGAAAATGCATTGTTTGGCTAATGTACCTTTTTACCATTTTTTTCTTGAACGGGGAATTGTTTCCTGAGCTTTATCAATAGGTCACCTTACACCACATCCTGTCAGGCACACCAGTGGGTGGTCTAGCAGGAATAGGGCCACCCACCTAGGGGTCAGGCAGGCTGGTGGGAGGGATTATAGTCAGATCAGTGGTAGCCCTCAGAGAGGGAGGAGCTAGGGGAGTTGTAGCTCCCTTGGAGACTTTCGCTAGGTTGCAGACGGTGGTCTGGGACCGGAGGAGTCAGAGACCCGGTCACAGGGTATTGGAGAAAGGAGCCAGACTTAGTTTTGGAGAATGGTCGGCGCCGGAATATCTAGTAACCGGACTGGTACCGAGCACAGTGGGGTACTGGACCTAGATCAGGGAGTGGATTCACGCAACCTGATAATTAACCTGAAAGCTTCTTGTAGTTTTCCAAGCAAATCACTGGAAAAATGAGTGTCTACGGAACCTTCCCATGGATCCCTGTGATAAAGCCTTAATTTAGGTTGATGCCATTCAGTCATGCATCCCTCTTAAACTGTCTGAAGTCCAAATTATGAGTCACTCGTGGTAGCATGCATACCACTCTCTTTCACTCACACTAGAGACGTACTCAGATATGAATAGAAAGTAAGACTGATTTATTCCGGAAGTTGTACAAACATTTAAAGGGAATTCTTGGCTAGGTGCCAAGAATACGTAACACGTCTCCTATTGGATAAAGTAGAACAGCTTATTCTGTGATATACAATTTACTGTAATGTGCTTAGTTCCTCATTTATATTAAGCAATGTCAGCATGATTCACTTGTCACAAGAATAGCCCAGACTGTCTGTCTGAGTCTTATGCCAAGAGATATGTGTGGTACAGTTCAAACACCATCTTAAATCCTGTTCTTTATGGATATCTCCATGTAACTCATATACTCATAATAGTTCATAATATTGTCCATAACAGTCCCCTCTTTGGAGATAGCCAAAAAGTCTTTCCTTACTTTTCCCGAGTCTATTGATCTGTCCTAATGCCGATGGTTACCTCACTCACATACGAGATAACCCATCCCTTGTGGATAAATCTCCCCACCCAACAGACTATGCATAGGAAGCCAGATCCTGACAGTATTCTCTAGACTGTCCTCATGGCTATGTTCCACTGGCTCACGTTATTCAGGAAGGGGGAACGTGGCAGTAGTCCTTTAATTGGCTAATATTTATCAGGGTTGGTTTCAACCAAAGTCTCATGCTCCTCAGTCCTCAGGCGGTAATGGTGGGACATCATCAAAGGTGGTATGCACAGTCGTTTTCCGGTCCACATGCTTAGATATCATCGTCCTGGCACAAAGTATCGGGTAGAAGAGGAAGACAGCCATCTCCTGGTCTCAGGTCCTCCAATGTAGGCCTCAACCCTGCTCACCGCGACTCTGTCTGGCAATAGCAAAGCTTCCATCCGTTCTTCTATGGCCTCATGGCGGCGTACAGTTCCATTGGCAGTGATCAAGTCTCTTGTCTTCCACAGAGTAGATGCTGGCTGCCATCTTGCAGGCTTCAGCGAGAGCACATACATCTGCTTCTTCACAGACAGGCATGCGGGTAGCGACTGCTCTATCAGCACAGCGTCTTCTGCTACCAGCACCATACCCATGTGGAACAGTCTTCTTGATGCACATCTTGATCCATCCGCAAAGGGGTTAAGTCAGGGTCCAAAGGTGTATCAGTCACTGTATTGAATCCAGAGTTTCCTTAGCTATGCCAGAGTCGACTACCTCTTCCACCAAGGTGTCAGAGGTGGGACACTCCTCCCCCCTTGGAAGAGGGAGAAGTTTAGCAGGATTAAGGACTGGACACCGGGAGTTGGTGACTTTGTCAAGGAGCAGTGATGTCATACGGGCACTGATCTTCAACTGGTGCTTTAGGTAGGTGTTCAATCTGGCTGAGTAGTGTTCAAAGGGCTGCTGTCCCTTAGATGTCCGGGGCTGCTGTCCACGTTGGGCGCCAAATGATAAAGCCTTAATTTAGGTTGATGCCATTCAGTCATGCATCCCTCTTAAACTGTCTGCAGTCCAAATTATGAGTCACTCGTGGTAGCATGCATACCACTCTCTTTCACTCACACTAGAGACGTACTCAGATATGAATAGAAAGTAAGACTGATTTATTCCGGAAGTTGTACAAACATTTAAAGGGAATTTTTGGCTAGGTGCCAAGAATACGTAACACGTCTCCTATTGGATAAAGTAGAACAGCTTATTCTGTGATATACAATTTACTGTAATGTGCTTAGTTCCTCATTTATATTAAGCAATGTCAGCATGATTCACTTGTCACAAGAATAGCCCAGACTGTCTGTCTGAGACTTATGCCAAGAGATATGTGTGGTACAGTTCAAACACCATCTTAAATCCTGTTCTTTATCGATATCTCCATGTAACTCATATACTCATAATAGTTCATAATATTGTCCATAACACCTGATCCACCCACAGCTGTTAGCTGCACATGTCTGCTGATCAGATCAGCCCATATGGGCAGGGAAAGATGTGGGCTCACCAAGAGAGTCTGCATTATGGAGACAAACACAGCCTTGGAGGTATATCCAAGGTTGTGAAGTCTTTAAAAGTTATGGGTTATAAGTGGTAGTTGTGAGTTTAGTAGACAATATGAAATACGGATGACTTTCTGGTTGTCACTAGTACAGAAGCAACTAAAAATACTAAGTTTTCAAAAAAATGTCTCCGAGTCACAAAATATCAAGAAAATATCAAAAAATATTCAAGACATGGATTTAAAACCTTATAAAATATTCATCCAGAAGTTTACTGAAAATCCTGCAAAAAGAAAGCTCAGACCAGAAAATCCACTAAAAAGGTTGTTTCCCTCCGGATCATTTTTCATAATTCTTTCTAGTCCTAAATCAAACTGAAGAAGTAACTGGAAATGAAATGTTTGTGTCTGTAGAAGAAAATAAGCCATTTTAGATTTTTTTTTTTAATATGATCTACACAAGAGGGAAAAAAAAAGAAATCTGACTGAACAGCTAATCAAACCGAGGAGTAATCTAAATACTCCAAGCATCAGGTATTAATCCCTGACAGCTGCCTGCTAAAACCCAACCCGCATCGCCACCGCTTTTAAAAAGTCTTAAAGCAGAAACTTTAAATTAAAATCTAAAGCCTTATGCAGCACTTTTAGTAATAGTTTAGAAAACAACAAGGCACATTTAATTAATGACAATTTACATATGAAATACTCTGGAGATAACTCACAAATCCTCACATTCAGCACGATCCTCTAAATTATTAGAGCTTTTTATCGCATAGCCCTACTTTAATATTAACTTGAAATCCATTTAGTTTCTCAACCTCTCCGACCCCTTTCATAAGCAGATAATAGTTTTATTCATACCAGCCCGTCTTGTGCCTGCGTCGCTCATTTCCTTCTGATCAGCCCTAGATACAAGTTCTTCTACGCAGCGGATCGCGGTTTGCATTAAATGTGGGTTTTATAAGATGTAAAGAAAACTCTTGAATAGCTGAATTGTACGAAACCAAAACTCCAAGCCACCCATATATTCAATAAGGGTATGTGCACTCGGTGACTTTGTGGCGATGTGTCCTTCCCCAACCACCGGCCTGTATTCATGTACTCTATGCCATATTGGCTCATATAGGTTGCTTGGCTATCTTTGTTCTTCTCAGCTGGGGGTGACTCCAATAGACAGGCCTGTGGGAGACAATGGAGCCATGAGTTTCTGGAGACTTCTCCATACATAGCCACTACTCAAAAGTGGGTGTGAACCCTTCCCCCTCCAAGGGTGGATCTACAGGCACTGGAGAACAAACTGATGGTGGAACAGTCAGTTGGGTGTGGGCTGAGGTTCGAGGATCTAAGATCTTCACTGAGGCAAGACCCTGGCACCCGTATGTAGATTTATGGAAGCTGTCACGTGGGATTGGGTTGTGCCCCTCATCTGTTAGATGCATTGACTTCTTCCAAGGATTACTTCTACGTGTTTTCTGGCGTTGGATTGCCGGGTGGCACCCCCAGAACTTTGAGGACTCATTGTGGACTCTAAAGAACAATATTGATATTGGCTGTTCTATGCTCCCTGCCTCAATAAAACTTGTTGAATTGTTCATCGGCATGGTGTCCCTGCCTGCTCTGTCGCATACCCCGTCACAGACTTATACACATAAGCAAACCTTTTCCAAGAGAAAGGCACGTAAAAAACCCTGATAATTTTTTTCCCTGAAGCATCTTTTCTTGGGTGCTTGGTAATTTCTCCAAGCGCCTTTTCCTTAATTGTGGCTTTTGGCTTTTTGTTTTGAGCCATGTCATTGTGTTGTATTGAAAAATATACAGCGTCTTCAGAGCATAAATATTCTGAAGAATGGTCAGGTCGCTTCTATTTTTTGGAAATGTGAAGCCGCTCAAAAGTCTGAACATACAGGTACATCTTAATAAATTTGAATATCATCAAAAAGTTAATTTATTTCAGTAATTCAATACAAAAAGGGAAACGCATATATTTTATAGAGTCAATACACACAGAGTGATTTATTCCTATATATTTTATAGAGTCATTACACACAGAGGGATTGTCATGATTTACTCCTGGCTCAGCTGCAGCTGAGCCTTCTTTTTAGTTTCACTTCTGATACAGGTCATGTTAGGGGTAAATCCTTCCTGCCTCATTCTGGAGGTCAGGCTACCTTATTAGAGCACTGTCTATCTGGGACTACGCCAGTGATATTTCTGGCTCTGCTGTGTTCTGCTTGTGAGTGACTTGTTGTCTGCCCTGCCCCTTCCTGACCTCCGTGTTCACCTGACCTGTTGGTAACCTCCTCTGTTCTCTGTTTCCTTCTTGTCAGTGTCTCTCCCGCTGTCTCCCTTCAGCTCCCTGCTTGTCTGTCTCCCTGTTTGTTCCTCATCTGTTTACCTTGAGTCCGTTCTTGTCTTCCCATTCTTCCTCGCTTCTGAGTTCTGATTTCCCGGCTACTGACTGTTTGCTTACCTCTGACTACGTTTAGACTTTGCCCCTGTGTATTTACAAGACTTCATGTTGTGACAAGGGTTTCTGACAATTCTACTGCCATCTGGTGGGCTTGACTAGTATTACCTCTGCTAGGGAATTCTCTGCTGATACGTTTTCTCCACTCTCACGCCCCCTAGTGGTTTACCAGCTAACTAGCTTCTCAGTTAGTTTCAGGAATCCTCTCTGTCCAACATTACTGCGCTGTACTGCTATAGTACATCTTAGAGTACAACGTGACAGGGATCTATTTCTATATATTATATAGAGTCATTACACACAGAGGGATCTATTCCTATATATTATATAGAGTTATTACAAACAGAGGGATCTATTTCTATATATTATATAGAGTCATTACACACAGAGGGATCTATTCCTATATATTATATAGAGACATTACACACAGAGGGATCTACTGTATTTCAAGTGTTTATTTTTGTTAATGTTGATGATTATGGCTTACAGCCAATGTAAATCCAAAAATCATTATCTCATAAAATTAGAATATTATATAAGATCAACTTTCATTTTTTTTTAAAAACTTTTGGCGCCTACTGTAAAGTCTGTACAGTAAATGCCTCAATACTTGGTCGGGGCTCTTTTTACATGAATTACTGCATCAATGCGGAGTGGCATATAGGCGATCAACCTGTGGCACTGCTGAGGTATTATAGAAGCCCAGGTTGCTTTGATAGCAGCCTTCAGCTCGTCTGCATTGTTGGGTCTGGTTTCTCTCATCTTCCACTTGACAATACCCCATAGATTCTCTATGGGATTTAGGTCAGGTGAGTTTGCTGGCCAATCAAGCACAATGATACTGTGGTTATTAAACCAAGTATTGATACTTTTGGCAGTGTAAACAGGTGCCAAGTCCTGCTGGAAAATGACATTCAAAAGCATGAAGTTCTCTAAAATGTCCTGGTAGATGGCTTCTTGACTTTGGTCTTAATAAAACACAGTGGACCTACACCATCACTGATTGTGGAAACTTCACACTAGACCTCCAGCAGCTTGGAGTGTGGCATCTCCACTCTTCCTCCAGACTCTAGGATCTTGATTCCAAATGAAATGCAAAATTTACTTTCATCTGAAAACAACACCTTGGACCATTGAGCAACAGTCCAGTTCTGTTTCTCCTTGGCCCAGGTAAGATGCTTCTGGCATTGTGTATTGGTCGTGAATGGCTTGACACAAGGAATGCGACAGTTTTAGCCCATGTCCTGGATACGAATGTGTGTGGTGGCTCTTGAAGCACTGTCTCCAGTAACAGTCCACTCCTTGTGAATCTCCCTCAAATTTTTGAATGGCCTTTTCTTAACAATCCTATCAAGGCTGCGGTTATCCCGGCTGCTTGTGCACCTTTTTCTACCACACTTTTTCCTTCTACTCAACTTTCTATTAATATGCTTGGATACAGCACTCTGTGAACAACCAGCTTCTTTAGCAATGACCTGTTGTGGCTTACCTTCATTGTTATGAATAACATCAGAGATGGTGCTGTTTCCGGGACAGTTTCTGGGCTCCCTCTGGTGGCTAGTACTGGTACTGGGTCTGATTCTGCATCTGTCGCTCATACAGGTGTTGGAGATGATTGATGTTTCAGGTAGCCTATGGAGTCTAACCTGGAGGGATATAGGAAGGCAGTCTCTGTCTAACCTTTGCCGGTGATAATTGTTTCTGCTCCATGTTAAGATGTCCTGAATTTGTCCTCCAGCCTTTAGGCTTTTGCCTTTCCCTGTAGGTTTGTTTTGCCTTTTTCAGTGCTTTTTTGATATTTCAGGAATGATTTCCACAGCGTTTTATTATTCCTTTGCATCGGCTTTGTTTCCTGAGTCATCCTGAGTCTGCAGCTATGCCTGATAAGTATTTTGTTTTCTTAGTCTGGGCTTGGTTAAAGGCTGAATTTGCACTTAAGGGCATTTCTGCTTAATCTATGTCTTTTTCTAAATCTGTGTTTGAGAATATTCCCTTTTTGTTTTTTGCAAGTTAATAAGTGCGCTTTCTGTACTATTTTTGGAGGATTATTTAATCCCAGCAAGAAAGGGAGTTTTTCCTTTCTGTTTGATAAGGAGTTTTGTATTTTTATATCTCATGTGTTTTTGTAGTTAAGATTTTTTTCTATTATATTTGCATTTTCTATTTAAATGTATTTGCACAAGAGTTCCTGATATAGTGGGAGGAAGATCGTGTGATATTTTAGGGAATTTTTGATTATCAGGTGTTGGTTTTCAGGGTTTTTACTGGCTGCAACCAGCAATCTATCCTATACTTTTTGTATCTAGGTAGCAGGACCTCACTTTGATTAATTCTATATCTACCATCTGTGTGTTGTTTTTTCTTACATCACTATCCTTATATTTTGAGGGCTTTGACTCTCCTTTGGGGCTGCTCTGAGGCAAGTCAGGATTCCTCATTCTATCTTTGAGGCTAGTTAGTTCTCCAGCGGTGACGAGGCATCTAGGTTTGTTAGGAACGCTCCACTGCTACTTCAAGTTGTGTTTGTGTAGTCAGTGGATTTCAGCCAGCTAAGTTTCTAACTACTCTTGTATATTATCTTGTATAATTTTTTATGGGATTTTTACAAGATCTTTTGTGGTCTCCAGACCATAACACCTCCTTGTGGAGTGTGTCAATGACTGCCTTCTGGACATCTGTCAAGTCAGCAGTCTTCCCCATGATTGTTTAGCATACTGAACCAGACTAAGGGACCATTTTAAATGCTTAGGAAGCCTTTGCAGGTGTTTTGTGGTAATAATATAATTTTCTGAGATAATGACTTTTGGGTTTTCATTGGCTGTTAGCCATAATCATCAACATTAACAGAAATAAACACTTGAAATAGATCACTCTGTGTGTAATGGCTCTATTTAATATATAAAAATAGATCACTCTTTGTGTAATAATTCTATATAATATATAGGAATAGATCCTTATGTGTGTAATGACTCCATATAATATATTGAAATAGATCCCTCGGTGTGTAATGACTCTATATAATATATAGAAATAGATCCCTCTGTGTGTAATGACTCTATATAAAATATATAGAAATAGATCCCTTTGTGTGTAATGACTCTATATAATATATAAAAAGAGATCCCTCTGTGTGTAATGAATCTATATAATATAGAGAAATAGAACACTCTGTGTGTAATGACCCTAAAGAATATATAGGAATAGATCCCTCTGTGTGTAATGACTCTATAGAATATATAGGAATAGATCCCTCTGTGTGTAATGACTCTACATAATATATAGGAATAGATTGCTCTGTGTGTAATGAATCTATATAATATATAAAAATAGATCCCTCTGTGTGTAATGAATCTATATAATATAGAGAAATAGAACACTCTGTGTGTAATGACTCTATAGAATATATAGGAATAGATCCCTCTGTGTGTAATGACTCTATAGAATATATAGGAATAGATCCCTCTGTGTGTAATGACTCTATAGAATATATGTGTCTCCCTTTTTGTATTGAATTACTGAAGTAAATTAACTTCTTGATGATATTTTAATTTATTAAGATGCATCTGTATGAACAAGTCTTTTTTACATAGAAGTGCATATATTAATTCTTTTAGCTTTTTCTGGGCACTTTCAGGTGGTTTTCATTTTAAGCACATACCCCGAGGATCTGTACATAGAGAGGTTTTTCACTAGTTTTTTGGAGTGTGTCTACTTAAAAAATCACTTCTAAAATGGTCAATTTACTTTTCTTATTCATTTCTATTGTAAAACCAATTTGCTGCTCATATGTTAAATGTTTTGAGGATTTTTTTTCAACTTCAGATTTTAAAAAATGCTTGGTAGGTACCCCAGCAAAAAAAAAAATGTGAGTCATTTCTCCAAAGTATCTCTCATCAAAATCTGCTAAAACTATGCACTGTCTGCAAAAGGCTACAAAAAACGTCAGGAAGAAAATTCTTCTAAAATGCTTGAAAAATGCTCTAGAAAATACTTAGAAAAAAGGAAAAACTTATCAAAAAACTGCACAAACAAAGAGTGTTTCTTCAAGCAATATCCTTTAGATAACTGATTGATTTGGACCGCTTAAAAAAAACTCTGATGTTCATTTCATTTGAAGTCGGGGACAGTAAAGCCAAGGCATAGTGAGTAGTGTTTATATCTGTGCTCCGGCACATTGACTGAGAGCTGGCTGCACTGATTCACTGCAGAGCTGGCTGTCAGTCAATGCCAAATGTGGTTATGTAAAGTGGGGGCACGGGGCGGTAGTTGCTGGTGAGGGATTCCCTCTCGTAGGTGCCCCGGTCCCACGTCACAGGAAAAGTGTTGTGGTTCTGGGTGTGTGTGTGGATAGGTCTGTTGAGGTTCATACTTTTCAAGAGGCCCCTTCTTGCCATTGTCTTGGGAAGGAGTGGATCGTGGATGAAACAGAGACGGAGGCTCATAGTACTTATTACACAACAGTTCTTTTCTATACAGTCTCTCGTTGGCAACGTTACATGTTACGTAGTGGGCATACATCTTAAAGGCCATTTCATTAGCATCAAACACCAACAGACAGATTCCCTCCAAGTTCTCCTCAGGTGTGATTATTGTGGATGTTTTCAGTCTTCCTTCCACAAACCAGCCTAGTACAACGGAAGTGTCCTTGAGAGTTATTCTAGTCCTCTCAGCAACAGGGAGTAGGGACACTCTCAGATCTGTCACACTGGACGCATACTTGTCTTATGTTCAACTCCAGACCCTACCCACAAGTGATGTTACGGCCTTTGACAAGTCATAGATTTGTCTTCTGGGTTACAACCACCCTCTGTGTGTCTGATCATTCCCTCACACGATTCTAGTTCAGTCTCAATGTTGCAGCCACCACGAGTCACCCAAAGAATGCAAACAAAATGACCTGACGGACGGACCTGTACGTCTGCACTCAACTCTGGTCACTCCCTAACTGCACTCTAAGGCCTGTTTCACATGTCAGTGATTCTGGTACGTATGTGCTAGTTTTTATATGTACCAGAATCACGGACATACGCAGACCCATTATACTCAATTGGTCTGCACACACATCAGGGATTTTTCACTTACCGTGTCTCCATGCAGCATACACGTGTGTCCGTGATTGCTGCACAGAGACATGGTCGTTTTTTTCTTGCATCATTGATGTTCCATGGACCACACTATGGTGTGATTCGTGAAACACATACCAGAAAAACACGGACATTGAAAATAAAAAGCATTTTCAACTCCCATGTCTCCAGTGAAACTGTGTTGGGCAGCTGCTCTTTGCTTCTTCCTGGCCAGCTCATTACTGGTATGCATATTCATGTATGTAGCTACAGCCGACCCGGAAGTAGCTGCAGAGTTGAGAGACAGCGGCGGTCGGAAGCCGAAGACTTCAGCACCACGGACAGCAGGAGCAGGGGCAGGTGAGTTTATCGCCATGTGCAGTCACGGAGTACGGATCACATATCATGGATTTCACATGGACAACCCACTTGTGCCATGAATCATGGCAGCCTGAGGGACATAGGCGGTTTTAGCACGTCAGTGAAGAAGTCTGTGTTTTTCACTGACGTGTGAAACATGCCTTAGATGGATTCTGTCCCTCTCCCTCATCACTAGCTCCGCCCCCGTGGGCTAATTCCAATTGCCAATTGTCACTTGCCCAGCAGTCAGTTGCTGGACAAACTACATTATCAACATCCTATGTTTTAACCTAATATCATTACCAGCATTGCTACATCTTACAAAAAACAAAAATGTTGTTTTGTATTTTTGCTGAGGGTAAATAAGATTATCTGCACACAGCAACATTTTTTTTAAACACATCCATTTGTGGAACTTATTATTATTCCAAGATATATTGATTAAAATGAACGTTAAAGTTAACTTTGTGGGAAAACCCCTAAGAAGGAATTACGGTAGTTAGCAAAATAAATTCACAAATCAGCCCTTAAGATGAAATGCTGACGCTTAATCTGGCTGCTTTCTCGTTTTTTATTTTTTGCCTTGTTACCTCTGCAAAATGTAGCAAAAGAAACATATTTTGTTTAGTAGCAGAAATATGAGACAGAATGTAAATTGGATCTCGGCTACAGACTAAGCAGCAGAGCGCTGGATATCAGTCGTCTTTGTAAGTTTTTTTTCTACTTTTTTTTTGGAATCTTATTGTGTGTAAACCCAATATTTTTTTTTTTTAAGAAAATGATTCCTACGGACTAAGCCTTCCCAGGCGGCTCACATATAGGATTAAGTGCTTCTTACTTTAATTAAGCTTAAGCTACATAAATTGAAAGGGCTGCAGAATCACATGTAAGCAATCCGGCTTTATCTCTTATCATTTTCCCTCTTACATTCGAAAACAAAACATTTTTTATTCATGTTGTACTTAAATGTTGTCTTGAAGATCAGGATAGGCAGTGGTCTATCGGATACAGACAAAACCAGCACAAGGGGGGCCCGGATAATGCAGGCAGCGAACACAAAGAGGCTTTAAAGGAGACCTGCCAGTCAATGGGAGAAAGCAATTTAACACTATATACACTGTGTGCAGAATTATTAGGCAAATGAGTATTTTGATCACATGATACTTTATATACATGTTGTCCTACTCCAATCTGTATAGGCTGAGAGCCAACTACCAATTGAGTAAATCAGGTGATGTGCATCTCTGTAATGAGGAGGGGTGCGGTGTAATGACATCAGCAGCACCCTATATAAGGTGTGCTTAATTATTAGGCAACTTCCTTTCCTTTGGCAAAATGGGTCAGAAGAGAGATTTGACGGGCTCTGAAAAGTCCAAAATTGTGAGATGTCTTGCAGAGGGATGCAGCAGTCTTGAAATTGCCAAACATTTGAAGCGTGATCACCGAACAATCAAGTGTTTCATGGCAAATAGCCAACAGGGTCACAAGAAGCTTGTTGGGCAAAAAAGGCGCAAAATAACTGCCCATGAATTGAGGAAAATTAAGCGTGAAGGTGCCAAGATGCCATTTGCTACCAGTTTGGCCATATTTCAGAGCTGCAACTTTTCTGGAGTATCAGAAAGCACAAGGTGTGTCATACTCAGGGACATGGCCAAGTAAAGGAAGGCTGAAAAACGACCAGCTTAGAACAAGAAACGTAAGCTAAAACATCAAGACTGGGCCAAGAAATATCTTAAGACTGATTTTTCAAAGGTTTTCTGGACTGATGAAATGAGAGTGACTCTTGATGGGCCAGATGGATGGGCCAGAGGCTGGATCAGTAAAGTGCAGAGAGCTCCACTCCAACTCAGACGCCAGCAAGGTGGAGGTGGGCACTGGTATGGGCTGGTATCATCAAAGATGAACTTGTTGGACTTTATCGAGTTGAGGATGGAGTGAAACTCAACTCCCAGATGTACTGACAGTTTCTGGAAGACAACTTCTTCAAGCAGTGGTACAGAAAGAAGTCGGTATCGTTAAAGAAAAACATGATTTTCATGCAGGACAATGCTCCATCACATGCATCCAACTACTCCACAGCGTGGCTGGCCAGTATAGGTCTAAAAGATGAAAAAATAATGACATGGCCCCCTTGTTCACCTGATCTGAACCCCATAGAGAATCTGTGGTCCCTCATAAAACGTGAGATCTACAGGGAGGGAAAACAGTCCACCTCTGGGAGCAGTGTCTGGAGGCTGTGGTGGCTGCTGCACGCAATGTGGATCGTAAACAGATCAAGCAATGACAGAATCTATGGATGGTAGGCTGTTGAGTGTCATCATAAAGAAAAATGGCTATATTGGTCACTAATTTTTTGGGGGGTTTTGATTTTGCATGTCAGAAATGTTTATTTCTAAATTTTGTGCAGTTATATCGTTTTACCTGGTGAAAATAAACAAGTGAGATGGGAATATATTTGGTTTTTATTAAGTTGCCTAATAATTCTGCACAGTAATAGTTACCTGCACAAACAGATATCCTCCTAAGAAAGCCAAATCTAAAATAAAACCCCACTCCAACTTTCAAAAATATTAAGCTTTGATATTTATGAGTCTGTTGGGTTGATTGAGAACATAGTTGTTGATAAATAAAAAAAAATCCTCTAAAATACAACTTGCCCAATAATTCTGCACACAATGCATTTCTGGGCGGTATAAATCACCTTAATGACTCTTTCAGACAAAGGCCCAATCATTAGGCCCCTTCACACATCCGTGTCTCCAGTACATGTGACGTCCATTTTCACACATACCTGAGAGACCTGCACATGTTGACCCATTAAAATCAATGGGTTTGCGCAAACGTGCATGTTTTCCCATGGAACGTGTGTCCTGGTGGAGCATACATGTGTTCCACATGTAGACATGTCCATTTTTCTCCCGCAGCACGGTTGTCACACGGATCGCATGGATGTGATCAGTGTGACAATAGTGTGACACGTACCGGAGAAAACCACGTTTCTGTGAAATAAAATGAATTTCTACAATCACCTTCTCCAGCCCTGCTGTCTCTGCTTTTGCTATCACTTGCTTCTAACCCCTGCTCATTAGGCTCATCGCATATTCACTGCACTTCGGGCCGGAAACAGCAGCAGGGGGAGTCAGAAGGGCCAGAGACCGCAGAGCGTAAGACATCAGCATCCAGGAAGAGCAGCGACCTGGACTGGTGAGCATAAAGTACCTGTTCTCCATGTATTATCACGGATAGCACATGAAGAACACTCATGTGTCAAAATCACAGCACACGAAGGGCCAAACACACCTTTTACACGTCCACGCAAAACGGGAGTGGTTTTACACGAATGTGTGAAAGAGGCCTTAGAGATATTCACATGTTTTTTTTATGTACTGTACAGACCAAACGTTTGCACACACCTTCTCATTCAAAGAGTTTTCTTTATTTTCATGACTCTGAAAATTGTAGAGTCACATTGAAGGTATCAGAACTATGAATTAACACATGTGGAATGAAATACTTAACAAAAAAGTGTGAAACAACTGAAAATATGTCTTATATCCTAGGTTCTTGAAAGTAGCCACCATTTGCTTTGATTACTGCTTTGCACACTTTTGGCATTCTCTTGATGAGCTTCAAGAGGTAGTCACCGGAAACGATCTTCCAACAGTCTTGAAGGAGTTCCCAGAGATGCTTAGCACTTGTTGGGCCTTTTGCCTTCACTCTGCGGTCCAGCTCACCCCAAACCATCTTGATTGGGTTCAGGTCTGGTGACTGTAGAGGCCAGGTCATCTGGCATACCACCCCATCACTCTCCTTCTTAGTCAACTAGTCCTTACACAGCCTGGAGGTGTGTTCAGGGTCATTGTCCTGTTGAAAAATAAATGATGGTCCAACTAAATAAAAACCGGATGGAATAGCATGCCACTGCAAGATGCAGTGGTAGCCATGCTGGTTCAGTATGCTTTCAATTTTGAATAAATCCCGAACAGTGTCACCAGCAAAGCACCACCACACCATCACACCTCCTCCTCCATGCTTCACAGTGGGAACCAGGCATGCAGAATCCATCTGTTCACCTTTTCTGCGTTGCACAAAGACACGATGGTTGGATCCAAAGATCTGAAATTTGGACTCATCAGACCAAAGCACAGATTTCCACTGGTCTATTGTCCCTTCCTTGTGTTCTTTAGCCCAAACAAGTCTCTTCTGCTTGTTGCCTGTCCTTAGCAGTGGTTTCCTAGCAGCTATTTTACCATGAAGGCCTGCTGCACAAAGTCTCATCTTAACAGTTGTTCTAGAGGTGTGTCTGCTGCTAGAACTCTGTGTGGCATTGACCTGGTCTCTAATCTGAGCTGCTGTTAACCTGCGATTTCTGAGGCTGGTGACTCGGATAAGCTTATCCTCCGCAGCAGAGGTGATTCTTGGTCTTCCTTTCCTGGGGTGGTCCTCATGTTAGCCAGTTTCTTTGTAGCATTTGATGGTTTTTGCCACTGCACTTTGGGACACTTTAAAAGTTTTCCCAATTTTTCGGACTGACTGACCTTCATTTCTTAAAGTAATGATGACCACTCACTTTTCTTTACTTAGCTGCTTTTTTCTTGACATAATACAAATTCTAACAGTCTATTCAGTAGGTCATCAGCTATGTATCCACCAGACTTCTGCACAACACAACTGATGGTCCCAATCCCATTTATAAGGAAAGAAATCCCACTTATTAAACCTGACAGGGCACACCTGTGAAGTGAAAACCATTTCTGGTGACTACCTCCTGAAGTTCATCAAGAGAATGCCAAGAGAGTGCAAAGCAGTAATCAAAGCAAAAGGTGGATATCTTGAAGAACCTAGAATATAAGACATATTTTCAGTTGTTTCACACTTTTATGTTAAGTATTTCATTCCACATGTGTTAGTTCATAGTTTTTATGGCTTCAATGTGAATCTACAATTTTCAGAGTCATGAAAATAAAGAAAACTCTTTGAATGAGAAGATGTGTCCAAACTTTTAGTCTCTACTGTATATTTCTTTTTTTTTTTTTTTTTTTTCTTTTAGCATATGCTTTTTTTCTATAGAATACATTCATCAAAGTTTATGGAAGACGCTTAACACACCTTCCTTAAGCAGCAGCTGCTGTTTTACCCCTTCCCTCCCCCAGCAATTTTTTGTTTTTCATTTTCGTTTTTACCTCCCCTTCTTCCAATAGCCATAACTATTTTATTTCTCTGTTAATCTTACCATGCGAGGTCTTTTTTTTTTGGCATGACGAATTGTACTTTTGAATGAAGTCATTGAATTGAACGATTGTTTTGGGGGACATTTATTTACCATGTTCACCATATGGTAAAACTGATGTATTAGTGTGATGCCTCTGGTCGGTATGAGCTCGTAGAGACCAAACATGTATAGGTTTACTTCAATCTAAGGGGTGAAAAAAATTCACAAGTTTGTCCAAAAAAAAGAATAGCGCTTTTGTTGTCATTTCTTGAGACCCCTAGCGTTCTCATTTTTTAGGATGTGGCACTCAGTGAGGGCTTACTTTTTGTGTCTTGAGCTCACATTTTTAGTTATACAATTTTCGCATAGATACAATGTTTTGATTGCCTGTTGTTTCTCATTTTAATGCAATTTTGTGAAGATTAAAAAACTCAATTTTGCCGTTTGGAATTTTTTTCTTGCTAAGCTGTGTACCAATCAGATTAACTCCTGTGACTGAAAGCCCAAGGCTACGGGAAGAAATAAAGTTAATTTCTTCCCAGCAGTGGGTCTCTCGATGCCGACACCCAGCAACATAAGAACGCTATTGATGCTATTGACGTTGAAGCACCACCCTGTACAGCAGAAGCGATCTGACTATATCAGCTTCAAGTCCCCTAAGGGGACTAGTAAAAACAGGAAAACGTGTTTCAAAAAGTTTTTAAAAATATGAAAAAAATTAAAAACCCACAAAAGTTCAAATCAACCCCATTGAAAATTAAACAGTTAAAAAATTCCCCACATATTTGGTATCACCGAGTTCAGAAATGTCCGATCTATCAAAATATAAAATAAATTAATCTGATCGGTAAAGGGCATAATGCTAAAAAAAAATCTAAATCCCAGAATTACTTTTTTTGCTTCCCGCAACAGTGCAATAAAAAGCAATAACAGGCAGTAAAAACATTGTATGTACATAAAAATGGTATCTGTAAAAATGTCAGCTCAGTCAGGAAGCAAAAAATAAGCTTTCACACAGCCCAAATGAGAATGTGGCACCCTTGAGGGTCAAGTTGCCACAGAGTTAATGCACCTCAGCCAGAGGTATGGTACCCCATTCTCTGATAAGGAGGAGGGCACAGGCCGTTGTCCACACACTCATAGCATAGACACACCACTTCGGCCCAGGGTTAGGGCAAGATTGCTCCTAAGGGAGAGCACAGTCCCTGAGCCTGTCTGAAGGTGGACCTTAGGTAGTGGGTGTAACTAGGTAAAACAAGTAAGAAAAAGAACGAAGTGTGACATGAGAGAGAGGTCCTGAGGACTGGAGCCGGTGGAGCTCGTCCTGCTATAAGAAGGGAGATCAGAAAGAGAGGAAGAAGGGGTCCCAGAGTCACGGGCAGCGAGACATCCACCTGTGAGCTTGCATCCACATGCGACGCACCGGTGTGGAGGGACTAGGCCACAAGGGGGGAACCGACCCCAGAGTAGTGGAAAACAACCAGGCTCAGCTAGCAAACCGGAGGCTGAGGTATCTTCAAGTGTCAAAGCTGCAGCCACACACGAATCAGCTGAAAAGGTGACCACATAGGGCTAGGGGATAGGGCAGAGGAGCCTCCCAAGCAAGGCCCGCGGATACAGGCTCAGGGCAGTGTGTGTGAGGCGCAGGGCAGGAAGGCAAAGCCAGCGCAGGAAGACGACCAGGAAAGGGATTCAGAAAGGGACACGAGTTATGTGCCTCTGAACTACCTGGGGATTGGCTGGATCCCGTTACCACAGGACTCAGCATTCCAAGGGCAGTATTTTACCGGCCGGCCGTGATAATCTGCAACTGCCAACTGTGAGTAAAGCGCTAATGACTGCATCCCGCTGTGTTCTGGAATCATTGTCTGCCCCGCCAGCCCCGCACTATCCAAAGCACTTCATCTGCTAAAGACTGCACATTATGCCCTGGGGCCCAGCTCCACCTGTGTGGAGCTGTACCATCATTGCTGCGTCACCATCTGCCCCAGCGATCCATCCAGCAACGTCGGCTATACGTTGCTGAATACCACAGGTGGCGTCACAACTTATCCCCTGTAAATATCATATCCCCCATTTTAAATGACACTGCCAGGGTCACGAGTTGGGCCTTGCCGCCGTGACCTCCCAACAGAACCGGCACGGTTCCGAGTGCCCCACGGCCCTGGTGGGCATGTCAAGAACACTACAGGTCTTGTAAATTGGCGAGAAGCGCCTATGTTTGTTTTTTTTTTTTTATTTTTATTTTTTTTACAAATTTCTGATTTTTTTCACCACTTAAATAATAAAAAAACTACATGTCTGAGATCAACAAACTCCTATTGCCTTAGGAAATCATAATGCCTGGTCACTTTTACCACATAGTGAACATGGTAAACAAACAAACAAACAAACCCCAAAACAATCCTGAAATTGCACTTTTTTTTGCAATTTCACCGCATTTGGATTTTTTTCCAGTTTTCCAGTGCAATATGGCGTAGAATGAATAGTGTCAATCAAAAGTTCAACTCATCCTGTAAAAAGCAAGCCCTCATATGGCTATATTCATAGGAAAATAAATAAAAGTTATGGCTCTTGGAAGCAGGGGAGGTAAAACCGGAAACGGAAAATCGCCCAGGAATGAAAGCGTTAAAGTCAATAGATGGTCCTGATTAGTTAATAACCAAAAAGTAAACTTTTGTAGAAGTTGATAACTCGGTAATGCAGGTTTTTCTGTTTTGTTTTGACACTTTGTATTGTTATTCTCATTATTTTATGCGGCTTAAATTATTTTTCTAAATATTTCCGTAACAAGTTATTTTATGTTAATGCTGTCTGCCAGGGTGTCAGTCTCACAAAACAGCGGGATTAATTATTTACACCGCCATAGATAAGAAAGAACATGTGTCATGCTGCTTCATGAGATGCTCATTATTACCGTACAGTATATATCTTCATTGTATCAATCAATCAACCCATCAATTATTTAAAACCATGATTATTATTCAATCTGTGAGGGCACCAGACGTTTATTGACCGCGTGGCACACTCCGTCCAGGCATACCGCCACCCAACTGTGGTGATCCCTAATCTTTTATAACTCGGAAGCCATTTTATTAATCAGTCTGTGAGTGTACCAGACATTTATTGACAGTATGTCACACTTGGTCCAGGCGTCCAGGTGTACCGCCACCCAAAATACTGAAATGAGCAGTGCAATGTATTATTAACAGATACACCTCCAACTGTGGTGATACCTAATCTTTTATAACTCAGAAGCCATTTTATTAATCAGTCTGTGAGTGTACTAGACATTTATTGACAGTATGTCACACTCGGTCCAGGTATCCAGGTGTACCGCCACCCAAAATCCTGAAATGAGCAGGGCAATGTATTATTAACAGATGCACCTCCAACTGTGGTGATCCCTAATCTTTTATAACTCGGGAGCCATTTTATTAATCAGTCTGTGAATGTACTAGACATTTATTGACAGTATGTCACACTCGGTCCAGGTGTCTAGGTGTACCGCCACCCAAAATCCTGAAATGAGCAGGGCAATG
Source organism: Anomaloglossus baeobatrachus (assembly GCF_048569485.1). Taxonomy (NCBI): domain Eukaryota; kingdom Metazoa; phylum Chordata; class Amphibia; order Anura; family Aromobatidae; genus Anomaloglossus; species Anomaloglossus baeobatrachus. The sequence continues at coordinate 911,048,240 of NC_134353.1, forward strand.
CATTAATAACAGATGCATCTCCAACTGTGGTGATCCCTAATCTTTTATAACTTGGGAGCCATTTTATTAATCAGTCTGTGAGTGTACCAGACATTTAGTGACCATATGGCACACTCGATCCAGGTATCCATGTGTACCGCCACCCAAAATCCTGAAATGAGCAGGGCAATGTATTAATAACAGATGCATCTCCAACTGTGGTGATCCCTAATCTTTTATAACTCGGGAGCCATTTTATTAATCAGTCTGTGAATGTACTAGACATTTATTGACAGTATGTCACACTCGGTCCAGGTGTCTAGGTGTACCGCCACCCAAAATCCTGAAATGAGCAGGGCAATGCATTAATAACAGATGCATCTCCAACTGTGGTGATCCCTAATCTTTTATAACTCGGGAGCCATTTTATTAATCAGTCTGTAAGTGTACCAGACATTTAGTGACCATATGGCACACTCGATCCAGGTATCCAGGTGTACCGCCACCCAAAATCCTGAAATGAGCAGGGCAATGTATTAATAACAGATGCATCTCCAACTGTGGTGATCCCTAATCTTTTATAACTCGGGAGCCATTTTATTTTTCAATCTGTGAGTGCACCAGAGGTTTATAGTACATATGGCACACTCCGTCCAGGTATACCACCACCCTAAATCATGAAATAAGCAGGGGTATCAATTTTCAACAGGAACAAACCCACACTGCACCCCCAACTGCGGTGATCCCTAATCTTTTATAACTCAGGATCCATTTTATTATTCAATCTGTCAGGGCACCAGATGTTTACTGAACGTATGGCACACTCCGCCCAGGCGTACTACCACCCTAAATCATGAAATAAGCAGGGCTATCAATTATTAACAGGCGCAACCCAAAACTGCACCCCCAACTGTGGTGATCCCTAATCTTGTATAACTCAGGAGCCATTTTATTAATCACTCTGTGAGTGTACCAGACATTTAGTGACCATATGCACACTCGATCCAGGTATCCAGGTGTACCGGCACGCTAAATCCTGAAATGAGCAGAGCTATGAATTATTAACAGATGCACCTCCAACTGTGGTGATCCCTAATCTTTTATAACTCGGGAGCCATTTTATTGTTCAATCTGTGAGGGCATCAGACGTTTATTGACTGCGTGGCACACTCCATCCAGATGTACCGCCACCCTAAGTAATGAAATAAACAAGGCTATCAATTATTAACAGACGCTGCCCCACACCACACCCCCAACTGTGTCGATCCCTAATCTTTTATAACTTGGTAGCCATTTTATTATTCAATCTGCCAGGGCACCAGACATTTATAGTTCGTATGGCACACTCGGTCCAGGTGTCCCGGTGTACCGCCACCCAGACCATGAAATAAGCAAGGTTAGGAATTATTAACAGATGCATCCCCAACTACCATGATCCATTTTCACATATGACAGATGGTGTCGCACCACAATACATGGGGAAAGTGAAAAAATATTACTATTGTATCATCGCTATCATAATGGTCTAAACTATAAAAGCATTTTTTTTGCAAAATATTAACTTTTTTTTTAAAAAAAAAGGAAAGTTTTTATTTTGAATATATAAAAAATATAAATAGGCAATGTCATAAGTCTACAGAGCTGTAGAATGGAAGGTAATGCACTATTTATTGCCATGGTGAATAGCACAAATTTAAAATATATGTAAAAAAAAGAGTAAATAAAAATCAAAGCTATATGATCCTCCCTAAAAAATAGCACAATGAAAAAAAAAAATCCACATTATTAACCTCTTCACCCCCAGGCAATTTTCTGTTTTTCACTTTCGTTTTTTCCTCCCCTTCTTCCAAGAGCCATAACATTTTTATTTTTCCATCAATATTGCCATATGAGGGCTTATTTTTCATAGGATGAGTTGTACTTTTAAATTAAACCATTAGTTTTACCATATAGTGTACTGGAAAACAGCAAAAAAATCCAAAGGCAGTGAAATTGCAAAATAAAGTGCAATTGCATGATGGTTTTTGGGGTATTTTATTTATCATGTTGACTATATGGTAAAACTGATGTGTCAGTATGGTGCCTCACATTGGTATGAGTTCAGAGATACCAAACATGTATGCTTTTACTTTTATGAGGGGTGAAAAAAAAATTCAGAAGTTCGTCCAAAAAAAGAGTAGCACTTTTGTCACCATTTTTTGCTGTGAGGAAAAACGTAATTTTGGTGTTTGGATTTGTTTTCTCACCATGCCATATACCAATCAAATTAATTCATTTTGAATTTTGATAGATTGGGAATTTCTGAATTCGACCATACCAAATATTTGTATATCTTTTATTTTTTTTTTTCTGTTTTATTTTCAGTGGGGCGAATGGAGGGTGATTTGATCTTTCAGTTTATTTTTATAACTTTTTTTTTACATTTTTTATTTATTTTACTAGTCCCCCAGGGGACTTTATGACTGCACAATCCGATTGCTTATACATTTCTGTTGATCAGAGCAGCATTGCTCTCATCAGGAGAAATGCTCGTTCCTGTGAGTGTCCGCGCTCTCTCAGCTTTCACAAGAAGTGAGTCATGGCTACGTCAGGGGTCATCAGCTGGACCCATGCTGGTATCATGTGATAGCCAGTGTCGGAACAGCGTGATCCCTGCCGCGGCCATTTAAATTGCGCTGTGAGTGTTTGACAGCGCGATCTAAAGTGTTCACAGGTGCGAACGGATCTTCAATCCACCTGCGCCTGTTAGCAATACATGTCTGTCATGTGCAGGGATTACTGCAGGTTCGCCACCAGAGCCCGCGGTTACGGGAGAAAGCCAACCAAGGACATACAGTTACGTTCTTGGTTGTAAAGGGGTATCTCATAAATCAATAGTACATATAAAAATAAGCAACTGTTAACTATAAGCAATAGAGAGATGGATGACAGTTGGTGCTTTTAACATTGTATGGAGAGGGGAGGAAGTTGCGATGTTTCACATGCTCCCACAGACTTGTATGGGGGTGCATGAGCCGGAACTCGCTGCCAAAAGCAGCATGCTACAATTCATTTCTCAGGCCTCTATGGCATGAGAAATCAATCGCAGATGGACACTGCCAAATAGTTTTGCACAAGAGTGAGATCAATCTGATGTTTTATCGGATTGCACTCATTCGTGCAAAACATATGTGGAACCGAGGCCTGAAGTTGAAAATTTTACCAGGCATGATCTGTCCAGGAAGAGAAAGAGAACGAAAATAGGAGAAGGAGCCGAAAATAAAAATGTTAATGGGCCCACAAAAAAAAGGCAATATATATGAAAGTTAAAGGGTTAACAAAAAAATCCCGTTATTTCCAAGTTTACTATTGATTTATACGAATAAAAAAATAATTAAAAACATTAAAATCATGGTTAACCTTTAATGGAGGAATAATAATAATAATAATAATAATAATAATAATAATAATAATAAACTTAACAATATAAATAATAATAATAATAATAATACAAAATGATAATGCCAATATCAAAGCATAATACTAATAAAATAAACAATACAAGCAATAATAATAGAAATAATAAATTATTATTATTAGTATTATTTGTATTGTTATATTATTATTATTATTATTATTATTATTATATTGAGAAGACGAAGAAGAAGAAGAAGAAGAAGAAGAAGAAGAAGAAGAAGTAGAAGAAGAAAATGAAAAATGTAATAAATAATAATAATAATAGTAATAATAAAATGATACTAATGTCAAAGAATAATACTAATAAAATTAGAAATAATAATGATAATAATAATACATTATTATTATTAGTATTATTAGTATTATTTGTATTTCTAATTTTATTAGTATTATGCTTTGACATTAGTATCATTTTATTATTACTATTATTATTTATTACATTTTTCATTTTCTTCTTCTTATTATTATTATTATTAACAAAATAATAATAATAATAATAATAATAATAATAGTAATAATAATAATAAACTTAACAATATAAATAATAATAATAATAATAAAATGATAATGCAAATATCAAAGCATAATACTAATAAAATAAACAATACAAACAATACAAATAATAATAATAGAAATAATGCATTATTATTAGTAGTATTATTTGTATTGTTATATTATTATTATTATTATTATTATTATTATTATTATTATTATGATATTGAGAAGAAGAAGAAGAAGAAGAAGAAGAAGAAGAAGAAGAAGAAGAAGAAGAAGAAGAAGAAGGTAATAAATAATAATAATAATAGTAATAAAATTATACTAATGTCAAAGCATAATACTAATAAAATTAGAAATAATAATAATAATACATTATTATTATTAGTATTATTATTTGTATTTCTAATTTTATTAGTATTATGCTTTGACATTAGTATCATTTTATTATTATTTATTACATTTTTCATTTTATTATAATTCTTATTCTTATTATTAACAAAAGAATAATAATAATAATAATAATAATAATAATAATAATAATAATAATAATAATAATAACATAATAGTAAAACATATAAAGTAGTAGTATAATAGTATGTAAAATATAGTAATGAAAAAACATAAAAACAGCAATTACTACTACCAATAAATGTAATAATATTGTGGAAATATTGCGATTTATAATAACGGTAATATCGTGCACATCAGGACATTGATTTCCACGCAGTAAATTGAGCAAAAGCCTCCAACACACAAACTCTGCAGTCAATAGATAAAATCTGTCTAATTTGGCCACTTCCTGATCTCAGGTTGTTATTTCTCGTTTTTTCCTTTTTTCTCCTCTTCTCCCTGCATTACCATAAGCTTTTCTTATCTTCTCATTTAAATCCACAGTAATTGATCACACACAACTACCTTGCAAGGTGCTTAAACCGCAGGAGACTGGGATAATTTCAGCGTGTTGACTCGGCGCAGGTTTAAGACATCTATTGACAATGGTGACATTTATTGCCCTCCTTCTTTTGGTTCTCATTATGGAATGTTTCCAGCTGATGGAAGTCTCTTTAATTTGGTCTGTTTCGCAGATTACACGGCGTTACGTCTAAAAATCCATAAATTATTTCTCTACCATCAGTTTCCCTGCGTAGGTTAAATTATGCACTTACATTGTTTTATTGAAGGAATCAGATTATCTGATGACATTTATTGGCACAGAGAAGCTCTTCTCCCCGGAGGATAATTGATATTTTTTTGTCTTGAGGGGGAGAACTGGCACTTGAGAGTACAATACCTTTCTGGTCTATAAATTACTATTCATTTAAAGTTGCGGACTTTTATACCTAGACCTTAAAGACGACCAACCACCAGGATTTTCCTATATAAACTAAAGCCAGTGCTATACTGGCACTATCATACTGATTCTATACATACCTTTAGTTGTGAGATCAGATGTATACTTTCTGAAATATAAGCAAGTAAAGTTTGTGAAATGCACTGTTATTTAATGATAGGTGCTGCAGAATATCTAATAGGTGGGTTGAGTTTTGCTAGTTATTTTTGCCACTTTCTGCTGCCTATAAACAATAAGGAATAACGTTTGGAACACCATTCTAAGTCTGAACTGGGTGCAAAAAACCTAAAAAGACATCACTATGGGGAGATAAGGTATGCACACCAGTGACTATGTAAGGGGAATACATGAAATAGCAGAAACTGCTGTGTGAATACTGACTTGAAAAATCCAATAGCTATATGTAAGAGTGAAAATGTGAAAAATGGAATCTGCATTACTGCCATGAACATATGAATCAAGAGAAATTTAGCTACTGAATTGATCAATGCAATAGAGCCCCAACACTACGCCAAAATATTTCTCTACGTTGGGGTCCCTAGCTTGTGTGTGTCCTCTCATGCAGTTAAAAAACTTACCGTGTATGGGAAGCTGAGACCCAGGGTATTATGCGTATGATATGGATTGGCAATAGGTGTGTATGGGGAGGGTTCACAAACGAAAAACTACTAACAATAACGAATAACGTTTGGAACACCATTCTAAGTCTGAACTGGGTGCAAAAGCCTAAAAAAACATCACTATGGGGAGATAAGGTATGCACACCAGTGACTATGTAAGGGGAATACATGAAATAGCAGAAACTGCTGTGTGAATACTGACTTGAAAAATCCAATAGCTATATGTAAGAGTGAAAATGTGAAAAATGGAATCTATGGAGGTTACAGAGGATTCCGCCCTCCTTGTTTGTTTGGTGAGCGGTATATTCAACACACCGGTCAGTAATTATCTATGGTCCTTTTGTATATATACATCTAGGCTCTGGTCACTACTCCATTTACCCCTGATGAAGCCACACATGGTGGCGTAACGCGGGGGGCAGGCGCACCCACACCTCCTCTCTCATTATTTACTCATCTGGTATTGTATTGGCTCTCTCTGATCTGTACCATATTTATGTTAGTCCTACATTTGGTGACTATGTATTGCTGTATACTGTTCTCTGGTACTGTCATTTTTGAGTCTATGTGATTTATTCCATCTGTATTATTCTATGAGGTTTCAGTGGTGATGTGCTAAACTGTGCATGGGTGGATCACCCTTTTGATCTTTCCCAGTTTTAAGTGTTCTTAATAGTATTTCTCTGTGTTATTAATAAACGTTTTCACACTTTTTGCATGCAACAAGGGACTCCTCTTGCTTCATTCCATTATTCTGGATTTTCCAGTACATGTTTGGTGTAGTTGTGCCCACTCTTTCCCATGTGCTGTGTTCTATGTTCTAATTATGGGTTGGAGCACACTTCCATAATCTATTTATTTAAGGTGGTGCCGTCCCCATTTGTTTCTTGGCAACCCTTTTTGTACACCAGACTCACTTTCCATCTCCAGGTCACTGGTTAAGTCTCTCCTGTAGACTGGAAGCTCTTATGAGCAGCCGGATCCTCTGTCTCTCTCCTGTATAGTGTAAGCTCTTATGGGCAACAGGGTTCTCTTTCTCTCTATCTCCTGTAGAGTGTAAGTTCTTTTGGGCAGTAGAGTCATCTTTCTCTCTCCTCTCCTTCACAAGTAATTTCAAGCTTGCCAGGATTAAGATTTGTGGAAATTTATTTATCAGTATGTCCTTGGTCGCTAATGTGTTGATGGGAGGGTTTCCATACGTACCAGTACAAACAATATATAAAAAAGCTGGTGAAAGTTCAAAGAATGGAACAAAATAAATGTCTGAAGGACCTAGAGTAGGGAAAAAAAGTATTTAGTCAGCCACCAATTGTGCAAGTTATCCCACATAAAAAGGTGAGAGAAGCCTGTAATTGACCTCATAGGTAGACCAAAACTATGAGAGACAAAATGAGAATATAAATCCAGAAAATCACCGTGTCTGATTTGACAAGATTTATTTTTGCAAATTATGGTGGAAAATAAGTTTTTAGTCATCCTTAAACATGCATGGCTTCTGGCTCTTACAGACTTGTAACTTCTTCTTTAAGAGGCTCCTCTGTCCTCCACTAATTACCTGTAGTAATGGCACCTGTTTGAACGTGTTATCAGTATAATAGACATCTGTCCACAATCTCAAACAGTCACCTCAAACAACTCCACTATGGTGAAGACCAAAGAGCTGTTGAAGGACACCAGAAACAAAATTGTAGCCCTGCAGCAGGCCGAGAAGACTGAATCTGCAATAGGCAAGCAGCTTGGTGTGATGATATCAACTGTGAGAGCAATAATAATAATAAAACAGACATACAAGACCACTGATAATCTTCCTTGATCTGGGGCTCTACGCAAGATCTCACCTTGTGGGGTCAAAAGGATCACAAGAACGGTGAGCAAAAATCCCAGAACCATATGTGGGCACGTAGTGAATGACTTGCATAAAGCTGGGACCACCATAACAAAGGCTACCATCAGTAACACATTACGCTGCCAGGGACTTAGATCCTATAGTGCCAGATGTGTTCCCCTGCTTAACCCAGTACATGTCTGGGCCCGTCTGAAGTTTGCTAGAGAGCATTTGGATTATCCAGACGAGTATTGGGAGAATGTCTTATAGTCTGATGAAACCAAAGAACTGTTTGGTAGAAACACAAGTCATTGTGTTTGGAGGAGACAGAATGCTGAGCTGCATCCAAAGAACAGCATACCTACTGTGAAGCATGGGGGTGGCAACATCATGCTTTGGGGCTGTTTCTCTGCAAAAGGACGAGGATAACTGATCTGTGTACATGTAAAGAATTAATGGGGCCATGAATCGTATGATTTTGAGTACAACCCTTCTTCCATCAGGGTATTGAAGATGAAACGTGGCTAGGTCTTTCAGCATGATAATAATCCCAAGCACACAGCCAGGGTAATGAAGGAGTGGCTTCGTAAGAAGCATATGAAGGTCCTGGAGTGGGCTAGCCAGTCTCCAGATCTCAACCCCATTGAAAACCTTTGGAGGGAGTTAAAAGTCCATGTTGCCCAGCGACCAGCCGAAAACATCACTGCTCTAGAGGAGATCTGCATGGAGGAATGGGCCAACATACCAGTGTGTGCCAACCTTGTAAAGACTTACAGAAAACATTTGACCTCTGTCATTAACACAAAGGATATATAACAAAATATTGAGCTGATCTTTTGTTATTGACCAAATACTTATTTTCTCCATATTGTGCAAAAAAATCTTGTCAAATCAGACATTCTTGATTTGTTTTCTCATTTTGTCTCTCATAGTTGTGGTCACCTCTGATGTCAATTACAGGCCAACCTCATCTTTTTAAGCCCCGTTTCACACATCGGTGAAAAACACTGACATTCCTCATTGACGTGTAAAACACGCACATGTCCCTCCGTGTTCCGTGATTCACGGCACACCTGGGTTGTCCATGTGCAATATGTGATCCGTGATCCGTGATTGCAAATGGACATTACTCACCTGCCTTCGCTGCTGCTGTCCATGGTGCTGAACTCTTCGGCTCTGCAGCGTCCGCCCACCACTCTCTGCAGCTACTTCCGGGTCGGCTGTTCCTGCTTTCATGAATATTCATGAGCCGGGCAAGAGCTGCAGAGAGCGAAGGCTGCACAGCGAATCGCTGGAAAGGTTAGTTGAAAATGTTTATTATTTAATATGTCAGTGTTTTTCTGGTACATGTTTCACGGATCACACACGGATCACATCATAGTGTGGTCCGTGGGTCATCAGTGATGACAGAAAAAATGGACTTGTCTCCGTGCAGAATCAAGGACACGCATGTACGCTGCACGGAGACACGTTCAGTGAAAAATCACTGATGTGTGAGCAGATCCATTGATTATAATTTGTCTGCGTATGTCAGTGATTCTGGTACGTATAAAAAAAAAAGCACATACGTACCAGAATCACTGACGTGTGAAGGTGGCCTAAGAGGGAGAACTTGCACAATTGATGGCTGACTAAATACTTTTTTCCCCACTGTATAATATTTATAGAACTGCGTAAGTCCCTCCTAAAAATACCTCAGTAATAAGTTATTTTCCACTCCCCACAGAGAACATGGGGTCACAGGTTAAGGTTATATGATGTGTAATTTCATCTCAAAATTTCAGTCATTTAGACAAACTTTCTTACACAACGCAATATACAACTCCAGTATGACTGTAAAATCTGATCATGATCTGTTCAATTAACAGACAGGAATCAGGAAGACATTTGTAATAATCTTTGCCGTGTTCTTGTGCGTTTCTTTCTTGACAGTTGTCAGTGCTCTGTTTTTCTCAGTGGTGCCAGCAGAGTTTTAATAGAGGGGTATGAGTAGTGTGTTCAGCTAGAATGAGTTATCTCGAACTCTGCTTCTTAAAAGTGTAGAGGTTGGGAATGTGTTGAGCACCCCCTCTGAAGATAGTACGGTAGTTTGTGATATTATGTACCTGCTATGCTGCCTTTGTTTAATGTTTGGATTCCCTAGTTGGCTGCAATATCCTTTCTTTAGAGATAACAGGGTTAATACCTGCCAGACAGGAAGAGGGAGGAGTTACTGGGTATGTTCAGGGAGCTACTTCCTGTAATCAGGCAGTACTGGAGAGTGTTGGATAGGGATGAACCCTCAGCAATGCAACCATATTGGACGTGTGCAGTAAAATCGGCCTGCAAAAGGTAGTAAGTTTCACTTTTCTCCAGTGACGGAGGCGACTGATCTCTACAGAACAGGAAAGTTGAGGGACCTGCCAGGAAGAGACTTGGAAGTGAGAGTCCAGTGTTAGCCAGACCCAGGGCTGTCTGTAGAGGAAGGGGATCAGCCATGTTGGTGAGGGTTAAAAGCTCTCAGAGCAGCCCTTATTCAGATCATAGCCAGTAAGTTTGGGTATAATGGTCATACCAAAACACATTGACCCATGATGTCTTGTACCAGGAAAATGGAGGTTCTCAGTCTACCCTGTTGTACCAGTGTAATGTTTCAGCTAAGCAATGTGCCTTCACCTGTAACCATGACATAAGTGCTTCTGACATGATTGCCTGATGAAGACTGCAAGTGTTCAACATACTACCTGTTGTACATAGTTTTAGCAACCAGTAAACACAAATCTATCTGGTTAACAATATCTGGCTTATTGGTCTGCAAGATGAGGGATTTCAACTTTTCCTGTATGCTATCTGAGACTGTGTAACACCTGCCTGGATCCACAGACTCAGACGGGCTGTAATGGACAGGCTAGACGGAAGCCACTCACCAATCAGGACCCCTAGAACCCTGAAATCCTTTAACTCCTATACAGGGATTTGGAATTACACAGGGCCCAAGGTGATTACTACCTGTGGAAGGCTGCAGTCCGATGAGAGTAGTAGTCAGGCAGGGTTAAACCGGGAAATGCAAAACAGGAACAGAATCGGCAGGCAAGTGCGTAATCAGAAAACAAAGCAGAGGTCAAATCCGGATCAGGGAGCGAAGTACATAAACAGGAGGCAAGAGGGTAGTCAGGAAACCAGCAGAAGTCAGAACACCAGAATCACTAAACAGAACAGGGTGGGACAAGAACCAGGAGTACAGAACTATCTCTGGCAGTGGTCAGCAGACAGAAGAGGAAATAAGAAGAGTGTGGTGTCTTCCCATTGGTTGTACCTGAATGATGGTAACTTCAGCTGTAAGACACACGCCACCTACAGTCAGCCAGTGGTACTGCAGATCTCAAGGAAACCCAGCCCAGTTGATGAGCGGAGCCTGTGCCCACCAACACCGCTGGCATCAACTCCTCTTCTATCACCAGCACTATCCACGGCAGGAACACGGCATCGCCCGGTGATCCAAGTAGAAGTCGCAGGAGCGGACTCCGGTGGGGACGTAACAGAGGGACAGCAATTTAACCCTGCCATGTACAAACACCCAGGGACCCATGTATACATGTGTTTAGGAATGCAGACGTCCGTGACAACATGTAATGCTCCCTGGACCATTAAAAAAGATTCTGTCAGCATGATTTTGCTACTTAATCTGAGAGCAGCATGATGTAGGACATAAAAGACTGATTACAGGGAGAACCCCAGTATGTGCCTAAACAATGGAAACTCCCCACAAGTGACCCAAGTTTGAAAACTAGACCCCTCAAGGAATTTACCTAGATGTTTGGTGAACACCTTTAACCCCCCAGCGTTTCAGAAAATTTGATAACCGGGAGTGACACTGGAAAAACATGAAGATGGCAGCAGGTTAGTACAAGACAGGGGGCATGGGGCTTGCACCACTCCAATATACTAAAATAAAAAAAATGCTGGAGTAGTGCTTTAATAAAATCAGTATTTTAGTATTTTTTAAGCAGGAGATTATCACTACAGTATTCGGTATTTTGTGCCTCATTGTCCAGCCACGCCCTTGATACCTGGAAAGCGGTCAATCAGTGGTTGGGGCGGGGTTATACACACGGCTCAGCATTCTGAGCTCTGCCAGATCAGAAGCAACTGCTGCAGACTGTAAACTAAATGATACATCACTGGAATCAGAGTCTCTGTCCTTATGCCATGCTACCAGATTACATAGCAAAAACCTGCTGACAGATTCCCTTTAATTTTTTACTTTTACTTTTTTATGCCTTTGTATTGCAAACGTCGTTGTTCTAAAATGATTTGCGGAAAACGTCAAGACATTCATAAATTCATTCCAGGGGGAGACTAGAATATTTGTGCCAAAATTTGTCAATGTTTTTTTAAAAAACTGCATATGTTGAATCACCTTTATATGTGTGGACAACATAAAATATGCCCTCAATGGCAAACATAAAAAAAAAATATATATATATAAAACAGACGCTAATTTAAAAAAGTATTTAGCGTAAATTAAGAACTGATTAAAAACACCAAAAACTTCATAAATAAAGTGCAAAAATGTAATAATGAATCCGGACCCACGTGTATTTAGCTTTTTTTATTTCTCATGTTGGGAAATAAAACTCTTTCTGGCATAAGCCCCACTGCCCAGAGCCAATATCATTACAGTTTGTGCCGTTTATGCGATTGACTACGACTATTGAATCCTAAAGTAACGCCGAGATCCGAGAACATAAACGCAACATTTAAAAGATTTGAAAACCGGTTGACATTTGGCAAAGCTGCAGCGCGAAGAATCGAGGGGATTTTTTTTTCTTGGATATACAAAACGACTGAGCTGCAGACTCAAACCATAATTTATAATTGGATTTTCAAAAGGCTAGGGTTGTAATTACAATCAGTACACGATCAATCCCTGCTATATAATTATGATGTGATGTTCAGAATGAAAAAACGATGAGGTTAGATTTTTCTCCTTAGCATTAGATTATGTATTACTTATCATAACGCAGTCATATCAATTTTACTGCACAGAATTTATATACTGGGCTCAGAGAAGAAGTGGAAATGTATAAAAAAATGTGCTGTAGCGTAATGTATTTTTGCAAAAAGTATGGATAGTCTGCAATAAAAAGTTAGAATAAGCAAAAGCCTTCTCGCATCACTATCCTCAGGGAGGAAATTCGGCTTTGAGTTGGGCAGGTTCATAGGTCCAATGTTCACAGTCCAACTAGGAATGTCCGGACCGGCTGAGGGTCTACTGACCCAAACTCAACAGAGTCACATAGGAGGCTAGCAAATGAGGCTACAATATATGAGACTATTAAATGAGGCTACCATATATGAGACTATCATATGAGGCTACCATATACAAGGCTATTAAATGAGGCTACCATATATGAGGCTATTAAATAAGGTTACCATATACGAGACTATTAAATGAGGCAACCATATATGAGGCTATTAAATGAGGCTACCATATACGAGGCTATTAAATGAGGCTACCATATATGAGGCTATTAAATGAGGCTACCATATATGAGGCTATTAAATGAGGCTACAAAATATGAGGCTATTAAATGAGGCTACCACATATGAGGCTATTAAATGAGGCTACCACATATGAGGCTATTAAATGAGGCTACCATATACGAGGCTATTAAATAAGGCTACCATACACGAGGCTATTAAATGAGGCTACCATATACGAGGCTATTAAATGAGGCTACCATATACGAGGCTATTAAATGAGGCTACCATATATGAGACTATTAAATGAGGCTACCATATATGAGGCTATTAAATGAGGTTACCATATACGAGGCTATTAAATGAGGCTATAATATATGAGGCTATTAAATGAGGCTACCACATATGAGGCTATTAAATTAGGCTACCATATACGAGGCTATTAAATGAGGCTACCATATACGAGGCTATCATATGAGGCTACCATATATGAGGCTATTAAATGAGGCTACCATATATGAGGCTATTAAATGAGGCTACCATATATGAGGCTATTAAATGAGGCTACCATATACGAAGCTATTAAATGAGGCTACCATATGCAAGGCTATTAAATGAGGCTACCATATATGAGGCTATTAAATGAGGCTACCATATAAGAGGCTATTAAATGAGGATACAATATATGAGGCTATTAAATGAGGCTACCACATATGAGGCTATGAAATGAGGCTACCATATATGAGGCTATTAAATGAGGCTACCACATATGAGGCTATGAAATGAGGCTACCATATATGAGGCTATTAAATGAGGCTACCATATATGAGGCTATTAAATGAGGCTACCACATATGAGGCTATCAATTGAGGCTACCATATATGAGGCTATCTAATGATGCTATCACATATAAGGCTTGCCTATGAGGCTACTACATAAGAGGCTACCACATTATTAGGCTAGCCTATGAGGCCACCACATATGAGTTGGCTGGTGTAGCAGAGATAGCTCAATGCTGGCTGGTGCAGCAGAACTGGATCAGTGATAGCTTATATATTAGACATGGATCTGTCCTGGCTGGTGTAGCAGAGTTGGATCAGTGATAACTGATATAGAAGAGCAGGATCAGTAATAGCTAGTGTAACAGAGCTGGATCAGTGATGGCTGGTTTTGAAGGAATGGCTCAGTGATGGCTGATGTAGCAGAGCTAGATCATTACTAGCAGGTATATCAGACCTGGATCAGTGCTGGCTGGTGTAGACGAGTTGGATCAGTGTTGGCTAGTGCAGAAGAACTGGATCAGTGAAGGTTTGTGTATTTGAGCTTGATATGTGATGGCTGGTGTGGCAGAGCTTGATCAGTGCTAGCTGGTATACCAGAACTGGGTCAATGTTGGCTGCTGCAACAGAACTGGATCTGTGATGGATTGTGTATTAGAGCTGGATCAGTGATGGCTGTTGTGGCAGCGCTGGATTAGTGATGGCTGCTGTAGCAGAGCAGGATCAGTGAAGACTGCTGTAGAAGAGCAGAATTCATGAAAACTGCTGTAGCAGAGCAGAATCCGTGAAGACTGCTGTAGAAGAGCAGGATCAGTGAAAACCGCTGAAGCAGAGCTGGATCAGTGAAGACTGCTGTAGCAGAGCAGGATCAGTGAAGACCGCTGTAGCAGAGCAGAATCAGTGAAGACCGCTGTAGCAGAGCAGGATCAGTGAAGACCGCTGTAGCAGAGCAGGATCAGTGAAGACCGCTGTAGCAGAGCAGGATCAGTGAAGACTGCTGTAGCAGAGCTGGATCAATGAAGACTGCTGTAGCAGAGCTGTGTCAGTGAAGACTGCTGTAGCAGAGCTGGATCAGTGAAGACTGCTGTAGCAGCGCTGGATCAGTGAAGATTGCTGTAGCAGAGCAGGATCAGTGAAGACTGCTGTAGAAGAGCAGAATTCATGAAAACTGCTGTAGCAGAGCATAATCCGTGAAGACTGCTGTAGAAGAGCAGGATCAGTGAAGACCGCTGTAGCAGAGCTGGATCAGTGAAGACTGCTGTAGCAGAGCAGGATCAGTGAAGACCGCTGTAGCAGAGCAGGATCAGTGAAGACCGCTGTAGCAGAGCTGGATCAGTGAAGACCGCTGTAGCAGAGCAGGATTAGTGAAGACTGCTGTAGCAGAGCAGGATCAGTGAAGACTGCTGTAGCAGAGCTGGATCAGTGAAGACTGCTGTAGCAGAGCAGGATTAGTGAAGACTGCTGTAGCAGAGCAGGATTAGTGAAGACTGCTGTAGCAGAGCTGGATCAGTGAAGACTGCTGTAGCAGAGCAGGATTAGTGAAGACTGCTGTAGCAGAGCAGGATTAGTGAAGACTGCTGTAGCAGAGCTGGATCAGTGAAGACTGCTGTAGCAGAGCTGGATCAGTGAAGACCGCTGTAGCAGAGCAGGATTAGTGAAGACTGCTGTAGCAGAGCAGGATCAGTGAAGACCGCTGTAGCAGAGCTGGATCAGTGAAGACCGCTGTAGCAGAGCAGGATTAGTGAAGACTGCTGTAGCAGAGCAGGATCAGTGAAGACTGCTGTAGCAGAGCTGGATCAGTGAAGACTGCTGTAGCAGAGCTGGATCAGTGAAGACTGCTGTAGCAGCGCTGGATCAGTGAAGACTGCTGTAGCAGCGCTGGATCAGTGAAGATTGCTGTAGCAGAGCTGGATCAGTGAAGACTGCTGTAGGAGAGCAGGATCAGTGAAGACAGCTGTAGCAGAGCAGGATCAGTGAAGACAGCTGTAGCAGAGCTGGATCAGTGAAGACTGCTGTAGCAGCGCTGGATCAGTGAAGACTGCTGTAGCAGCGCTGGATCAGTGAAGATTGCTGTAGCAGAGCTGGATCAGTGAAGACTGCTGTAGGAGAGCAGGATCAGTGAAGACAGCTGTAGCAGAGCAGGATCAGTGAAGACAGCTGTAGCAGAGCTGGATCAGTGAAGACTGCTGTAGCGGAGAAGGATCAGTGAAGAGTAGACCGCTGTAACAGAGCTGGATCAGTGAAGACTGCTGTAGCAGAGCAGGATCAGTGAAGACTGCTGTAGCAGAGCTGGATCAGTGAAGACTGTGAAAAAGCCGCATCCTTTGCATAAGTTTTTTAAATGCGGCCCGTCCGGTTTTTGCCGCCTGCGGCAGGCTACTGAGCATGCGCAGTGGCAAAAACTGCATGCGGCGGCCGGATGCAATTTTTGCGCATCGCGCCGCATCCGGCGTCCATAGGCATGCATTGAAAAATGCGCCGCATCGGCTGGATGCGGCGCAATGCAGGTTTTTTTGCCGCACAAAAAAACGTGCCAGGCAATGTTCCATCCGGCCGCCGCATTGGCTAAATCTGCCGCATGCGGCAAAAACTGGACGGAACGCAAGCCCATGCAGCACAATGCGGCACTAATTAAAGTCTATGCAGGAAAAACGCATCCGGCAGCAAAAAAAAAACGGTTGCGTTTTTCCTGCAAAGTGCCGGAGTGTGCCGCACAGGAAAAACCGGAGGTGTGAAAGCAGCCTAACAGGTTACAAGAATAGCGCTGTACATTTCTAGTGGTTGTGACTGGTACTGCAGCTCTGTCACATTCAAGCACAATATCAGGCACAGTCACTACAAAGTGTTAAGGTGCCATATAGCAGATCCTTTGGAATAAGCCTTTACTTGTATATATAATGTTGCTAACAGAAAGTGTTTATGAAGGTGTCAGCACAGTCTCTGCTCTCAGCATACATTACATCTGTAAATGCCCCCCTTTCTCTATGGACCCCATAGCAGCTGCATAGTTGGCACCCTTTAGCCCTTCTGGAATTTGGATACAGCCCTCAAATTTATCATGAAAACAGTCCAAAACCTTATCATGACACTAAAAAACCTGTAAAGGGGTGCAGTATTAATGGCGCTATATAAGTGAATAAAATAAATTTCTGACAGGCTGCAATTCACATCACAGCCACTAGGTGGCCACAAATACAAAAAAAGCAAATACCGGTAAATCTCTAAAAAGAGCATTATGGATTTTTTATTTTAATAAAAGTGATTATATTTTGCCACATATTTTGGGGAAAAGTTGAAAAAAGACAAAAGAAAGGGACACCTCTGTGTTTTTGGACATTCTATCTCTAAATTTTTTGATTTTACATTGTGCAAAAAAAGAAACCGTTATATGACAAATTCATCTCTTCCACATCTGCATTCCCATTGGAAATACGATGTAGCCACATATTTCGTATTTTCGGTATTAGTATTGTAGGGAAGGTATTCCTTTAAAATCAGCTTTGAACAAAATAAATTGTTACATCACAAACTCAGCTCTGCTACAACGACACACACATTGATTACATATAGCATTTAGTATTATATTTTTATCTGAATGTTCATAAGGCTGGTTTCACATCATGAAAGGAGAGAGGTGAGAGAGAGAGAGAATGAGAGAGACAGAAAGAAAGATAGAGAAAGAAAGAGAGTGAGAGAAAGAGAGAGAGAGAGTGAAAGAGAGAGAAAGAGAGAGAGAGAGAGAAAGAGAGAGAGAAAGAGAAAGAAAGAGAGAGAGAGAAAGAAAGAGAGTGAGAGAAAGCGAGAGAGAGAGAGAAAGAGAGAGAGAATGAGAGAGAGAGAAAGAGAGAGAGCGAGAAAGAGAGAGACAGAAAGAGAGAGAGAAAAGAGAGAGAGAAAGAGAGAGAGAGAGAGAGAG